>NC_081184.1:115931209-117131209 GCF_029867415.1 Vicia villosa | reverse complement strand
AACAATTCCGCATACGGCATTGGTACTGGGTCAAAGGCAGGGTACCTTGGAGCCCGATTGTTGTAATTTGGAGGTCGAACCTTCTGCTGAGGTTGCTGCGACCTTTGTTGAATTTGTTGTTGCGAAACCTGAGGTTGATAAGCTGGCGCTGAGTTAACAACCGGAGTTATTGCTGCAACTTGAGGTTGGAATTTCTTCTTGATTTTGTGCAAGACATTGCTGACATCTTGATCCTTTTTCTTCTGGAAAGAACTTCCATACTTCCTTGGACCAATAGAAGATTCTGGTTCTTTGTTCAAACGACCTTCTCGAACTGCTTCTTCTAAACGTACACCCATGTTTACCATCTCGGTAAAGTCACTTGGTGCACTTGCAACCATTCGTCCGTAGTAAAATGGACTCAAAGTTTTGAGATAGATTTTTGTCATTTCTTTCTCTTCAAGTGGTGGACAGATTTGTGCAGCAACTTCACGCCATCTCTGAGCGTATTCCTTGAAGCTTTCTCTATCCTTTTGAGTCATGGCCCGGAGTTGATCTCTGTCGGGAGCCATATCCAGATTGTACTTATACTGTTTGACGAAGGCCTCTCCGAGGTCTCGAAAAGTACGAATCTCTGAACTGTCCAAGTTCATGTACCATTTGAGTGCAGCACCAGTCAGGCTGTCTTGAAAATAATGAATGAGCAATTGTTGATTATCAGTCTGAGTTGACATTCTTCGAGCGTACATTACGAGGTGACTTTGTGGGCATGAATTCCCTTTGTACTTCTCGAACTCTGGTACTTTGAATTTGTGAGGAATCTTAACATTTGGAACCAGACAGAGGTCTGCAGCATTCTTTCCAAATAGATCTTGTCCTCGAAGAGTCTTGAGTTCCTTCTGCATTTGCAGAAACTGTTCCTGGAACCCGTCCAATCTTTCATACACGCCAGCGTCCTCACTGGGAGCGTGATGATATACTTGTCCGCCCTGTGGAGGAAAAGTATGCATAATCGGTCGTGGAGAAGCCATGACAGCAAATCTTGGAATCTCAGCATTCTGTTGTGTGAAACCCATTGCCGTTGCTCTTGGAACTTCAATTTCCAGAGGTTTGTAACCCTCCGGTGGACGCATATCCATGGTGACTTTTGGAGCTTCAGAAACTGGGGGTATGTACCCTTCTGGAGTAAAGTTATACGGCATGCCCCAAGGTCGATCAGGCGGCATGGTATACTGAGGAATAGGAGTAGAAACAATCTCGGAAACCACAGTCTTTTGTGGTTCTTCTGGCGTTGGTCGATTCTGCGCAACTACCAGGGCTTCTACCATACTATTGAGTCTTTCAACAGTACCTTTGAGAGTATTAATCTCTTCCCTGAGTTCTTCATTCTCTTGCTCAAAGTCTTCCATTCTTTTCTTGCGACTTGAACGAGTGTTGTATGGATGAGACAGCTTGAAAGTCTTGGTTCACCTCCTTCTCCTCCTCTCTTTCTGGAGAAAGGAAAGTGACTATTAGATCCGCGACAATTCTTGTGTCAGTGCGTATGACTAAAGCGATGTATGATATGCAATTAAGTTAATATTTTTCATGGAAACACCATAATTACGTTATGAAACATCAAACTTTTATTAATTAAGCGAAAACGCCGTTTTTTACACACTTTGAAAAGGGAAATACAGAGAAACTGAGAGAAAGGACTCTAAAACTTTGACGAAGAGCCGACTTCACGTTCTAACATCTTCTTCTGTTTCTTGAGCTGAGCGTTCTCTGATGTGAGTTGATCGATGATCCAGGAAGCAGGAGGGATATGATGAGAAAGTGATGATTGTGTCACTTGTCGATCCAGCACTTCAAGTAACTCATCTTTCCTTCTTAGGATGTTATGAATCGCAACGTTTTCCGTGTTGACGATTCGATACTTGTTCCTCCAAGCATTCCTTTCTTGGCATACCTTGTTTAATGCCGCTTGTAGTTTTTCAACATCGGTGGAGAAAAGGTATATTGGTTCCCTTAGGGGAATGGGTTCTTGATGATGATATGGCATCCTGAGCTTGAATGCCCTGACGCGTACCCATTGAAGGTAAGGATCTAGGGAGATGCAAAGATGTTTTCCTAACAATCTTCTCCCTTTGCTGTGAACAAGACGCCAGGCTTGGACAATTTCCTTCTTTAGCATGTTGCCATGATCGTCGATGTTCTTGAAGAACAGACCCTCCAATTGGATGTTACTTGGAATATTTTTCATAGGATAGCCGTATTGACGACGGGCTAAAGCTGGATTGTAACTGATTCCTCCCTTAGTTCCAATAAGGGGTATGTTGGGAAAACTCCCGCAACTGAAGATGATCTTGGTTTCGTCGTTGTCAGGACTACACCAATCAATGTCTGTATGAGTGAGAGACATGATTTTCTGTGACCAGTAAAGGCCATCCCTCATATTCCAGAAAGTGCTGGACTTTGGCAGGTGCGAAACGAACCATTCGTATAACAACGGTACGCAGCATGTGATTAATCCTCCTCGCTGCAGGTTTCTTGAATGCACAGAGTGATAAGCATCCGCAAGCAAGGTTGGAACTGGATTTCCAATTAAGAAGATCTTAATTGCGTTGATGTCGACGAAATCGTTAATGTTAGGGAACAAAAACAATCCGTAGATAAGCAAAGCCAAGATTTCCTCAAAAGCGCTCATATCTTGGATGCTGACGAAGTACCGAGCTTGATCCAACAGGAACTTGGAAGGCAATCCTTGAATTCCTCCTCTACTCACCATATGAGTTTTGATGTCGACTACGTTCAAAGGAGTAGTTGCAGCAATGATAATGTCGTCAGGATTCTTTTCCAAACCGGAGTAAGGATCTTGCGCGTACACGGGTATTTCAATCAGACGAGAGTACTCCTCCAACGTAGGCATGAGCTGATAATCTGGAAAGGTGAAGCAGTGATACGTTGGATCGTAAAACTGTACCAAGGTGGGAAGGATCCCATCCACAATGTTGGTATTGAGCAAAGGCAGAAGTTTTCCATACTTCTCCTTGAAAGCCTGGGGGTTGACCACCAGTTTTCCGAGCTTTCCCAGTTCCTCGACCTGGGGAATCTTGAAGGTGTATTTCCTAGCTCTCTTTCTTCCGTAATCCATGGTATAGATCCTTAAGTCCTTTCTCCGTTTCTCTCTTTCTATGAAGTTCAAAACGTTCGTTATTTAGTTTCCTTGAAAAACGACTCGAAAAAGACTTTTTTTTGTTTTAAGTTGTTATAAATGAATGATGCATGAATGCATGAATGCACACACAAGAGTTTTAAACAAACATGGCGTTGAAGGGTATAGTGGTCATGAAGTCAAAACGCAAACCTCGCCCCAATGGTAAACTAAGGATAAGGATTTTTGTACCTGTAGAACGGGTTCTAGGGGTCTCAGAGTTTTTGCTCAACCTTAAAGATACGTTGATTGGTATCTATAAGAGAGTTTTCTCTGAGTGTAGTATCTGCGTGACAATTACTTTCGTAATCACCGCTCTACGTCCTAAAAAAAAGGCGTTAAGTGGGGTTAATGTGTTTCTAGGTCCTCCTGGTACAAATCAGTCTCGGAATGCAGTGGCGCAGTTAATCACAACCAGCCAGGCAAATCCCAAGAGTAGAATTGTGAACCAAGATTAGAGGGTCTTCACCGGGAAGACATCCTCCATCCTATCTTATGTTGCACTCAAATCCGGGTATAGGATTTCTCACCACAAGGGGGAATCAAGCCCTTTCCCGATACAGAATAAACAAAATAAACAAATATATATGCAACAAACACATGATATGACACAGAGGTTAGGCAGGACCTCTCTTGTTTGAGGGGGAATTTGGCATCCCTAATTCCTCATTGGGGCTGGACCAGCAACAGGTCAACCATTGGTTTGGATGAAAAACCAAGGTTTTTAACACTTATATCCCCAGCAGAGTCGCCATTTTTACTGTGGTGTCGTTTTTTTTACCTCCCCGTTTCACTTGGGAGGACGGCACGCTAGACCCTTCACGCGAAATTTGGAAGGAGAATGCGCCCGTGGTGGGATGAATTTTGTTTCAGTTCTTCCTACGATATCACACGAACTTTCTTATTGTCCTACGAGTAGGAAAGGGGAAAAAAGATCTCAACTAAATCCTAGGAGTTTGCTAAGTGTGGGGATTTCACCTAGACTAGAAATTCTGGAGTCCGGGGGGTCGGTTATACATAGGGAAGTGTTTAAGCACCCTACATATCTGTAGTACTCTACAGGAACCTTCTCTGTGTCTAAATGTGTTTGTGCTGCTAATGATTATTGGGAAAGTTTCTCCTTTGTGTTAGGAGAAGGAATTGAATTGAATAAAAGAAAGAAAGACAGACTGACTGACTATTTTTGGTATTTTATTAGCTCGCTGAGATTCCTTGTGAACCTCATGCCTACATATCCCTAATGGAAGTCAGAGCTTAATGTAGTTCGGAGAACTAATTAGGGAAATTAATTATTTTTGGGTGCCTTGCTTGAAGCTCAAGGTTGAAGCTTGAATTAAATCTCTGTTTACAATAAAGAGGCATGAAATCATCTTTACAGAGAGGTATTTGTACTATTCTACCACAAACATTGTAAAGGAGTGACAGAATAACTGAATTCATTTCATTCAAGAGGGGGACCTTACTTGTGTATGTGCAAGTATACCAGTCAAATGCCTCTTAAATGAAAGAAAGATGCTCATCCAAATTAGGGAAAGTTACCACATGTCTGGGTTTTACTGCCAGCTCATGCCTTTCAAAATCCTAAATGGGAGACTTGATTAAAATGTAATGTTTGTTTGTTTGAATGTGGTAGAGTAGTAAAAATATCTCTCTATAGAGATAAGCTATGTCTATCTACTGTATAAAAGATTTGACTTTAGCTGGCTTGTATGAGGCCCAAGCTTGAGGCTTTTTGATTGATTTATTAATTATTATTGACTCTGGGAGATGACTCCACTGGGGATTAATTACAGGGTTTTTTTTGTGTTCTGTACAAAGCCCAGAATTGAGGCTGACTCTACTTAGGGAAAATCTATTTTGATGGGTTTTATTTGGTGTTCTGTACAAAGCCCAGAATTGAGGCTGTCTCTAACTAGGGAAAAACATTATTTTCTGCCTTGTACAAAGTCCAAGGTTGTGGCTGACTCTAAAATAAACTGAGTATGGATGACTCTATGGGGAAAAGATCCTAGGTGTTAGGAATCTTTGACTCATGAAATATGGTTTAATCTGCCTTGTACAAAGCCCAAGGTTGTGGCTACTGAATGATGAGGAACTCACTGGGGAGACTCTATTATCTGCCTTGTATAATGCCCAAGGTTGAGGCTGACTCTTGACAGGGGAGTTTTATTGTTTGGTGCCTTGTATGAAGCCCAAGGTTGAGGCTAACTATTTTTTGTTGATTTTGACTCTACTGGAGAGTTTATTTATTAAAAGACTGTTTTTTTCCTTTGGAAGCTAACCCTTTCCAGGGATTTGGACTCAGCTGGTGAATTTGTCTGTTAAAAGACTGATTTTATCATGTTTTTGGAGGCTGACCCTTTCCAGGGGTTTTGACTCTTTTGGGGAAATTATCTCCTAAGAGAAATGAATCTTTGGTTTTTTTGAAGAAGTGATTTTGGAGGCTAACCCTTTCCAGGGGTTTTGATTAAAATGACTGGCAGAAAGATTATCTAGTGGAGACTTCTTGTTTAAAGCCCAAGATGAAGGCTGACACTTACTGAGGATAAGCAAATAAGGATCCTAGACTCTGCTAAGGAAGATTGATAAAGATAAGGGTGACAGAGACTGTCCATGTCTCTCATTCCAAAAATGTACTCAATGTGAAATTGAGACAAACTTAGCTTGTTCAAAGTCTGGTTTAAATTGGAAGAAACTCACCAAGGTAGGCTAAAAGGTGACTAAAGACCTGTTCCTATGTTTATAAGAAACCTGATGGGTCCTTGTATATAAGCTCAAGAGGAAGCTGGAAATGCTTTTAAGAAGCCTGTGGGTCCTTGTACAAAGCCCAAGAGGAGGCTAATCGAGGGTCCTTGTTATACCACAAGAGAAAGCTATGTAGTTTTGAACTTATTTTGGCTCTAAGCAAATGGGTAAGAGGTTTCACCGGGAATAATTCCTCTTTGGGTGGATGTGTCCTATTTTTTTTGGATTCTAAGGTTTTTGCCAAGATGTTTCACCGGGAATAATTCATCTTGGGGGTTTGAACTACAGATCTCTAATTAGGAAAGAGCCTTCACCGGGAAGACATTCTCAATCCTAGGTCATATTCCTATAATATATATATATATATATAGTTTAACTGTCCTAGGGTTTATACTCAAACGTAGTTCTAAACTAATATATATGCACAATTTATATTTGACAGTAATTTAAATAAAGACTGTAAATTGAAAGCTTGTAAAGCCTAACCTGGATGGAGTGGAGGCCTTTGAAGAAGTATGTACAGAGCCTCAACAGTAATTGGTGGATAACAGTTGAATATATATGATAAACAGTTAATGGTTTTGAAAACAGAAGAAGTGAAGATGGATAAAGGTCACATAGGTATCTGAAGAGTTTCACCGGGAATAATGCCCTTCAAATACCAGAAGAATGTTTTGAAAACAGAAAGAAGATTTTGAAAATACAGTTTTGAAAACAAGCTAAGAAGAGAAGGTGTTTGGGACTTACACTCTATTAGAGGCCCAGTACTTTACAGTACTGGCTATAAAAGCAAATTGAAAATGATTTGAAATGATATAAGGTTTTGTTGTTTGAAAACCTTAATCGTCTGTTTAATTGGAGACTGATAACAGCTTTGAAAATTGACAAAAGTCAACTTAATTAAGGTAAATATAAAGATCTATGCCTAATTAAGACCTAAACAATTAGGGTTTTATCATAAAATTATTCACAAAGGTAACAAGATAAAAATATATATTTTAAAGTTTTTAAGAAAACATTTAAAACATACTATTTTAACCCTAATTAAAATACATGAAATAAATAATATTTTTTATGATTTTTTGATTATTCATAAAATAAGTATATTAAATAACAAGTGTGTAAAAAATGGAGTGAAAATGATTTAATTTGATAGGTGAATTATTGGTGTGAAGTTGTGAGAAAAAATGAAGGAAATTAGTGGTAAAAAAATGATTTTGTCTCCTCCAAGGTTTGAACACACGCCCTTTAGGTCACACACCCAAAACCAACACCACTGGGCCAGCGCGCGTATGGTGATAGTAAACTGACTCCTTTGCAACTCATATGTTATTCAAGTGTATAGAAGCAAAAAAGAAAATAAAATCAAAAGGTCTGGGGCGAGGGGGATTCGAACCCCAGACCTTGGGCACGCGCAACACACAAACACTCCTTACCACTGGGCTATAACGATTTAGTCGTTAATGAAACAGGTATCAATCAAAATAAAATAAACTTAACCCTGAATTTGAAATTTGTGCGCCACCACCATTGTCATCTTCAACCTCTAGCTTTGAATTTTTGAAAATCTGAACTCTCTCAACTCTCAACCATTTGCAACGATGTAAACATGAAACTTGTTCTAAATTCACTCACGATTCTGAATATGTAACTAACATAAATTTATATTAACTACATCTAACTAATTTACTAAAAAAACGTGAAGAACCCTAAAATTTGAAAATCAAATTAAATGACTATACTGAAAGATAAATGAATGATGATAGAGGGTTTTCAATCCTCTGATGATGCTGAACAAGATAGAATCGAGCTATATCATAAAGAGTGCTTAAATTAAAGAGGTGGAGTTCAGAAACTTACCTCTGAAAATGGAGGTCGTGAGGATGATAGAGAGCAACTGGGCTTGTATGAATGATCCCAAAAGCTTCCTTGGGACTCAGTGATGCTAACTGAATGTTTATTGTAACCTTAATCCTCCTGAATTGTTCTATGGACCTCCCTCGATTTGAGCTTCAAGTGAACATGGAGAGCGATGATTCTTGAGTTACAGATGAGCTGCAGCCATCTGAACAGCTTCACTACGTCCTATGGAACGTGCCTGGATGCTTGGCTTTGTTGGAAACCTTCTGAATTGCTCTATGGACCTCCAACTGCAACAGCTCCAAAGTGAGAGCAACAATGGCGTTCCTCCACTTACAGAAGTGATCCAGGTGCTTGGATCACCTCAAATGGTCTCCCTTGAGATGTTAGAATGCTTACTTTCCAAAGATAAGCTCTGGTTTGAAGAAAACGATTCTTCTTGCCAAAGAACTTTGAAAAACAATAAGCATGAGAAGATAAAGAGAAAGCAAGGAATATGGTTGCTTTTGGTGTGTTTTCTGAATGAGAAAGAGGCCTCTATTTATAGGCAATTGATGCTGAACAATTGGAGATAGTAAGCTTGCTTAATGAAGTCACTTTGGTTTCTTAGCCAAGAAGAAAATTTGCAAATATCTCTTATGCAATGATGAGAATTTTGATTCCATTTGATCAATCCCCTAGCCCTCGATTTTGCTTGATCTTAGGGGACAATTCTGAGACAGAAATGAGCTCTAATTGGTTGGTGAGAAGATTCCTTGGGTGATTCATCAATTTGCCATAAATTCACAAATGTAATCATTACATAATCACATGTTCTTGTTTTTTAGAATCTTCTTCAATTCTCATGTCATGGTAAAAATGAATGCATGGCATGTTTTCAGATGTGGTATGGGTCGTGTAGCATCCATAAGAGAGGTCATTTGCACAAAATTGCAAAGTTTCAAATTGTACATGACCTATAATTTCACTTCATGAGGCCAACTTTGAACAAGCATAACTCTTAGCTCAAAATGAATTTGGAGAAGGTTGAACACAATTTGGAAAGCCCTAAACATCTACTTCAAATCATTATTTTGGAGTTTCTTCAGAATCTTTTGGCAAATTTGTTAAAAATGAGGCCAAAGTTGGAAGAAAACTAGGTTAAAACACTTAGAAAATTTTCTAAGTGTTTATGACCTAAAACTTCAAAATTTCCAAAACTCTTAAATGATTGATCTTTTGAAAAAAGTTGCATTGTAAGATGTTATTTTATTTTGCAAGATCTACAACTTTCATGTTGGAAGTTTTTTGAGTTGTGTAGGTGAAATTTTGAGTTCTCATCATGCCTTCAAAAACCCTAATTCCCGACTTTTTGCTCCTTGAAGATTCTTTTTGAATTTCTTTGGTCAAATGACTTTAATATCCATATATTGATGATATTGATCCTTGAAAGTCATGGTTTGACCAAAAATCTCAAAAGTCAAAGGTGAACTCATACAGTTGACTCTTTCTTGATAAAGTGAGAATTTGGACTTTTGTGTAGAATCAAGATCTTCTCCTCAAATGAGTGATGTAAATGGATTATATTGAGGTAGTAGAGGTTCTTGAATCATGTCTTGAGTCTTGAATCCATGCCCTGATTAAAAGTCAACTATCTTGGTGAATTAGGTCAAAAACCCTAATTGTCGACCATATGAAAATAATGACTGTAGACTTTGAATTGAGCTGTAATGTCCAGTGGATCTTGTCATATGAGTTATTTGGAGATGATTGATGTCTTTGAATGATCCCCTGGGGCTTTTTAGGGTTTCCCAAAGGTGATCTCTGATTTTAGTCCTTGATAGGCTAAAAAAAAACCTAGTCTGGTGACCTGAGTAAACCTGTACTCAGATGACTGGGTGTCTAATCAATCATAGGTGAAATAATGAAGCTCTTGAGTCTTATGATTGTATTAGAGACTAATCCTTCTATTGATTGATCCTTTGCCTAAGTTTTCTTGTCTTTGAACACCCTTGTTTGAATGCCAGACTGCTCTGGGTACTTGCTTTGACTTGATGAAAATCCTGAAGATATGTCATCTCAGGGGGGGTCAAAAATTAGGGTATGACAAAATGGCGGAGTTGGGACCAAGGAGGAAGAACTGCAATGGCATACAGGAAGCAATTTCAAAAACCAAATCGAGAGGTGTATCGATTGGAGAATTACAAAGGAAAAAATCCTATGTCCCGATCCCAGTGGAGAAGGCATCAGAGAATAAAAAGGCTCAAAAGGAATACAGGCCAAGAGAAGCTGGAGAGTCTAGTAGCAACCAAGTCCCACGCCAGGGGGCAAAGTCAGACAAACCTCCAGTGGAACGCAGGCTATTGAAGCTGAAAAGATCTTGGATGAAGAAGAAAAGATGCATTCTAGTTCTTGGAAAGAAGAAGATCGAATGACAAATAACTTTGATTCTGATGGAGTGTCATCCATAAACCTCAACTGCAATGTTGTGTCCGTGCTTCCTCATGAGTTCAATCAGGAAACGAAAGTTGAAGACTGCGAGGATGCTGACATCGAAGAAATGGCAAAACACAGACCTGTGTGTTATTATGTGCTGAATAACGGTGCAGTTGAAGAACAGAACGCTTTCTTCGAAAGTCCTGATGAAGGTATGCGAAATCATTTGAAGCCACTCTATATCAGGGCTAAAATTGAGAATGTTGGCATCAATAAAGTCCTAGTTGATGGGGGAGCAGCAGTGAACCTAATGCCTCAATACATGCTAAAAAGAATTGGTATGTTTGATACTGATATAAGGCCACATAACATGGTTTTATCTAACTACGAAGGCAAGATAGGACAAACACTAGGAGTTATTCAGGTCAATTTGACAGTAGGCTCAGTCACGAGGCCAACTATGTTTATGGTTATACCAGCAAAAGCAAACTACAACCTTTTGCTTGGTAGAGAATGGATTCATGGAGTGGCAGCTGTGCCCTCAACAATGCATCAAAGGGTGACAATTTGGAGGGAAGACGGTATAGTAGAGAATATCGAAGGAGATCAGAGCTACTATATGGCTGGAGTTAACCAGGTTAATAAAACTAACTTCGATAGGAATTTGGCAAACATAAGTCCTTGTCATGCGGCAGAAGAGATGTACACCCCAAATAAGAATGTGTTGTACTATTTAACTCTACACCCAAATGGATTCCAGTGGGATAGAGAGATCATGGATGGCCCAGCAAATCCAACACCATTGGAGAATTATCCAACAGAACGGCCGACAGGCTGGGACGATGACATTAATAATGTCTGAGTTTTCTTTCTTTGAAAAGATTTCGGCTTACGTGGCCGAGAATAAAAGAAAGGCGGCTCTCGAGGCCGAACTATCAAATGCGGAGATTGACACAGGTCTAACCAAGAAGGAAGTCACAGATTTAGAGATACATATGAGTTCCAAATCTTCTGAAGATTCGTTTCAAGTCGAAAGAACCATAAGAGAAGAATCGAGTCAAAGGTTAGATGCAATTTACGATGAAGAGCCTTTGGGATTCAAAAAAGATCCAATGGCACCAAATATAAAGATGTTAGCTCAAGATCCACTCGAAGAAGTAAATCTTGGAGACGAAGATCAAAAAAGAATAACATATATCAGCGCGAAACTAGAACCAGAATTAAAGGCAACGGTCATCAAACTGTTGAAGGAAAACAAAGATTGTTTTGCTTGGGATTATGACGAGATGCCTGGTCTAGGAAGAGATTTGTTCGAATTAAAACTACCAATAAAGGAAGGAAAGAAGCCTATAAAGCAGACTCCCAGGAGATTCGCGCCAGAGATTCATTCGAAGATTAAAGCAGAGGTCGAAAGGCTTCTACGCTGCAAGTTCATCCAAACTACAAGGTATGTTGAATGGATTGCTAATATAGTGCCTGTAATTAAAAAGAATGGTTCATTAAGAGTATGCATAGACTTTCGTGATCTTAATGCAGCCACCCCTAAAGATGAGTATCCCATGCCTGTGGCAGAAATGCTAGTAGACTCAGCCGCAGGCTTCGAGTATTTGAGCATGTTAGATGGATATTCTAGATACAATCAGATCTTTATTGCAGAAGATGATGTATCCAAAACGGCGTTTCGTTGCCCAGGGGCAATAGGTACTTACGAATGGATTGTAATGCCGTTTGGTTTAAAAAATGTTGGGGCAACTTATCAAAGAGCAATGAATTCTATATTCCATGACTTCATAGAAACATTCATGCAAGTATATATAGATGACATTGTGGTAAAATCCACCTCAGATGTAACTCATCTCAATCATCTGAGCCAATCATTCGAAAGGATGAGGAAACATGGCTTGAAGATGAACCCCCTCAAATGTGCTTTCTTTGTGCAGGCAGGTGATTTCTTGGGTTTCGTAGTCCACAAAAAGGGAATAGAAATTAACCAGAATAAGACGAAAGCCATAATGGAAACCAAGTCTCCATCAACGAAGAAAGAACTACAATCTTTATTGGGAAAGATAAACTTCTTAAGGAGATTTATCTCTAATTTGAGTGGACGCACACAAGCCTTCTCACCTCTACTGCGGCTTAAGCAAGGAAAATTCGAATGGAATGCTGAACATCAAGAAGCTTTTGATAAAATCAAGCAATACTTGACTTGTCCACCAATTCTATCTCCCCCAAATGGGAAGAAGCACATGCGCCTATATATTTCAGCTTCAGATAAAACAATAGGCAGCATGCTGGCGCAAGAAGATGAGAACAGCATCGAAAGAGCCATTTATTACTTAAGTAGAGTACTCAATGATGCAGAGACTAGATATACCGCTATAGAAAAACTCTGCCTTTGCTTGTATTTCTCTTGTATCAAACTTAAGTATTATATAAAGCCAGTTGATGTTTATGTTTCGTCTCATTGTGATGTTATTAAGCATATGTTATCCAAGCCTATACTGCATAGTCGAATCGGTAAATGGGCTTTAGCCCTAACTGAATATTCACTAATATTTCAGCCTCTCAAGGCAATGAAAGGTCAAATTGTGTCAGACTTCATTGTCGACCATGCAGTAGCTGAGAGTCATCAACAGTATGTGGGTTTAAAACCTTGGAAGTTATACTTCGACGGTTCAACGCACAGAGAGGGAACCGGAGTTGGTTTGTTGATAATTTCTCCTGATGGAATTCCAACAAAGCTCAAGTATAAAATCGAGGGTCCGCTATGCTCCAACAACGAAGCTGAGTACGAAGCATTAATAGCTGGACTTGAAGCTTTGTTAGAATTGGGGGCAACCAGAGTCGAAATTAAAGGGGACTCTGAATTGGTCATTAAACAACTGACAAAGGAATACAAGTGCATCAAAGAAAATTTGATCATGTACTTTGTCATAGCAAATAGGCTACTCAAGAAATTCGAATATGTGGAATTAAAACACGTATCAAGGATGAATAACCAAGAGGCAAACGACTTGGCGCAGTTAGCTTCAGGATACAAGGTATCAAAAGAAAAGTTAGAAGAATTGATTGAAGTAAGAGGGAGAGCAATGTCTACTAAACTTTCCCCAAGTGATCTGGAGAATTCACAGTTGGGTTACGCCAACAAAGGAGAATTCGAAGTGCTAAACATAGACTCATTAGCAGATACAGATTGGAGGAGTCCAATAATAAACTATCTAAAAAGCCCTTCGACGGATACAGACAGGAAGATAAAATATAGAGCCCTGTCATATTTCCTGATGGGAAACGAATTATTCAAGAAAACTCCTGAAGGGGTATTGTTGAAATGCTTAGGTGAAGCAGAAGCTTACTTGGCTCTGTCGAACGTACACAGTGGGGCATGTGGTGCACATCAAGCAGGACACAAAATGAAATGGCTTTTATTTCGTTATGGAATGTATTGGCCTTCCATGTTAAAAGATTGCATAGAGTTTGCAAAAGGGTGTCAAGAATGTCAAGAACATGCAGGTATCCAGCACGCCCCAGCAAACGAATTAAGTACAATAGTGAAACCTTGGCCTTTCAGGGGATGGGCGTTAGATTTGATCGGAGAAATTCACCCTAAGTCGTCTAAAGGCCAAAGATACATATTAGTAGGAATAGACTATTTCACAAAATGGGTCGAAGCAATACCACTAGCAAATATGGATCAAGAGGCCGTGATTGAGTTTATTCAGAAACATATTATATATAGGTTTGGAATCCCAGAAAGTATAACAACTGATCAAGGTTCGGTCTTTACTGGACGAAAAATGCAAGACTTTGCCAAAGAAATAGGTTTCAAGTTATTTACTTCTACACCTTACTATGCTCAAGCAAATGGACAAGTTGAAGCAGCAAACAAAATAATAATTGGCCTTATCAAAAAAACATGTGGGAAAGAAACCCAAGAATTGGCATAAAACTTTGGACCAAGCACTTTGGGCTTGTCGAACATCTCCAAAAGAAGCTACAAACACAACTCCTTTCCAGTTGACGTTTGGGCATGATGCAGTACTCCCAATCGAGATATATCTACAGTCAGTAAGGGTACAAAGACAAGCAGATATTCCTCCCAACGTATACTGGGAGTTAATAATGAATGAGTTAGTAGATTTGGATGAAGACAGACTTCGAGCGCTGGAAATGATAAAAAGGCAAAAGGAAAGAGTATCCAGAGCATACAACAAAAAGGTGAAAGGTAAAACGTTTATTAGTAATGACCTAGTTTGGAAAGTTATTTTACCTATAGATCGAAAGAATCAAGCACTTGGTAAATGGTCCCCGCACTGGGAAGGACCCTTTCGAATCTTAAAGGTATTTTCGAATAATGCTTATGAAATTGAAGAGTTAGCAGAAGATCGTAGGATCTTGAGAGTAAACGGAAAATATCTAAAGAGATATAAACCAAGCATGTACGAAGTAAAGATTGCAAAAACGTAGACATTCAGGGGACTACGAAAGCCAAAATGGTCAGACATGTACCAAAGTATATGTGTTGCATTGATCAAAATGGCTTTACGATCAAAATAGATGGTAAATTAAGAAAAAGAGTCAGAGAAGCACCAAAATATTTTGTCATTGAAACATAGAAGTACAAGCATTACAAAAAGAGATCCGGGGACATGACCCAGGAACTCCTGAAAAAAAAAAAAAAGAAAGCATAAAAACCTAGGGCAAATATTGGCTAATTAATCCTCTGATCCAATCCTTCTAAGGACAGCACAGGCAAGCTTTCAGCCTCGAACATGTCCATGGATCCAGAAGTGCGCATCCGCCTCACGACACCCTTCTTAAGGAATATATAAGAGAGGAGTCTACCATACGGAAGATAGGTTACGTTTCCCTGACCGGCAGTAGCCACAGAAACGGCCTCAACAAGCCCTTTAAAAATCATCAAAGGGAAGTTAATCTTCTTCCCTCGAAGACCACAGAGAATAAACTCCAAGTCTTCGACCATGATGTTGTTTTCGTCAAGCCTCCGAGGACGGAAATTACCCACAAGCATTTGATGCCAGATCCTGATAACCTTGGCACTGAAAGGATCGTTGTCCATGAGAGTCCTCAACATAAGATGAGTAGTCATGTTGAAGCTGTTGTCATCAAATGTTTCCCCAGAGTTGTTGCATCTCATCAGGTTAGCAATGGTGGTGGGAGTGATGCTGAGATGAGCGTGTCGAACCTCAAAAACTATGGTGGTCCTCCCTTCAGGATCTATGCGTAGAGACGCAAACATCCAGAAATTTGCAAGCATGTTGGGGTAAACAAGACCTTCCAGGATTTCTTCAAAATAGAAATCCAGTTCTTGGTTAGCAAAGAGATTGCCAAGAGTGATGAAGTTGCTATCAAGTTCATCCTCACAAAGTTTGAACTCCTTCTTGATAACAGCCTTTATGTTGTTGTAAGAGAGAGGCGCAGCCATTTTTTTTGAAAAAGAAAGTTTGAAGAAAAGGTTTCTCTCTTCTGTTGTTAGTGTTTGAGGAAATGCAAGAATGGAGAAATGAAAACGATCTTAGGCCTTTATATAGACCTGAGGTAATGAAGGGTGGTTTAAAGTTTTAATGATTCATTGGACTGCGGTTTGGTATTCCAAAAAGGGAGTTAAGGCTTCCGCCGTTTCCCGCCCTTGGAAGTTGAAAAGTAATCATGAAACTGATGCACGCACGTCTCAAATGAGCGTTTTGAAGAAAGTGACGTCACTGTTTAATAATGATTACGGCTAGAGAAGTAGAAACGTCAAGTCTAAGAATAAAGATACTGCGAAGAGTGGTCGGAGTTATGTGTTGCATTGATTAGAATCACTGTGGAAAATCTGAAGATATATATTTTGGCAGAATATGAAAGATTTGCTAAAAATAGTGCTTGCGAATATGGAAAACATAGACGAAAAATAGAGGTCAAGCATACAGATAGATATTTTTATAAAAGGTTCGATTACAAAACAAAAGTGCAACAAAATACAGAGTTCGAAGCAGCTAGTTGAAATCCTCAGGGAGACTATTTTTGATCTTCAAATATTGAGTTTCCCATGAAGACATACGAAGTTCGAGTAACGCCCGGTGTTTCTTCAATCCTTCAATCTCTGGCACTAAATTTTGTGCGGTTTCGAAGTGTTTAATCCCCAATTGCGCCACTGCAAGCAGATCTTGTTGATTGGCCTTTTGTATGGTTGCCTGACAATTCTCAGCTTCCTTTATCTTTTCTTCGAGAGCTTTTATCTCTTGTTTCCAGGAGTTGATATCCTTCTCATAATTATCATATGCCTTCTGATTTTCTGAATGTTTAAGCTTGAGGGCCTCACCTTGTTTCGTTGCATCCACAACAGAGTTCCATGAAGAGTCATGAGAGGCTATTTTTTCAGATAGTTGCTTTTTGATATTTTGTTTTCGAAGAATATTAGCTTGAAGTTGTTCAACTAGAGAACCTAGCAAAACAATCACCTCTGAAACTTCTTTCGAGACTCGAAACAAATCCACTTTCTTCAAGAGTTGATTCAAGTTGTGACTTTTAATAGGATCTTAACTAAGAACATCCACAAGATTGACCCCAAAGAATCTTTCTTTTATCTGTCGAAGGAGGTCAGGAATGTCTTCCTTGTCACCATATTCTACAAGGACAGCTGGAGAGATGTCAAGTTCTGAAGGCGAAGTAGTATTCACATTCATCATAGCTTTTAGAAAACTGAGAGGATCAGTTTGCTTAAGCTGTTCCAGTTCCGAAGGAGTGGGCTTCGCAGGGGCAGGCATCGAAGTTGCCCCAGGAGTAGTTTCTGTGTCAAGAGTTGAAGTTTCTGGAGGATTGTGTTTATCTGGTTTAGAAATTTCCTCCATAGCATCTTGTTCAGATACAGTATCTTCACTACCATGTGGTTGTGGATTCACGTTGTCACTACCTGAGAATGGATGATTTTCTTCCAGGTTTTTATCTTGATGAGTAGCTGGGGATTCGTCAGTGGATTGGCTTTCTTCGACTGGCTCATTAGGTAAGATGGTGGTAAGAGGCCTGGCATCTTCAAAAACTGGTGAGAGAACATGGGATTTATTTTGGGAAATATCTGCATTAAACAAACCAGACTTGGTCAGAACGATAAGGCCTTGAGAAGTTTATCGATGAAAGTGAAAGAGTTATGATTACCTTGAGGTTTATCGACATTAATGGTGAGATTGTAAGTCTTAAGACCTGAAGTAGCAGTGCCAGTATCATCCTGCAATGACAAGGTAAGATGTTAACTTAATCATGTAGTTAAAATTATGAGATGATTTTGGGTTGAAACCCAAATACCTTGGGTGGAATATTGTCTGGACTTGAGTTATGACTTTCGACAACGAAGGCATTACTGGCAGTTTTTAAAGGTGATTCCTCAGAAGACGCCTTGTCGCTAGGAGAAGCAACTTTGGAGGAACCTAGCCCTTTCTCTTTTCCCGAAGGAGTAATAGCTTTTTGTCTCTTTCTATGGCCTTGCCTGGTACGAGGAGGAGATTTGTCTTCATCATCTGAGACAACTGTTGAAGAGACTTGTCGTTTCGAACCTACCGGGGGTTTCGAATTCTGGGAAATATAAAATTGTGTAAAATAAGCACTATTCACAGATTATATGAGATTAATGATATAAAATGGGTATGTACCGTGGGTTTCTTGCTAGTGGCAATGGAATCACTCTCACTTGGCTTGTTACTTTTAGATGCCCCAGAGTCCTTCTGTGTAGGAACTTCTTTAATCTTCTTTCTTCGAGCAACGGCTGTAGTTGAGACTGGAATCAGTATATCAACAGAAAAAAGAAAAGTCAGTCGAAAGATTGTCTGAGTCCAAACCTTCAGGTATTGGGGTCAAGACACGAACATGTTCAAGATCTATATGAAGATGCCCTTTGAAAGTGTCTAGGGTATGCTTAGTCGGAACCACTCGATCAGCACGTTTTTTAGTACTTTCTTGAAGATCTTTTAAAACGTTGCCACACACAAACCAATTTGGAAAAGGAGGGCTCAGAGCCACACCAAAATCCGCACTTGGTAGTTGAGGGAATTTTGGAGGATTAAGTTTGAAAGCCACTTCATAGCGTAGTTCTGGTCGAACATGCGAGGACAATTTTAACTTATCCAGTTTGGCGGAAAACTTTTCGCGTAAAATAACTGCAGCTTCACGAACGGTCCGACTAAGATCATCAGGCCGATAGATAGTTTCAAAGAATTTTTTAAAAGCTTGGATTTCTTTAATATGAGTCGAGGTACCTTTGTGGAAATTCTCCTGCACATCATCAAAAGCTGTAGTTAGTTCTTGAGTGAGACTATCGGCGTCAAAGATTTGTGAAGTATAGTAATCCGTCCACCATTGGTGAAATTCTGGTGTGGAGTAAAAGGCAGGTTCGAAGGAAATAGGAGAAAGATTGGTGACGCCAACATATTTGTTGATCTTTGATTCACACTCCTTTTCAGTCAGGCGCAAGGTATGGAAGCACAGATGGTTCCTTTTATCATATAAACACTTGGGTTTTACCTGCACCAGCCCAAACTGTCTCGAGACCAGATTTGGTTGGTAGCATACGAGAACGCATTGACTTTTTGATGGTCGAAGACGATGATAAAACAACCTTGGGGTCAGAAAGGCTTCCCAAATTTCCATAGACTCAGTTTGTTGATCCTGAGATGTTGATGGGAACCTTCGGGTGAACCATTCAGGACCGATTGTTCTGTGTACAAACGGAGCCATGGAAATATCGAACTGATTACGCTGGGCGAACGTCATTGTATATGCTAGAAAATGTTCACGAAGTTTCCCAGTTTCTTCTTTTGGTGTTAGGTAAGCCAACCTAGTTCCTTCTATAGTTCGATTCTTAATTTTATTATCTTCTTCATTGACGTTGCTTCGAAAGGGAAGGTGAGTTTCAAATGTAGCGTTAAGCCACAGTTTCAGTAGCCAAAAAGGACCAGCAAAAAGTAGAGTGCCAGTTTGGTAGTTTTTGGTAAGATTCGCGGCTTCGCTGAGGTTTTCATTAAGAAATCCTAAGAGTAATTGGCTTAGGTTGAGCTTTTTTCCAGCATGTAGCTGATTAGCCATGCAAAGATACCTCTTTGCAACCTGTATGGATCTTGAGCAGAAAGCGCATCGCGAGAGCCATAGTGCTAAAAAAGCAATATGTTCTTCATCAGAAACTTCTGCTTGTGTTGTGTTGTGGTACTTCTGGATGAATGCAGTATAAGTAACTGTTGATTCATTAAAGCTAATAGTATCAATATCCATATCATTGGGGTCGAAGGTCTCCCCAGTTGGTCGAAGTCCTGTAATAGCAGCTATATCGAAGAGAGTGGGGGTAACCATCCCACATGGAAGATGGAAGGTGTTGTGGGAAGCATCCCAGAAATGAACCGCTGCTACTAACATGGGTTGGTTATATTCTAAGCCTGTTTTTGATAATTGAATCAAATCATATATTCCTAATGATTTCCAGAAAGATTCTTTCTTTTTCTCTACTTTTTCTAACCAGGCATAGTATAGATCAGCATCTTTGGCTAAAGGGATTGACCTAAATACTTTTACAAAGTTGGTCATATAGTTTAACCTAATTTGTGCCAGAGCCAAAGGGGGTGCAGTTGAAGTTTCTTCAGCATTATCAGGTTCTCCTAAAGAGGAATGACCATCTTCATCTATCTTAATCTTACTAACCAAGGGTCTAGTTTTGTAATAAGAAGGGAAGAATTTGTTTATAGATGGATTACTTTCACCTGGCAATGGACCCATAAAAGCAAGAGGTTTTCCAGAAAGTTCAAAGGGGATGAGTACCTGAGAAGCGTAAATTGCGCGCACCTCTGCGGTGTTAGGGTTTGGAATGTGTTCTCGTTCCCCAGACCGCGTTGTTGTTTGGAGCTTTAGAACAGGTTGAAGAACATTTGAAGATGAAGCCATAGAGAAGTTTGATTGAGAAAGTATTCTGTTGAAGAAGATGAAGAAATAGGAATGAAAAGTTGTATAAAAGTGAAGACCAGGTATTTAAAGGTTTAACGGGAACCTTTTTAAATCTTTTGGGTAAAACAAAAGGACACGCGGCGGGTTTTGATTTAATCCAACGGCGGTCAAATAAATTAGCTTTACTCCTAGTATGTAGGAATAATGATCAAGAAGTAAGGTCAAAAACGTGGGAATGTAAGTTATGAGAAGACATCTTTGAAAATGACAAGACGTTTTGAAAACAGGGTCATCAATGATTATGACGTTAGTCAGCAATCTTGGAACTTTCAAAGAGTAGCAAGGAACGAAATCTTACAATGACAAGAAACGCCTATTTCTCTTGTTTTTTCGAAACAGGCATTTATTGGGGGCAATTTGTTAGCTGAAGATTTCGTTTTGCAAATATATGGTTCTTCGAAGAATAAAAATTCGAAGAAGAGATGGTTACTGATGACCATCGTTTAAAGATAAGAAAATGGCTCCTGATGGCCATGCTTAGAGAGTGAAGATTTCTAAGTCACAGCGGAGATGATGAACACTGAAGCTCATAGGAGTGCATGTCTTCGAAGACTTAGGCAAATTTCATGAAATATGTTAAAGTATTACTAATTAGCGTGTTTTCGTAGTGTTTTAATGTTAAATACACTGCCACGCGTCGAAGAAGGACTTAGGCGGGAAGATTTGAAATTCGAAGACGGTTTCGTAACTGTCTAACAACAGATGGCATCCCTGGAGTTCTTATGAGAAACGTGGCATTAGATTAGCGTAGGGCCGTTAAGGTCGAAATTAGTATAAATAGGAGTCTTAATGTTAGGATTCTGTGTGTTCATTTTGTACAAATCACTCACATATTACTCAAGTATCAAGTGTTAAAGAGAAAGAGTTCGCTGAGAAATGTACGTATGACACCACCATTTTAATACATGTGTATTCCCTTTTCGTTTTCAGATATCTTTTCAGTATTATTGCATTTCATTTACTTCTTGCCATTTACA
Source organism: Vicia villosa (assembly GCF_029867415.1). NCBI lineage: Eukaryota > Viridiplantae > Streptophyta > Magnoliopsida > Fabales > Fabaceae > Vicia > Vicia villosa. The sequence continues at coordinate 117,110,056 of NC_081184.1, read as the reverse complement.
TTCTTGTACTGTTATTTTCATGTCATTTACTTTTGAGGTATTTAATATTTCTGCAATTTTAGATTCTTTGCACTTTAAACAGTTTTCGTTTCATGTCTTATTTTTACTTACCCTTTTGTTGAAGTTATACTTGCATATAACAAAGACACTATCAAGTTTACTTGTTTTATTCGAAGAAACTCTTATTGACAAAGATAAATCATAAATATGGTTCGAACGACCATTAATAACAATCTTTTTGACTATGTGTCCTAGGATCAATCTAGTCGATCCTGCGAGTAACCAAATCATATTTATTTATAGTTTGGAAGACTAGCGGTTGTTTATCGGAAATCACCGTAAACAATATTATACTATGATAACATGAGAGCCATCAACAATTCCAAGAATCTAGTTCACCATAGTCGCACCAAACATATTAATATACAACATCACTTTATTCGAGAACTTGTGGAAGAGAAGAGTATCACTATGGATCATGTGTCAACAGAAAAACAGATTGCTGGAATTTTCACAAAGGCCTTAGATGTTACACAATTTGAAAAATATCCCTACGTGTTATTGACAACTTTTAGTAATTAATACTGAGATGATAAGAGAGTAATTGGGATGAAATTTTGTCTCTCCAATCCATCAATTCTATGGGTGGAAAAACGGGCCCGACCAATTGGGCATGCCTGCACTTTAGTGCAGGACGGGTCAAGAATTTAGGCCCTCACCCTCTTATGTGTTCTTCATGCCCATCCCATTTTTCTTTGCAAACTTTTGCGGGCATGCGCATTAGCATAATTTTATGCATTTTTAGATCTAAAAGTTGCAGTGTCTGCGGGTCTTCCCCGCTCCGCCCACACTTTTTTTTGCGGGGTGGGCTAAGGTTTTAGGCCCGCAACTTCAACTATGCCTACCTTTTCCTGCCCTATATTTTTGCGGGCTTTTGTAGGGAAAATAAACAAGGCGGACATGCCCGTTTGCTACCCCTAATGAATTCCAAGAAACATGTGCTGATACTTGTCTTAGTAAATGAAATTACTAAATTGTTTCATATTAAAAATTATCCAGTTATTAACATGCATGATATGAAGATGAAAAGAGTGGTTATTAGAGTGAAGGAAGGTGGTCTAGCTGGAGGTCCTCCCACCTTTGAACCGCCAAAGGAGTTTTAGAAGAAGAAGTTTAAGATTGGTGGTTGTGCTGTTCGAGTTTCGTTAACAATGTCTGATCTTATAGGGAAAGGAAAAGAAGACGTCACAATTGTGGCCATGCAGTAAAGTGGCAAGCAAAAGACTGAAAGTATTCCTGGATTTATCATTTTCACAGAGAATGTTAGAGGGAAAGAATTTCATTCAACGGTTTACTCGTTTTTAAGCTTGGGTTTAAATGAACCAAAAGTAAATAGTATAAACAGGAAAATAAATACATTCTTCGGAGAGAATAACTTATCAGACATGAATATAAACTACTCGTCACAAACTTAAACCGATTGATCAGTTGCACTCAACCTACAATACTCATCAAAATCATCGCATATCTATCACATCAGTGCCCATTTCTACAACACCTACGAGACGTATCACAATTCACAACCAAGGTTATGTCTAACACAAAGTTGTGAGAATAACCATATTCTTGCGTCAGCGATGTCTCGCGCGAAACTCAAACACGGAAGCATTAAGCTTCGATACACAAGTGATTTTTAGCGGGCTCACTAGGGTTAGAAGGCTGCCCTTTCCTGAAAATATCTAGGAAAAAAAGGGGACCGCGCTAAGCGGGCTAGGCACGCTTAGCGCGCTTATGAACTCAACTATGCCTCTAGAATGCAAAGTAGAAGCGCGCTATTGATGGGGCTTAGCGCCACTAGTCCTTATTTTCTCCAAAACTGCGTATTTGAAGTCCTGTCTTCGACATTTTATTGCTCGAGGCTCCAATACGCTCCAATACCTATAAAATGATTGAAAAACTGTCAAATGGTACATAAATGAATCAAAACTCTACTAATAAGTATTGTGTATAAATATAACGAAAACGTACGCATTCACGCACAAGTTGAGGAAAAAGAGTCGATGAGTGCCACAAAACTAGATACGAAAATAACTACAATTTGGCACTTATCAATTTGATCTAAAAACATTAAGGAATCCAACAATGCTCTAGAGAATGTCATAACTAAACCTTCAAAAGAGGTTTTTGAGACCGCTCTTCTTTTAAGTCGTCTCCCCAGAGACTGGAAAAGGTAAATAATTTAAATCTGCCAATCCATCTAAAGTAAGTGGTCCTATTAGTATGCATCTTTCTAAAACTGCGTTTGTAGCTCCAAAACCAAGCACAAATACTAAGGATGTTGACTCTGACAACATTAACAAAATCCTAGAAATGATGCATGTTTGTGATAATCCCTCTTTCGAGAATAACATTGAGAAAATTATAAATGAAATGCCATTTGAAGAACATATTCCATAGTAGATTATCATTATTGATAATATTCTAAATGATAATGTATCGGAAAGTGATGATTCGAGTGATGAAGACCTCACTGCAAGTCAAGATAATGCCATGGAGGATTCCATCAACATCGTTGATGTCATCTTTGAGAATGCAGAAGAAAAGTATGAAGATGTTGATTATGAGAAATTTAATGATGAGGAAGTCAGTGTTGATTCACATAAAGAGAAAAAGGAAACTCACCAAAAGGATTCTCATCAAGTTGCCTATGTAAATCCTGAAGTAAATGAAGTCTTGAATCATGTCAATAACAACAATTGACAATGTTTTGTTCATGTAAATGATCGTGTCCCAAATGATATTCTTCCTATCAACAACAAAACCACTACCAAGCCTGCTTAAAGATTAAGAAAAGAACAAAGAAAAAGACGTCAGTATTGTAAGCAAATAAGAATGTCGTATCAAAGGAAGCATCAAAATATCCTAAAGTTATTGAGCTGGTTGAAGAGGCTCAAATCATGAATATTGTATCCAACATTGGATCATTTCATCATAATTTAGTGAAAGAGTTCATAGTAAATATTCCTAAAGAATTTAATGATTCAAAAATTTGAGATTTCAAAAAAGTTCATGTGAGAGGCCACTCTTTTGGTTTCTCTCCAACAATCATCAATGAGTATCTAGGAGGAAGAAAACTGATCACTAATGATTGTATCCCCCTATGAATATCTTAGCTCAAAAGATGACTAGAAATGGACACGAGGAATGGCAAGTTAAGGTCTTGCTGCCTGCTACAAGTTTGGGTGTCAAATATGTTATTCTGAACAAAATTGAAGTAACTAAATGGGATTCTACTAATCACAGTTCATGTGTCACTCCCTCACTTGCTAGACTGTTATATCAGATAGGCGCTACAGATATGTTTGACTTTTGCGAATATGTGTTTGATCAAATCTTAAAACTAGCTAAATCCTTTGTTGTTAAGTTGACCATAAAATTTCCCTCTTTAATAAATAGGTGTTGATGAAACAAAAATGTGATATCTTGCTTATTGGCAACACTATTGGAGTTTACCCTAGCCCATTAATTTGCAGTTACAATTTGTTTGATGGAAACTATGTCCCATAGATAGTGCTCGAAAACATTTCAAACTTTGTTAGTGCTGATTTGACAATAGGATGCTACTTGCCATAGGTACCCCTTTGTTAAAATCTACAAGAGGACATGTTTTGAATGAACTGATGTTGGTCTCCCAGCCTCTCCACGACCAGATTGTCTCCTCTACAACTAAGAAAAGTAAAGTTGATGATCATGTTACGTTAATGAATCCCAAAGTGTTTCAAGCTTCCACTTATCAAGTTGGAGGTCAGAATGCTGGGAAGGATGCAAGTAAGGATGCTCTTAAGGATGTGGAGAAGGATGTTGAGACTTGAAGTCAAGATAATGTGAAAGTCAATGATGAAAGTAATGAAGAAGAGGATTACAAATTTGTCTCCTCTAGTGCCTCTGAGTAATTTGTTTGTCGGTTGCTTAAGTTTTTGTGATTAATGGTTGTGTATGCCAAATGTTTGGAAATAGTATTTTTTTTTATTCTCTACCCCTATGTGGGTTTTTTATCCTAATCTTATGATTTTCCTATACGCGTCGCTTAATGGTTCCTAGTACCCTTTGTTAGGTTGGTTCTTGTGTTTATTTTTTTGATGCTTGTGCCCATTATGGGATGGAGTTTTTTATGCTTGACTACCCCTTGTTCATTTTGAGGCTATTAGGGTGATATGATAAGAATATGCAAGACCTTTAGTTGTTGCTTCCATAAAAAAGTTGTTTCATTATTTGTAAGCTTATACTTATGATTGTGATTTTAGATAACATGGTTTTGTTTCGCTGCTCTCTAATAATTCTAACAGTCATCTCATGAAGAATGTCTGTAAGAATGTGATTTACATCTCGCATGTTGTATTTTCTTGTACACTTGCCAAAAGGAGAGTTTGTTATTACATCTAATTGGCCTTATTTTAAAGGAAACATGTGAAGCAAGATGTAATGATATTGTGTGAGACATCCTGTCTCTCTGTGTTCAAATAAGGAAGTAACATGTTAAGTATAATGTTTCCTAGTCTGTGAAACATCCTCACTCGCCCAGAAGCTGAGTAGCATTGAGTAAAACTCACGGGGATTGAAGATTCATTTCCTTATTTATCTAATCATGTTTTGTAATCAAGCTAGGCACGAGACCTTGAACAATCAAGCTAAGCATGTTTATTTTTTGTAAGTCTAATTGTTTTGTCTTATAATACTCTATTCTCGAGTCTTATTCCTATGTTAAAGAACTGAGTATTTTGAGTTGTAATTACGTTCCATCATTCTTAAACTCTTGTAAATTTCCTAACACCTGGGTAAATTTACATGAAACGCTTCTTTATCTCGCCCGAAAAATTGAGGTAATAACCCTTTTCAAACCGATGAAAAATCACTACTTCGTAATAGTATTATAGTTTAAGAAGTTTAAAATAGTACAAGGTGCATTTGGAAATTAACTTCCAGACATCATAATTTCAAGCAGAATTCTAGACAATATTTCATGTGGAATTTACTCTAGGCTTTCTTACGGATTTTTATTTCGCAACAATTTTTGCATAAATTCTCAAATTTATTATTATCTCTAGATATACATGTGGTTTTTTTCGTGGGTAATAGGATATGATTTTAACATTCATAAAACTTATTTAGTAATTTTCTGAGTGAAATTATATAAACAACATGATACAAGATGTGTTTAGAGAATGGGTCAAAAACACACCTCCACCGTTTAATGGTGATAAGCTAGTTAAAATCATTGAGTCATTTACCTAAATTTTATTTGTAAGCCATCGAGTCTAGCTCCTAAAGAAATGGCTAAGAGGAAAAAATGTAAGTAATGTCAATTTTTGACTTTCCCCTAACATGAAAGACAAAGCACTTAAAGTACTTGATTTATAATTTTTGCAACGACTTCTAATGAAGAGTCTCTTTTGTGGAACCATGTTTTGCAGGTCATATGCTTTTAACAAGGATATCAACTTTTGACGATAAAAACAAATGTATTATCATAAGTGAAGCATGAATGATTAAACGGATAAAGATGTAAACCTTATTATTATGATCTGATGGACTTGAATATTCAGTGATGGCAGTCAAATGAAATGGAACCTCGAGCCTTATCTCAAAGCTAGTCAAGCAAGTGTCCACAAAAGAGAAAGCATCTGGCAAAGTCTTAAAGTACTATGGTGTCTCCAAATTTAGTAATGAGTGAACCTATTTGTAAAACATAAGGGATTTATTGTAAAAGCGCATAGCTAAAGCGCGCGCGAGCGCACACACACACACACTAACATGCTTTTCAAAATGTTTTGCCAAACAAAATACCTTCAAAAACATCTTGAAGTTGTGCCAGATGAATTAGGAACTGTCAAAATTGTAAGAGACACAATTTTGACTTATCTAATCAATTAAAACTTTTGTCTAATCGGTTAGATCATTTCAAAGTTGAGCCTTAAACGATTAGGACACAACCTTCATAATGTGCAACAGATATATATATATATATATATATATATATATATATATATATATATATATATATATATATATATATATATATATATATATATATATATATATATATATATATATATTCCTTCCTTTTATAAGCTTACAAATGACTATATTTCAAACTTATAATCAATTAGAAAAATTTGTCAATCGATTAGATTGCTTTAAAATGCATTTATTGGAAAATCCTTTTTCAGCCAACCTCTAGCCTATAAATAGAGGTTTCTTTTCTCATTTCATTTAATCCATAATCGTGTTTTGACATTTTCAACTCTCACCCTCTCTCTCTCTAAACTTTTCTTTAGCTTTCTCTCACTAATGTTTTAGCCTAAGTGTTTTCGTGAGAGAAATCCTTTTTGTGAGTGAAAATATATTTGTAATTCTAGAAAGATTTGAATTGTAAATTCAACAAGAGAATCTTTTGTATACACATTGGTTGAATAATATCCATTTAGGGATTTGTTTGGGCTAGAAACTAAACTCGTTAAAAGCTTTGGTTTAGGGAATGTGTGATCAAACCCTAGTTTAGGTTAGAGATCAACCCGTGATAAATTCTCCTAGGTTCTTGGTCGGCACGATATTAAAACCAAGATAGGTTGAAGCTCAGTCTGGTATTAAAAGCTTCATAGATTTAAGATCACCCCGATGTTGAAATCTAACAAGTTATTGGTTATCCCGTGTAAAACCAAGGTTTAAGGTTGGTAAGCTCAATCCATCTAAATCTTGCAAGGTTTAGGAACCTGAAGACTAACTGCTCCAAGTTCTGTATTTGTAAAAAGGACTAACCGCTTCAGTCCACCACTAAGAAGGAAGATTGACCACTTCATTCATAAGTTTATCTGAAAGAAAAGACGTAAACGCTCATATCCATCGTCTTGTATTATTTGGATGGAGGTTTTGATATCCCATTTTTGCCCCTTGTCCATTTCATATATTCATCTAATGCTTGGTTTTATTTTCGAGAAAAGTCAAATAAAAAGTCAACCATATCTTTTTGGTCTTTATCATATTCTTAATTAATTTTCATGCATTATTCTATTTTATCATTTTCTTTTAAAAATTTGAAAAGTCAAATTCGAGGTATTTGAAATGATTTCATTTTTTACATTAATAACTTTTCACCATTTTTCATTAAAATTCATGAATTAATTATTTTGTTTTAGAATCTATATTAATTCCAGAGCCATATTTCAAGTTACTTTTCAAGCTCATTTTTCAAGCCATTTATAAGTCATTCTTATAACATCATTTGAGCCATGTTTTAAGCCATCCTCAAGCTTCATTTTTTTTAGCCAAATTACAAGTTATTTTGGAGCCATTTACAAGCCATTTTTGAGTCAGTTTTTAGACGAAAATTCAAGTAATGTTGTTAAGTGATTTAGCCAAGCCATTTTTGTGCATCATGTTGGGACCATACAACCCTCAAGGTCACGTTTTCAGAAGTCAGTAACATCCAAATTCACATTACAAACCAAAACTCAATTTCAAATTAACAAACAAATTCAATAATTCAATTTCTTTGAATTTCAAATTTACATAGCATCAATTACACTTCAAATGTACACCTCAACAAAACCAAAATCTGCATTTCATTGAATCTGAACCTCACATTCAACATTAATCAATGGCTCATATCAAATATTCACTAGGATCACAAGGTTGGTCACACGGTTCAAGCAAAGTTTCCCCCAAAATTCACTTAAAATTCCCCCCAAATCTCAACTGATTTTTCACCAATTCTCATCTCTATTTCCTCCAATTTCACTAAACATTTTCACATCCTACACCAACTTTAATCCAATGCCTTCAATGCTTGCCACGCGTAGCCCCTTAAGTCAGATTTGACTTGGTTTTTGGGCTTTGATTGATTTTGGGCTCAGGTTTTTTCTATTTGAAATTTCCAGTTTAATTTGCACCCCCTTTAATCAGCCTTGTCTCTATCTTGGGCTTTGGTTATGTGGGCTTATTTGAATTCATTTTTGCAAACCATATTAATCAACATATCTCCCTTTCTATTTTCCTTTCTTCCTTAATTCAATATTTTCTTTTCAATCAAAATCATTTTTTTAATTAGTGGAATTAATTAATTAATGTTGTCTTAATTAGCTAGTTTTTATAATTAAATTTAATTATCTTGATTAATTAATTGAATTAATTTTTAATTGATTTTTTTAATAATTAATTCAAATTAGTCTATTTAACTGATTTAATTAATTTTAATAAGTTAATTTCACTAAAATAATTGTCAACACTCTTGATTAATTCAATCAATTTAATTAACTAACTTGACATCTAAAACCAATATTTTCCAAATAAAAATGCTTGATCGAACGTCAAGCTATTTTCCGATCAAATTCAATCAAACACAACACAAATGCTTAATACAACGTCAAGTATCTTTTCTCCGATCATTCCAATCTTTTCATAATTATTTAAACACTTGATCCAACGTCAAGTCGTATTTTCAAAATATTTTTCTCAAATAATTGGAATGAAAAAGAAAGTGATTGGGCGTATGCCTTTTCCTTCTCCGTACTTGGACATTGTCGTAGGGCTCACAATTCGAATACTTGTTTTCTAAATCAAAATACAATAATTAAAACAAGTTTAGTTAATTTCTTTGGTGGATGAAAAGGGAGTGATTGGGCATAGGTCTCTTCCTCTTTGAATAATAGGAAATTGTTATAGAGCTCACTGTCCGAATACTTGTCTTTCACAAAGGAATTGTGACTCTACTCGGCTCACATCTTTTATAATAAACATTGGGTGAGAGATGGATTAATAGGGCACATGTCTATTTTTCCCTCGAATATTTGGACATGGTCGTATTTGTAGGGCTCACTATTCGAATATTTGTCATCTCTCTAAAATCAAATTCAACCCATTCAAATCTTTTGCCTTTTAGCTTTTAATTCCAAACCTTTTTCAAAAACGAAAGACGCCCTGTCTATTACGCGAGGATGCAAACAACGCTTCCACATGAGAATATCAAACATTTTCTGCTTGAATGTGATGATGTCATAAATATGTGCTGATCCAGATTAAGTCATCCATTCTCGAAGCGACACAAATGTTCAATTATCCATGTTTTGGGCTACAATGTTTTCCGTTCGAATGCGGCTGATAACACGAAAATGTATCACATATTTGGCTTGATTTACAATGATTATTTCCCTATTTTATCTTAATTATGTTGCTTTATGTTGGTATTATGCCGGTATTTTCTATGTTTTCAGGTTTTACGCTCATATTGAGACTATTTGTGAAAAGGAAAGAAATTGAGCTAAAATCACTACTATTTGTGCCTAAAATATGGAAAAGAGGTACTGTAGTGAAGTGGAGGTGCAAATGGAATGAATCAAATGTGAAGGGTGAAAGTACGATGGATCAAGTGTGGAAGCCCAGCCCACGAAGGAGCTGAAGCTCCCACTATGAAGAAGCTGAGACGCCCGTCTAAGGGCCCAATTGCATGGAGACGCCCGTCTCCAAAGTTCTAGGGCCACGTCATCAAAGGAGACGTCCGTCTCCCAAGCTCACCCACGTTCATAGGCCACATCACATGAAGGAGACGTCCGTCTCCAACAATCCAGCCACTTTGAGACCCACGTCTCAAGACTCGTTCAAAGATAGTTTAAATTTGAAGGCCCACGTCTCCGTTCTATACTCCATCAACCAAGTCTTCCTATATTTTCTCAACTTCCCACTCCACTATCTCCACTACTTCTCACGTAATGCTGAATGTAACTTCCATTGCCATTCACTATATAAAGGGTCTTAGCATTCATTTGAAGGCATCCAAGTTTTAGGCGCGGAAGCGCTGTTCATAGTTTTAGGCATATATTATCACTTTGTAAAAGTGGTAGTTTCTCACATTGAGGAACTACCACACCATTAGTTTTAGGCCTACAATTTATGTACTCTTGGATCACAATCTTGCCGACATTATTTCAAAGCTTCATTCAAGTTTCAAGATTTGTTTTGTTCGCAATTTAATTCAAGTTTATTTCGTCTGCTTTACTTCCAGGTTTATTTATTTGCAATTATTTTAGTTTTATGTTCTTATAATATTGTTTTATCATTATTATTATAATATGGTTAGTAATTATAATTTCATGTTTAATAATTATAATTCCATATTTAATAATTATAATTTCATGTTTGTTTCTTTAAGTATGTCTGGCTAATTTATTTAGATGTCGGTATGTAAAGTAATTTAACCGTAGGGATCCGAATTAAATTGGATTAATTATGTTTTATTAATTATCACTTGTTTTTGGTTTGTATGTCTAATTTAATTAGTAAGTCTTAAAACCAATAGAGCGAAAGTTTGAGGGGTTAAGACGGTCAAAGTTAAAATCAATAGAGCGAAAGTTTGAGATCTTTAACTGGATAGTAGACATAGAACATTAGTTTTAAGGATGGCGAAAGCGTATTAGAACTAATTAGAACTTATTTATTTTCAAAAAGTGTTTTTATACCCGCGCGGGATGGCGAAAGCGTACGTTAGGGATATTAGCATGTTCCGAGTCAACAGAGCGAGAGTTTGAGACTAGGAGATTTAAGTAGATAACGACTTCATAAAATAAGCATTTTATTAATTACGTTGTTTTCAAAAAGCGTTTCTAAATCTGGTGGGATGGCGAAAGCGTACATTAAGAGTTAGGATCGTAGTCTGAATCAATAGAGCGAGAGTTTGAGAGGAGGACTTTTAATCAATAGAATTAATAAAGATCTTTAATTGAATTAACACCATAGCCAATGGACCTTCGGATCACCTAAGTTAGATGAAATACATACTGATATCCGTTTGTTATTATATTTTATCTAGATTTAGGATTTTAGTTTCCCCATTTATAAAAAAACCCAAATATCATTAGCCTTAGCTTTACATAGTAACTTTAGATAACGGTAGGTCGATTTATAGTCCCTGTGGATTCGATATCTTTTAAAACTACACGACACGACTGTGCACTTGCAGTTATCCCGACTAATAGACACGTAAAGTCGCGATCAGCGGCTTGAGAATATTTTGCTAAAATCGACCAACCCACAAACATTTGCTACCCAGACCTACGTAGCCTTGAGTTTTCCATCGCACTTGGAGATACGTAGGAGTAGGATTTTGAAATTTTGTCAGGCACAACTATAAAAAACTTAAAAAATCTTTTTTCTTTTTTCTCGCTTAATAATTACAAGATAACATAAGCTAATAATCATTCGCAAGACTAACTAAATGAGTCCCGTTGAGTACAACGAATGTGAGGGGTGCTAGTACCTTCCCCTTGAATAACCGACTCCTGAATTCGTTCTTGGTTGCGACGACCATTTTTCTTTTCTCTCGTGGGTTTTATTGATATTTTCACTTTCCTTTTCGAATAAATAAAGTACAGTGGCGACTCTGTTGTATTTCGAGCGTGCGATACGCTCGAGTATTTTCCGTGCCGCGATAGCTTGTGACTCTGTTGGGGATCTTCCCTAAAGCAACTCCACCCTAGTTTAATTATCTTTGCATTAATTGTTAATTTTTATTTGTTTCTTCTTATTCTTTCTTTATCTTGCTTGGTATCTATTTATGTATATGTTCATATATGGCAATTGAGAAATGATGCTTGAGTGAAGCTCTTTACCTAAGCTTTGAAAAACAAGAGAAAAAAAGTTAGGATGGAGGTTGTGTAGTGTTGACCTACGAGACGTAGGGCTGATGATAGTCGTCATGGTGGTAATATTTTTAAGAGAGGTCTTTGACTCTAAGGACCTTTTACAACCCTAAACCCATGGCCATTAGGAAACATAGTTGTGTAGTATTGACCTCTGAGACGTAGGACTCGCTCGATTGATGCAAATACCTCTCTTAGAATAAATCCTCTTAAGAGTCTTATTGTCTTACGAATAGTCGTTATGGAAGTAATATCATCAAATAGGATCCATGACTCTAGGAATTATGTCTAGAACCTTGGAGACGATGGTTGTGAAGTATTGAACTGTGAGAAGTAGGACTCGTTGGGTTGATGCAAATAACTCATCTAGAGTAGATCCTCTAAAGGTATTACTGTCTAATGATTAGTCGTTATGAAGATGATATTTTCAAATAGGTTTGTGACTCTTGTGAGGGGATTATTGGTACTTAAAATATTGCCACCCCGAAAACTTCCACACGTGTTGTTTGAAGTCAATACCTTTGAGTCTCGCATAACATGAAATAATGTATTGTAGTATTTTGACTAGACATTAGTTGAACGTGCATTGATAACATTCCATTCCATTTCATTCCTTGGTATAAAATTTCATGCACACATTCAAGTTGTCAAAAGAAAATTCATTTCATATGTTCTCTTCTTCAGATTTGTTTGTCTACTGTCCAACTGATTCCTCAACACAAATACGGGACTAGAGCCAACATCAGAAGAAGAATGGAAGATCAAGAGCAGCATAATGAAAGAGTTAGATAAGACATTGATGAGTTAAAAGGAAGCGTGAGCAAGATCATGGAGATGCTACAAGCCTTGACTGCTAAAGAAGCTCAACCTCAGAGGATTGTCATCTCTAAAATCACTAGTGTTGTTGTTGACCCCTAGCCTTCATAGAAGCCAATTACTTCTTGGCCAGAATAGGGTTTGCCACCGAATTATTCTCCACCCTTTGCAAATACTCCAAGGGTTGGCCAATCTGCACAACTAGTGTTCCAAGCTCAAATAGTCACTGAATCTCAACCTATTGTGCATAGTTTTGCCCAAGCTACTTATGAAGATCCTCACTTTGTGTACCATGCTGCTGGTCCCCAAAGTGAAAGTCAAGGAGATGTTGGAGATATTGAAGAGGTCAAAGAACAATACTAGACTTTAGTAATAAGACTAAGAGCTATGGAAGGCAATGATATCTTTGGTGCTGCAGCAACACACGTCTGCTTTCTTTCAGACTTTGTTATGCCTGCTAAATTCAAAACTCTTGAGTTCGAGAAGTACAAGGGGCATACCTATCTGAGAAGCCACTTGGTGATGTATTATCATAAGATGGCTGCATATACTAACAATGACAAATTGCCCATTCACTGTTTCCAAGACAGCTTGAGTGAGCTTCAATGAAGTGGTATATGGGAATTGGAAAGAGCTGTATCCAAAGCTGGAAATATTTAGCCGAGTCTTTCTTAAAGTAGTACAAGTACAATTTGTACATGGCACCAAATCGCTGTCAGTTGCAGAATATGCTTGAGAAAGAAAAGGAGTCTTTCAAAGAGTACTCACAGCGTTGGAGAGAGTTGGTTACGTAGGTGATGCCACCATTGGTAGAGAAAGAGCTGACCAGAATGTTCTTGGATACTCTACCATCTTTCTTCTAGGAGAGGATAATAGACAGTATGTCGTCAAGTTTTTCCGAATTGGTGACTATTGGCCAACGACTAGAGGAATGGATAAAGAATGGCAACGTTGCTAATACTATTGAATCCTCTAGTGGGGCAAGGAAAACCTCCAGAAAGTTCTAGAAAAAGAATGAAGGTGAAACAAATGCAATTTCAAATGAAAGAAGGAGACCTAGTCAAAGGCAACAAAACTATGATCAACCATATGTAATTGTAGTTTCTCCTATGGTTAACACTCCACCAGCTCAGGTTCCTCAACAACAGAATGCTGGTCATAATCAAAATCGTAATGAAAGGAATATGACTCATTTGGACCCTATTCCCATGACATATACTCAGTTATATCCTTACCTAGTCCAGAGAGGTTTGGTTACACATAGGTCTTTATCTCCTCCTCCAAATCCTCCTCCAGCTTGGTTTAAGCCCAAAGCTCACTGTGAGCTCAATGAAGGAGCTGTAGGTCATGATCTAAAAGGATGCTTTGCCCTAAAGGCTAGAGTACATGACTTAGTTAGAGGAGAATTTTTGTCTTTCAAGGATGTTGGTCCTAACGTCAACGCAAATCCTTTGCCAAAATAAGGTGAGTAAAGATTGGGTCAGAGCACGACAATTCACTTCCTAAAGACAATGGATCAGACAGGAAAGCTCATCCTCGATGCTGATTAATCACTAGGCCATGCTTTCTTTCAATTTGAAATTTCCTTGTTTGTAATGTGTTTTGCTTTCAAACTTGTTTGCTTTTTAATGTTAATATTAATGAAATGAGCGTTGCATATTTTGAATCAATCCATTCATATTCACTATGTGCATGTTTATGTTTTTTTCTTCAAAAGAAAGTCCATATGTCTCTTATGTGCTTTTCTTTATCAAACTTTTGTTTATGAAAAGATCAGAGGGAGAATGACGAAAATGAAATACCCAAATTGTTGAACAGTATGCTTTCAAATAAAACTTTGCTGACGATGTAAAACATTGTTTCAATTTCCAAACACTGGAGAAATAAGGCAGTAAATCCCTATTCAACCCCTTTGAGCCTAGAAGTTGATGTTTCTTTCTGTACAAAAAACCCATAATCTTAACCTGGGGCAGGACTCAGTTAATTTAGTTGTACATTCAAATTCAAGAGAATCATTCCATACACCTTTCAGTAAGAGTGTTAGTCACAAACTTTCCTCCGCACTTTTGAGTCAGGTCTGGTTAATTGACTTAACAAAACCTGATGCTGTTTGAAATTAGAATAATTATTTGAAATTCAAAAATTGTTCTGCATTTGTTAAGTCAGGTATTCGTTAAAACCGACTTTGCAAGTCCTGTACAAATTTGAGAAAACAACAATTTTTTTAACACCTTTTCATTCACTTCTTCATGAAACCTTTTCATTTTAACTTGTCATTTGGTCATGATATTTTTCCATGACTTCACCATGATTCATAAAGGTGTTATGCTCATATAAGTATATGAAATTTAAAATTACAATTCACCTCTTCCATTGCAATTAGAAATCATATTCTCATTCATTTTCAAACAAGTGTTTTGATACTTGAACTTTCATTGATATTTTTTTGCACAGTATTTCATATTCAATTCAGAAAAATTTCTCCATCATTCACAAAATACTTGAGCACTATTATACCATTATAAATTGCTTGTTTGGAAGAGAAGATAAATCCTAGTGATTGATATTTATTCATCAACTTTATTTACATAAATATTTTTCTAGATTTGGTTGTAATTCCTTATTTTCAGGACTGTTGAAAACAAGAGAGTAGAAAGGAAATAGTTGTTTTCTTGTTCTACTTGTTTGTTTGTACCTTGCTATCTAGGATTGTTGGATGTAAAAGGTTGAAAGTGAGAGGATTGTTCTCATTTCAACTTGATTGATCCAAGAGGATTGTTCTTGGTGGTTTAGTTGTTAGAAGATTATAGGAGAAGTCTTGGATTTAGGCTTGTACAAATATCTAATTGTAGTGAAATCTCTTTCTTATTGAAAGGGGACTGGAGTACTCTCGGACTGTGAGAGAAACAAGTATACATCATTGTGTTTTTTACTTTTCCGCATTTACCGCTTTCATCACAAATCATAACCAGAAAAGAAAGAATCACATTTATAAACTCTTGCACCAAACTAGAAAAATAAGAACAAGTATTCTAAAATTGGATAAATTTTCAATGTCCTAATTCACCCTCTCTTAGGCGCACTTTTTACTTACAATTGACATCAGAGCAGGTTATAGGTAAACTATTCCTAAGAGATCCAGATGGCTTCCGCAAATCAAAATTCAGTTTTTAGGGACGGTGGTAGCAATAACAAGCCTCCATTGTTTTGTGGTGAATACTTTGATTTTTGGAAAATTCGGACGAAGGCTCACTTATAAGCACTAGGAGAAGAAGTATAGGAGGTTGTCAAACATGGCCCCTTTGCTCCTACAACCGTCGTTGATGGTGTTGGATCGACAAAACTTAAAAGTTCATGGGATGACAACGATAAGAAAAAAGTTCTTGCTGACAAAAAGACAATCAATCTTCTCCAAGGTACACTTGGAATGGATGAGTTCTTTCGTGTTTTGGCATGCACAACGACAAAATAAATATGAGATACATTAGTAGAAACTCATGAAGGAACTGTTGAAGTTAAGAGATCTCGATTAAACACGTTGAGTCAAGAATACGAGTTATTCAGAATGTAGCCTAGAGAATCCATCCTGGACTTACAGAAAAGATTTGTGCACTTAGTAAATCACTTGAAAGCACTTGGTAAGACTCTTACTACTAAGGAACTCAATCTTAAAGTGCTTAGATCCTTAACCAGGGAATGACAACCAAAAGTGACGATAATATCCGAGAAGAAAAATGTATCAAGAATGACTTCCACAATATTGTTCGAAAAACTTCAAGAATATGAAACGGAACTCGGAAGACTTGAAATGCATGAAATTCAAGTACAAGATTCAAAAGACATTTCCTTAAAGACGAGAGTTAAACATCATGATAGAAATCAAGAGGATGAGTCCACTAGTGAAAAAGATGATGATTTTATCAAGAAGTTTGAAAAGTTTCTAAGAAAAGAAAGAAAAAAGGATATCATTAAAGGGGAAGCTCCAATAAGGAAGGTTAAATATTTTGAATATGGAGAAAAAGGACATGTCAAAAGTGAATGCTCTAAACTTGAAAAAAAGAATAAATACTTCAAGAGAAATAAGGACAAAGAGCCAACGAAAGCATATGTAGCATGGGATGACAATGAAATAAGTTCATCTCCAGATAAAGAACATGTGAATCTTGCATTTGGTAGCAACACATCATTCTGATGATGAAGATGATGAGCTTATTAGTGAATTTTCTCTTTATGATAATGATGCACAAGGAGCTATAAATGAAAATTTAGTATTTAGAAGAAAAAGTTGAGACATTGGAAACAAATTTTAAAGATGAAAAACAAAAGATGATTAGTGATCAAAAATATAATTTTGTATATAATAATTGTGAATCACTTTCTTTCAAAATTGTTCAATTAAAGAGAGTTCTTGAAAGGTATGAAAAATGACAAATTGGGTTGGAAGGTATCCTTAGCCAACGAAGATATTCCAATGATAAAAGTGGACTTGGTTACTCAAAGTTATCAAAACCATGTTCTAACAAAACCATCCTTGTTAAGGCTAGTGACCAAATATCCCAAGAAAAAGTGAGCAAGTCTAAAGTGGTTCATTATTATCCTGAAAGGAAAATATTTTTCGAGAAGAAATCTTATCCTCCTAAATATAGAAGTAAATTTGTACCTACATGTTTTTATTTTGGTATAAGTGACCATACACCTAATGCTTGCTATGTTAGAAATGTTAGTGTGGCAAATGAGCATTATCTGTGGGTTAAGAAGGGAACTAACTATGATGGATCCAAAGAAAATTGGATACCAAATCAAACTTAATTTATTTTGTAGGTTTGATTAAAGAACACTTTAAATCTATGATGTTTTGATAAGTGGTGGTTCTAAGCATGTGATGAGAGACATAAACTAATTTTCATCTCTAGCTCTAAAGCCCAAGAGTTATTTCACATATGGGGAATACCTTAAAGGACGAATTCTTGGCATTCGAAAAGTTGAAATACTAACTTTCACATCCAATTAAAGATGTACTTTATGTTGAAAGACTAAAGCAAAATCTTCTAAGCAAATGCCAACTTTGTGACAAAGGTTTCAAAATCATATTCATCAAAGATGAATGTTTGATGAAGTCACTTATGAGGTAAAACTCATAGGTATAAATTTCTTTTATTTTTATAAAATTTTCTATATTTTTAAAAGTCTTTTCCCATCCTTTTTTGCTAATGACAAAGGGGGAGAAGATATATATGTGTATGTGTATGCTTCTCTTTAACTATTGTAGCCCAAAAGAAAGATGCAAATTTTATATGAATCAAGGGATAGCTTTGATCAAGGGGGAGTTATCAAAGATAGAGGGAGCATTCACATAAGAGATTCTCATTTGTTCTAAAAAATTCAAGCATTTCTAGAGATCCAAGCATTTCAACTTTCAATTGTTTGTCATCATCAAAAAGGGGGAGAATGTGAAGTCAACACCCTCCATCCAATGTGTTTTGATGAAGACAAAGTACAAATCAAATGATCATGTTAAAAAGTATGAAAAAAGCTTCAAGTAAATTTTATCAATTCAAGTGTTCAAGACTCATCATGTGTGAAAGCTAGCATTAAATAACTCAAGACTTTTTATTTGAAGACTAGAATATATCTTGATTAATAGAGGTACGGGCATGCAATTATATTGATAACTTAGTGCTCAAAATATTTTATACATTTTCATCTCTAAAATTATCAAATTATCATGCATAAAAATATTTGATTCAAATGCATAAAAAAATCTTTATATTCGAATGAGCACCAATCTCTTAGTGTTCTAAAAGGGAACCGGTGATTTCACTCTCTTCTTGTGAGGCCGAGTATTTTGTTGCGTCGTTATGTGCATACCAAGCCGCGCGGCTTAGGAATCTGTTGGGAGAGCTGGGCAACAACGTTAGATAAGCTATCACATTCTCAGTTGATAATGTTTCAGCCATCTTGCTAAGAATCCCATTGCACATGAGAGGAGCAAGCATATTGAGATGAAATTTTATTACTTGAGGGATCTGGTGTGTGAAAGCAACCTGAGGTTGGGATACTATGGAAGCGAATAACAAGTTGCGAATTTGTTGACAAAAGGAGTCACAATGATGTGTTGAAGAAGTTGCTGATGAACTTGGACATGAAGAACTTGGAGCATTTGAATTAAGGTGGTGTATTGAAAATACATAATAATTCAAATGCATGATATAAACTTCTGGGAGCATTTTGCTGGAAATAGCTCAAAAAATAAGTTGTTCTGAAATGCAGGGACTGTTTGTTTCATGGGTATAATCGATTACTCTAAAAGATGTAATCGATTACGAAGGCTTTATTCTGTTCTGCATTTCTGTTTATCGAAGGCATAATAGATTACGGTGTTTGGCGTAATCGATTACGAGACGTGTTTTGGGTTTTTTTTAGCTTATTTTGAGTTGTTTTTGTATACCACTTGTTTTTGCTTAGCTTGTATATATATCCCTCAATTGTAACATCAGGTTAATTATACTCTCATCTCTCTCTCTCTCTCTCTCTTATTTTTGTCACTTCATCTTCTCCAATTATCAATTTTGATCCACCAAAATAATTTGTGTATGTTCCGACATATAAGTATCCGCTCCATCCCAGTTTGAGTAGCTAATATGGCCGATCATCATATAGAGTAATTGGTAACACCTCGTCACATAATGGATGGGAGCATAGAGGCAGAAACCAAGCTTATCTTCATGTTAGACTACCATATTAGAGTTTATAATTTATTTGGACTCGGGTCATGAGTTGAGGAGCATGAAGCTAAGTTATAGGACCATCAGGAAGTGACAATATGCTCTCTAACCCTTATAAGGCGACCATCTTTAGGTTAATTATGTGTGAACATGTTTGCCTTAAGTGGTGAGTCCATACCTGTCAAAGGGTGATTTTTGCCCTTCAAATCTTATATACTCCAATACAGATTCTCTAACATAGAAATAGCAACAAAGTTTTCTTAATTTTTTTTTATGAAATAGCTTCTAGCCATCATAAAAATGCATTTTGATGTTCATTTGTATGAGCGTGTAATCCTTGGTTTCTTGAAGTACCTCAACGTTTCTTTAGCAGCTTTTCAATGTTTAGTACTTGGTTACTAGGATATTTTTTAAAAATTTCTACAAAAAATGCAATGGAAGTAAGTTAAATGTTACAACTTTACCAATATAGATGGAACAGTCCAAATTCAATGAAAATAATTATTCAAAGCTAGTGATGCTGAAAGCACGAAATAAAAATTATAGAAGAATCTAGCAACAAGTGGTTAAAGCTGTTTCATTGAGATTTGGAAAAAAAAATCTGTGTTTCAACAATGTGTTGTATCATAACATTCTCATTCTGGAAACAATATTTCCGTAGGAATGATACATGGAAGAAACAAAATGAAAAATCTTCATGATACAAAAAAATATGCCTTCTCTACAAATTAGCCTTGACTAGTCTATATGAATCTTCATCATCATGGTCTACAATTCGCTCAAGCGAGAAGTGAGATTTAGGAATTTATCTTCACTGCATGGAATTGTGAGACCACCCATGGGATGATCATATCCAAATTCTTCTTCTGCTTGATTTAATAATTCTTGAAACAATGGTTGGTTCAAGTATGATACCGGAATCACAAACCGCCTCATTTTATCTCCAACATAGACCGCAAGATAGCCTTTAGGGACTTCAAATCCTTTGGTAGATCCTTGGGTTTTGGAAAATGATCTTCTTCTAATAATACTGCGGAAACCCATTGTTTATTTTATGTTGGAATGGATGAGAAATAGATATTGAGTTGTGATGTTTTAGGATGTAAAAGACTTGTGTTGCTTGTGAAACCAAGGAGTAGTGTATATATATTTATAATCGGGCTAGTGAGGGAGAAGGGATCACATGATATTGTCTAACATACATACCCCACATTCTGTGATAATGGCCAACATATAACCTACTTGAAATTAAGACAATGCAATGGTGAAAGAAACCTGATGTCTGTTGTTGCATTTTGGAATAGCTATTTCAATGGTAGACATGGTTTAGACATATCACATATTTCTTCAATTTGACAATCCAACTAATATACATCTACCATCTAAATATATATCAGATTTATATGAAACTTGTGTAGGCCATGTTTCATAGCATCTCAAAAACAGTGCTTGGAGGCAAGAAGAGAACCAATATTAAACACAAGATCACAAACCATTATAAATCACATTTTATATTTTTGCAAGAGGACGCAAACTCCGTGAAATTTGCATACCAGAACAGAACTTTGCGGTCCCTGCCTTGATAAACAAGTATGAAGGTCAATTAAACTTTCAGGTGGTGTGATATGTTGGTGTATTGTCTATTATATTATTTGATGATTTGGAAAGACCTCTAAGACAAACCATGTGATCTTATCCTCCTAATCTTATACTATAGTCTTCTCCAATCATTCATTTAGCCAATAGTTTCTTAGTACTCATTTATCTATATATAGATATTCATAGCTACAAGGATTTACAACCAACACAAATCATTCAAATCTTAAAGCATTAGAATATCAAAAACTTTACCTTTCTTACAAGCCTTTTTTAAAATATCTTTTTTTCAAGTTTAAACGCATACAACAATGGGTATTCGTTTTCCTAACATGATCAGAAGAGCATCATCTTCAAAAGCTATGGCCATGCCAAAAGGATATGTTGCAGTGTATGTTGGAGAGAAACAAACGCGGTATGTGATTCCAATTTCATACTTGACTCAACCATCGTTTCAAGACTTACTGAGTCAAGCCGAGGAAGAGTTTGGATACGATCCTCCGATGGGTGGTCTCACCATTCCTTGCACAGAAGATGTATTCCAGAATATAACTTGTGGCTTGAATGGGCTATGAAACTAACACCAAAAGACCATACTGACTTAGCTTAGTAGAGATATGTTTTTGTAAACTAGACATCTTAGCAAATTGTAACAATGGGCAAAAATGACCATTATATTGACAAATTTAGAGTTTATAAATGACAATGGATTCAAGTACTCAAATATTATCTCTTTGTTTTTCGTTTATTGCACTTAAGAAATTATGAAATATGACTCTATGAGTAATGTTGCTTGGTATAAAAAAAAACTTGGTATACTGGAAATTTTAAAAGGAATATATAATTTTAAAAGCACTTAAGCATAGCATGTTGTTTTCCCTATATAACAATTGGTGAAAGATAAATTTGCTATAGTTTTCTCTTAAATTGCATAACTTCATAAGCAAATGCACAATATACAGTGGAAGTAACAAGGTCAATTATTCGACTTAATAAGACAGGCCTCATTCGATGATGCATTTTCTTAGGATATCTTTATCTAAAGAACTGGCAGGTTAAGTGATAGACAAAGGCTCAAAAACCATTTTCATCAAGAGTTACAATATATTTTCGTCTAACAATCAATTTCAACATACAAACGACTGGAAATTAGTAACGTGAAGTGAAATTAAACTACAGTGGTAAAAAGAGCCTAACAAAGTGATAAGACACAGGGAAGAAAGTTACAAAGGAACATACAAAGAACTCATAGCAACGATTATATGCAGTGCAGGAGATGTGGGCAGCGAGCAACCAATAAACTTGAGAAAGACATAAAACTGCTCTTGCAAGTTTTGGAGGGAGGAGCAATAAAGTTTTGGTGTCAAAGATTTTCCATGTCCGCCCCAAAATTTAATATGATTTCTATTTATAAGATCTTGACACTATATTCACATATATTAAAAATTCTCAGAGCTAATACGTCTCGTTATTATGTTTACTTTTTATATTTTAAGACAATGAAAATGACTTATGTTTAAATGCAAACAAACATATATAAGTGTCTGAACAATTCTTGTATCATTAACATTCTCATTCAAGAAACATTTTGATTTCCTAAGGAATGATATTTGGCACAAAGAAAATAAAAAATCTTCATAATTGAAAAAAATGCTTTCTGTCCAAATTAATCTCAACTAATCTATCTCAAACTAATCTATCTAAATCTCCGTTAGCATCATTTACAGCTCAATTTAAGCGTGAAGTGAGTGTTAGGAATTCATCTTCCCTGCATGGAATTGTGAGACCACCCATTGGATGATCATATCCGAATTCTTGTTCGGCTTGATTTAATAACTCTTGAAACAATGGTTGGTTCAAGTATGATACCGGAATCACAAACCGCCTCATTTTATCTCCAATATAGACAGCAAGATTGCCTTTAGGAACTTCAAATCCTTTGGTAGATCCTTGGGTTGCGGAAAATGAAGCCCTTCTGATAATACTTGTTATGCGGAAACCCATTGATTTTTTTTTTTATGGTTATAGGATTGGTCGAGAAAGAAATATCCGAATGATGATTATTTAGAATGGAAAAGACTTGTGTTTCTTAAGAACCCAAGGAATAGTGTATATATAGGTCATAAGGGTCTTTTCTAACCAATTAACCAATGAATGCAAATTGATTAGTTTTAGTAAGGCCTAGTGCGCGACAAGGGATCACATGGGACTGTCTTATACAAGTCATTTTCAAGGATTAGGTGGCTAAATGGAAGGACATGTACATACATACCCCACATTCTGAGTTAATGGCCAACATATAACCTACTTGAAATTAAGACATTGCATGGTGAGTGAAACCTGATGTCTGTTGCTATATCTAATCCAATGGTAGACATGGTTTAGACATCTCACTTCACATGCTTCTTTGAATTGACAATCCAGCTAATATACATTCATCAACTAATATATTGCTATTTATGCAGGACTTGGTTGATGGCAGCTCAAAAACAATATGTGGAAGCAAGTAGATCGAACCAATATTGAACAGACTTTTGCGGTACCTGCCTTGTTAAACAAGTAACAAGGTCAATTAAACTTTATGGTGGTGTGATATGTTGGTGTATAATCTATTATGACATTTCGTCTTAGTGAAAATCCTCAAAGACAATACCATGTGATCTTATATATGCTCTTGTCTCCTTGTAGATCCAATGACCCCATTTTTGTAATCTTACACTAAAGTATACCCCTTCTTATCCAATCATTCAAGTAGTCAATACTCAATAGTTTCTCAATATTCATTTATCTATATATATCCATTGCTACAAGCATTTAGTACCAACACAAATCATTTACATTCTAAAGTATTACAATAACAAAAGCTTTCTCTTGCTTACAAGTCTCCTTTAAAACAACTTCTTTTCAAGTTTTAACACAACAATGGGTTTTCGTTTTCCTAGTATGATCAGAAGAGCATCATCTTCAAAAGCTATAGCCATGCCAAAAGGATATGTTGCTGTGTATGTTGGAGAGAAACAGACGCGACATGTGATTCCAATTTCATACTTGACTCAACCATCATTTCAAGACTTGCTGAGTCAAGCCGAGGAAGAGTTTGGATACGATCATCCAATGGGTGGCCTCACCATTCCTTGCACAGAAGATGTCTTCCAAAGTATAACTTGAGGTTTGAATGGGCGATGAAACTTACACCAAAAGAGACTGACGTAGCTTAGGAAAGATATTGTTTTTGCAAACAAGGCATCTTAGCAAATTGTAAAGATGTAAAAAAAATGACCATTAGATTGACAAGTATAGAGTTTAATGACAATGAATTCAACTACTAAAATATCATCTTTGTGTTTTTAGTTTATTGCAGTTAAAAACTTATAAAATATACTATATGGTTGCTATTAAGAAAAGGTTTTGGTATCCTGCAAATTTTCAAAGCAGGTGAAAGATAAATTTGTTATAGTTTTCTTTTAAACTTCATAACTTAATCATACATGAGCTGCCATCTCTTCACAATCAATTGCACAATATCAGTGGCAGTAAAAAGATCAATTATTCTATGATGTCTATTTTTAGGATATCTTTATCTAAAGATTTGAATGGATATTATTTAATGGGGTTTAGTGATTGATAACTTCTTACCAACTACCACATGATGTTCTTCTCAGTAAAATCGGCTTGATGCCTTTCTCATTGTATTTGATACTATATATAAAAGTGTCGGTAATTACAATTCATAATGACTAATTACAACTCGTAATGACTAATTTCCTATTCTATGAAAGTAAATTATTCACAATAAATACAAGGATTATTTCCTGATTAACACCCCCCCTCAAATTGATGCGGCTGGTCAAGGAGCATCAATTTGCTAACCAGAAACTGATGTCGTGGACGTGGAACAGCCTTGGTAAGAATATCTGCAACCTGCAACTGAGTACTGACGTGAGGAAGTGATATCATATGATCATCATAGGCGTCGCGTATGGAATGACAATCAACTTCTATATGTTTGGTGCGTTCATGAAAAACAGGATTTGCAACAATTTGAATGGCACTTGTATTGTCAGCATAAAGTGAAGTTGGCTCTGTTTGGGGAAATCCAAGTTCAGTCAAAAGACCACGAAGCCAAAGTATTTCTGAACAAGCAGCAAACATGGCACGATACTCGGATTCAGTAGAAGATTTAGAAAATCTTGCTTGCTTCTTACTTTTCCAAGAGATTAATGAAGAACCAAGAAACATGCACCAACCAGTGACAGATCGACGAGTATCAGGACACCCTACCCAATCAACATCACTATAAGCACTCAACTGAAGAGAAATGCCAACAGAAAAGAATAATCCGCGGTGAGAGGTTCCCTTTAAGTAGCGAATTATACGACGAACCGCAGCCAAGTGAAGATGGCGAGGAGAATGCATGAATTGACTTACTTGTTGAACAGCAAAAGATATGTCAGGGCGAGTAATAGTCAAGTAGTTAAGGCTACCCACAAGTTGTCGATACAATAAGGGATCGGGCAAAAGATCGCCATCATCACGATGATATTTAACATTAACCTCAAGAGGAGTATCTACCGGGTTAGCCGATTGGAGACCGGCCATAGAAATCAAATCTGTAGCATACTTGTGTTGATGGAGAAAGATGCCCTTAGATTTAGAATGAACCTCAAGACCAAGAAAGTAATGTAGATTACCCAGATCTTTCATGTGAAATGAGGCCTGTAACTGTTGCTTAAGTTGCTGAATGGAAGCATGATCAGAACCAGTAATAACCATATCATCAACATACAAAAGAAGCAGAACAATTCCCGTAGATGTGCTATGAATAAATAAAGAGGAATCATACTGACTCTGAGTAAAGGAGAATCCAAGTAGAGTGGAGCGGAATTTCTCGTACCATGCTCTAGGTGCCTGTTTCAAACCATATAAGGAGCGTTTGAGCTTGCACACTCCTTTAGATGAAGAGAATAATCCTTGAGGTGGAATCATATAAATATCTTCTTTCAGGTCACCATGAAGAAAATCATTCTTCACATCCATTTGATGAAGAGACCACCCACTAGAAGCAGCTATAGAGATGATCGTGCGAACAATTGTCATTTTGGCAACCGGTGCAAATGTCTCATCATAATCAATTCCATATTCCTGCTTGTTTCCTAAAGCAACCAAACGAGCCTTGTAACGGTTGAGGGACCCGTCAGAATTCAATTTCACAGAATATACCCATTTGCAACCTATAGGTTTGACATCAGGAGGACAAGAGACAATATCCCATGTGAAATTCTCTTGAATAGCCTGAAGCTCTTCATTCATTGCTTTTCTCTGTCGAACATCTTTAACAGCCTGTGAGTAACAAGTAGGAATAACTTTGCTAGAGAGTGTGGAAGTCAGAGAAGTATGTGAAGAATCATACCTGTCTGGTGAATATCTATCTGGTGCGCGAGATATTCGCCCAGATCGCCGTGGTTCAACCGGTACTGGATCAGGTGGCGGTTCAGCATCGGGAAAGGGCGTGAGAACCTGCTGTCTGTGTTTTCTGACATATACATGACCTGGTTTATAACGTTCTATAGATTGAGGCATAATAGAAAACTTAGGAAGAGTAACAATATCATTAATGGCAGGAGAAACACAAGGAAACATAAACTGATTATCAAAAAATGTCACATTCCTAGAAATGCGAAAACGATGGTTAGTGACATCATAACACACAAATCCCTTATGAGAGTGACTATATCCCAAAAGTGCACATTGAACAGACTGTGCTCCAAGCTTATGCCTTTCAAATGGAGCTAAGTGAACAAAACACACACATCCAAAAGTAAGTAAAGCACTATAATCAGGATGAATTTTAAAAAGATGAAAGAAAGGAGAATCAAGATCAATAACCGTAGAAGGAAGACGATTGATCAAGAAGACAGCTGTAGAAAGAGCCTCTACCCAAAATCGGGGTGGTACAGAAGCTTGGAGAAGTAAGGTGCGTGTTACATCAAGCAAATGACGATTCTTCTGTTCTACCATACCATTTTGTTGAGGGGTATTGGGACAAGATCGTTAAGACAAGATGCCTTTTTGTTGAAGGTATTCCTGAAACTTATTAGACATGTACTCACCACCAGAGTCAAAGCGAAAAATCTTAACACTTGCTTGAAATTGAGTTTCAACATATGTCAAAAATTTCTTAAACATAGAAAACACTTCAGATTTAGAACGGAGAAAATATATCCAAGTAAAACGACTATAATCATCAATAAATGTGACAAAATACTTATAGTGAGCATGAGAAATTACAGGAGACATTCCCCATACATCACTATGAATCATCTCAAAACAAGTGGAGGCACGATGAGAATCAGATGGAAAAGGAAGTGTTTTACTTTCAGCCAATTTACAAACAGAACATGAAATAGAGGCATTAGAAATAATATTTTTATTTCCCAACAAACCAGTATTACATAAATGAGACAAAACAGAAGAGTTTGGATGACCCAATTTTCTATGCCAATCCTCATATGAATTCAAAATGTTATTGCAAGCAAGATATAAATGAGTAGAAATAAACTGAAGGGGAAACAATCTTCCCACTTTAGGCCCCTTCGCGATCACCTTCCCTGACACCTGATCCTGCACAAGACAACCAGCACGAGAAAAATTAACATTATAATTTTCATCCACCAATTGGCCAACAGACAATAAATTGGAAGCAAGACCGGGTGATACAAGTACATGCCGAAAATCAGAGTTTATATCACCAACTTTAGTGATAGATATGGTATTACCGTCAGCTATTTGAATTTTCTGATTACCATGATAAGATTGCAAATTGTGCAAATATTCAGAGGAACCCGTCATATGATTGGATGCACCAGAATCAAGAAACCATGGACGAGAAATATCAGAAGACTTACCCTGAATTCCCAAGGCCGAAAGAGCAGAAAATACCATTTGTTGAATTAGTTCAGGCTGTAGAGTACCATTAGATGCATTACTAACGTAAAGGCCAACTGTAGAATTTGTATTTGCATGAAGTGCCTGCACTGAACGTTCTGTTGGTCGTGAAGGACGTATGGGACAATAAGATATAATATGACCTTGCTGCTTGCAATAATTGCAGAACTTTTTATTACAACTCCGGAAAATGTGGCCAAATTGTTTGCAAGAGAAGCATTGAACCTGTCTCATATCACGACTTTTACCTCTACTCTGAGCAGCAAATGCATTCACTGTAGGCTCATAAACAATAACTTCATGAGACATGGTTCCTTGAGTAGCAAGACGTTGTTCCTCTCAGAGAAGTTCACCAACACGTGTATCTAAAGAAGGAACGGGATTCCTGTTCAGCAAAGCTCCTCTAACAACTTCAAATTCTGGACGAAGTTTCATAAGAAATTGATCTCGCCTACTAGTGTTGTAGACCTCCTGGACATCCGTAAGAGAACTCTTGGGAACATCCACATGTATAATCGCAGAGTGTTCTGTCCACAAATTCAAAAAACCAGAGTAATATTCTTGAACTGACATATTACCTTATTTGTAATTGGCTATCTCGAGCTCTAACTGGAAACGCTTGGCCGCATTGTCCTGATTATAAATACGCTTTAAATAGTTCCACATTTCTTGAGCAGTGGAAAAAGATCGCAAATTATTAATCATCTGAGGATCAATAATACTGAGAATCCAAGTGATAATTTGAGCATCTTTGATTTCCCAGGCATCTAAATCGGTTGTCTCTAACGGTGCCATAGAGATATCATCCAAGTGATTCCATAATCCTTTCCCTTTGACATACATTCGAAACTGAAATTCCCAAGCCGGATAATTTTTACCAGTAAAACGAATACAAAAATTATCTTTTTCTGTTTGTGAAGCCATAGTATAAGCCTAAACAAAACTTGCAATATAATATATATTGCTAAGACTGAATACAGTAGAAAAATAATTTACTGCAACACACTATTTATTTTGTGCAACAAAGTGAAGACAAAAAAAAAAGGTGAAGCCTACTAAAACTTGCCGAACAGTAAACCCTTACCAATAGCACCGAACCAAACACTCTAGCAATAGCCGTTAGCACCGAACCGAAAACTTAGCAATAACAATAGTTATCACCGCTGAATCTTCAATCTGATAGTACCAACAATAGACAATCGACAATCACATTAACAAATTGCGATAAACATAAGACCAAGATTGCAAGGCATTAAGGGAAATCGCAAAGACAAAATCTCGAGACGCGAAAACGCAGAATCAAAAGCAGTTATAGGTTTCGATGAACTGTTTCGAACAAAACCACCGAGGAACAAGATTTCGAGAGCACCAACGAGGAAAAATATTTCGAGAGCACTAGCGAGGAACAAGATTCAAGGAACAAGATTACAAGATTTCGAGGGCGACCCAGTGGGGTGTCGCTGTTTAGCCAAGGTAACAAGATTTAGGTTTGATCGAACCGCTCTGATACCATGTTAGTAAAATCGGCTTGATGCCTTTCTCATTGTATTTGATACTATATATAATAGTGTCGGTAATTACAATTCATAATGACTAATTACAACTCGTAATGACTAATTTCCTATTCTATGAAAGTAAATTATTCACAATAAATACAAGGATTATTTCCTGATTAACAGTTCTCTCATACTTTTAAATCAAGAGTTACAAGAATATTGACCAACATTGTAAATGAGTCACCAACACAGCTATAGCGATAACTAGACATCTCACATTTTAAATTTTTTGTGCACATCCTTGATCTCTAGATTGATTAGTCTTAGCTAGTAAATAATGCATTGCTAAAAATTAAAATTACAGTATTACAGCTAAAAGAAGTTTCTTCATTTGGTTATAACTAAAACCTTTTTGTTTTCTCCATCCAAGATTTGATGCCTTCTGATATATAGAAGGCACGTGAAAAACTATGAAAGAGGTTTATACATGTTGCACATGTGATTTCACACAAGAGAAGGATCAACTGTGTGGATCAGAAAAATATGATTTTGAAATTTCTTTTGAGGTAAAGTTAGAGTTTAAAAACATCTTAAAATTTTTTTTCTAGTTAAACAACATAAAATAAAATTGCAGAATATAGATTGCGGAAATTAAAGAGTTAAAGGGAAAGAGAAGAACATTAAAAATTATAAACACTACTACAAAATGATATACAACAACGCCTAGCTTACCACACCAATAGAATTCACCGTGGTAGAATATATTCAATTAGGCGCTTTTATTTTTTATATTTGACTAAAAGACGTACAAAAACGGTTGTTTAATACAATCGTTGTTGTATTTAACGCATGGTCATGAGTTTGAATCTTCCTGTTGTTGTTCTACTGCCGATTTGCTTCATTTTTTATATTTTATTAAAAGACATACAACAACGGTTGTTTAATACAACCGTTGTTGTATGTAGCGCGTTATTGAGTATATTGAATTTCTTGAGATTCTTCACCTTTCTTAAACAAATCTTTGTCGTCCATTTAGTGCTTATGAACGATCAAGAATCTGCCATTAGCGGTCCACGCATGAAACCTAAAATTTAAATGAACTTCCAACTTGGACGAATTTCATCTTCTACATGCAAACATCATCTTTCATTTTAAACACTCGATTTTTCCACTAAACCAAACTCGGAAATATCATTTCTTCCATAAACAAAACTCGAAAACATAAAATCTTTCATTAACAAATCTACGAACTCCATCATCTCTTCTTCAACGTGAATGAGACAAAGAAAGTATGGATTCAAGTTAGGCTAGTTGTTCTTTTTTTGTTATTATTGGTCTTGTTGTTCTTTTTTGTTATTATTATTATTATTATTATTATTATTATTATTATTATTATTATTATTATTATTATTATTATTATTATTATTATTATTATTATTATTATTATTATTATTGTTGTTGTTGTTGTTGTTGTTCTTTCCTTTGTTATTATTATTGTTGTTGTTCTGTTGGTGTTCTTGTTGATGTTGTTATTTGTTGTTCTTGTTGTTCTTGTTTGTGTTGTTCTTGTTGTTGTTGTTGTTATTGTTGGTGTTCTTCTTGTTTTTGTTGTTCTTGTTGTTGTTGTTATTGTTGGTGTTCTTCTTGTTTTTGTTTTTATTGTTATTGTTCTTGATGTTCTTGTTGTTGTTCTTATTGTTCTTGCTGATGTTGTTGTGCTACCGATGCATTTTTTTATTTATGAAAACATATACAACAACGGTTATTTAATTCAACCGTGGTTGTATGTAGCGCGTACAACAACGATTGTTTAATACAATCGTGGTTGTATGTAGCGCGCTATCCAATTTACTACCACGGGAAATAAACCGTGAATGTAAATAACCCACTTACAACGATCCCCTACATAACAACGCCTAGTCCCGCGTGGTTATATATCTTTTCCAACCGTTGTTATATGCCTTTTCCATAGTAGTGACATGTTCAATAAAAAACGACCTAGTCCTATCTTCAAGAATTGATCAAGAGAGTATCCAATAAAATTTGAGATTTTTCCGTAGATAATACTTAAGAACTCTCTTATACAAGGAAAAATTGAATTCCAACAAAAGAAGACTAGGAATAGAACAATTTGAGTATTTTCTTCCAAATGGTATATTGATACGGTTAGGCCTCTTTCCACAAATGATAGATCGAAGTGGTTAGTCCTTTTTCCACGAAAATTTTGGAGCGGTTAGTCTTCAAGCTTTTAAACAAGCTTTGAAAACTTTTATTATAGGCTGAGCTCACGAACCTTAAACCGTGGTTTTATCACGGACTAACTAATAACCTAAAAGATTTTAATATCGGCCTAATCTCGAACCTTATCCAAACTTTTAATACTAGGTTAAGTTTTATTCGACCATCGGTTGGCGAGAGAGAGAGAGAGAGAGAGAGAGAGAGAGAGAGAAGTGTCAAAACACGATTCTGGATGTTTGAAATGAGAGAAGAGACCTCCATTTAAAAGCTAGAGGTTGGCTCAAAATAATTCCTTTCTAGTTTCCGAGGAGCAAAAAGGTATCATTCATGATAGAAACATGAAGGATTTCTTATGCTTATCATCTGAGGTTGCTAATATCCTAGACAAGAAGACTCTTGGTGGCAAAGTAGCTCTTAAGGTAGACATAACAAAGGCATTGGACACAATCAATTGGGAATTTCTCATATAAGTCTTAAAAAGATATGGTTTCAACTCTATCTTCTGTCATTGGATCACCTTTATTCTTGAATCCGCTAAAATGGTTGTTGCTCTTAATGGCTCTCTTTATGGTTTCTTTGCGTGCAAGAGAGGGTTCAGACAATGGGACCCTCTCTCCCCTCTCCTCTTTTGCCTGGCAGAGGATGTCTTGAGCAGAAATCTTTCTAACTTGGTTCTTTATGGAATTCTAGCTCCAATCAAGGCAACCAAAGAGGTTTGCATTCTCTCTCATATATTTTATGCAAATGATATTTTAGTTTTCTATAAAGGCAAACCTTCCAATATTATTTCCCTTAAGCAATTGTTCTCAAATTACTGTGTAGCTTTTTGTCAAGACATCGATTCTCAAAAGTCAGCTATATTCCCAAGCTCTATGAATAATAGTAGAGCTTATAATTTCATTCATCTCACTGGTTTTACTAGGGATTCTCTACCATTCTCCTACTCAGGGTTCATATTTTCAAAAGGTTAGGAAAATTCATCTTCAAGCCCTTCCTAATAAAGTTATAGCAAAGTTATCTGCTTGGAAAGGTTATGTCCTCACTTATGTTGGTAGAGTTTTTTTAATTAAGTCTATTATCCGAAGTATGTTATATCATTCCGTTACAATTTATTCTTGGCCAGTTTCCCTTTTGAAGTCGATTGAGCAGTCCACTAGAAATTTCATATTGAATGGAAATGTCCATTCTAGAAAAATGGTCACATTAGCTTGTAAAAAAGTTTGTCAATCTATGAAAAATGGGGGTATGTGCTTAAAGTCTCTTATTACTCTGAATGAAACCACAAATCTGAAGCTTGGGTGGGATATGCTTATTGGAGTGGAGCATTTCGCCAAAGTTGTTCAAGCTAGGGTTCTTAGGAGCAATGGTACTATAAGGCATCACATATTCCCCTCTTTAAGGTATAGCTTAAAGCCAGAGTGCAACTTCCCGAGGTCCAAGATTGTTAGGCTGATTGGAAATGGCAGGCAAATGAAGTTTTGGAAAGACTCTTGGTGTGGAGAGCCTCTGTTGCAAAAGACTGGTTTATTTGTTTTAGAAGCTTACAATATTGATCATGACTCTGTCCTTGAAGACTTTTGGCACAATGGGGCTTGGTCCTTTCTTGTTTTTTGGTGGGATGTTTTTCCTTTCTTATCTCAGGATTCTGCACTTCATTCCAACTCTTATTGATAACTCCTTACATGCTTATTTTTCTACAATTCTTTGAGAAATTGAAATTTCTAGAGATAAATTATGGCTTAAGCTTTGGATTGAGAATGACTTTCTTTTGGCAGTCCATGTTTTTTCAAAGGATTCATTAGTTCCTTAGCATCTATAAAGTAGATGGATACATTGTAAAAGTATTATAGCTAGTTTTTCTTTTATTATAACTGATATTTATAGGGAAGGAAACACCTGTGCAAAATATTTTGCTAACCTTGGCCATATTTCACACACTTTGAATTTTTTTTATTGCATTCCTCTAGTAATTAGAAGTGACTTTGTAAAAAAAAAAGGCTAAGTTTGCTTTTTTTCTGATTTGTTTCATCGTAAGAAGGTTTTACCCTAGTCCTCCCACTCTCTTTTTTGTGTAACACCTTTTATTTTCCAATATATGATCTTTATTTAAAAAATAATAATGGATAGGTCGTTAGTTGATTTAATTACTCTTTGTGAAAAGACTGAATCAACTTGCTTCCTACATTCAAACCTACCACATCTCAACTCGGTTAGTTGGACTCCAATTTCGTAAAACTTTCTCTTTTTCCTACTTTACTATATTAACAAGCAACATTCTAATAAATATAGTTACAACAAGTAAAGTAATTAATATGTAAAAAAATCAACTTCTAACACTCCTCCTTGAGATATTTTTTGAATACTACAAGCATCGATCTCATATCTTAAAACTTTCCGTTGGAAATACCTTTGGTCATTATATTTGCAATATGATTTTATGAGTTGCAATGCTCCAAATTGATTTCCTTTGACTTTTCAGCTTCTCTAACATCATGATATTTAACCTTGTTAAGTTTGGCTCTTCCATGATGTACTGGATTCTTAGCTATGGTAGCATATTCGTTATCCACCCATATGATACGAGCTTTGTTTTGAAATTGTCTCACATCTGTTAAAATCACCCGAAGTAAAATAGTTTGATTTGTTGTTGCAGCAGCACAAATATACTTCGCTTCAGTTGATGATTGGTCGACAACTTCTTTTTTCTTTGAATTCCATGAGAACACGACACTTCCAGATGAGAAAACATAACCTGAAGTATTTTTCGCATCATCTACATTTCCAACCCAGTCGTTATCTGTATATCCTTGGAGGCCTCCACTTTCATATTTCATAAAACACAAACCATACTCATATGTACCCTTTATGTAGCTCAAACTCTCTCAATTGTACCAAGATAAACTTGACTTGAAGAATGCATGAACCTGGAAAGTAAGCTGGAAGGCAACATTATATCAAGTTTAGTTGCTGAAAGATAGAATAAAATTCCAATTATATTTCTATAAATAGAAGCATCTGCACTATTATCACCATCATCCTTTGGTAATTTTTCATTCACAACCGGAGGTGTGGAAACAGACTTGTATTTATCCATATGAAACTTAATTAATACCTCCAAAGCATATTTCTTTACTGTAAGGAAGATTCTAACACTTTACTAAAAGATCTCCATTCCAAGAAAATATTTCATTTCACCCAAATCTGTCATCTCAAATTGATTCTCCATAGCTTTCTTGATTTGACTTAGAGAATTGGATTCATTCCTTATAACCAACAAATCATCAACATACTAGGACCCTATTTGTTGCACTTCATTCTCCAACCTCTTCACATACAAAGTCGGCTCATTTTCACTTATTTTAAAACCAATTTGCATAAGGTAGCCATCAGTTCTACTATATCATGCTCAATGTACTTGTTTTAAACTATATAGGGCTTCGTGAAGCTTGTAAAATTTATTTTGACTTCCTGCAACCTTAAAACCTTTAAGTTGGTCGACATAAATGTCTTCATCAAGCAACCCATTCAAAAAAGTTGATTTAACATCAAAATGATCAATTTTCCATCCAGTTTTGCTGCTACGGAAATCAACAACCTAATTGTATCATGTCTTACAATAGGTGCAAAAGTTCTGAAAAATCAACACCATGGGGTTGAAAATAACCTTTTACCACCAATCTGGCCTTAACCTTATTTATAGAACCATCGGGATTGAGTTTGGTTCTATAAACCCAATTAACACCAATAATCTTTTGATGTTTTGATTTGTCTACAAGCTTCAATGTTTGATTTTTCTCTATCATCTTCATCTCCTCCTGCATGGCAGCTTTCCGTCCCTCAACATTAACATCTTCAACATACCGTGTAGGCTATAATGTAGTTATATTGCATCTGACATAAACATCTTTTAAGGTTCTAGTACCTCATGTTGGAAACATAAGCATCACTATCATAATTTTCTCCTTGATCTTTTGAATTTTGATCTTCCAAACTATCTTCCATAAGAAATACCTCACTTGAGCCTTCAGTTTGACTTTTCTCCTAATTCTATTTAGAGAGCTCATCAAATTTCACATCTCTATTAAACATAATGTTTTTGGTCTCCAAATTATAAGTTCGGTACCCTTTGGAGTTACTATTGTACTCCAAAAATATACCAACCACAGACTTCGTTTCTAATTTATCTCTTTTTACATTTGGAACATGGACATATCACACACATCCAAATATTTTTAAATGTTCAATAGATCCGAATTTCTTTTATACCATGCTTCAAATGGTGTTTTTCCTTTCAAGGCTTTGGTAAGCAACAAATTCAACAAGTACACTGAGGTGTTGACAGCCTCATCCCAAAAGATGTAGGGAATATCCTTCTTAAAAAACAAAAATCGAGTCATCTCCATGAATGTCCTATTCTTCCTTTCACTCACTCCATTTTGTTGAGGAGTGTAAGAAACAGTAAATTGATGTTGGATTCTAACTTGTTCACAAAAACTTTTAAATCCCATGCTGTATACTCAGTTCCATTGTCATATCTGAGCTTTTTAATTTGACAATTAGCCACCTTTTCAACCATAAGTTTGAAACTCTAAAATGCAGCAAACACATCTGATTTTTTTCCATAGAAAATGCTTGCTGTCATTTAAAGATGTCGTTGGCATTGGACCACACACATCAATGTGTATGAGCTGTAAATTTTCAGAAGCTCTCCAAGTTTACGCAACAGGGAATGATAATCTACTTTGTTTTCCAAATTGACACACATGACAATATAAACAATCATTAATGACTGGTAAATTTTAAACTAAATCATGAGAACTCATTTATTTTAAGGTTGAGTAACTAAAGTGACCCAATCTTTTATGCCACAAGGAGGAATCACCAACACTACTTGGAAAAGAATGCATGGTTGTTTGCTTCCACTCAAAAACTTTTTCCTCTCATTTTAACCCAATAGTTCTTGTTAAATATGGTTTCTATTTATAAAATCTATTGGCACTATTCACATGTATTAAGAATTCTCATAGTTAATAAGTATATTTTTAAGTTTACTTTTTATATTTTGAGACAAATGAAAATGACTTATGTTTAAATATAAACAAATATATAAGGTTTGAATAATCTCTCGTATCATTAACATTCTCATTCAGGAAACATTTGGATTTCCTAAGGAATGATATATGGCAGAAAGAAAATGAAAAATCTTCATAATTGAAGAAAATGCTTTCTGTACAAATTAATCTCAACTAATCTATCTCAAACTAATCTATCTAAATCTCCATTAGCTTGATTTACAGCTCAACTCAAGAGAGAAGTGAGGTTTAGGAATTCATCTTCACAGCATGGAATTGTAAGCCCGCCCATTGGATGATCATATCCAAATTCTTCTTCTGCTTCATTTAGTAATTCTTGAAACAGTGGTTGGTTCAAGTATGATACCGGAATCACAAACCGCCTCATTTTGTGTCCAACATAGACAGCAAGATAGCCTTTAGGGACTTCAAATCCCTTGGTAAATCCTTGAGTTCTGGAAAATGATGCCCTTCGTATAATACTTGTTATGCGGAAACCCATTGTTTTTTTATGGTTATAGAATTGAATGGGAAAGAAATATTTGAATGATAATAGTTTAAAGTGCAAAAGACTTGTGTTTCTTAAGAACCCAAGGAATAGTGTATATATAGTTGATAAGTGTCTCCTCTAACCAATTAACCAATGAAGTCAATTTGATGAGTTGTAGTAGGGCTAGGGCAAAGTGAAGGACAAGGAATCACATGGTACTGTCTTATAGAATTCATTTTTCAAGGATTAGGAAGCTAATGGAAGAACATGAACATACATACCCCACATTTTGAGATAATGGCCAACATATAACCTACTTGAAATTAAGACAATGCAATGGTGAATGAAGCCTGATGTTTGTTGCTATAGCTAATCCAATGGTAGACAATAGACATGGTTTAGACATCTCACCACACATGCTTCTTTGAATTGACAATCCAACTAATATACATCTATTAACTAATATATCAGAATTTTGTGCAACTTGCAATTTTTTTTGTAAGATATTTTTGTAAGATCATTATTAATCACATTTTTATATTTCTGCCAGACCAGACCCATTAATTTTGCATACCAGAACAGAATTTTGTGGTCTCTGCCATGCTAAATTAATATGAAGGTCAATTAAACTTTCTGGTGGTGTGATATGTTGGTGTATTGTCTATTATAAAATTTGATGTTTTGGAAAGAACTCTAAGACAATACCATGTGATTTTATATATGCTTTTGTCTGCTTGAAGATCCTAATCCTATGACCCCACCTTCCTAATCTTCACTATTCTTTCAATTAGCCAATAGTTTCTTATTATTCATTTATCTATATATATATATATATATATATATATATATATATATATATATATATATATATATATATATATATATATATATATATATATATATATATATATATATATATATATATATATATATATATATATATGTATATATATATATATAATATATATGTATATATATATATATATATACATATATATTATATATATATATATATATATATATATATATATATATATATTATATATATATATATATATATATATATATATATTCATTGCTACAAGAATTTAGAACCAACACAAACCATTCACATTCCAAAGTATCACAATATAAAAAACTTTCCCTTGCTTACAAGTCTTTTTTAAAACATCTACTTTTCAAGTTTCAACGCATACAACAATGGGTTTTCGTTTTCCTAGTATGATCAGAAGAGCGTCATCTTCAAAAGCTATGGCCATGCCAAAAGGATGTGTTGCTGTGTATGTTGGAGAGAAACAAAAGCGGTTTGTGATCCCAATATCATACTTGAACCAACCGTCGTTTCAAGACTTGCTGAGTCAAGCCGAGGAAGAGTTTGGATACGACCATCCGATGGGTGGTCTCACCATTCCTTGCACAGAAGATGTCTTCCAAAGTATAACTTGTGGCTTGAATGGGCTATGAAACTAACACCAAAACAGACTGACATAGCTTAGTAGAGATATTTTTTTTTTGTAAACTAGGCATCTTAGAAACTTGTAAAGATGGGAAAAAGTGACCATTAGATTGACAAATAGAGCTTAATGATAATGAAATCAAGTACTCAAATATCATATCTGTGTTTTTGGTTTATAAATATTCTATATGAGTAATGTTGCCTTCTATATCATAACTCATGATTCCCTAGGACAAAAGGATTAATCATAAACGGTACCGTCCCTTCACAGTGGTAGTAACTAGGTCAGTTATTCCACTTAATAACGCAGGCCTAATTCTATGATGCCTTTTCTTAGGATATAATTAATCTAAAGAATTGAATGGTTAAAAGATAGGCATAGGCTCAAAAATCACCACATGGTGTTGTCTTATACATTTTCATCAAGAATTAGGATATATTTTCGAAATATTGCCCACATATTTATTGCTAGACATCAATCATGCATTGCTATATATCAAAATAGTGGTATGACAGCTAAAGGAAATTTCTTCATTTGTTAATACATATTTGCACAGTACTATTAGTCACTGGTCTATTCAAAGCTTAGGTTCAATATTGATTGCATGATATTGTAACGTGTGCGGTAAAAAAAAAAGCCTTTAGTCATAACAATCTGCAGGACAAGTCTCTGAGAAGAGCACAGTAAGTCCTTTTGATTATATAGTCCTCACCAGGACCCTACTGATCCCAACATCCCAACAACTACCATTGCAACATATAATTTAATTGTAAAGTGAGACCTTATTGTAAGGCGGGAATTCTTTAGAGTAACCACAATATGCAGTTGGTAAGTAACCTGTTCTTGTTACATCTAGCAGTAAATGTAAATTTTAAGCCAATCAACTCTTAGTTTGTTCCTGGCTTCCTGCTGATATCAATAGTATGTTTGTGTTCACTGTTATTTTCTTATTCCTATTTATAAGATCTATTGTCACTATTCACATATAATAATAATTCTCATAGTATCTATTAGAACTCACATA
This sequence comes from Vicia villosa, assembly GCF_029867415.1. Taxonomy (NCBI): domain Eukaryota; kingdom Viridiplantae; phylum Streptophyta; class Magnoliopsida; order Fabales; family Fabaceae; genus Vicia; species Vicia villosa. The sequence goes on along the minus strand of NC_081184.1, from coordinate 117,070,510 downwards.
GTCTTGATAAGTTTGAACAATCTCTTGTATCATTTCTATTCTCAGTCGGGAAACATTTTGATTTTCTAAGTAATAAGATATGAAAGGAATAAAATGGAAAATCTTCAAAATTGAAGAAAATATTTCTGTACAAATTAGCCTCAACTAATCTATCTCAAACTAGTCTATCTAAATCTCCATTAGTATGATTTACAGCTCAATTCAAGCTGAGATGTGCGGTTTAGGAATTCATCTTCACTGCATGGGATTGTGAGACCGCCCATTGGATGATCATATCCAAACTCTTCTTCTGCTTTATTTAATAACTCTTGAAACAAAGGTTGGTTCAAGTATGATACTGGAATCAAAAACCGCCTCATTTTGTCTCCAACATAGACGGCGAGATATCCTTTAGAAACTTCAAATCCTTTGGTAGATCCTTGAGTTCTTGAAAATGATGCTTTTCTGATAACACTTGTTATGCGGAAACCCATTGTTTTTTTATGATAAAGGACTGCATTAGAAATAGATATTGAGTTGTGATGTTTTAGGATGTAAAAGACTTGTGTTGCTTGTGAAACCAAGGAGTAACGTATATATAGTTGCTAAGGGCCTCTTCAAATTTATTAACCAATGAATGAAATTTGATGGAGCTGTAGTAGGTCCTAGTGATCAGGGACAAGGGATCGCATGGTACTTCCTTATAGAAGTCAATTTCAAGGATTAGGAAGCTAAATTGAAGAACAAGTACATACATACCCCACAATCTGAGATAATGGCCAACATATAACCTACTTGAAACTAAGACAATGCAATGGTGAAAGAAACCTGATGTCTGTTGTTGCATTTTGGTATAGCTAATCCAATGGTAGGCATGGTTTGGACATCTCACATCACATGTTTCTTTGAACTGACAATCCAGCTAATATACATTTACCAACTAATGTATCAGAATTATATGCAACATGTAAGGTTTGTGTAAGACCTGATTGACAGGCAGCTCAGAAACAGTATTAGATGACAGGTAGAGAACCATTCTTGAATAAAAGATCACTATGAACCGCATTTTATATTTTCATACGACAAACTCCATGAATTTTGCATACCACAACAGAACTGTGGGGTCCCTGCTGCCTTGCTAAACAAGTATCAAGGTCAATTAAACTTTGGAAAGACCTCTAAGACATTACCATGTGATCTTATTTATGCTCTTGTCTCCTTGTAGATCCTATGGCCCCATCCTGCTAATCCTATACTATAGATAAGTATACCTTCCTTCACCAATCATTCAAGTAGCCAACAGTTTCTCAATATTCTTTTGTCTATATATATTCATTGCTACAAGCATTTAGGACCAACACAATTCATTCACATTCCAAAGCATCACAACATCAAAAACTTTCTCTTGCTTACAAGTCTTTTTTAAAACAACTTCTTTTAAAGTTTCAACGCATACAACAATGGGTTTTCGTTTCCCTAAACTGATCAGAAAGACGTCATTTTCTGCAAACAGAGCAATTTCAAAATTTGTGGACGTACCAAAGGGATATCTTGCAGTGTATGTTGGAGAAGAAATGAAGCGGTTTGTGATCCCAATATCATACTTGAACCAACCATCATTTCAAAATTTGTTGATTCAAGCTGAGGAAGAGTTTGGATATGATCATCCAATGGGTGGCCTAACCATTCCTTGCACCGAAGATGTCTTTCAACATATAACTTCTTGCTTGAATAGGCTATGATTCTGACACCAAAATAGACTGACATAGTTTAGTAGAGATATTTTTTGTAAACTAGGCATCTTACAAAATTGTAAAGATGGGAAAAATGACTATTATATTGACAGATTTATAGTGTATATATATAATTTGTTTAATGATAATGAATCCGATTATTCAAGCATATCCTCAGCAAATTTTGGTTTATTGCACTTAAGAACTTATGAAACATCACTATATGAGTAATATTTATTAGTACTAGAACACATGATTCAAAACCAGTAATATGATATATATGAGTAATATTCTTCAAACAGGAGTTGAACATATGATTCCTAACAGACGTTGATCATGCATGAGATGCCTTCCCTTCATAAGTGTTCATAATAGCAGTGACAGTAACAAGGTCAAGCCCCATTCTATGGTTACTGTTAGGATATCCTTATCTAAAGAAATGAATGGTTAGTACTTACTTATTAGGCAATGTAATGGAAGCTAGTGATAGACAACGGCTCGTGAACCACCACATGGTGTTGTCTTATACATTTTCATCAAGACTCACAAGTATATTGGGCCACTTTTAGATGAGTCGCCTGCATAGTTACTTCCAGAAAATGAGAGATTCGTATAGAAATGAACCGATTTATAGTTCAACTGGTGTAATGCATTTCTTTTTAAGTCTCAGTGATTTCACATTTTAACTTTTTTTTGTACACTTCTCTAACGTCTATACATTGTTAGTTTAGTCCAAATAAGTTATGCATTGATAAAATGGCGGGATATGACAGCTAAACGAAATCCCTTCAATTGTTGATAAATTATCTGCATATTACTATCCGTCGTTGGTTTGATAGGAGCTTGAATTTAATGATCGCATGATACAATGTCTTCTGAAGTCAAAATCAATGGGTTTCTTTGTTATAACAGCTTGCAGGACAAGTACTTTGTGATGAGCACGGAAAGTCCTTTTGAATGGTTCTTACTCCACAAGTACCACACAACATATAATTTAAATGCAAGCTGATGAGACATTGTTGTAGGGTGGAAAATTCCTATAAATAGTCACATGTCTTGGCAGTTGGTAAGGACCCTACACACTTTTATGTTATTTTATTTTATGAAATTAGTTATAAGAATAAGTTACTCTAGTACTAGATGTTAAATGCTTAATTATCTTGTTCATCCCTTATACCATCTATGCCAATAGTCAAAAAACATTGTTACTATATATTAATTATCTGCTCGATAGACACTATGTTTGGACATACTCAATAATGGATTTTTTAAGAAAACATTTAATCTTAAGTTTTAACATACACAACAATGGGTTTTTCGTTAACCTGGTATCATTAGAAGGTCGTCATTTTCTACAAACCAATATCTAGTAATAAATTTTGGGCGTGCCAAAGAGATATCTTGCCATATATGTTGGGGGAGAAACAAAAGAGGTTTGTGATCCCCATATCATACTTGAATCAATCATTTTTTCAAGACTTATTGAGTTAACTTGAAGAAGAGTTTGAATATGATCATTGATCATCCAACGAGTGGCCTCAACATTCCTTAACCGAAGATGTCTTCCAACATATAACTTTCTGCATGAATGGGCTATGAAATATGACATAAACCTAATGTTGTGGTAAACTAACAAAAATAAGTTAGGCATTTTGTACAATAGGATTTAGATAGGAATCATATCAAATTGTAGAGATCCCCTTTTCCAATGAAATGAGAAAACAAATTACTATTAGAAAAGAAGTTAATAAAGTATTTGTTATTTGTTTGATGACAATAAACTCAAATTCATTGATGAAAATATTAAATATTCTTTATAAAGAAAATAAATAAAATATTCTTTATAAGAATATACTATAACCAGTGTCCTCAGGGCACTATTTAAGGATACTATATAAAGAAAATATTCTTTATAAAAATTAATATTTCAATTTTCAATACATTGAATACACGCATTTTTAAAAATACTTACCACTTTAATCACTTAAACAGTGGCTCAGAGGCACTAGTTAGCATATATATATATATATATATATATATATATATATATATATATATATATATATATATATATATATATATATATATATATATATATATATATATATATATATATATATATATAATGTTCCTGCAGAACAATATTGATAACCACCCTGACGTGGGTCGGGAGAGGTTGCATAGAAGTTATGTGTTTCTCATTTTTTTGGATCTTTTTCCATTCATCTAAAATGTTCTTTTATAGCATCTTTAGAGATAAATGAGCATTATGGAGGCCATCAAGTATTTTGAAGGTTCACTAGAGGCATGTTCCCTTGTCGCCTGAGGAGCCATAAAGAACATTTAGATGTCATTGATGTAAATTGCAGTGGCCATTAAGGGCGATGTATGGTCGTTCGAGCCCCCGCATACTGACATATAACTAGGTTGGGCGGCCTCGGGTATTTTAGGCAGATTGGTTGGGCGACTTCTCTTGGGTCCTTAAACCAATACGGATTCAGGCATTTTTATCTCCGTCAGGCGTGGGTTATATTTTCCAACTATACATAGCGCCCTAAGCACGAGGCCTGAAGGGTCGAAGTGCTTAAGGTTTTGGCATCTTAGTTGATAATCTAGAATATTATTTTTCGGATGTACATAGCCCCCCAAGGATGAAAGGTCGAAGCGCTTATGTTGACTAGCGTTTTGGTAAGGGGCTCATTGCTCGAGCTAGGATTCTTAAGTTCTTGTCCTTCTCGTTCCTTTCTAAATGTCTTCTGACGACTTGATCTTATGCAAGGCAGAAAGGGACTTATCATTCGAGCTAGGACTCTTGAGTCCTTATCCCTCGTAGTTGTTTTCCTTTGTGCGTGTGATCTTTTAAGACCCATAGATAGCTCAAACTTTGCTTTCTCCCCTTTAACTTCTTCTGGCGGCTTCATGCAAAATACTTTTGGTTGGTTTGCTTTCTTTTAGTGCAGCACCTTTAAGCGAATTGATAATTTTCTCATGCTTGAACGTCTCTAGGCGATTTAGTTTTTTGCGTACAATGTTTTAGAGATTTGATTTTAACATGTTCCTCTCCCAAACTAAATCATTTGTGACTTACTGAATCATGCAACCATGAATAATGTTAATTGTGTGATTTTTCATATTCTAAGTACATGCAAGTTGAGTACACATGACTCTACCTCACTTTCAAATCCTCATCAATACACACTACAACGTTTATTGCCATGGGCAATACTTTTTTATGCAACATATGTAAAAAAAAGGCAACGATCTTTGTCTACTGCTAAGACAATTGTCGCAACACCTCACTGGTCATTGGTTGGTGCTTTGGAGTATGTTACCCTAATGATTCCCGACATTGTTGTTAATATGAATAAAGTTTGTCATTTATTGGCTTATCCGTCTAGTCACACGTGTCAATGGTCAAAAGCATCTTGTGATACCTCGGTAGTATCATTTCCATTAATTTTCTTCTTGTAGCGATAAATTTGTGAGACTAAGGCCATTGAATAGACTTAGCTCATATGTTTAAAAATATAGTCGCCACCGCGCTTTATTGTTTGCAAAGGAAATGGGAGAAAGAGTGAATAAAACTCAAAGAAGTTTTTAAAATCAAAACTAATAAAATAAACAGAGATTTAGGTACGGGGAGTTTATTATGCAAGGGGAAGGTTTTAAGCATCCCTCACATATATGATACTTCATAGGAACCTCTTTGAAAATATTATTATTTTTGTTGCTTTTATTTTGAAAATGCCTTTGTAATTTTTGTTTAAATAGAGTGGGGAGATGAGAAAATAAGGTTTTAAAAGTGAACTCGATAAGGCATCGCATCTTAGATCTACATACCCCTTAAGTGCAATAGGGAAGTCAGAGCTTTTGTAGTTCCTCTTAAAAGGAAAATAAAAGAGCCAAAGTGGCCAGAAACGTTTTGGCTGTTTGAGCTTTAACAATACTCAAGGGGTTTTTAAAATGTTAAGCTTTAACAATACTTAACAAGTTTTAATAAAAAGAGACCAAGCTTTAAAAATACAAGGTCAATGGACTAAGAGTAGTTTCACCGGGAATATATCTCCTCTTAGTACCAAGGTTTTAAAAAACAGGGTCGGTTGAGCTTTAACAATACAAAATCAAGGGTTGATTTTAAAAAGGTTAAGCTTTAACAATACAAAACTATTTTAAAACAAGTGCAAAGATTTTACAATACTAAGCACAAAGATAAAAGAGATTGAGTACCTTGAAAATTTTAGTCAATACCATTCCCATTCCTTTGGACTTTTCAACAACAACTTTAAGTAATCAATCAATGGATACCTCAAGTGTGTGTGTGATAACATGTGTCACAAAAGACAAACAAGTGAGTACAACAAAGAGATCAATGTAAACTCAAATGATAATGGATAAAAGATGTTTAATACTTTTGGATCATTTCATGTATGAATGAAGATGATAAATGATGGATGGATATATGTATCTCATGCATGTAGGTTAGTAAACAAAGTATGTACAATGATAATACAATGGATAACAAGTACAAAGATACAAGGATCACGATCAACAAGTATATGTACATAAACAAGATAAAGAAATCAAAGCAACAAGTCATATTAACATGGGGAAGCAAAGATCAAGATTTTCAGTTTAGGGTTTTGAAATTAGGGTTTTAGAATTTACACCTAAACCTAATTGATTTTTTAATGATTAAAATACCAAGTTCTAAAAGAGAATTGGTCTAAGGGTACATGGTATAATCAAAGGAACATTGACCTAACCCTAGAAATATTCACACAAAAATGTTGACAATTTATTCTTTCACAAACCCAAGATTCACACCATCGGGGCCAGGACTTTTCAAGCTATCACATTCCCACATGGCTCGACGAGTTTCTTCCTCTGTGAATTCTTTGACCATCTCCTCTTTTTCCAGCTCGGAGATTCGATTAAATCTCTGATTTGCATCTATAACTCCAGAATTCCTAGCAGAAAAGTGTTGTTGAAAGTGTTCGGCAATGGTCTTCTTTAATTCTGCAACCTCTTCCACCCTCTTACCATTTAAATTAATCAAGGAACAAGATTTCATTGTCCCTTCTCCTCTTATTTATACATCTATGGAAGTATTTTGTGTTCACATCTCCTTCTTTTAGCCACTTTATTCTTGACTTTTTCCATTATATAATGCACTACAAATTAGAAATCTTACAATTCTGCCGACTTCTCTCTTTTTCTGTATTTTCCTCCTCCGACAGCCCCTCGATTTCTTCTTTGGTTTTTATTTATTAATGAAAGTTTATAATATAGCAAAATAACGAAAATAACTTTATCTATGTAAATTATAATGTTTTGAACAAAACCATCATTTCCATTACTACTATTTATTTTATTTTATTTTTTTAATTTTAAAGAATTTTATAAGTGACAAAATTCAACTCCTTAAACGAAGAATATACAAAGAAGTGGCTCAAAGAGAAAAGGATTTCATGACAACCTTGATTGTATTTTTTTGTACTTACATTAAGTATGTTGATGATCAACAAATTAACTTGATTCTTTTTCTTTATATACATATTTATGATGCACGCTAACATTATTACTCTTCTCATTAGGTATGCACAAAGTTGAATCCAGAAATGTATACAGAGTACATCTGAAATGCATTGCAATATGTCAAACAGGTTTTATCGATTGTAATTATCCGTGCCAATAGAAGGGCTACAAGGGAGGGCATTGCACACCTGATTGGGGCAGTTGTTGTAATACTAATTAATAATTTTGAAGATTAGCTTGAAATTAGAGCTTTTTTTTAAGGTTATAATAAAGCAGTGTTTCAATATTAATTAAGTTTCTTTATCAAGTTGTTGAGTTTATCTGTATTCCACACACATCTCTCTCTCTCTCTCTCTCTCTCTCTCTCTCTCTCTCTCTCTCTTCTCTCTCTCTCTCTCATTCATTACTCAATCTACACATATAAAGCACCTTATATATATATATATATATATATACTTACTTACTCATATCTAGATTTAAAACTCTACTTACACATTTTACACATTTCCCCTTGACATTTGTTGTTCATTTGATGTTTGTGTTAGTTATTCATTTTAAACATCGAGCTATGAATGAAAAAGAAGAAGGGGTGAAAAAGTTGAAGGTATGAAGGAAAAGGAAAAGAGTTATGATTCAGATGCTTCCCTAAAATAGGAACAACCCTCGTTTGTCTTCTTTTCTTTGAATCTTAAACCACATTACAACCCTGGAAAGACCTTCTGATTCTCAGATTCCACAGGACTTGATGCAAACAACATGGTGAACGTATGATATGAATTTTTGTTGATTTAATTGTTTGAATGAGTGTTTAACTCCTCTATTATTCATCATACTTTTTGATGCGAGTGATTAGTGCTGATTCAATTGCAATTGTGTATTGTTTTGAACTTCTGGAGGTAATTTCCTTTCAAAATTTGTTTCATGTATATGTTCTAAGTTTGCAGGGAGACGAGGAGTAGCCGATTTGGTTGCTGAATTGAACCACTTGGAAAAAAAAAACCGTTTTGAAAAACTTGTGCATGATTGTTGGTATGTTGTGTTGAGGTAAGTAATTTTGTTTAGGGGCAAACAAAACTCTAAGTTGGGGAGAGTTTGTTAGGAGTGAATTAATGGTAATTTCATGTGTTAGATTAACTGCCTTTTGAGCTAAAAGTGAATAGATCTTGTGCATTTTACGGATTTTATAGTTAGAATTGAACTTTCAAGGTTCGAAGCTAATCTTAGAACAAATTGCATCACTTTGGGTGTTAATTGCGCAGATATTGAAGCTAAGAGGCAAAGACTAGGAAACACGTTGGCGTAAAGCTCTAGAGAGGAAGAATCACAAAGAAGAAAGAAGAATTAAACGGCGAGCCGCACCAATAAAGGGGCAAGACGCGCGAAACCCTTCTGTTTGGGTTCGCGCCGCGCCATTGCGTGCCGAGGCGCGGTGGCTGCGTTACAAAGTTAAAATATTATAAATAGAAGCCCTAGGCCTCATAAGAAGGGATCTTTGGTGAACAAAATTAGGAGAGCATTCTGAGTTTGCAGCCAAGAACAATCAATTGAAGGCCAAATCTTTACCAATCGAAGACATTCCATTGATGAAGATGAATCCCTCTATTAATTCTTGTGTGTTCTTCATGTCTATGGAGAGCTAAATTCCTCGTGTTGAGTTTAAGGTAGTAGTTAACCTATGAATATACAATGCCATTAATTATTTCCTATGAACAATTGTTTGAATTTATTATCAATAAGAAACCTTGTTTTTACTTTACACCATTGTTGAATCTTTGATCGAAAGAAAGGATTCTAACTTTTGCCCTAGGTTACTATATTGATTCAATCCCAATTTGCAGAGATGGAATTGTGATTGAGTTTTCATAATTATCGTTCCTTATTACTATTATCGATATTGTTATTTGGAGAGATCGAATCTCATACCGGTAAAAGTCTATCTAATTTGATTTGCAGACATGGAATCATATTTAAGGATAAGTGAAGATAGTAATTCAAAAGATTGTTCAATTGTGAATTAATTGATAAATTGTATAGGAATCGGTTGATGAACCCTAAAGTTCAACATATTTCCTTAATCGTTAACAAACGTTCATTATCTGCATTTACATTATTGTTTACATTTGATAGTACTATAATCATAAAACAAATCCAATTAACTTTTCTCATTCAAAATAATCAACTATAGAACGGCAGTGATATTAAACCAATCCATGTGGATACGATATATTACCGAAAATATTTACCCACAAATACTTTCAACACTCTTAAGAAAAGAAAGCCAAAGAGTGTGGTTTGTGTTTTAAAGAATGCATGAGGAAAACCTAAGCTAAGGGGGAAAGCTTGCTACATATGTTATCATACAAAGGGTACAAGTCTAAACTAAGCCTAGCAACCTATGGGAAAAAACGAATGCAAACAAAAGTATCACACAAACGAGTCTCGCTCGTAAAGTAAACAAAACCACTGACGCAGGCTGAGTAGTAGAAAAGCGGTCCCGCCATAGCCAAGGGGAGCGGATCACCCGAGTCAACCAAACATTAGACCTCGCGAAAATGATCGGGCCATAGACAAGAGGAACCCGGATTCCAACACAAAATCACACACAGGAATCGGTTCCCCCAGACTGGGAACCGAGTTCCAGATCCTTCTGTCAGGCCAAAACGCAAACAAAACAACTAGGAATCGGTTCCCCCAAACTGGGAACCGGTTTCCAGAGCACGCTGTCAATTCCAAAATTGCTTTAGATTGAGTGGGAACCAGTTCCTCCACTATGGGAACCGGGTTCCCCTGTAGGAAAACCAAATTTTATCATTTTTAAAAGCTTGAGAACCACTCCCACTCAATCTAAACCAATGCCAACTTGAAAGCATCGCAAAAAACGATTGAAACGCATCCAAAGCACAACGAAATTCCCATGAAATAAGGCACAAATTCAAGGTATTTAGCAATAGTAAACACATATGCACAATGCAAACCAAACATCGATGCGAAGCACATTATAAGCAACAAGCGAACAAGAATTGAGCACCAAATCAACAAAGCCAAGCATGCACCGATTTCATTAATTGAGCATAATGTAACATCTTGAGAAACTATGTCCACAGGTTCACAAATCAAATAAAACCGAATATACACAATCATGCCAAGTGCGATGCGTCATCCAAGTCCAAATTCAAATATCACCACCAATGATTACATCAATGTAACAACGGCAACAAGCATTAACACATGCGAACGTGATCAAACCACAAAACATACTCAAGTCATGACCTAAGCATCAAGCAAGGTAATTATCAAGCAAAAGTTTACCGCATGCATTTGTACAAACATGTTGAGTGCACCACAAGTCACATACATGGATCTTAACAATTATGCACACAAAATCACCACCAATTCATAGATCTAAGGCTGGAATGTTATAATTCGTCATCAACAATCATCAATCACATGCAACAACTTTTAGGTTTAATCAAAGTTTATATGATATGCACCAAACCAATCACCGACATGAAAATTCACCGATCAATCATCATCAATCATCATTAATCAATAACAAAACATGGATCTAAAATCAAATTCGCATAATGATCAACGATTAATCACTTAATTCAAGATCTGAAAGCTTACCGAACGAAGATCTAATCCGACGCGCTAACACGAACACGACACGAACGTGAACACGAAGCAAAGTCGAAAATCGAATCCCAAGGGAGAAGGAGAGTGGCGCGCAAGATCTAGAGAGAGAAGGAAGAGAAATTTGGATCGATCTTGATTCTTCAATCCATGTTGTTCTTGATCTTCATGAAGATTGATGAATAATTGGTGAAGATTTGTGATATTTGTGGTTTTTGATCTTTGGGAAATGAGAGAGAATTGAGAGAAAGTGTTTTTGATCTTTGGGTGAGATTGAAGTTATGAGAGAAAATGAGGAAAAATGACTTATATAGTGTGAGTGGTGAAATGTCCAAAACGCCCTTAATTATCATTTTTTGGTTTGTTTTCGAGAAAATGTGACTCGGTGCGAAATTCGAAAACGAGACCAACGTCAACTCGAAGATGACTAAATTTGTGGATCGTAGCCGCGATAATCGTCTCAATCCGATAAGTAGTGAAGAAATTACGCGTGTTTGAATGACGAGAAACGCCGATTCATCTGGCGCGACTGTGCATAATTTTGTGAGCACCGCTCAAAGAACTCGATAAAACTCCATCCTCGGCTCAAAATCTGAACAAGCATGTGTGAAGTCGAATCGAAGCTAACGAAATTTCCGAGGGAATACCGTCGGAATGGACTTCATACGATAAAAATCGAAGAAGTTATGAATTTTCAAATTTGTCGCGACATACCTGAAAACACACTTTTCACTGAAAAATCATGACGTCATTTCTCATATTAGACATTATTTGTCTTGAGCATGTGCTTATAAGCGGAGGCAATTCATGTCATTCAAGTTATTTTTGTAGAGATGAGTTAGGTACGTGTAAACCAACATTTTAAACATGCATAAGGCCTTATTATCAAACTTCAAAAATCATCACAGTTGCAATCTAATAATGTGAACCATTTTACCATAAAATCCAATTTAAAAACAAGTATTATTTGTGTCATTTCCAATTTTATTTTACCTTAAAATTTCATTTTAGATACTACTGCTACTAACCATATATGTTTTCTCTAGAAAAATAATTTTCACGGCATAAAGAGAATTTATTTAATAACTATAAAATTTACAAATTGATCTTTAATAACTACCAATTTTGCAAGAATCGTTTTGTCTAATCAAACTTTCTTGTCAAAAAATGTTTTATATATGCCTAAATTTTCATTTAACCTCATACATGTTCCAAAAATGACTCAAAATCTCAAATGCCAACTAATTTTTTATAATTCAAATTGTTTGATACAAAATCTTTTCTCCAGCAAGATGATTGGTGTAGCAGCATTGAGAAGTGCATTGTACATTCCCGCCTATCCATTTTTGACTATCTTTTATACACCATTATCTTCCCTTGTTCATCTTACAAAAACCTACACATGGGTTCTGGTTTCTCAAGAACATTGAACTTTGAGATCTGTGGTTTTGATATTCCAAAACATCTGATTCCACAATCTTTGGTTCTGACTGATTCAGAACTTCTACTTTGTCAATGTGAAAGTTTTGAATCATTCACAATCAAAGATTGTGGAATCATAAATTTTTTAAAGTCCTTTCTAAAATGAACTAGGAGAGAAGGATTCTGCAGATTTTAGCTAGACATCATACTTTAAATCAACAGAATGTTCAGAGCAACCAAGACCCCTTCCCTTGTTTATTCTAATACCATAGATCATAGAAGCAACTTTAGTCTTGTTAGAAGAAGAATTAATAACTAGGGGCTAGCTCCACCTCTTACTTCACCTTCGCTACGACATCAAGCATTTGCCATCTTTTGTAACAACGCCACTCAGTAGCAGCAACACGATTCCACCACTATTTCGACAACAACACAACTTTATCACTGACTTCAACGCCACACTGACAACTACATCAACTTGTTTGTGTATACGACTTTGAATTCACACCCTTGCATTTACGTGAGTTGAATACGTGTCCTTACAGGACAATTAGCGTGTGAGGATATTCCGTATGTTTACTTGATATGTGTGTTATGATTTGTTTGCTTTCTCAAGTCGATTACGAAGAATGTGTCATATGCGTGCTGGTTATGATTATTTGGTATGCATGTTGATTTTCTTCCTAGCGGTTATTGGGTGTTTGTGTATTACTTTCCATTACATTTCGTACCTTGCTTTACTTTTCGATATTCTTGCACCATTTCATCAAGCTTATTTCCATGTCTGAAATCGACTTTTCTTAAACAAATTTAGACCAACTTTTTTCTAATTTAAAATCCTTGATCAACACCAAGGACGTTTTTCAAAAACCAAACAAAATATTTCGCAAATAAAATCCATCATTGATTCAAAGAATTTTTATATTCAAACTCAATCAAATCACTTTCAAAACAAGCGCAAATCAAACACTTGGTCAACACCAAGTTATTTTCCAGCATAATCAAAATTATTTCAAAATCTTTTCGCAGATAAAAAGGGATGAAAAAGGAAGAGTTAGGCGCATGCCCCTCTTTCCCCCCGAGTATTTGGGTGCTTGCTATATAGCTTGCTGCTTGGATACTCGTCTCCACTCAAAAAACGTAATGAATGCAATCGAACGCCATGAGCCCTAAGTGCTGGAGAACGAATAATTAGATGTATGTCCCTTTGTTCTGTGTACTTGGAAACTTGTTGTATAGCTTTCCGTTCAAGTACTCATCTTCATCCATAACTTTAATTCCATTCTTATCAAACACCTTTTGCAATAAAGAAATGAAAAGGACTAGTTAGCCATATGCCCCTCTTTTCCCGAGTGTTTGAATACCTGTTGTATAGCTTGCCTTTCACATACTCGTATCCCACGTAAAATCTATCTCAATCCATCAAGCTATTCTTTTTCAACCCTAACACGAGTCCAAAATCTATTTCACATAGAACATGTTTATCCATTCTATCACAATACAAACAAATGCTTAAGCCTCTCATGCATGAGCATACAAGTTACGTTTAACTGCTAGAATGCGATCCAAACATATGCATTCTACCACAATACAAACAAATGCTTAAGCCTCTCATGCGCAACCATACAAGCAACATTTAACTGCTAGAATGCGAGTAAGCATCGTCCATTAAAATCAACCAACACATGCGTAGTTTTCTACTAAAAACTACGTAATCTTGAGTTCCTCATCGCACCAGATGATACGTAGGAGCGAGACCCAACGTCTAGTCACCACAATAATAAAAAACCTAAAAATTCTCCTTTTCTCTCTTTATTTTCATAATGCATAGAACAAGAAACATTACACTAACATTATTTCATAAAACTTAACTAAATTGGTCCCATTGAGTACAACGGATGTGATGGGTACTAATACTTCCTCTTTGCATAACCGACTCTCGAACCCTAATTTGGTTGCGACGACCTTTTTCTTTTCTTTTAAGGGTTTTATTGATATTTTCCCTTTTCCTTTGGAATAAATTAAATTTGGTGGCGACTTTGTGTCGTATTTTGAGTGTTATGGATATTTTTCGCGCTAGGATAATAATATATGAAAATCAAACTAGAAGTGACGGTTAGGAATTCATCTTCACTGGATGTATTTGTGAGACTGCTCATTGGATGATCATATCCAAATTCTCCTTTGGCTTGATTTTATAACTCTAGAAACAATAATTGGTTCAAGTATGATTCCGGAATCAAAATCTCTCATTTTATCGCCAACATAGATGGCGAGATAGCCTTTAGGAACTTCAAATCTCTTGGTAGGAAACCCGTTGCTTTTTATGTTAAACGAATGAATGAGAAATAGATATTGAGTTGTGATGTTTTAGGATGTAAAAGACTTGCTTGTGAAACCAAAGGAGTAGTGTATATATAGTTGCTAAGGGGCTCTTCAAACCAATTAACCAATGAATGAAATTTGATGAGTTGTAGTAGGGCCTAGTGAGGGACCAGGGATCGCATGGTACTGCCTTATAGAAGTCATTTTCAAGGATAAGGAAGCTAAATGGAAGAACCAGTACATTCATACCCCACATTTGAGGTAATGGCCAACATATAACCTACTTGAAATTAAGACATTGCATGGTGAATGAAACCCGATGTCTGTTGCTATAGATAATCCAATGGTAGACATGGTTTAGACATCTCACATCACATGTTTCTTCGAACTAACAATCCAGCTAATAATCTAATATACATTTACCAACTAATGTATCAGAATTATGTGCAACATGTAAGGTTTGTGTAAGACCTGATTGATAGGCAGCTCAGAAACAATGTTAGGTGATAAGAAGAGAACCAATATTCAATACAAGATCACTATGAACTACATTTTCTATTTTTGCAAGACAAACTCCATGAATTGTGCATACCAAAACAGAACTGTGGGGTCCCTGCCTATCTAAACAAGTATCAAGGTCAATTAAACTATGGAAAAACCTCTAAGACAATACCATGTGATCATATATATGCTCTTGTCTCCTTGTATATTCCACGATCTTATCCGCCTAATCTTATACAATAGTCTTCCCCAATCACTCAAGTAGCCAATAGTTTCTCAATATTCTTTTATCTATATATATTCATTGCCACAAGCATTTAGGACCAACACAAATCACTCACATCCTAAAGCATTAAAATATCAAAAACTTTCTCTTGCTTACAAGTCTTTTTTAAAACCAATTTATTTTCAAGTTTCAACACACAACAATGGGTTTTCGTTTCCCTAGTATGATCAGAAGAGCGTCATTTTCTTCAAACCGAGGAGTTTCAAAAGTTGTGGACGTTCCAAAGGGATATCTTGCAGTCTATGTTGGAGAAGAAATGAAGCGGTTTGTGATCCCCATTTCATACTTGAACCAACCATCATTTCAAGACTTGTTGAGTCAGGCCGAAGAAGAGTTTGGATATGATCATCCAATGGGTGGCCTAACCATTCCTTGCACCGAAGATGTCTTTCAACACATTACTTCTTGCTTGAATAAGCTATGATTCTGACACCAAAAGAGACTGACATAGTTTAGAAGAGATATTTTTTGTAAACTAGGCATCTTACCAAATTGTAAAGATGGCGAAAAATCACCATTAGAATGACAAATTTATTATGTATATATATTTTGTTTAATGACAATGAATCCAACTATTCAAGCATCTCTTGTGTTTTTGTTTAGTGCACTTAAAAATTTATGAAATATGACTGAGTAATATTTCTTGTTATTAGAAGACATGATTCAAAAGCGATAACTTCATAATAACAGTGAGAGTAACAAGGTAAATTATTTTAGTGAATGACACAAGCCTCATTCTATGGTGCCTGTTAGGGTATTCTTATCTAAAGAATTGAATGGTTAGTACTTATTTAGTAAGCTATGTAATGGTTTTAGTGATAGACAACTGCTAACAAACCACCACATGGTGTTGTCTTATAGACTTTCATCAAGAGTCACAAGAATATTGGCCCACTTTGTAGACGAGTCGACAACACAGTCATTGCTAGAAAATGAAATAGATTAGTATGGAAATGAACTTAATTATAGTTTAACTACTGCAGTGCCTTTCTTTAGCTGTTAAAGACATTTCACATTTTAACTTTTTTGTACACATCTCTAATGTCTCTACATTGTTAGTCCTAATAAAAATGCATTGCTAAAAAGGCGGTGTATGACAGCTAAAGAAAATATCCTCAATTGTTGATACATTATTTCCACATTACTATTAGTCATTGGTCTGTTAGAAGCTTAAATTCAATATTGGTACATCTTATAATGTCTGCAGTTAAAGTTAATGGCTTTCTTTGTCGTAACAGCTTGCAGGATAAGTACTCTGTGAAGAGCACGGAAGCTCCTTTTGATTGTATACTCTTCATCAAGACCACACTTTTTCCATGCAACATACAATTTAATTGCAAGCTGATGAGTCATTGTTGTAAGGTGGAAATTGCCTATAATTAATCACAAGTATCAAGAGTTGTCTAGCATAGATACTTCAGGTGGTGTGAAATGTTGGTTTTCTATTATCATATTATTTGATCTTTGAGAAAGACTTGTTAGACATTACCATCTGATCTGGTATATGCTCTTGTCTCCTTGTAGATACTATGACCCAATCCTAATTAAAACTATACTATAATACGGTTCTCCTCCACCAATCATTTAAGTAGCCAATGGATTCTCAATATTCTTTTACCTATATATATTTATGGTTACAAGCATTTAGGACCAACTCAACTTACTCACATCCTAAAGCATATTCCACTTTCGAAAACTTGGTTATAGTTTAAAAGAGTTGTCTTAAAACCAATTCATCTCAAGTTTTAACACATACAACAATGGGTTTTCATTTACTTGGTATCATCAAAAGCGAATCATTTTCTACAAAACGAGGAGTTTCAAAAGGCGTGGACGTGCCAAAAGGATATCTAGCAGTATATGTTGGAGAGAAACAGACGCGGTATATGATTCCTGTACCATACTTGAATCAACCATTGTTTCAAGACTTGTTGAGTCAAGCCGAGGAAGAGTTTGGATACAATCATCCGATGGGTGGTCTCACCATTCCATGCACAGAAGATGTATTCCAACATGTTACTTCTACCTTGAATGGGCTGTAAATTTGAAAGTGGAAGAGACTGACATAGTTAAGTAGAATAGAGACAATTTTGCAAATGAGGCATGTTATCTAATTGGAAAATTTATACATGTATTTTTGGAACATGTTATCAAATTGTAAATTTTGAACGTCTAATGACAATGAATTCAATTGCTCAATCATTTCCTTTGTTTTTTAAAAGCTTCATATAACCTTTATGTGTTTGTACTAGATATCCGGTCTTTATAACAAAAGACAAACCAGGAGTTATAAACCAAAAATCAATTGTTCCATGAAAATAATAAAATCTACAAGCTTCAAGATAGTTAAATCAAATTCCTTGTTTTTCTCATTTCAAAATATACAAAATATAGTACAACATATCTCTTAGTCAGTCTAGACATCATGTGATTTTGTTAGACAAAATGATAAACTCTTCGAGCATGAAACTATCTCCATATAATGCATGTCCTATGTTAATTTCTACAAGCTACAAAGCAGAATGGCTTCTAGTTATCTTTGGCCTCCATAGTCCATTTGATGAAATTGATGCAAAATATCATGTGTTGATAAGAAATTGCAGAGCCAATTTTCATTTGCACGCTTCTGGAAGATAACTGGAAAGAATTGGAGTTTGCTGTTGTGATTAACTTTCCAATTGAGAAGTTACATTAACAAAGATCTCTTCTCTGCAAGGAATGGTGAGACCTCCCATTGGATGGTTAAATCCGAACTCTTCTTCCGCTTTACAAAGAAACTGTTGAAAAGCAGGTTGATGTAAATATGACATCGGAACCACAAATCTCTTCTTTTTCTCTTCTCCAACATAAACTGCTAAATAACCTTTTGGTATATTACTGTTACCTGACAACACTTTTTTACCTCTTGAAAGTGCGCGGAAGAGGATATGCTTCTTAGCTTGCATTATCAAAGGCAAACGAAATGCCATTGTTTACTATGAGAAGTTGATGGAAATTTTTTAAAGAAAAAGGACTAGTTGATGGAAATTTGATGATGAAGAAATTTTGAGATGTTACATGTGTATATATATAGATGAACTTTGGAAGAAACAGAATCAGATAAAGTAGATATTTTGAAGGATAACACCATGGTTAAGTAGATATTTGGAAGTGTTTGTTAAAAAGTAATAAATGTTGTAGTGTGGCTTAGATATTAGACATATAAAAAGTAAGACATGTGCCCAACAGTTTGGTTTTGGATGCAGGAACTTCCCAAGGAAAACATATATATGTTGACAAAGGGAAATCAAGATTCAATTAATTGATAGATTTTAGGTTTCTTATAAGAAAATTAGTTGTTTATAAAAATATCTCGAGGATCATGTGAAATTTTGGTATATTTTCGAAAGAATATCTTGATGTTACCTGACTTAATAAGATGGGTGAGGTTTGTTGAAAATACATGCCTCATGTGGTACTTTTGCATGACATACTTCAACTAAGGTTATAGAAAGCAACATGGGCATTCAAATCCTCTCCAAGAGAGTTATACATGTTAATTAAATATGTGTAGAGATCCATGGTTACATTGTTTGAAAATAGTATATCGTCTAAATATACATATTTCCAATAGGAGGGTGTTTAAAAAAATGTGAATCGAAATACATGTTTTGAATTGATACTTTTTTAAATATTGTTTATATAGTTGCCAAGGGTTATTGCATACCAATTACACAATTACTAACTTTGGCTAAGGGCTAAGAGGAATCACATAGTATTGCTTAGAGTAGTGTTCTCAAAATGTCGATTTAGGTATTAAATTCTTGACGATTTTGTGATGATCACTCAACCCCTTCCCTCCAATGATTTCAATCTTGAGTAGAGTGTGTATTATACCTAAATTATGAATACAAAATCGTAAAACCATTGATTATGCACGATCATGGCTAATTCCGGCCACAATCGGCTTATCGGCTTATTTCTCTCCACCATCATTAAAAGTTATATGATGTCGAGGTGCAACAATTACGATTCGGAAATGACTAGTCATTTTCCGGCCACCACTTTTTCTGACTCGAAACATAGTTTTTGTGACTCGAATCGCACAAATTGGATTTCTTAAAGTTTTTGCTTCTTGATTCATATCACTTGGTTTTCTGACTCCAGTCATACCCCTTGCTTATGGCTCAAACCATACACCATTTTCACTTAATTTTGTGCTAGATCTCTAGCAAATATAAATATCACTCTCTCTCAAAACCTTCAAACAATGTAAAAAACATACACTTCAAATATTTACTTGAAAGCTTACAACTCACTTGTTCTCTCATTTTAAAGAAGAGTTTTGAATCGTTCTTGAGTGCTTGTAGACAATTTGTTTCATCTTCTACCTCATTCTAATTCCATTTTCATGTGGATCTAATTCTCACCTTTGGAGATTTGTGGCAATTGAGAATATTTTGTTATTGTGTTAACGTTTCTTCGAATATTTTTGAGATTTCAAAAGTTTTCAAGGTGTGTGATGTTGTGACCGGTTTTGACAATTCTGGTCGAAAAGAATGAGGTTCTTCTTTCTACATTCACGTTGGTAGTGTTATGTGAAAACCTACAGACAAGGTGGGAGTTCTTCTCAATCTTTAGATAAACCAACACTCAAGATACTGGTACGATCGAAGAAAGATTGCTTCAGAACTGAGACTTTGGAGGAAGATTGTTGGGACTGGAAGATTCAAGATAATTTTGCGTAATGATTTTGCAAGAATTCAGTTCAGAAACTCTGTACAAGTTAAGATATCGAGATAAAATATTTTGATATTTTAGCGTTATTTAGATGTTATGATTGTACTAAAACACGGGTAATCTTTTACAAATTATATTGGAAGACAAATTTTTTTTAATAGGAAAACATTATAGAGTGGATTAAGCTCTGCGGTGATAATATTTGAACCACTATAAATCGAGCGTACCCTTTTCTCTTTATTTTAACTTTGTAGAAATTGCATGTTAGGTTACATTTACCGCTTTCCTAACATTGACCCACATGTGTCGACACATAGACCTGTGTTTTGTGCAAAAACTGATTTTTAATGCATTGAAACTCATTTTTAATGCATGATTCTTTTTTCAAATATGTTCTAAGTGGATTCTAAGACCCCTAATGCAAAGGTACACATAATGACTCGGAGATACCGTCCAATGTACATAAATGGAAAAGATTTCTTAATTTTGACATCATGTAAAACATCTAACAGGCAAGTGCGCTCACAACGTTCGTCACCACGATGACACTCTTCACACCCGTCAGCGTGTCCAGGTTCGTAACGACCAGGGCGTCATGGCGATGACGCCCATTATCAATCTTCAAAATGTAGATACACCATTTCCTGCGGTGAAGGCCATCCAAACCTCCGAATTTCACCTTCCAGCATTCAAAACAAACAGAAATCATCATGCTATTGTCATATAACATCAATCAACATACGTCTAACAATTTAGCATGTATAAACATTAATTTTCACCAATTTTGATACAAATTTAGTCAAACTCAGTTTATTCATATGAACACAACAATTTCAACCATTCATCAATAATTTTCACATACTTTTTCACATGTAATTCAACATACAAAATTCAATATAGCAGCAGTAATTATCACATCATTTAAGATCATTATGTTCTTCATTCAAGTAGTAATCATCACATAAATCAATATCATCATGTTCTTCATTCAATTCTTGGAATAAACAATAAGAAACCTAGTGGAGATTAAGGAATTTTCCCTACCGACTCATGCGATTGACACCTTATTTAGAGTAATTTCCCCCTTACCTCAATTTCCAGCAATTAAACCTTAAGCTTTTGTTTGAATGACTCTTCTCTCTTAGCCCATACTCTTCTAGCCTTTTTTCTCTTCTTTCTCTCAATCTCGTACTGATAAAACTCTCAACTTCTCTATTTAACAAAAATTCTTAATTTAGTTTTCTCTATTCCATCCTCACTTATTCCCAAAATTTCTACTTTGTCATTTTCCTTAAATCTCTATTGTACTTTAATTATTTAATCTAATACTTAAATATTCTATCAAATACTCATCATTTTCTCATTTTTATTTAATTAATAAAAATACTTATAATTTTAATTATTCTAATTAATTATCCCTAATACTCTACTCTCAACACACCCCTCAACATCCATTATACCCACATGGCCTAAAACAATAAAACAATTTATTTAATTAAAAGACCTAGAAAATCAAATAAACACACAAATAATCCGATTAAACCGCTTAATCGAATTTGGGGGTGTTACACTATGCGTTTCGTTCTCCATACTCCTCAATAAGTGGTATTAGAGTTTGGTTAGTTTCGGTGGAAGAGCGAAAATGAATCCTAGTGTGGATCAAAATTAATGGGGGAGATTATTAGAATTCCAGTGTAAGTGGTTAAGTCTCGCGTCAATTAAAAGTTGAAGAAATATGAAAAGTAACATGTATTTTTAATATTTTAAGACTTTGGATTGATATATGGTGTGAAAATCTATGAGATCTTAAACAATTTATCCATTAACACTTCCAAATGAAGAGCCTTGTCTGTTGCAAATTATGAAACATTATTTAAAGCTCTTTTGAAAGTGGCGTTGCATTAGATCCAAAACGTTGTAGTGTTGACACTTTTTATATCTTTACGGATCCTTTAATTTGCTTTAAGTTTAGAGATAGAGCTTTGAAGAGGCTAACAGTAACAAGTTAAATCATTTTAAAAAAGGTTAGGCCTAATAAAGAGACTTGTTAGATTACAAATTAGGTTTAATCTTTCAACAGTGTCACATTTAGTCATGGTATCATTAGAAAATATTCCAAATATTCCACCAAATCTATAGCTACTTTCTTATACAATTACTATGCTAAATATCTACTATAAGAAGGCTACAAAATCTATCAATTAGTTGAATCTAGATTTGTTCTTTGTATACGTATGTGTTAGTGTTACCCTTGTCTAGAGGAAAGTTCCTGCACCCACAACCAAATTGTTAGGCAAATGTTTTGCTATTTATATGTTTAATCTATCAATCACAATCAACTTCTTAAGAAAACAATGAATTTGAACCACATAACCATGATGGTATTTTTCTAGTCTTCCCAAGTTGACCTCACTATATATACACATGTAACATCTAAACAATCTTTCATATTCATGTTTTCATATTTTCCATCAACTAGTTCTTTTTCTTCAAAAACAATTGTTATCAACTTGTTTGAAGAAATAATGGCATTTCGGCTACCTTTGATAATGCAAGCTAAGAAGCATATTTTCTGCCGCACATTTTCAAGAGGTAAGAAAGTGTTGTCAGCTAATAGTGATATACCAAAAGGATATTTAGCAGTTTATGTTGGAGAAGAGAAAAAGAAGAGATTTGTGGTTCCGATATCATACTTGCATCAACCTGCTTTTCAACAATTTCTTTGTAAAGCGGAAGAAGAGTTTGGATTTAATCATCCGATGGGCGGTCTCACCATTCCTTGCAGAGAAGAGATCTTTGTTAATGTCACTTCTCAGATGGAAAGATAATCACTGCAACAAACTCGAATGCTTTTCTCCGGTGATCTTCCAGAAGCATGCAAATGTAAATCGACTCTTCAGTTTCTTATGGCAACATGATATGTAGGGCCAAAGATGACAAGAAGGCTTTGTTGCATGTAACAGCCATGCATTATATGGATATAGTTTCATGCTTCAATAGTTTATCATCTTTTCTAACAAAATCACATGATGTGTAGAATTAATTAGTCAAGAGAGTTAAATCTAGAAGGATTTAGTAATGGTTGATCCAGAGATATTTTGTACTATATTGTGAAATGAGAATAACAAGGAGTTTAAATACTCTTGCAGCTTGTAGCTTTTATCAGTTTGATATGGATCAATTGATATTTAGCCCAATGTTTGTTTCCATGTCTTGTTTTCTTTTCTCTAATATATGTTGCATTGCATGGTAGTTTTTTTTTTTTAGAAGGCAAGAAAATATATTAACGGGAGAACAAAGGGGGTTCTCCAACCCGTATACACCGGAAACCAACCAAAACGATAAAGAAAATTACAAACCAAATTTGTGCATGGTAGTACTTGTGCAGTTGGAAAGCATGTGGCACTGATGAAGAATATACAATCAAAAGGACTTTCCGTTATATTCACAAAGTACTTGTCCAACAAGAAAGAGGAAAAATTTTACTAATATTCACCACCTTTTCCAACTCAATATATACCCAATTTACCCCACTTTCAAACATAAATGCCTAACTACCTGACTTTTAGAGGGTAGTCTATAGCAATTGACGCCTCTATATATTAGTATTAATAAGTTTTAAGGGAGGCTCAATGTTTTGGGGATGCCTTCTTATTTCAATAGAAGGCGCCAATACACATCTGTTTTTTTATTAATATAATATTTATTTATTATATAGAGAAAAAGGGATATGCATTAATATGTCAACCAATTACAACTATGTATCCAATTAAAACATAATTTTAATTTAAAAAAACTAATATGATATGACATGGCAAGTGTAAGAATTTTGATTGGTTATATGTGTAAAGTTAGTTTACACTGACACTACCTTTAAACTCTATTATATATTATTTTATAATGTATTTTAATAGGGGTGGTAGTCAATTGTATTGGAGCTTGGGAGTGGGAATAGGTCAGGCGGATTAACTGGGGCCTACGGTCCAGCCTACGGCCCAGCCTACATAGATCTAGGTTAGACCAGATTTTTTACATAAATAGAAAAGGCATAGGCTTTTTTATAAGCCTATTTAACTAAAAAGGCTAGGCCACCGACCATATAAAAAGTCTTTTAAGTCTATGAGGCCGACCTATTTAAATAAATATGAATAATTTTATTATTATTATATTGTAAATTGTACTTTGAATTAAAATATAAAAATAAATATTAGTTATCTTAAAGAAATTATGAAAATAAGATGAAAACAAATCTTATGAACAATGTCATAAGTTGCTTCCATAAGTTATTTCAAACCAGTAGTATCACAAAATTTATGCTACTAGGCAAACTCAAGTAAGTCAATGCAAACAAACATTAAATGTCATTGATCTTTTAATTTATTAGTCTATATAAAGTTGAATTGAATGACTTATTTACAAATGTTCAAATGAAATAGGCTTTTAAGTAGGCTAATAGGCCCAATCAGACCTTCAAAAAGGCCAGACACATGCCAAAAAAATAAGCCTACGATAGACTACAGGCCGAGCTTAGGTTTTGTATTTTTTAGCAGGTCAGACTCAGGCTTGGCAAAGCCTAGCTCGGTCCAATCTTTTCCCACCCCTAATTGGAGCTTATACGTGACGAATTTTATATTGTGAACCATTTTTTAACACCTCTTCTTCTTTTGTTTTCAAAAAATTTATTTATTTGTTTCAACTTGGTGTTAATGAGAATGGTTTTTTTAGGAAGATGCTTCCTCTCAAGATGAAGTTCGAGTTTTATTGGAAGTTCAAGAAGTTTGAGGCACGTCTGAACTATTGGTTAAGAGAAAAGTTGAATGAAGAGGAAAGAAATGTTAGAAGAATAGATAGACTTATTGCCTACATATCATTTATGGATGATAATGACAATATTATTGCACCCTGATTTTTCATTTATTGATTCATATGTATTATAATTTCTTCCATTGCATTCTAGTTCAGTCATGGCATTCAATCTGCATCATTTGAATTAAACTCAAAAAGTTGACATTTTCTTTGATCATTTTTTGTATTGTTACTTCATTTACAAGTCATTGTTTTATATTTGCATCTTATTGTATTTTTTATATTTAATTATGGTAATTTCTCATTGCACCCATATACATACTCACAGACCCGCTGTCGGGACCGGCCAAAAATCATACCACGTCGAGCGCATCGAACGCTCGAAGGTACAAACAGAGTCGCCACCAAATTTTATTTATTCCAAAAGAAAGGGGAAAATATCGATTAAACCCACAAAAGAAAGAAAAATGGATAAGATGGTCGTCGTAACCAAATTAGGATTCGGGAGTCAGTTATGTAAGGGGAAGGTATTAGCACCCCTCACATCCATCGTACTCGATGGGACCCATTTAGTTAGTCTTCTGATCGATGTTAGCATGATATTTACTTGTGTTCTTATTATTAAGTGAGGAGAAAGAAAGGAACAAAATTTGGTTTTTTTTATTATTGTGCTCGCCAAGACATTTGTGTCTTGTGCCTACGTAATCCCTCGTGCAATGGGAAAGTCAGAGCAATCGTAGTTCGGGGTAAAAACTACGAGTTTGTTGGTTGATTTTAGAGAGAGGTACTCGATCGCATTCAAACGGAAACAATACCACGCCCACATGGATAAAGATTGTTTGCAATACTACAAGAATGGATAACTAAATCAAGACTAAAACAAGATTTTGGCCATTATCGCATTCTAGTGGAAAACATTCGATCTTCACATGTGGAAGTATGTATGAATTTGAAATTGACTAAGTGTCTCGTTTATGAAAAGATTTTAAATTGAAAAGTCAAAATGACAAAAGGTTTGAATGAATTTGAAGTTGTTTATTAAGAGAATCCAAACATTCAAACAAAGGCTTAACAGACATCGCCTAAATGCTTTAAAGAGCAACTTGCACAAGTACGTACAAACCCCTCTTGGGTGATGAAATAGATTCGCACTTGGGCGAGAAAACGAGATGGTTTAATGAATTGAAATTGTTTTTTAGAATTTTTGTAAAAAGAAAGAGACAAATAAAGTTTTATGGAGTCTTTAATGGAATCCAAGCTTTCAAACAAAGGCTTAACGGCCATCGCCTAAATGATTTAGAACAATTTGTAGAAGTACGTACAAACTCTTCTTCATCTATTAAAATACAAACTTGATTTGATTATTAAAAATGTTTTTGAAGAAAGGTGAGACAAATCGAATTTTAAAGAGTCTTTAATGGAATCCAAACATCTAAACAAAGGCTTAACGGCCATCGCCTAAATGTTTTAGAACAATTTGTACAAGTACGTACAAACCCTTCTTCATCCATTAAAAACCAAACTCGATTCGATTATTTAAAGTATTTTTTATTATGAAAAAGGAATTGGAAAAAGAAATTACTTGGTGTTGACCAAGGTTTACTAAAATTATGTGAAGTGAGAAATAATATTAATTTGAAAAGACTTGACATTGGACCAAGGTTTATTTGAAAATCCTAAACATACATCTAAAGAAGATATTTTTGGTCTTTTTTATGAAAATAATAATTCTTAATGAAAGAAGAAACCTAAATCTAAAAAAAAAAAAACTTTTTGGTATTTTGAAAATGTTTGAGAAAAGAAATATTAAAAGAGAAAACTATTTGGGCCAGGTGGGAGTGCTAAAAATTGGATTGGAGTAATGCCTAATAACATACACAATCAAAATAAAAAGAAGAAAAGAGCATGGGCTCAAGGTGATCCGGGTTGGGCCTGACCCGAATCCACCACCTTTTAACAACATAACTCGGTTTCAAGTTGGAAACCCTAAATCCTCTAATCCGGCCCTAATCTATCACGATTCTTGCTCTATTATCAAACTCGTTTAACATTTCAAGCCATGGGAACCGAAAAGAATCTCTCCTCTATTTCAGTGAGCGAGCAACAACAACAAAACATGATCTCTCTTCCTCTCTCGATCTCAACTGATCTCTCTCGCTCGGGGTTCACTCTCAATCGGTACCACCATTGAAGGAGCTTCGAAGCACTCGTATCTCTTTCGGTTCTAACTTTCTCACGAATTCAAGAACAACACATCAACATTCAAACAGCTAAACCCATTTCCCACATGAACCCTAAACCCCACAATTTCACTATTTCCAGAGATTACAGATACATGGTGAATAAAGCACAAATCGAAGAAGAACAGAAAGAGAAAATAATTCCAGGTAAGCTCTTCGTTCCTCTTCTCCGCTACTTCGTCTTCTGATGTCAGAAACTTGTGTGTGTTGATTGTTTGTTATGTCGCTATTGTGTGGGTGAGCTTGGTGTGTGCATCGTTGTGCTTGAGTAATGGCTTGCTGCAAATTATGAATGTTTGTTTTCGGTGAGTGAGGTTGATGAGAGTAGCTGTGTTTTGGCTTATGAAGGTGAATATATGAATCAAACATAGGTTTATTGCTACGGTTGTTGGTGGATTTCTGTCTGACAGATTGTGTGGAGGTTTTGCTATAGGAATCATGGCTGCCCTCCTTTCTCTACTGTGTTGAGTAGTCTTTTATAGATGAATCAAAATGAATTTTGGGGGGAATATTGAAGGGTATTTGAACAATATTGGCACTGTTTTATTGCTTTTCTGTTGCAAGGATTTGTTATGGCTAATTTGGTGAAATTTGTGGACTATTTCTGCAGGTTTTGGAGCAGCAAATTGGATTGTTATGCAGCAAAGTAGTGGAGCAGCAAGAGTTTGGACATCAAGGATGTGGATTGATGCAGCACGTTTATTTTGGACAGTGTTGTACCCCAAAATTTGCCCACACTTTTCGAAAATTCAAAACTATTTCAAAAAAATTGGATTTTATAAAATCTCGGGTTCATTTACATTGGCATCCTGAATTTTATAAATATTTAATTTAAAGTCTATTTTAAAATATAGTAGTTTACTCTTAAATTGCTTATATTTTAACAAAGGATTATTACCATTTTACCCCTGCCATATAGGTCATTTCTGGTTTACCCCTGTAAAAAAATTTTTTTAAAAACAACTTTGCCATTTCAAAATACTAACTTTTTAGCCCCTAAAGTCAAAATCCGCAGGAAAATTTGCAGATTTTCTTTCGGATTTTCCTGCGGATTTTGACTTTAGGGGCTAAAAAGTTAGTATTTTAAAATGGCAAGGTTGTTTTTCAAAAAAAAAATTTACAGGGTGTTATACCCCCAAATTTGCCTGCATCTTTTTCAGAGAGAAGACAACAGACTTCTGTCTAAAAATTGGGAGTTTCATATAATCTTGGATTTTATTTCGTAAATATCCTGATTTTATGAATACTCAGTTTTTAGAAGGTTTTATACGGTATTTTGGTTCGCTGTTGAATTTATTCTTACACAAACGCCAAATACTGTTTATCACTTCACACACGCTGTTTACTTGAGATTTATTTTTAGATAAATAATATTGACGCAATTGGTACAAAATTAAATTTTGCAGGCGTAAAGTCCGGGGATTCAGACTGTACTGGTAACAATTAAATTATTATTAGTTTTTGTTTCCCACTAATTTTTGTACTATACTATTGTTTTCAAATCTTTTCCTTTCTTTTCAAATCTCTTTCTTTCAAATCAAATCCTAACTTTATTCCATACATCTTTCTTTTCAAACCCTACCATACATTTTCTTTCAAATCCTACTACCACTCAAATTTTCCTTTTTTGTACGGTATCACTTCATTCCCCAACGTCTCTATCCTTCTTTTCACTCTATAAATACCCCTCATTTTTTCCATAAATTCTCACATCAAATTTCACTCATTTCCCAAATTTCTATCTCATAATTATTTTCTCTTCTTCCCCGGCAAAAATGGCAAAGTGGATGGACACGTTTTTTCTTATGGTCATCACTGTTTTGGTGGTGATCATGTCTTTTTTCTGTCTGCATAGTCCTGAAAAATGCGGACCTGGGATGTTTACACTCCTGTGCATCTATATATTGTTAATTATAGCATGGGCTTTCAATCGTCATACTTAAAGTTTGTCGTATCTTTTGCTTTCAAATAATGTACCATTTATTTTATTTGTCGTACTGTTCGCTATATTATTATGTAATATTTGTACTGTCAGTATTAAAAATTGCATTGTCTGTCGTACCGTCGTTTAATTATCAAGATAGTATATGTGTGTTTATTGCTAGTTAAATATTTATTTTTCTGTGCATTAAATCTTTTTCAAGATTATTATCGGTAATTTCGTTCGCGTACGGTATATTTTATTTATTTATTATGTTTGTGTTTTTCTAACAACTCATGTAAATAAATTTTCACCATTAACACAACAAAAACAAAAAGAAAAAAAATTAACTTTAACTGTTAAGTTTTCACTTTAACTGTTACGTTAATGCCCGGACAGCCAGTTAACAGTCAAACCCGCTGACAGCACGATTCTCCGTGTTTTGTATCATCATTCAAATCAATCTTTCATATTTCAAAATTCCAAGATTTTTGTTCTAGAAGTCTTCTGATAATCACATGATCAGCAGAGACTCAACACTGCACAAAAATCAGGTACGCTTAACTGTCTCCTACACAAACAGTCCCTAACTAGGGTTTTTGTTTTTTTCAGGAGAACAAGTTTTTTGAGACCTCAAATGGATTCCATGGATCTCCATATGTATCAAAGTACCACCAGACAAATTTTCAAACTTCGATTCGCTCAGACGCACAGTCAGCGGCTCAAACAGTCAACAGACGACCAGTTTGACCGAAAAGTCAACAGACAGTCAAAAATGAAATTTTTTGTCAACATCCATATTTTGTCAAAAGATTCATCATTTGATCAATGGTTGATCATAATTCATCAAGAAAAGTCCAAAAATCAACAAAACCCTAAGTTTCAAAATTAGGGTTTTCTCCTAAAAAGTCAACTAAACTTTGACCGGCCATAACTCTCTCCTCGTTCATTCAAAAAATTCCAACCAAAGCTTGTTTTGAAGGAAATTCAATTATCTTTCAAATGAAATGGATCCCATGGTCATTGGATTTACCATTTGAAAAATATGAGCTCAGACATTACAGGTCATTTTCAAAGTCAACAAAAAGTGGTTTTTTGTCAAAGCCCATAACATCAAGATAACTTCTCCAAATGCAAAAAGTTTCCAAAGTAGCTTGTAGAGGACATCTTGAGGTTTCTAAAAAATACAAGAACTCCTTCATATGATCAAAATTGAGGGAGTTATGCCTTGTTGAAGTTGGCTATTTTTTGGGAAAATGCATGAAACCAACATTGATCAAAAATGTTTTTTTTCAAAAAGAGGCCAAGTATTCATGATCCAAACATGTTTCTAATGATATTAAAGGGCTCCCACGACCAACTTAAGGCCCATGGCATTTTATTTCTTTTTTAATTTAATTTTATTCCATTTAAAGTTAAATTAAAAGAGAAATGATTCAAGATAATGATTCAAGGCTTTTGTCCTTAGCATGAGCCATCAAAATTGATCCAAACTCTGAAGCATAGAAGTGTATAGCAGGCCTATAGCAAGAGGGGTGAAGAAAAATGAAGCCATGGCCAAAGAATTCAAAGCTTTTTATATTAAAAAATTCAAAAGTTCAAAGACAATCAATAATTGTTAGCTTAAGTTTGTAGCACTCTTATTGCTCATAAATAGCTTAGCATACTTCAGTAAGCATAGGGACACAAATTGAGAACAAAACACATGCTTGTATCACTCCATATTTCAAAAAAAACAAAGAAACTTACAAATTCGAATTTCAAATTCCAGCCTCATTCAAGCAATTCTAATCATTCTAATCATCTCCTGGGACCTAATAGGGAAGGTAAGCATGCATGGCTATGGTTGAAAACCCCTGGATCACGTGTTCCATATTCACCATTTTCATTCATTTTCTTTGATTTTCGTATCTCATGATTTAACATGTTTTAATGTAAACTAATGTTTCTAACAAGTTCCCAAGATGGTTTGGGAGAGGTTTAAGCCCTTACATGTAAGCTTCCACGTAAGAATTCTCATATACCATTAATAGGTTTTCAAATATGTGAACTTTCGTATGCCATGTTCCATGCGTTTTTAGCCAAAACCAACACCACCATCATGCTCAGGAGATCATTTTAAGTCAACCTGGGTGGCCCTTGTTTTGGTTCATAGCTGTTTTTGTAGGTTTTCAAAAGCATGGAAATCTGAAGAAAAATCCGCAGGAAAATCCATAGGAAAATCCCCAGCTAAATCCGCAGGAAAAAGGAAGAAGAAGATGAATAGTAAAAGAGACTCCTTTGACCGCTTGCGTGGCAGCTTCTCTCTTCCTCATTCGTCCATGCGTGCCATGTGGGTCCCAGCTTGGACTTTGAATGTCTGACTGATCACATGCTCTGATTTCCATGTGACTATGATGTAACCTCATCCCACAGCCCTTGGATTCTCTTAGCTTTCCATCCAACGCTCTCAGCCTTGTAGACCTACCATGGTCCACCATAAAATCACCACACAGGATCTTTCCTTTAATGTTTTAATTTCTTTTTTAAATATAACTTCTAAAATTATTTAAAAATAGTTTTAAAAATCAAAAAAATTATATTAAAAATATTTTTAGGGTGATAAAATGTTTAATTAATTTTTGACACAAAAATATTTTGTTTTTCTTCATAATTAAAATATTTTGTTTAATTAATTAGATAATATTGTTATATTTATCTTTTAATTATTTCTAACCCATCAAAAAATCAGGAAAAAATATTTTCTTTTATTTAAATTAGGTTTATATATTATAAACTAATTTTGTACATATTTAGAATATTTTTCTCTTTAAGTTTAAATTATGTGTATAATTATTTGTATAATTATATGTTAATTAATTTAATAATCTCCAAAACAATTTCAAAAATCCCAAAAAATTAATTTTATTTTAAAATTAATTAACACACAATTTGGAAATATTTTAGACTTAATTTTTTAGGTTTAAATTTTATTTCTAATTCCTAACCTTTTAATTAAATTAATTATACATTAATTTTAATTAAAATCAACCATCCAAAAATCCAAAAATATTTTCCTTTTATCTTATTGTAATTTAAATTCATAGATAAGTGTATAGGCTGTCAAATTTATGTAAATAGCGTAGTTTACATTTCTCGCACAATTGATGTAATAGCGTAGATTTATTTTCCGCATTTAACATTCCCGCACTTTAATTTCTGTATATACAAAATTGCGTGTATGGCAAAGATAATAACTGAAGCGCTAGATCACTAATTTCAAAGACAAAAATATCTGAAAATAAAACACAATCACACTTGCACCTCTTAGGGTAATCCCTCTGTTACTCTTTTCAAAATCAATTCTACTGTTTCAAAGGTGATTCAAATAATTTCTTTCTGTATCCAGTCAAAGAAAATTTCCTAAAAGAAATAAGAAAGGACCTTACGAACTTAGGGTAGATCTCCTAATTGCTTGCTCAAATCAAACAAAACAACAAATGTTTCACATATCACTGTTTTTCCAAAACAAAACTTTCAAAAAGACAACACTTTGTATATATCCAAACAAGGATCATTACGAAGTTAAAATTTTTTTTTCAAACCATCAAAATATCTTTCGAAAGATAAAACACTTTGTATACATCCGTACAAGGATCATTGCAAAGTTAATTCTTTACAAAAGTATTTAAAACCACATACAAGCATTTCAAAGAAAGACAAATGATTCAAACAAGTGAGCTAAGCAATTAAGAGCCCATGGATAACCATGGATACAAAGGGGTGCTAACACCTTCCCTTTGTATAACCTACCCCCAAACCCAAAATCTCTTTAAGGTCTTTTTCTGTTCCTTTTATAAACCTTTCCTTAATTGGATAAAATAAAAGTCGGTGGCGACTCTCTGATTTTCACAAACTCAAAAATAAAAAAAAGAGTCAGTTCGTATCCCACGAAAAAAACCGAGGACGACACAGGGGTAAACCAGAAATGACCTATATGGCAGGGGGTAAAATGGTATTAACCCTTTAATAAATAGAAAATGTTGGTGATGCTTCATACACTTTCAATTGACTTTTTATTTTAAATAAATAACATAACTCAGTTAGTTAGGAAGTAAGGCTCGCAAATAAAAGGTCAAACTTTTCATACTCACTTTCAAGACTTCTTTTTTCGAAACTATTTTTGGCCGGTGGTTTATATATGAGGCCACCCCTTTATTTTTGAACGGTGGTAATATCACATCAATCCTTGTGGAAACGCTAAAGAAAATACTTACCCTATAAAAGTGTTTCAACAGAGTCCTACCACAAATTTTGTGATGCACAAGGGTCTTAGACAAGGGGATCCATTGTCCCCATTCTTGTTTGTCTTAGTTGCCGAAGTTCTTTCCAGTTTGACGGAAAATGCGGTAGGGGCATTTTCAAAGGTTTTAAAATTAACAAAGATTTACATCTCCACTTGTTACAACTCGCACGCAATACCGTTCTAGTGGGAGAAGGAACTCTAAACAACTTGCGGTGCATCAAGGCCCTACTAAGAGGAATCGGGCTGATTTAAGGCTTATTTATCAATTTATCAAAAAGTAGTATGATGGGGATTCTTTAGATGATTGTTTTCTGCAAACAGCTTTTTCTTTTCTACATTGTCGCAAAGGTACGTTACCATTTAACTTCACGGGCTTTTCGATTGGTTCTAATCATAGAACCCATAGTGTTTGGAATTCTGTTATTAGTAATATGAAGAACATATTGGCATCGGCATCGTGGAAGAGCAGATTTATGTCTATTGGAGGAAGGATAATATTAATAAACTTTATTCTTAATTCGATCTTCATCTACTTCTTATCTTTTTTCAAAATCCCGAAAAAGTTATGAGAAACCTCGTTAGAATTCAGAGGGAACTCCTATGGAACGGCGGGGTATATAAGAGAGGAATAACGTGGGTGAGTTGAGTAGAAGTAAACAAAAGTAAGGAGGATGGGGGTTTGCTGATTAGATGTATAAAAGCTTTCAATGATTCTCTTATGTGTAAGTGGATATCAATATTTTTAAACGATAAACACCCCCTATGGAGGCCATTGCTAGAACACAGCTATGGTAGGCTTTAGGCGTTGGTTATGGGAGTTTTAGAGGTTAATATATCCAAGAAGGACTCGGTAAGGTGGAAGGATTGAAGGGAATTTTTTGCATATTGTGAAATGGTATCAATATTTTTGTGTTGGAAAAGAAACTGGTGCGGAGGGACTCCTGGGGAATTAGTCTTTCCGCTTCTATTCCAGGCCTCATCTTTTCCAAATGTAATGGTTAGGGAGATGGGAAATTATATCGAGAATATGTGGCTTTGGCACTTCAAGGGTGAATTGGATTCCTTGACTGGAACTGAAAAGACTCAAGGGGAGGAATTGAAGGCGCTCCTATTTGACATTGGCCCGAATGAGCTTTGTCAATATAGGTTTATTGGTTTAAGAATGTGGAGGATTTATCATGTGAGAGATGGGTATGCGGAGGCTTCGAAGAAAGGTGATCTTAATTCTCTAAGTTTTTGGTTGGTTCAAGTATATGGATCGTGTAGCAACTAGAGAGAAGCTTCATAAAAGGGGTATGGTTTCAAATGAGAATGGAACTACTTGTTCTCTTTGTGCCTCTTTGGTTGAGTCTCTGGACCATTTACTCTTGTCTTGCATTTTTTCTAAAGCGGTTTGGAGAAAGGTCTCATTGTGGCTAGGTACTCTGTTGGGAGTGGTGGAGTATTTTCTTTGGTTGAAAGATTCCCTTCGAGGTAAAGCTTCGATAAATAAAAGGTTGGTTATTTGGTTGTCAACTTGCTGGGCCTTGTGGTGAGCGAGAAATGCAGTGAATTTCAAAAACTTAGAATTTAATGTAGGCGAAGTCGTGGGAAGTGTTAAGTTATTATCTTGATATTGGCATGTAATTGGAAAGAAATCAAATGGTTGTAGAAATTTTTACTTTTGGCGCCAGATTCCTTTGAACTTTCTGAGTTTGATGTAATCGTTATAATCGGGCGAGTACCTCTTGTACTCTTCTATTTAATTCCATTCCCTATCAACATTTTGTTTTTGAATAAAACAAACTATGAAACAAGATAAAGCAAATAAAAATTGTTGTGGGAAAAAAATGCAACTAGTTCCAAAAAAATTAAACTCAAAATAAATTGTTCCCGACAACACCACCAAAAACATGATGGATCATTTGATAAGTGTACCAAATCAATGCCACTATGTATTGACACGGGGGTTGAATTTGTATAAAATACAACATTGAAAATATTGAACAAGTTTCTAAATTGCATCGAGAGAGATAATAATAAAATTAAGGTTTGTAAAATTAATAATAAAAAGATATTAGGGATGAGAATAGCGTTGACTTTCTTTTATACCCTTAAATTAGTCTTATCCCTAGCACTTTGTAGTCTGTACTACTAAATCTCTCAAACCAATTGAAAAAATTTCATTTAATAATTTCAATGTTAAATTCAATAAATAAGTTCTTGTGTCCGAATAGAAGAATATCTATAAAATTATTTTAAATAAATCAAAATTAACAAATTTAATAAATATATAATTTTTTTATTGAATATTATATCGTAATTTGATAATCCTTATAGCTTACTTACTTAGGCCATCTCTAACGGTAAGTTTTTACCGTGTCGTACGCTAGTTGGAAGAAAGATTTGAAAATTGAATTGCGCCAGCTTTGCAAATGTTATGGTACAAAGCAACGACACTTTCTAATAAAATAATAATATAATTTAAAACTGTTGTTCTTCAGCGGCTCTTTTTCTTTTAATTTTTTTTAATAATTTATTTGGTTATAAATAGAAGCAAATGTTAGTCAAATTTTATCTCATAAATTTATTCTTTACTCATAGTATTTTAATTTTTCTCTCACAATTTCTTCTTATTAGGCTTCAATTGATCATATATTATACCAAATTTTTTATCTTCTTAGTTCAAATTATTATTGTTAAGGGCAAATGGACCCTAATCAATATAATTTTCAACAATCTATGTTCCATCTCATGCAAAATTAGCAAAATTCTAATCCGCAAAATTCTCAATTTCCCCCACCGCCAATAAACTCTACCGTATTTTTTCCGCCACCAAACAACCCAAATATTTATTTTAGACCACTAATAAATACTCATGGGGTGAATTTTTCTCATCATGAACCCGAAACACCAAATGGGTTTAGGTTTGAACGCCAAGTTCCACAATTTTCAACTCAAGTTGGTATTGAAAATACTACAATTGAAAAAGAACAAAGGCGTTCTGTTAAAAAAAAACCTCGAGAGGTATTCACAAGGGAAGATGATACACTTCTTATGCAATCATGGCTCAATGTTTCAAAGGATCCAATTGTGGGAGTTGATCAAAACGTTGATAGCTTTTGGTTAATAATCACCGATAATTATAACCAATATCGTGGGCAGTCACAAGAAAAGCTACAAGGCCAATTAAAATCTCGATGGCATCGAATAAATGGTTGTGTTCAAAAATTTGCTGGGTGTTACAAACAAGCTGTTCATGGAAAAAAAAAGTGGGGCATCAGAGAAAGATATCTTAATCAATGTGCATGCTTTTTATGAACAAGATGAAGGTGCACCATTCAATCTTGAGTATGCATGGCGGCTTTTAAAAGATGAACCTAAATGGATGGGAGCATTCACCGAAAATTCTTCAAAGAGAACAAAGAATTCTGCTAGTGGTTCATACACGGCATCGCCAAACTCAGAGACACCTTCAAGTTATGAGTTAAACTCATCATCTCCAATGGAGCGTCCAATGGGACAAAAGGCGGCAAAACGAAAAGGTAAGGCAAAGGAAAATGCAAATGCAACTGAACCTCCTTCTAGTGTTATTTCCGATACAAGGAATAAAAGAATGGAAGTAATGGAAAATCTAGCACGACTTAAGGAGGAAGAAAACAAATTAGTCAAGGAAAAGATGGATGGTAATAATATGCAATGTTCTAGTATTAATTATATTTAAATATTATGTAGTACTTGTTATGTATCAACGACTATTGTAATAAGATGCAATGTTCTAGTATTTTTTATATTTTAATATTATTCAAACTAGCCTTATATATACTTTCCTTCTTTTGTCACTCTTCTATCATTTTTCTATCACAATTCTATCATCATTCTCTCACTCTTATATCATTTTTCTATCACCCATCTCTCACTTCAATGGATTCAAGCAATTCAAACAACCTCAACAAACTTTTTTGGGAGGTGATTGAAGAAGAACTTATGGACAACACAGATGAAGAACTATTGTTGTCAATGCTCGAGAAGGAACGTCAATCTAGAAGTTCATCAAGGCGAAAAAGAAGATCAGTGATAGATCGGAATCGTGAAGAAGGGCATATACGATTATTCAACGACTACTTCTCAGAAAATCCAGTATACACGGATGCCCAATTCCGTAGAAGGTTCAGAATGCATAGGCATTTGTTTCTTCGAATTGTAGAAGCCCTTGGAAATCATGATGAATATTTTCAAATGAGGGTCGACGCAAGTGGTAAAATGGGTCTTTCACCATTGCAAAAATGCACTTCTGCTATTCGTATGTTGGCATATGGATATTCCGCTGACATTGTAGACGAATATGTTCGAATTGGTGAAAGTAGAGCTGTCAAAATGGGTTACCCGACCCTAAATGGGCCGGCCCATGCGGGCCTCGGGCTTTTTAGGGCCGGGCTCAAAAATCCCATTTTTAAATGGGCTCCATTTTTACTACCCAGGCCCAGCCCTATCTGGGCTGCGGGCTACCCAGCCCTAAACGGGCATTTTTCTATAAAAAAATAAAATTTTCTCCTTATTTTTCTAATTACCATACAATTGCATGCAATAATACTTATATATATATATATATATATATATATATATATATATATCAATTTTCATATCTAAAATTACAATTTCTAAATAATCTATATAAGTTACAATTAAAATGTAAAACAACATATTAACTTAATTTCAACTATATAAAATACATCTTAAATCATAACAACAAACTGTTATAAAATTTTATAACAATTATAATTAGATTGATGGGATATTATTTTATAGCAAATTGTTATATATATATGATTTATACTAACTCTCCTACCATAAAAAATTACATCATAACTTTTTAAATCTCATTTCAACCTTATTTTTAATTAGAATATATCATGGTGTCTTTTCTATACTATCTACATAATTATATTAGGATGAAATCTTTTAGTTTGAAATTAAGTCAACCATCAACTTTTATTTGATATTTATACCTTTGTAATACCAAAAATAAATTAAAATACATAATACACAAATTGTTTATAGCATACCTTTATGAATTAGGAAAGGATAATTTCTAGTTATATTAAAAAATTTAAATTTTTTCGGGCTCGTGGGCTACCCATGGCCCATACGGGCCGGCCCATATTTTTTAGGGCTTTTTTAGTGCCGGGCTTAAAAAGGCCCGGATGTAAATGGGCTCGAAAAATAAGGCCCAAGCCCTAACTATTTTCGGGCCTGATGGGCTGGCCCATGGGCTTAGGCCCATTTTGACAGCTCTAGGTGAAAGCACTGCAATTGAGTGCTTAGAGAGATTTGTAAGGGACGTGAATGAGGTATTTGGGGACGAGTATTTAAGAAGGCCTAATAACAATGATGTTGAACATCTTTTACAAATGGGGGAGTCACGTGGATTTCCAGGCATGCTAGGTTCCATTGATTGTATGCATTGGGAATGGAAGAATTGTCCTGTTGCATGGAAAGGACAATTTTGCCGAGGTGATCATGGTAAACCTACGATCATTCTTGAAGCAGTGGCATCACAAGACTTATGGATTTGGCATGCATTTTTTGGTATTGCAGGTTCAAATAATGACAATAATGTGCTAAACCAATCCAATGTGTTTAACGATATTTTGGAAGGACGTGCTGCTACTGTGCAATATACAATCAATGGGACTCCATATAACATGGGGTATTATTTAGCAGATGGTATATATCCTGAGTGGGCTACATTTGTCAAGACCATTTCAATGCCGCAGGGAGAAAAAAGAAAACTATTTGCTCAACATCAAGAATCAGCTAGAAAAGATGTGGAGCGGGCATTTGGAGTGCTCCCATCTCGATTTGCAATTATATGTGGCTCAGCGCGTGCATGGCATATGGAAACCCTCAAGCATACCATATATGCTTGCATCATATTGCACAATATGATTATTGAAGACGAACGACACACATATGGAGGTGATTTTGATTACTCTTATGATAATGTAGATGACACCTACTCTACAATGGAAACATTTAACATCCTCATCCGAGTCTTGCAACAAAACTACAAAGAAGAGCAACTCTTCGTGAAAAACAAGTTCATCGCAAACTTCAAGGAGATCTAATCGAGCATATATATTTGGGAAAGTTTTGGACATGAGGATGATGTAAATTAAATTTGAGTAATTTTATTATGTTATTTATTTTTATTGTTTTTAATTATATGTCATGTATTTGAGATTAATTTTAATTATCATTTTAAATTTTATGTTTAATTATCATTTTAATTATATGTTGTTAATTTATTTTATATTAATCTCATTATCATTTATTTGAGATTAATTTTAATTATCATTTTAATTATATGTCATTTATTTATTTTATATTAATTTAAATTTAAATTATTTAAATTATTTTTGATAATAAATAAAATTTAATATGAATAAAATATTAATATATATAATAAAATTGTGGGACCCAATATGGGTTCTTTAGAATTGCATCATTGGAGTGAAAATTAAATGAGTTGCTTTAAGATGATGTGGTTTAATGGGTCCCACAAAAAACCCAAAAATGAATTGCACCATTGGAGATGCTCTTAGTAACATAAGTTTGATCTCAAATCATAAACCAACGTCACTAAAAAAATTTCTTACTATTAATTATTTAAGGTGCATTAACATAGATATTCAAATATTTGCCGAAATAATTAATAATATCAATTTATTTATTTTTAATAGCAAATATAATATATAAAGACAAAAGAGGAAATTTAATATAAGTAATATTTATTCATGTATAAAGTACATTAAAGGAGTTCTATACTCCACCATTAATAATGGTTATGATACACACACAATAGAATGAACAAGTACATTTTAATACAATTATTATAACTTAACACAAACGGAGTGTAAAAAGGTGATAAAATAGTCTCCGAGAAGAGATACAACTGGTATTTATTGAGGCCATATTGCAGAAAATGCTGGCCATGCTAGCTTCAATATATATAATGCATCAGAAAATAGAACGATAGTAATTAGTTAGATTTTGCAGGGTGAATAGTAAACCAGGTTTGGATAAAGGTAAGAGCAAGTGCGAGCTCGGTAGCATGGATTGCAAAGCTAGTCCAAGCGTGGCGGATATATTTTAGAAAATGTACAGTGTTAACCTTCCATTTATTCGTGATATGCTTGTTCATTTCTACAAAAATATGTGCATATGTATCTTTGTGTGACATTATACCTCCCGCTAGAAAATGGACTAGCTTAACCAATTCTTCATCAGATCCATAGGTACGGTATAAAACCCCTGCTGATCTTAAAACTTTTACATCTTCTGGTTCGCGGACTAATGAGTTTAAGAATGCCAGAAAAGATCCCATCCCGTACTTGGCATTAAAATCTGGACATCTTTCGTATGCTATCAAGTTAAGGAAGATAGGAATTGTGAAATCGTCCAAAACAATCCTAGGAAGTTTCAATTCTCCATTAAGCCAGCCGTGGGAGAAAGACATGTCGGTTAGTTCGCTTTTCTTGTTTGATTTTATTCTAATACCGTTCGATCTCAGCTCCTGTATGTTCGTGTAGCTTGCGAATTCTCTATCATTTAGGTCCATGTAATAACTTGCCATGAATTGCACATTCTGTACAATATTAAATATGCATTATTATATCATAAATGAGAATAATAAATATAAGATATTGAGTTTATACACGATAGTCTACTATCGTATAAAAGAGGGATATTCTTATAGGTTGCTGTTTTAACATCAACCTTGAACAAAACGTTTTTTCCAACTTTTGCAATTCATCTCACATAATGGTATTGTTGTAGTTGTTTCCACCTCTTGCAAGGTCATTGTTATATTTTGGAATAACCTTCCAATATTGTCAATCAAAGAAAACACTCCATAATATATTGTTTTCCTGGATTGACAACATTAAAAATTTAATTCCTAAACATATTGTAAATTGCAAGTAATATTGTTGTTGTTTCACAATAAAGTCCTTGTTTGAATATTGCAGCAATAAAAAAAAGTAGTGAGTGGTAAAAAAAATTAAAAAAATTAAACTATACATGTTACTTTTCAATCTTTTACCTTTCACAATTTTTTTATAAGTAATATATCACCTTGGTTCTTTTAAAAAACAAAGGGGTTAAAAAGCCAATTTTCACATCGTTTTGTTTAAATATCGAGGTGAAATTCTTTACTCTGATATATATTGCGGGGTGAGATGTTAATGGGTATTCAACACGTTACAAATTAAATTTCTATTTACGTATAGCAATTTTTAGGACAAAAATGTGAGAAAAGAAAATAATATGAAAATATTATAGACTAAACAATAAACCTTTATATATATATATATATATATATATATATATATATATATATATATATATATATATATATATATATATATATATATATATATATATATATATATATATATATATATATATATATATGGGATAGGATCAAATGACACCAAGGTGTCAAAGTTTAATTTGACACCGTATCTCAACCGTTAAAAGAATTGATCTAAAGGTGATACTAAATAGCCTATTTTTAGGAGAAAAATATGCTATGTATTTTTTTATTATTATTTTATTTCATTTAGTATCACCGTTAGATCAATTCTTTTAACGGTTGAGATTTTGGTGTCAAATTAAACTTTGACACATTGGTGTCATTTGATCCTATCCTTATATATATATATATATATATATATATATATATATATATATATATATATATATATATATATATATATATATATATATATATATATATATATATATATATATATATATAAAGTTTGACTTGTAGCGTTCAGTTTCACTTACCTAAAAAACATATAATAAAACATCTCCCACAGAACCCTAACAAAGAACTCTAAGCAACGAGAACCCTAAACACATATCATTCTCCAACTCCTGAAAAGGTAAGGAAATACGAAGACGATATGTGTTCAGGGCTCTTGTTTGCTTCTTCTTCTTCTTCTTTATAGATCTTGTATGGCTAACATCATTATTCATGTTACATTAATATTATTGTTGTTGTTTTTTGTTGTTGTTGTTTTGTAGCCCTAAAACCTTAGAGGTTTTAATCTTGTTGTTTTTTTAGACCCGTTAGAGGTTTAATCTTGTTGTTGTTTAAACTGAGATTGATGTTTTGGTAGAAATAAATACATTATACGTTTATTGAGATTGATATTATAGGTTTGTTGTTGATGTTTCTATATAGATTGTTTTTTAGTTGATGTTTAATGTTAGTTGTTTTTAGATTGAGATAATGTTAATGTTGTTGTTATTTATAGTTGATTTTGATGCGTTGATGTTATTGTTGTTGTTGTCTAGTTGGTATACATACTATTTTATTTTCTTTCCATTTCTGTTTTTGATTGCTTTACTTTATTGTTTAATTTTCTTTCTGTTTCAAAGTAATAAAATCTTTAAATTAGTCACAAATTTTGAATACAGAATTAACCCCTCCCCGCCTACCTATTCTTAAAGTTACTTGTCCAATGGTAGAGTGTCAAATCATAGTCAAACCAAGATAAACATTAGTACCCTTAAAATTAAACAACTTAAACAAGACACAATTTCATAGACAACATCAAATCTCTCCTTAATCAACTAAAAATCTTATACCATAATAAAGGCTCCAATTTACACATGATGGGTCAACTCCATTAGATTTTAACATAAAATACACAAAGTATCACCCTGATCTACTATCACACGATGCTTGAAGAATTTTTCCTTGTTGGATTTCTATCTTTAACAAACTTGCAAAATGAGAAAATCACATAAGATTTTGCCTAACCGCGGTGGAAAAAACAACTTAGTGCGGCTAACCCATTTGCACTAAGAAAAAGATAGACTGACTTAATGAAATACACTTCATCTGCACTACTTCAAAGCATTTTCCTCTTGGGAGAGAATAATTATCTCTATAAATAGAAAAAAAGCCCGATCTAAATCCAACTCTCAAACTAAAAGGCTTGTCTCCACCTAATACGCCAATCCACGAGCCATATCCAACCCGTTCAAATATTCATAACTAATCATATTTTTTTAAAATCCACATTTATCTTTTTCTATTACTAGATGAATACATGTGCAACGTATTGGAGATCGTTCTTGAAAGAAGAAGATTCAATCACTTTCTCGAATGAATCATAATTTTTGTTCCTCACTCTTCACTCAAGTGATTCAACCACTCTTAAGTTGCAAGAGGATTCTCTCGCACAATTATTTGAGAAAAAATAAATCTTGAAACAGAAAAAGGTAAGAAAAGAAAAATTAGGGTTTAAGAGAAAGAGGAGAAAGGTGAATTTTTGAATCTACAGAGTCACTATCTGCTTTCAACTTATAACTGTAAATTTCTCTATTCAACACTTTACAATATAAGATGTTACCTCCCTATTTATAGTGAGATTACTTGCACAACAAGCAATTCTAAAAATATCTAACTAACACACATCCTTTCACTAGTTGTATTCAACTTTCTGCCAAATCCAGCTGATACCATTAATACTGACTATAATCAACTTTGTCAAATACACACTAATTTGACTCTATCAAAACTATGATCATGCTTGACACAACGAATTATATATTTAACACACCACTTAATTCATTGTGTATAAGCTATCTATATTCATCATAGTTCTCAATCTCTTGAATAAATCCACATGCACATCCTTTATCATGGTGTCTTCTATCTAATTCTTAATCCTGCAGTGTTCCAAGTTTAGCTTCCCATTTTATACTTTCTCTCTAAGATAATGGAACCTCATTTGAATGTGTTTTATTCTTCCATGCAGTGTGAAATTCTTGGCCAAATTGATAGCAGATATGTTATCAATCTTCA
The DNA here is from genome assembly GCF_029867415.1 of Vicia villosa. NCBI lineage: Eukaryota > Viridiplantae > Streptophyta > Magnoliopsida > Fabales > Fabaceae > Vicia > Vicia villosa. Next base: position 117,026,261 of record NC_081184.1, on the reverse strand, counting down.
TGATCATTGATCCGTGATTCTCACCTGCAATTTCTTCGACCAGATTCACCATCCATGAATGCACAAAGAGGGATAAATATATACTTTTCTTCACACGAAGATAGTCCTACCATTGGATTCTTTCTCGAGTTCCAAGAAATTGGTGCACCACCAACCATAAACACATAACAAACTATGAATTATCGATAATCAGCATCACCACACCAACTTGAGTTTGTGCAGCCCATTATTTTGCATTCTTTTCTTTCATATTCTATAGGAAACAAAATGTTATAGTCGAGTGTTCCTTTGATATACCTTATTATCCTCTTTGTAGCTGCGAGAAGTGATATCTTTGGCTTTTGCATGAATCTACTCACCATACGTCCACTACAAGCTATTGGGCCTTGTGTCACAAATGTATCTTAATGATCCGATTAGTCTTCTATACTGAGTTGGATCAACTTCATCTTTATTTGAATCCTTCATTATAGTCTTGGTTCAACTGGTGTCGAAGTTGCTTTGAAATCCTCCATCTAAAATCTTTTTAGTATTTCCCTAGCATATCTTCTTCGGTGCATTTCCAAGCCTCTACTACTCTTGTATAGTTCGATACCAAGGAAATATGAAATGGTTCCTAAGTTAGAAATTTCGAACTCCTTTCTCGTATTAGCTTTGAAGTCTCCAATCTCTTTCTTAGAGCATCTTGTAATTAACAAGTCATTGACATAGAGACATAGAATAAGCAATTTACTCCACCTTCTTCTAACATGTACACCATGCTCATTTATGCACTTTACAAATTCCTTCTCCCTTAGAAAACCATATATCTTCTTATTCCAAGCTCTTGGAGCTTTTTTGACTCCATACAGGGCTTTATGCATCTTGTATACCTTGCTTTCTTGACCTTGTTTCACAAACTCGACTGGTTATTCAACATAAACTTCTTCATCTAATGGTCATTTGTAAATTCTTATTTCAAATCCATTTGACACATATACAAGTTGTTTATATTTTCTAGGCCAACAACCAACTTTATTGTTTCGATCCTAGCAACTGATGCAAAAGCTTAATCAAATTCGACTCCTTCTTTCTGATGTCAACTATCGATCTTGATGTCAACACTTCTCCACACATCTTTATTTGATTCACTAATTTCGTAACCCTAGTGAAGAAAGCAGTCACGCTTCAGTTCTTCCATCTAAAGCAAATCATACATTATTTTGTGAGTTTGTAACCTCAACTCTTTCACCTTTTCAGCACCTCCAAAAGATTTCTGCAAGATGTCCCATGCTTCCTTCAACGAGTCTACATCACTAACTTTCTCAAAGTTGTATGGATCAAATCATTGAGGAATTATAAAGAGAACTTTATAATCTTTATTCAAATATTTATGTGCAATATTTTGTTGATCTGTTGCATTTTTACCAATTGGTGCTACTCAATTCTTCAAATAATCCGACATGTCTAGACAGCAAAAGACAATCTTTCGTTGCTTACAGCAGTTGTGACGGTTCGTAGCATTCAAGATTGGAATATTTGCTCGAAAATGCTCATTTCGATGAGAAGTCATTGTTCTATGCTTCCCGAGAATCGTAGTAAGTGCTCTAGATACCCGATATTAGAAATCGCTCTTAATAGAACAAAATTCAATTGCTTTCTCGATTGAATCACAATTTTCGTTCATCACTCTTCACTCGAGTGATTCAACCACTCCTTGGTTGCAAGACAATTCCCTCGGATAATGATTTGAGAAGAAAGAAATCTTGAAAGAGAAAAGGGGAAGAAAAGAGAATTAAGGTTTGAAAGAGGGGAGAAAGATGAATTTTTGAATCCGCAAAGTCTATCTCAACTTTCAACTTCTAATTGTAGATTTCTCTGTTCAATACTTAACACTAATAGAATATCTCCCTATTTATAATTGAGATTAGCTTGCATCGCAAGCAGGGCCGGCCCAATACATATTGAGGCCTAAGGCGAATTTTATTAATTAAATTTTAAAATTCAAAAATTCAAAGTTAATTATTAAATTATTTTAATTAATTTTACTTTATTTTTTTAATTGATAATATAATTAATTTACAGTGTTAATCTTAAATAAACTTTATAAATACTTATATTTCCTATATTTATATATTAACTATTAATATTATTATCATTAATATGATTTTATGGCAGCAATGATTGTTCTCTGCAGTACCTTTTTCTTAAAGGTTCTCTCTATCTCAATTAAACTCCAATATGAATTGAAACGTTTACTGTAATGGCTAATAAAGTAAATATGAATTCAATGTAATATTAATGGAGTATATATATGAACTGAATACACCTAAAATTAAAAGATAATTTGGAGGCCTAGGTGGCCTACCCCTTGGGTCGGGCCTGACCGCAAGCTGTTCTGAAAATATCTAACTAACATAAATGCTTTGATCAGTTGCATTCGACTTTTTAGAAAATTAAACTTATACCGCTAATATGAATTATAACCGACTTTGTTGAAATTTGATATTATTATTAAATGTTATGACATATGAATGAATTTTATTTGACATTATATGATATGTAATAATTTATATTTTGAAAATTTGTATTGATTTGTCACCAAATTTTAGAATTAAAAAAATATATCAAAAATATATATTTTTTTATTTTATATGCAACCCACCAAGTACACATAAAATGTTTTTAAAATGAAGACAATCACCGACAGCGAGTTTTGTTTAGATAAAATCTATACAACTATTTAATTAATAATCAACATTGTAATACCTGGTGTATAAGAGTACGGTCCGGCAACAACAGTGTGCGAAAAAGATCAAGAAGATGAGTAGGCGCTACACGCTGGAATATCATTATCGATTGTATAGTGAAACCTCGGAGAAAGTAATTTGAGATTAGAAAGTCTTTCGTTATTTTCATCAAAAGGTTGTGTTGTCTACATAACAAGCCCAACAACATGAACGGCAATTGGTTCTCCAATAAAAGCACATCCCTAATCACAAGGTTTATAATCGTTTCCTCACCCAAATCTAAAATATCGCTGCCTTTGGTCACAAGGATATGCAGCAAAGAACATCCATCCACAAACAACATCCATGTTAACTTATCGTCCAAGCTACTGAAGTTACCAATAGTATTGCTGGCCCTGTTTAAAACATTGTTGGCAAAACAACTCTTGAGATCATCAAGTTTGTCCGCTACCTGCTTGTATAGTTGTTCTATATTCTCTCCTGTACTTTCAATGTACTTTTGTGCCCAAATAAGCTTGTACTGCTCTCCTATCTGCAGTTCTGGGTTACCATTATGGATAGGGCCCATTGATACTACCTTGGGAAGATAATGGCTCCTATAGTCCATTCGTTCTCGAAGATCATTTGCTACCTTTTGTATTTTGGGGTGTGAAGATCGTGGTATTTCCGTTAATCTCCTCATCTCTTCTAACCTATACTTAAGCCCATCCATTTTAATAAGAAAAACAATATATTAATTGGGTGCAAGTTTGGTGTCGTGTGTTGTTAGTTGCAAAGGTTTATATACAGACAAAATATCTTGAACTAATGTAAGGTTTATTTCACACATGCATGACTTTACCTGATCCACAAGATAAGTATTGATTAAATGGAAAATGTGAGTAAGAAACTATTGGTAAATATGCAACGCTTTTACACTTTTTTAAATATTCAAAGTAAATATTTAACCATAAACTAACAAGGAAAGTATATATCTAATGCTTGTAAGGAAAACATATATGCTTTTTCTTTTTAACAAGCAAAAGAAAGTAATAGATACATAATATGGAGAAGAAAAAGGAGAATCCTAAAGTCAGTTTTGAAAGAAGAAAGGGAGTGATTAGTTCATAAGTCACTTATGTTGGAAGAAGGAAAATGGATAGGGAATGGAGTGTCTTGCTAGTCTTACTATTACTTTCTAACTTTATATTTAAACCAGTGGAACACGAGATTAATTAAATTCTCCTCACTACTAATTCAATTTCAAAGCTTTTATTTATTAAAAATCATAAGAAATTAATTAATCAAAGACAACACTGGATATCCCTCGCTGCTTTTACTCCCTAGAGCTGTGATCTACTCGAAATTATATAAAACTAATTAAATTAAATAAGACAACAACTGTTTTTTTTTTTTCAATTGTTTTGTTTTTTAAGCAAGGAATGAATTAAAAGAGTACTAGAGTTATTCTTGCTCGATTACAAAACCGGAAAATCCGAAAAAAAAACTCCTCAGTGTTGAGAATAATAAGTAGACAAAGCCAAGAATGGAACTTGTATTCTCCACGAATTGTTTTTTTTTATTTTAGAAATCAAGATATCATTAAAGGGAGAACTAAGGGTTCTCCAACCCGATTACAAAAGAGAAAACGGGAAACCCCGTCAAAGAAAAATTACTAACCAATTACATTACGAGAGATAGAACAAAGGTTCCCTACAAAACTCGTAAAAAGAATAATTGGGATGAGTAATTTTTTCACAAAAAGACCAACGCCAAGACAACATCTTAATATTCCAAACGGTGTTGTTGACACTCCATGCCTCTTTACGAAAGCAAACACCATTTCTAACCAACCATAAGCACCATGTTGTGGCGAACCAAACTAAGTCTAACTTTCTATCCATCACCAATTTACTATGGAAGAATGAGTGTCATTCCATAAAATTTGATAAACACTCTTCTTCAAAAATAACCCCTTTACCCACCCAAAATGCTATCTCACTCCAAATATTTTTTACCACCCAACAACCAAAATATAAATGATTCCGAGATTCCGGAATATTACCACAAAAAGTGCACTTTAATTCTACCGAGGGAAAAGACATACCTCTAACCGCCAAGAGATCCTTCAAAGGGAGTCTATTGTGAAATAACCTCCAACCAAAAGCCTTTATTTTAAAAGGCACTTCCATATCCCACAAAAGACCGAAAGCTTCCACGTGATTAATAGGAGGACCATAAACAAAATTGGACTTTTCGTAGAAATCATCACACGAAGCAACCGAAAACACCCTATCCGAATTACCATTCCATAGCATGGTGTCCTTTCCTACCTCCCACCCATTGAAATCCTCCAACCGGCACTTTAAAGACAACCATTGAGTAGTGAGAATCGAATTTTCCTCCGTGAGAACGGGCAACCCTAAATCCCCCCACTTCCACTCCTCCTCCGACCAACCCCCCACCGCCGCCACCGACACATCCTTTAAATGAGAAGCAAGAAATAAATCCGGATAATCCTCATATAAAGCTGAATCATCCAACCAAGGAGAGTACCAAAACGGAGTGTTATGGCCATTACGAATTAAAAAACGACAATTTCCAACTATAGGATCATTAGAATCAAAAGAAGAAGGAAATGAAGATGAGTTAATCTTTAATATGTCTTTCCACCAAAATGAACAAAAAGGCGAAACTTTTACCTTACTATTCATACCGTAAGCCTTTGAAGAAATGTCACCGTACCTTGCTTTCAAAACATCATACCACAAAGCTTTTTGACCTTGAATAATCCGCCACCTCCATTTGTTGAGAAGCGCCAAATTAAATAAAGCCAAATTCTTCACCCCTAAACCGCCTCTCTTCATCGGTAAAGTAACGACCCCCCCCCCCCATTTTATCCAATGAATGCACCTTTTATCTTCCGTTCCGCCCCATAAAAATCTACTTTGAACTCTAGTGAAATCCTTCACCACTTTCTTCGGCATCTTGTAAAAAGACATAGAAAAAATGCATAGCGAACTAAGCACGGATTTAAGGAGAGTTATTCTACCGCCAAAGTTCAAAAAGCGGTTAGTCCATCCATCCAAGCGATTTCTCAATTTCAAAAGAAGAGGTTTCCAAGTGGCTTCTTTCCTTGGATTGAATCCGATAGGAATACCTAAGAAATGAAAATTGTTCTCCTCCACCCTACAAGAAAGAAAATTGGAAGCCGCCTCAAGAAAATGAACATTAGTGTTAATTCCAATCAACTTACTCTTGTGATAATTGATACCGAGACCCGACACCATTTTGAAAGCCCTAATAATCGCACGAACCGCCCACATGTGTTTCCAACTACCTTCCCCCACAATCAACGTATCGTCCGCAAATTGGAGAATATCCACCTTAACATAATCATTAAAAGAATAATTTTGAAATTCTCCCAATTGAATAGATTTCTTCACGAGGCCCGTAAGACCTTCCACTACTAAAACAAACAAAAAGGGAGAAAGAGGGTCGCCTTGTCTTAAGCCTTTAGAAACCATAAACTCCTTAGTGGGGCTTCCATTAACTAAAACCGACATATTACTAGAAAACACCAAAAGCTCCATCCACTTCTTCCACTTTTCCCCGAACCCCATTCTATCAAGCATATACCTTAAGAAATTCCACCCGACATTATCATACGCTTTTTCGAAGTCCACCTTGAAAAGAACACAATTCCGTCCTTCTTTTCTCGCATGATCCACCACCTCATTTGCCACAATCACCCCATCTAAAAGTTGTCTACCGGGAGCAAAAACACTTTGAGAGGGAGAGATAATGGAATTGAGAACAACTTTTAATCTACTCGCCAAAAGTTTGGACACCGCTTTGTACAAACAACCCACCAAACAAATGGGTCTATAGTCATTCAAACCCACCGGATTCTTAACCTTCGGAATTAAAGTCAAAAAAGAAGATGTGATTCCCTTAGAAATTGGTCCTCCTTGAAAAAAGTAATTAAAAAAGTTGATAACATCCTCTTTAATAAAATTCCAACACTTCTTTAAAAAGAGGAAAGAATAACCATCCGGGCCCGGACTCTTCGCCCCACCACACTCCCAAACCGCCTTTTTAACTTCAAATTCAAGGAAAGGTTTCTCAAGACCCTCCGCCTCATCCCTATTTATGGCTTTGAAAGGAACTCCATCCAAAATTGGCCGAATCGGATCCGAATCGGTAAACTTTCGCTCAAAGTGAGAAAACACCTCCTCCCTAACCTCCTCGACCGTTTCCGCCATACCTCTCGAAGAAATAATAGGGCCAATATGATTACTTCTTCTTCTTCTTTGTTTCATCACTTTATGGAAAAAACCACTATTCGAATCACCCTCCTTTAGCCAAGACAATATAGATCTTTGCAATAGCATATTCTCTTTCACCCTTAAATTCATCCAAAATTTACACGACGCTTCCTTTCTAATAACAAGATCATCATCAAAGGAGGAAGAAGAAGAAGAAAAATCTAACCTTTCATCGACGGAACTTAAGTCATGAACTCCTTCCGCTATCTCTAAATCGATCTTCCCGAACACTTCCTTATCCCACCTCTTAAGTTTGTCTTTAAGAAGTCTAAGCTTCTCCTTCAAGATAAAATCACCTCTTCCATGAATCGAAAAACTCTTCCACTCTTTTTCCACGAAAGGAATGAAAGAGTTATTGGAGAACCATTCGTTATTGAATTTGAACGGTTTCGGACCCCCAATTATGATTATCTGTCATAATCCAAATGGGGCAATGATCCGAAATATCCCTATCACCTATCATTTGGCCAACAACATCCCATCTATTCACCACCTCACTAGATAAAAGGAATCGATCAATCCGACTCTTGGATTTACCATCTCCACTAAACCAAGTGAACTTTTTTCCCTTGCAAGGAACATCCAACAACTCGGTCGAAATAATAAAATCCGCGAAAAAATCATCTTCTTTGTTATTGCCCCTATCCACCCTACCTTTCCTCTCACTCCCATTCTTAATCGCATTGAAATCACCTCCCAAGATCCACTCCCCATCGCAAAATTTCTTTTTCATCTCAATCAACTCGGCCCACATAGACTTCTTCTTCACCAAATCACAAGAAGAATAAATATTCACAACGTAGTAAATATTCTCCTTCCAAGTCACCTTTAAACCCAAAAAACCATCTCCTCTAAAACTCATCATCGCCTCCATGTTATCTTTTTTCCATAATGTGATTAACCCCCCCCCCCCCCGATCTACCCCTCCAATTGGTAAAAGAAAAACCAATCTCCGGGTAACTCCAAAAAGAATTGGCTACCTCTTCGCTCGTGTTAGACAACTTTGTTTCTTGGATAAGAAACATGTCCGCATTACCTTTTCTAATAATAGAATTTATTCTCCTTCTTTTGAGCGCACTCGCTCCCCCTTTAATGTTTAAGGATCCAATAATCATTGCGTGATTTTTAAGATCTCCTTCCTTCCTTCCCCTTCCTTAGCCCCTCCAAAACTATCGTCTAAGATCCTATCCCCAATTATTTTTCGACCCTCGACATCCACCACCCCCATTGCTACAATAGCCGCCCACAATCTATCGCCCACATCCCTCTTTAAAAATTCTCATTGCCTTACATTATTTCTACGGATGTCTGATTCTTCCGATTGATTCCCGTAACACACCGAAAAACTTCCACTAGGTAGACTATGAGCACTCTCCATAACACCCTGTTTTGCCACTGTCCGATCCCCAAACAAACTCCCCTTCAATTTCCTTCCTCCTCTTGACGTTACTTTGCTTGGTTTTTCCATACCCTTCATGATGCTCACCCCTTTCCCTACATTAATACTGGCAGTCTTGATTCTTTTACCACCAGCTACAGCCTCCTTTCTTTCGATAGAGCACTTAACCACCGAAGGTCCAGAAACTGCACACGCGGGTACTTCCCTAGAGCAGCTACTGTAATTTTTTCCCCCACCTTGTCCAGCTGAGATACAGAAACCTGATCCACACGCTTACTGAAGCTGCCGAGAGAAGCTAGAGAAGCTTGCTTACTGTTACACGGCTCCAGAATCGCGACACCAGCATACACGCCACCGCTAAAATTACCTCCTTTATTTCTGCGGATAGAGGAAACAGAATTATCGAAGACTCCGCACTCATCAATTCTGCCCCGAGACTTTGAGGCCTCCCCACTCAGCGCTTCTTCCTCCCTGCCTTTGCCGAAAGCAAAACCCGGTTGGGAGTCACCTCTCGCCTAAAACTGTTCGATACTGTCGGCAGTATCGACCGAACCCGCTACTGATTCTAACCCGCAAATACCTTCAAGCCAGGCTGAGTCTGAGTCAGAGGATGTACCAGCCGAAGAGGGATGAATCTGTTTTCCCGCTGCTGAGCGATACACACCCGCTACGTCTTCCCTAATGAACAGCTTGCATAGAGTCCCATCAACATTAACCGTAACACAATCAGGAATGGACAACGAAAGAGGAATGTTCACCATGATTCTAGCAACGTCAAATGCCTCCCCTTTGGCCGTGTTTTCGTCTACACAGATGAATCTTCCCCAAAACTGAGCCAATGCCACGAAAAAATAGGAACACCAAACATGAGCCGGGATACCATAAATCCTGAACCACGTATCCCTGTTCGAATCAACCATATATCTGCCTCCCACTTCACAATTTGCGAGAACCATGTTTTCCACCATGTCTCTCCTTCCTTGATCAAATCATTGATAAAGCCTTTCTCCCTCTCTTCTAACAAACAGCTGTTACAACCTAGAGGGGTGACTTTGGTCGCAAAAACCCCCTCCATCTCCAAATGAGTTTGCACTGAATAAGCGGAACCCGGAATACACACCTTACCCACATAGGCCTTCTCCATTCTGTTTCTAAGAACACTGTCAGATTGGAAGTCTAGCCAAACTTTCTCTGCCTCCTTGACCTTACCCCCCACAGCTTCAGCGTACGAGCGCGAAAGGCTATTGCGAGTAACCGTAACGCTGCCTCTGAAAATCTCCTTCCCCTTGCTGTCCGCCCTGAACACAGGCGGCTTACTCACTCCTCCCTGCCTCCCTACAACCCTATTGAACCTTGGCAAGTTAACATGGATTTTCTTGCCCTTAATGATGATATTGTCCAACTGAACCGCTAACAGTCTACCATTCGTGACTTCAGTGAACCTCGCGAAGCCAAAACGTCTTCCGAACTTGTTCCTTCTAGGGGAGATAACAACCTCTACAACGTTGCCCGAACATCCGAATAACTCGAATAAGTTCTTGGCTGAGTAATCTTCAAGAAACGCTGAAACATACAGAGAAGTAACAACGGAGGAGGCAGCGTTCCGGTTCCTACCGCCGAACGGGAAAGTATCCCATCTGTGTACTTTACTCTTCGAATATGAAACCTCTGTCCAACCAGCCTTCTGCATAAGGACAAAAAAAAGAAACGAAAAACAGATCCAACACGGAGAAAGAAACGAAAGTCTCTTCGGCACGAACCGCTAGACTATGAAGATAATCAATCAACCCATAAGACCGACAGACCCGCACAGACTCCTCAACAAGGTCCCTGACCCTAAAGCCAGGAATTTAAACTGAAATCGAAGAGTTTATGAAGCCCACCGTTCAGAGCTGACCAATACCCATAGCGAAACAAGCGACAACAGAAAGGTAGAGAAGGAACCGGCGCCGGACAAAGGGGAAAAGGAGACAGAAACGGCGACGAAGGCCCGCGGCGGAAGAAGACCCCAAAAACACACGAACGCCACAGGGCGCACACTCTCTCTCCTCTCTCTAGAAATTTGAAAAACTTCCACGAATTGTAATAACACATTAATGCTAGACCACTTTAAATTTTTTATTATATTTTATATTTAAAGATATAAGTCTTGCTAACGAGTGTCCCACTAGTACAAAAATGTTAATTTACACCCGTTTTTTATTAAATTTATACCCATTATTTTAAATAAATATCGGGTGTATATCAACCGGGTGAGAAATGTCTAACGAATTTACACCCGTTTAAAACGGGTGTAAATACGTTCTTAATTACACCCTATTTTAAAAATATCGGGTGTAAATACGTTCTACGTTACACCTTATTTTAACAAAAATTGGGTGTAATTGGGCGTAATTACGTTTTTAATTACACCCTGTTTTAATAAAAATCGGGTGTAATTGGGCGTAATTACGTTTTTAATTACACCCTGTTTTAATAAAAATCGGGTGTAGATACGTTCTTAATTACACCCTATTTTAATAAAAATCGGGTGTAAATGCGCCATTTATGAATGAACAATTATATTATATTTAAATCTATTTACACCCTATTTCATATACACCATTTAGTTATATTTCATTCTCAGTCATAATATTGCAAATAATGTAAAATCATACACATAAAAATCATATTTTAACAAGTCAAAATATTTTTAATATTAACCAAAAAGTATACAAAATCATGTGCAGTCATAATATTTCAAGTACTATAAAATCATACACATAAAACATATATTTTAACTAAGTCATAACACTTTCTTCATATATAAGTTTTCTTCTTCTTCTTTGCCTTTTGTTTTGGCAACATTTCTATGTCCTTATCCTCTTCAACCATTTGCATTTGATCTTGTAGATTTTGCTCCTCAACCTTTTGATTTTCAACCATTTCCAAAAATACTTGAGCCCAAAGTTGTCGAATATGGTCGATTGTCTCTTTTTCATATGGTGACGTGTCTGTAAATATCTACAAGTTCAACAGTTTATGGAAGCTGTTCAAGCTTTTTACCTTAGACAAGAAGAGTTGAGACGGGTTCTTCAGAGGCTCGATGCAGATGTTAATCTCACTCCAAGAGAAAGTCTTATGAATCAGAATGTCCGAATTACTGCTGGGATTTCTATTCCTGTTAAGGAGATCCGCACCATGACAAAATTTGAGACTTGAAGTTTCCGATTATTGAAATTGTCAAAAGGTTTCACCTCTTGGAGAAAAGGTTGAAAGCCATAAAATGCCGTGACTCTGTTGATGGTGGCTTATGTTAGTTTTATCTGGGCACCATGGTGGCCGACAATTGTACTTACTAAAAGTATAAATGTTGCACAATTCCTAGTGATTAAAGCCTGTCAGAGGCTTTAATGTTGTTGTGAGATTGAGAGCTAACTCACATGGTGTGAGAAGCTTTTGTAACTATGTATTCTTGTATTTTCGGGTGAAGTTGAATGTGTATTCTCAACTTCAGGGTCGAGGTATATAACAATTTTAGGTCCGGATCCTAGGCCGCTTGGGAATAGCAACCACTTCAGTGAGTATATTTGAAGAACCTAACAAAATATGCCTTCATAAAAGGCCACCATTTCTTGATAAAAGCAAGGTTATAACCGTCGCAATCGGGCTTTTTGACCCCTCCCACCCCAGACCGCTTCAGTAATTTTGTACTCTAAAAAAATTTCCTCCATCATACAAGTATCAGAAAATGACAAAATATTGAAATCAACACCGTCTAGAAGGGGGTTGTTTAAATATGATTCTTTAAACTTCTCACTGAAATGCCTCCTCACTTTCGCTTTGACATTATCCACCGAGTTAAGTATCCCGTTATCACTCTGATTATATTTAAGTCTCAATCTTTGATCCATTTCTTTCCGGACTTTTGGATGAGCATTTTCTCTTTGATTAATAACCTCTTCCATAATAAACCCATCTCTTTAATCCTCCGAGACACCACATGTTCTACCTCCTCATGACAACAAGACAACAAAGCATCCATCTCATTGATCTCCTGCTTCCCATCTTCCAACTCCATATTCTACTAAAAACTTACACACTCAACCTCATAAGGCTAACTTTCACCACACAAGCACCATTATCCATCAGCAAACTTCTTCCTCAACTCCACAAGATCCTTCCAAAGGTTCCTCTTCTAACTCAAAATGCAAGAGGAGTACATATTCACCATATAATAGAAATTCCCCCTCTAAAAAACTTTGAGACCTTATAATCTTTCCCCCTTGAAACTGAGCAAGGGTTTGCAAAAGCCCTCCTTCCAAATATTTATCAATCCTCCTTATTGACCTTCAGACTTACTATAAGACCAACCCACCTTCTCAATACCCCAAAAGCTACCTGTTGCAATTTTTATTCTTGAATAGGAAAAGTATCTGCCTTTCCTGCAATTATCTCTGGATTAACTCTTGTCATACCCCAAATTTGTCCTACCTTTTTACTTTTATCTGGATTAGACTGTGCATGCATTTGCATCACTTCCATTAGGTCATCTAACATATCAGGCATTCACTAGTAATCATGGCTTGGTTCAAAGGGTCAATGGCAAGGGAAAGTTAAGGTTTCACAAGGCATTGGGGCTTCCTTGCCTTTTGCGGGTTTATTTCAACTGAGGATGCAACAATCATGGATTGTGGTTTACTTCTTGTGCACGTGGTTATCAGATGAATCCTTAAGGTTATGGCTATGCAATCATCACGAGTCCTTTATTTCCAACACTAGGGTTTTTGTTATCATATGAGGTGTGATTTGATCACTATAAGTCATTCAACTGGATTTTGTCATACCCCAAAATTTTCCTTCCTCTTTTCATCTCCAATGCCTCAAGGTTCAAGGGTTTTCTCAAGTCACTCTCTCCTAATCGAGGATCTCAAAACTAGGGTTTGCATTTTATCAAAGGAATTTGAACTTCTAGGGTCTCAAATGGATCTCAAGGTGTCTCACATATATCAAGGCACCTCTATGTCAATTATCAAGCTTCTATTTCAAGGATTGCACACTCAATGACTCAGATGATCAATAATCGACTATGCTGACCTAAAAGTCAACCATAGTCAAAATACAGTCAAACTTCAAGATTTTGAGTCAACATCAAGTATGTGAGGTTATATCCATCATTTGATCAAAGGTTGATCATGATTCATCAATAAAAACTCAGAAATGAACAAATGTCAAAAGTTCAAATTAGGGTTTTTTATAGGAAAAGTCAACTCAACTTTGACTGGGCATAACTCTCTCATAATTTATTAGAAATTCCTCACCCAAAGCCTATTTTGAAGGAAATTTGATTCTCTACAACTTTGTCTCTCACAAGCTAAGGCTAGAAATGCTTCATTTGAGAGATATGGTCAAAGAGATCATAGGTCCTCCAGAAAAGTCAACAAAGACACATTTTGGGTCAAAGCTCATAACTCGAACATGGAAGCTTCAATTAAGATGAAACAAAAAGGATCATTTAGAGGACACTCCAAGCTTTCTGAAAAGTCCTAGAGCAGGGCCATATGACAATAATTTAAAGAGATATGCTTGGTACAAGTTGGGCGATTGTGGAGAAAATACATGAAATCAATATGGAGCAATTTTGAGTATTTTTCAAATGGGCCTCAATGATTGAACTATCCATGTGATAATAGGCCCAAAAGAGGTTCATTGACCAAATATAATTATTTTTATGATAATATTCTATTTATATTTGATTTTGTCTAACTAATTTCAAATAAAAATTAGATAAAATCCTAAAATAATTATATAATGATCATTATTATTTTTATTAATTCACATCAAACTCAAAATTAATCCAAGGGCCAAGAATGAGTTAAAAAAAGTGCATGAAATAGCTTGAAGCCCAAAATAGAAAGATTTGATACAAAGATCATATCAAATTTTTCTTACAAAGAGAGATTGATTTTCTTAACCCTAAGGGGATGATATATATATATATATTCTAAAAAAAAGAAGGAAGGGGGGCAGCCACGAAAATTAGGGGAGGACGAAAAGGAGGGGCAAGGATTAGGGTTTTAAAGAGAGCAAAATATTCAAAGAAGAGGGAAAGTCGTATGTGATTGTCCAGGCCTTTTCATTCGATGCTAGCCTTGCAATTATCCTGGTGAAGATCTTAGGAGCAAGTTTCAATCGTTTCCCAAGCCAGGAGGTGCTCGAAATTGTTCATCTCATCCTCATCAAAGGTACCTTTCTTCCAAGATTCGGTTTCATTTATTTACGAATTGTTGATCGCTTTATCACTCATGGCTACACTCAGGGACGTGTTAGAGACATGTTAGACGTATAGCATGCGAGTTTAGGGGCCTGGATCACGTGTCACCATTGTTAGGGCACCAAGGACTTGCACCTTCGTTTTCCTATTTACGTACGTTATTTAGCAAAACTAACCGGTCCATTGAGTTCCTATCACCTTAATTAGGTGATCTGGGCGGATTTGGTTGGCATTCATTCATGATTTTGCAGGTTCTTGATTATGGCTATGGAGGAAGAAGGACCTGCGGAAAAATCCGCAGGTAAAGCTGCAGGGATTTTCGCGAGTGAATCCGCAGGTGTAGGGGTTAGAGACGATGAACAGTTGCACCTGGCCCACGAATCACGCGTGGAAGACTGTGAGTCGCGCGTGGCAGCCTTTGGTTCGTTAGTCAAAAAGTCTTCCTCTCTCCCCTCACGTGGTTGGCTCGTCAAAGGAATAAGGGGGCCCACGTTGACTGGTTCCATTAATCTCTCTTATTTTTATTTATTGGTTCTTTGTTATATGTTTATCAAATTGGATATTTGGCTCAGCTGGTTAACAAGTGAAGTTGTCACCAAGAAGGACTTGGTTCGAACCCCAGTCCAGGCATTTATTTTACAAAAATTTATGTTATGGTTTCCCAGGGGATTCGGTGCTTCCCTTCCCTGCGTGCCCACCATACGTCCTCACGCGTTAGCCCCAGGATTGCATATAATCTAGATCTAACGTACTAGGGCTGAGGGCATACTATGGATGCTCACAAGCTTGCTGCACAGGATTGCTTCCAGGTTTCATTTAATTATTTATTTTATATTGTTTATTGTTCATAGGATTATATAAATTAATTATTGTTATTATGTACATAATTTAATATTTAAAATAGGATTAGGTTTAGGATTTATTTTTCCGATTATTTGACTATGTCGAGTAATTTATTTAATTAATTCTTAATTTTAATAGTAAATCACAAAAATCCTATAAAGGTGTAAATACTAGGGTTTGCCCAACCCCATTGGCCACTAGGCCAAGATATTAGGTTCAATGTATTATTCGTTTCGACCGAAACAATCGGTCGCGATGGTTAATAATCTAATTAATTTAATCAATATAAATTAAAATAACATTTATTTTTGCTAAATGGTTTTAACCAAAGCTATTGGTTACGATGATTAGCATTTTCCCTTTTTCAAAATTCGTTATTATTTGTAATCGAACCTATCGATTATGAGGAGTAACGATAATTAAAATACGCACATTTGCTATTCGTGATAATCGAATCTATCGATTATAGTGGTTAGTAATCCCCCCTTTAATCCGTTAGCCATGGTAATCAAACCAATTGATTATTGCAACTAACGGTAACAAATTAAAACCAGGGTTGTACGCCCAAACACTTAAAACACATCAAACCACAAACCACAGATTTTCATCTGTTCAATACTGCGAAACTACGAAGGTAACTCAAAATACCTTTTCAAAACTGCGAAACGGTAATTCAAAATACCGTCAACACATCCATAATCAATTTAAAGGCGTACAACCCTGCCCGAACTACGTAGACTCTGATCCTCCATAAGGAGGTACGTAGGCACTTGGTAACAAGGCGAGTCCCCCTCCCCATAAATCTCAATTTTTCCCCTATTCAATTCCTTAGCTATTATCCTCAATAACTGTGCCATAAACCTTTATTTTGTAGTGCAACCTTAGGAGAGGGTTGAGGGTGCCTAACACCTTCCCTCGACCTGATTATATTAACTTACCCCGAATCTCTTATCTGCGTAGAGTTTCTTATTCGCCCTTCAGAATAGGTGGCGACTCTAAAAGTCTAATTTTTAGGGCAGGTTGCTACAGATTTAACTCAAAGCTTTGGAATTACACAAGAAGGACCTCTTGTGGGTCATGAAATGAGATGTACCATCATTATGCTTGCATCTATCCTTGAACTAGGGGGCTTATTCCCTACTATTAACACACATTTTATGATTTAATGCATGGCTATATGTTTTCATGTTTTTAGTATTTTAAATGCTTTTTAGTTTAATTTCGTGACTTTTGTAGTTAAAATAATATTTAGGGTGGAGCATAATAGGTGCTCCTTTGTTCATCATTTACTTGCTACTTAGTAGGGTCAAGCAGAGCCAAGACTGCAGTGAACTATAGCATGCAACACAAGCTAACACCATGAGATGAATGTTGGGCAAAGGGAATATGATAATGTAAGATGCTGGCTCTTGAGGAAAGAGTCGAAGAAAATATTAAAATGGAGGGAAAGCCTGGTGGAATAGAAAAAGAGGTTAAAGTCCATTCAAATGCAAACTTGGTAGTGGAGTAGCTAGAGGACAAAAACGGGTACATTCGTACCCTTATGTGGTTAGACAACGCCGCTTGCACCTGCTGTGGATCCTACCGCACTCTACCTTGTCTCCCACTTCTGTCTTCTTTGTACGAGTTTCTTGCATGCCACGCAACAACTGGGATGTTTTAGCGCAATTCCATATGGGCTTGATGTGATTTCATAAGCTCAAGCCCAAGATCCAATGTGAGTCACCAACCCATAACCCTTGCATATAAATAGAGAGTAAACCTGAAGACAAGGAGATTCGTTTGCTTGAAGAGAATTTATTTTACAATGATTTTTGTGTCCTTAGATAGTGAAGTGTGGGAGAGTTTTCTTTCTTGATTCATTCTGGTGCTAACTGATGAGCAGTGATGCGACTGAAGACGTCTCTTGAAGATTATCCATCCCAAGGAGTCCTTAAAGTCCTCTCGTAGTTTTATATCTTTTGTTATTCATTTGTCTTGAGATGTTTATTGTAAAATCTTGCTTGTTGTTTGTACTCAGCTCTCCATGAGTACTTTAATAGTTATGAACAAGTTTGATAGCAGCAATAATAAACATGCAAAAAGTAAATAACACGGCGATATGTTTACCTAGTTCGAAACAATCCTTCCTACTCTGGGGCTACCAAGCCAAGGATGAAATCAGTATACGGTAGTATCAATTCGAAGCTAAACACTCCCAGTTTACACTTCTCACTTAATCATTACCCTTCCTATGACTTCTACCTAAGACTCGCTTAGGTATGAGGCACTCCTCAAATCCCCTCAATCACAAATCCATGTGACAAAATAAAAGAAACAAAGAAAACCGGAAGACACTCTTCCAAGACAGCCACTCCTCAATGCTTAAAAGCTTACGAGGATGAAATACACTCCTTGCTTAAAAGCTTCGAAGATCAAACAACATTCAACACCTACAGGTTTGTGAATGTACACATATGGAACTCACAGAAAAATAAGGATTCCTAAAACCCGAAAGTATCAGCTAATTAATTTCACCGAATATTCTGAGCTGAAACATCAGATTCTTGTAGCAAATAAAACTGCCTGATTCACTTGCCAGATCAGCTCTTGCAGTCAGGATGTCATGCCAGAATGTCATGACATCTTGTTCGACATGTTGAAGAGTGGATGCTAGTTCATCTTACATCTCTTTCAACATGATCTTCCTCAGTATGTTTTAGCAAAATGCATGCCAACCATCAGAGAACCTTTGGAGTTATCTAAGGGGTTTATGAAATACTTCTAAACAACTTGGGTTGGAGTGATTTATATTTTGAGAGATGGAGAGGTTGGGAAAAACTATAGTAGAAAATAAGAGTTTGATCTTTGGAGCCTTCTGGGTTGTTCTTGGAAATCTGAAGGCAAAAACTATTTTCTTATAACTCATTTGTAATCTCATGTAACAACTTCTGGAGTATAATGAATTAGAGAGTTTCTCTTTCCCTGAAAATAGATCTTTTGATCGAAATGGCTAAATAAACATTTTGTAACTAAAACATCTGAATATATACCCGCATTCGATAGTACATCAGTAACTAAAACACGGAATAGCTTAACCAATTCTTCATCAGTTCCGTAGTTACTAATTAAAATCCCTGCTGATCTTAAGTCTTTCACATCTTCTGGTTGGCGGATCAGTGAGTTTATGAATGATAGGAAAGTGCCAATCCCGTAATCGTTTTGAAAATCAAGACACATTTCGTATGCTACCAAGTTAATGAATGTAGAAATTGTTATATCGTCCAAAACAATCTCAGGAAGCCTCAATTCTCCATTAAGCCAGCCGTGGGAGAAAGATATTTCTATTGGACTACGTTTGTTGTTTGATTTTATTCTGATACCGTTTGATCTCAGCTCCTGTGTGTTCATGTATCTTACAACACTGTTGTTGATCTTTTCACGAGTCTTCCCCTAAAATAGCAAACCATGAGCCATTCTCCTAAAAACTCATTCAAATATTCTCATTCGATTTTTTTAGTTAATCTTTAAAAAAAAGTATGTTATAGTAAAAGTAAATCTACTATCTATCCAATACTAAGAAATTGCCCAAACTGTCCATTTTACCCTTCCCTTATAATTTCTTTACCCATACAAAAGGTTAATCATGTAATTTACAAAATAAAAAATAGAAGATGCCAAATGTTGTATTTTCATTGGTCAGTTTTTTCAATTATTGTACTTGCATAAACCTTTTCTCTTTCTCTCTCTGCGTTTTCTCTATTCCCAAACCCTACCTCACCTATGGTCTTCTCTCTCATCTCTCTCACGGGTTTTCTCTTTTCTCCTTCCTTTTCCTTTCAAACCCTAGCACAACCACCCCTTTCTCCACCCCATATACAACTCATTTCTCTGCGCCGCTAGAACTACAACTCTTCTTTCATTTTTCGTTTGATTTCTTTTTCATTTTCACTCCTTCATATTCTTAGATCTACGAAGTTATGATTTCATTTTTGTTTACTTCTTCTCATTTGTGGTGTTTTTTTAAGGGTTTTGATTTCAGAAGAAAGAAACAAGTAGGCAACAAGTGTTTTCTTCATGTTATTTCTCAACATTTTCGATTTTGATTTTTCTGTATTTCTAATTTGCAGGAATAGAATGGTTTGAGCGTCGCTACATCCATATATAGTCTGGTTTGTTCATTTTCTTTGATAACTGTGTTTCTTTTTGCTGATTTTTCATTTTATGTACTCTATATTCAAAGCCTGCATCACAGTCGAGTAGCTCTAAAGGTCCTAATTGGCATCACAGTCCAAATCAAGGTTAGGCTTTTCTTGCTTTTAGTTTCATGTTATATATGCCTATTTTTCAATTTTATATACACATACACCATGTGTTTGATAAAATTCTGATTCGTAAATCACGATTCTTGTGGTTGTTTATTTGGGTTGTTCTTGGTTTTACAGACAATTGATATGGGTTAGTGATGTTGATAAATCTAAAGGATACGCTGTTGATTTCTTGTCAATTTCTCTTCATGGTGTTTTTCCGATGAGGTTATTGATTTATGATATAATTCTCCTCTTTTTTCTCTGCTTTAAGTGAATGAATAACAAACTTTATCCATTTTTGGTATTGTGAATTGTCATTTTGCATTGGCAATTTTCAACAGATTACTGGAATCCCAGTATTATTCATTTCAGCACTAGAGGGAAGGGGCCAGACAACCTTCTTGCACCAAGTCAATAAAGTAGAGCCTTTAAATCTGAGGTAAGTGTAGGTCATTTTACGAAAGAATAATAAAGTAGAAATTTATTTTCATGTAAATTGTTGGTAAGGAGTGTCCTTGAATGACTTCCAATATTTTGCATTGGATAATAGTAGATTTGACATTTTGCATTGGTAAGGAGTGTACCTCTATTTGTTATTCAGCAGATTGATGGCAAGAAATTTTTCAAGCCCAATTTGGAACCTGATCACCTTGCAGCTTGGGGAAGGAAACTGCAACAAACTTACAACAGAAATGTTTCTATGTTCACATATCTATTGATTCTTTCTTGCTGATATGCATGTGATATAGAATGGTTCACTTCTTTGATAAGTAATTTATAAATAAATTACTTGTGTTTTGGGTAGGTATTTGATATAACTTCATTAGGTCAATTGATTCACGACTGATCTTATATACTAAGTATTTTGGACTTACAAAATTGAGGGATTTCAAATACAATCTTTTAAGAGATAATTTCATAATCCCCCCTGTCACAAGTAAATATTAGCTAAAGATATTATTTTTTAAATTGCTTTGTGTCATGGGTACTTAGAATATTTGTGTTTTTCTTTAGATAAAATGTTAATAGCTCACATGACTTTTATTTATTTTTACATTTTCTTCTTTTGTTCAACAAGCTTTACCTGTTATTGTTGTGAATTTGATGAGATTCATGGGGTTAGCGAGACAGGGATGAAGCTTGTCAGCTTTGACGACGCCAATGGTGGCATGGCTACGAGCACTGCATCTGAATCTTGAGACGATATTTGAATCTTGATACCATGTTAGAATGATTAATATTGTTCACAATTCTCTTGGAATATATGTGAGAAATTCTGTTATTGATTTATCTAAAGCTTACAATTGAGATCTTTCTAACAATCTATTGTAGTAGGTGAGTGTTTGGGACTGACTTGGTTGTTTTTATTAAGCAATATGCAGTAGCATAAGGGCAACCTTAACATTGATGTTCATGCATCTAAAGAATTATTTATCAAGGAGGAGTCCTTCATGTTTGTCGAAATGTTCAGATAGTGCAGTTGAACCAACACTGACCCCAATTTCAATTCCCAAGAGCAGTGACAATGCATTAGACTTGATTTTTAGTTGGATGGTTTTTTGATTGTTTCATTGCAAAAGAGACCAATTAGAGCGTCAGAAAGAAGAAGAGATGGTAAGCTGGTTGTATGAATTTGAATTGAGTTTTATGAGATTCACTTGTGCCTTGATTTGTTAGTTAGATTCGATAGATATAAAATCTACTTTTTTTACAGCTAAAAATTGATTTCGATAGATACAAAATGGGTTGAAGAATGGGAATGAAGAATGGGCAGAGTATTATATTCCCTGGTGAAGCTGAAAAAGTGGTAGATGAAGAGGATCATCATATTGTTATTAATTTTGAACTGGATTATCTAATCTAGATACTGATTGTAAGTCTTAATGTTTTTTGCAGCCGAATACAGTTACTAGAGATATCGTATTTGTGCTTCAACAGAAGGAGCATCCCAACTTTAGAAGAAGTGGTGAAGATCTTTTAATTAGAGTTGTAAATTTGTTTGCCCCGATGATGGTTGCTCAGGTGATGTTGCTGGTTGTTCATATGATTTGAAGGAGATGCTAGAATATTTATAAAATTTTGCACTTTGTTCCAGGCTTCTCACAAGATCTCTAATATGTGTTACACTATTTAGAAAATATTTATACAAATTTGCATTTTGTGGCAGGTTGCTTAAGTCATAAGGGATGGATATGTTGTAGGTTGCTCACATTGATTTGAAGGAGATGCTAAAATCATGTTTGGGAGTCATACTTGATTGTGAGATTTGATTTCTTAATTTTTTTTCATTTTGATTTGAATAAGTTGCATAACTTACTTTGATTGTTAATAGAGCTAGAGGAGAGTGCATAATTGTATTGTTACAAACATTCAATTCTAATGTTTTACTGCCTTGCTATGAAGTTATGAATTTAATCTTTTGCTGCCAGTGCATAGTTGAACTTTTAAAGCTTATATGATATTATAGAGGGTACACTAGAAAAACCATGACAGTGTAACCAATCACTGAAGAATATGTTTGTGTTGGACATTTTGCAAAATATAGAATAAGTGATGACAATCCTAACTTCAGTGAACAACAATGTGGAACTTTTATCAGAACTAGAATGTTGATGTAAATTGTACTCTTTGGTTTACTTGCTGTTGAATTTGATCTTCGGAGATTACCTAATTGTTCCACTTTGCATAGCCATGACTATGGTAGAATATACTCACTTAGATTGTAACATTATAGTTGATAGTTTATCATTGGAGTCAGTAAAATGTATAGTCATAATTGTTAGGATTGTTTGTGACAATTGACAGATGTAGTCAAGTAATGTTTTGTCATTAAAAAATGAAAAAAAATCTTGTATGCCATAGAAAACCATGACATGAAGCAATGGTACGTCAATTCCTTATTGATTGATTATTTATTTATAAATAATTTGAAACACTTTCCGAGTAATATGGCTTTTTAGATATAATTAATTTAGGTAATATTTATGTGTCTAACCTATAAAATTATACTATATAGCAGTTGCTGATGTTAAGATTGGAAAAAAAAAAGGATACATTAGATATATGTTTAATGTTTGAATATCTGCACGATCACTACTAGAAATACACGATTTACCTGCGGAATTTCCTGCGGAAAATACTCCGCAGGTATACCTGCGGATTTTCCTGGGATATTATAAAATTAAATAAACTTTCCTGCGGATCAAGAATTGGTAGGAAATTCCGCAGATATACCTGCGGATTTTGCTGCGAAACATATAATTCAAGCAAAACATCTTGTTACAATACAAAATCCGCAGGTAAGTTCGCAGGAAAATTTCCTGCGGATTTTGCTGCGGAAATTTGTTAAAGTAAAATCAAACTATAATACAAAATCCGCAGGTAATTCCGCAGGAAAACTTTCTGCGGATTTTGCTGCGAATTTGTTTGTAGTTTTTTAAAATTCTTTTTTTAATTTAAAAAATAATATAAAATATTTGTCTTGTAACATAAAAACCATTTTTTGCAAAAAAAAAAAACTTAAAGATTTTGTTATTCTTTTTGAAAAAAGCTTACTGATTTAAATATTTTCTAAGAATAATGTTATAATATTTTTTTAAAACAAAGTTATAATTATACATGCTATGTTGTTTAGTTATGATTCAAAGTTGAAGATTTTTAAATATGTAAGGATAGTGTCAAATTAATTTACACTATGAGTGTATCATCTTGTTTTTTTAAGTCTCATTTAAAACATAATTTTATATATTTTATAATCATTGATATTTATAAAATTATTTTGATATTTTTAATCTTTATTTTTTGAATTTTATTCATTACTTTTATAGTGTTTTTTAATTAATTTTTAATTTAAATATTACTTTTTTTAATAAGAAATTAAAAATATACAAATTTTGATATATATATATATATATATATATATATATATATATATATATATATATATATATATATTTATGTTATAGAATGTAAAAATTAATTTTTCAATCTTTTTTAAAATCATTTAAATCTTTTTTATTATAATAAAATAATAAATATATTAGTTTTACTTAATAATTTTTTTTAGTTTTGTAAATATTAAAAATATATAGTTATATATAATATAATTATATATAATATAATTTAGTGTATTTCAATAATAAATATAAAATTTTAAAAAATAAAATTAAAAAAAGTAAATAGAAAGGAAGATTAGGATACTTATGCATTGACCTAAATATGCAGCTTAAAAAAAAAATCTAAAAACGCTTCTTCGGTGAAAGCAAACGACTTATTCAAAAACGCTTCTTCGGTGAAAGCTAACGACTTATTCAAAAACGCTTCTTCGGAGAAGTACCTTTTTAGCGATTGAACAGAAGCTATGGAAACCTAGAAACGCTCCACCGATTGAAGATTCACAACCACAAAAGTTATTCTCGCCGTTCTTCTGAGTACATAGACGACGACGGTGATTCTCGCCGTTCTTCTCGCACGCTCTATTAATTGAATTTTTGCTGTTTCGTTTTGTTTAATTGTGGTTTATTTTTGAAGTGTTTGTTTACTGGTTATGCTGAATGCTGCTGATATTTCTTTTTGTGGCAGATTTAGGGTTTATTAGAATGGTTTTTGCATGCTGCGTTAGAAATTAGTACAGCACAGAATGATTGTAGTTCAAACTCTAGTAAGCAATGAACTCCAACATCTATCCTTCATGCCCTGCATTGCTGATTGAAGGAATTCTAAGCCAAAATCATGGTTTATGTGTCTTTTAGGTTGCTTAATTATATATGGTCACTATAATTGTGAATGATATCTTAAAATAGGAGTTATAGTCATTGCATAAATATGAGTTGAATTTGGTGATAAGGCATATATATGGTTGTATGTGCATATTAAATTTAACTGATGGTGATAAGGCGTATACTAATATACTAGTATGGACTTAGGTGCAAGAGGGAGCTCTGGAGGGTTCAGTACGCTCTTAGTCGGATCTGTAACAATGAAAGGAATCTGTTGACACTGGATGAGAAGAACCCTCATCGGATCTTTGAAGGTGAAGCACTTTTGAGGAGAATGTTTCAATATGGTCTTCTTGATGAAACTCAGAAACCATATCTTTTACTTAATCTTTGTTTTTTGAGGCTCGCTACTGCTAGGTAATTCATATACAAGACTATCCCCAAGACATTCTGTTTCCAGATTTCTAAGTTTTTTTAGGCCAGTTTGTCATACAATTCATTTTATACTATTCACAAACCATATCTTTTACTTGTTGCAGGAGTGATAACAGTTTTTGGGGTGAATCTTCCTAAATATTTTCAAGCTTGTAGTCTAAATGAAGACCGTGGCGGAACACGAATCATCCACTGTTTCTGACAGTAGCTTCAGTACCTCTTCACACACTGACACAAAGGCTTGTTAAATTAATTAATTCTATTGGATGTGGATTAATTAATTAAAGAGATTAGTTTCATTACGGTGCAGAAGTTAATTAAGGCGGAGGACCAGTACAGAGAATGGAGAGAGCTACTGCAGAAGTGTGATAAATTACTAAACAGTATAGCGGAAATAACTGAGTTACAACAACCGAGTCCCGTATTAGTTCTTGACTCGTAGTTTACAAAGACGACTCGTCGTGCTCACCATCTCTAGTAATGAAAAGATGCATTGAATATAAAGGTCAGTAGTTTTGTTTTGTTGGCACATACATAAGGTATACATGAAACTTATAGGGTTGTTGAACTCTAATTGTTAATTTTTTAAGTTATCAATTGGTAGTATCATTTTATTTTAACTATTTTTCATTATTTCAGCTGCACTTGTTCAATATTATAGCAGGAAACTTCCTACGACTTCCTGTTGTCACTTTTCCGGTAGTGTTATATTCTCTTAGTTCTTAAACTGTGTTATTTTTTCTCATAGATGGGGCATTATGCTGCTGTATGGAACTTTAGAGCAGCAGCTGAACTTACAAAGGGCTGGAATGGAATTGATCAAGTTGTACTTCGGACGCCACAAGGTACTTTGGCACGGGTGAGAACTTGTTGATTGATTTATTTGCGTTGGTTTTAACATTTGACGGAATCATGATTTTTCTATTTATTATCAATGTATGGTGTTGAAGTATGAACTACCTTGAGGGTGAAAACCCCGAGGTAGGAAATATCATTGATAATGTTTGCTGCTTGCTTACACATTAGTAGACTGAAAAAGTGACAAAATCTGACATTTGTATGCTTGGCTTTTCTTCTCTAGGTTGTACTCACGAAAGATGTTAAGGATGACTTGGCCGAAGAACTAGTAAGTAAATGTCCAGCTAAAGTCATGGACCATGTAATTCTCAGAAATAGTTTTGATTCTCACTGTTTAGGCTTGTTGTTCTGAATGTATTGAGTGTTTATCAACAGGATGCCATTTTTATAGTTTTTTACATAGCGGTCATTATCTTCAGGGCGTTGCTGTAGAAGAGATCAATCGTATATGCAGATTGGCTGGTTGTCTTCTTGCAGTTCTTTATGGAGTCAACATCAACAGTTATTGCACATGGTGTCCATATGTCGACTGTATCCCTTTCACAAGCTGGCACTGCAAAGACAAAGAAACCTTTTGTGAGGTATACAGCTTACTTTTGGCATTTATCAAAATTTTAAACACCTAACAAAATTTATATCACTTGCTTGGGTGAGCTTACAAGTTACAACTTCAAATGAACAATAACATAAATTAAAGGGAAAAAGGAAAACAAATTGATTCTGCCTAAAATATTACACAGTTTTCATAAGTTTTAAAATCTGAATGTTATATATAACATTGCGTTGAGATTTGTTTGACATTTTTTTAGAAGTTACTTAACATTTAATGAATCCACGTGTCTTCATGAATGTGGGCCAAGTTTTAGAATGTATAGATCAGACATAAAGCTTTATGTTTGTATATGAATAATGAATTAAGCACATTATTTTACATTCTGTTTGATGTTGCAGCATTACATTGTATCAAAATCTATATTTTGAGGGACTATATCTTCTTCATCAATTGCAAGTGCCATGATTAATCTTATTCCAGGAGTTACATTTGTAATAGCAGCCTTTGTAGGGTAATTAATAACTAACTTAACTTATTTTCATTATTCAATCAAAATTCAAGCAAATATGTTTCAATTAAGTCAGTACTATCTACATTCATCATAACGTAAATATGTTTCAATATCGGGTTAAAGTAGGGGTGTTCAAAAATATGGTTAACTGAATTGTATATTAGAACTGAATTGCATTGCACTATTAAAAAGCTTAACTACTTAAATGGTTAATGAACTGAACCATTTAATTTAAACAATTCAAATTCAGTTTAAAACCGGTTCTAAACCAGTTTTGTTTTATAAACTGGTTCGAAAATATTTGTTTTTTCCTAAAACCAAAAATAATAATTTAGCACAAAAAAAATATTTTTATAAAATATTTATTTCATAAAAATTAAAAAAATCTAAAAATAATTTTTTTTGAAAAATTTAAAATAATTAGAGAACCGTCCCTTTCTCTTTCAATTTCCAAACTCCACGTTTTTGTTTCCTTCCCCTGTTCTCACAATTCCATTCTCAGCTTTCCTCTGTTCCAATCTTTCTCTCCTACTCGATTCTCTCTCACACTCTTCTCAAACTCAAGTTTCAGAAAAACAAATAGCTCTCAAACACAGTCCCTAAACATTCACATACCAAAGTATCAACAATGAAGACAAAAAGTTCTAGCAACAAACAACAATAACCGCTAATCAAGTGATGCCAGTCGAGATGAGACAAGATTTTACTGTAACAACAAACGTCTAATTCTAAAAACTGTAGCTTTTTATCTTTCGTTTTTTTTTTAACATGTAACTTTTTATTTTTGCATTGAATATATATATATATATATATATATATATATATATATATATATATATATATATATATATATATATATATATATATATATATATATATATATATATATATGGGGAGATAACTTAAAAAAACAATTTTGAAAATAATTTATAAAATAAATTTGACTTTAATAGTTTAAAATCAGTTTATAAGTAGAAATTGATTGTAAACCAGTTTATAAATTCAATCTGGTTCAAAACCAAATTAAAATTGAATTGGAATTGCTTTAACAGTTAATTGGTTTTTTATTAAAGTGGTTTTCAAAAACTTAGCTGAACCACTAATTTGGTTCAGTTCAGTGCAGTTTTTGAACCACGAACATCCCTAGGTTAAAGACGTTTTGCAATAACACACCGTTTTTTAAAACCTTGATAAGGATTATTATATTGGAAGGTACTAATGATATTTAAGTTATGATAATAATGAAGATTAATTCTATATGCATTCTTAATTATTAATCTAATTAAATGATGTTAATTAATGCTTGATGTGTGTCAGCTTGATAGGTGCAATTGGAGTAATTATTGGTCTGTATATTGTGCTTTGGGGTAAAGCTGGAGACATAATTGATGTCAAAGAGCCGCCAAAAAAGTCCAAGAAAAAGAATATATCAACTCAACATGAAGTCACTCAACCTCAACTCACTCAACCCCAACGCAATCAACCAACCTATTCCGTATCTCACCCTTTATCAAACACTTGGTAGCACGCACACTTGGTTTCGACATTGTTTGCGTTCTGAAATTTTCCCTAAATTATGTGTTTTCAAATTCAATTTTCTGCAATTAGAATATGAGTGTTCGTATGCCTAATTTTGACATGAGTTGTTAATGAATGTTTTAGCTGGATGAGAACTTGTTTGTGCTAGATATTATTTAGGTGGGATTATGTATGTGATTGTAGATATTAATACCAAATATTATTTCTAGTATAAACCTTTGTATATTGATAGAGAAGCAAATAAAAATTTAGTTTTTTTTTAGTTTTCCTGCGGATATTTCCTGCGGTTTTACCTGCGGATTTATCTGCGGACTTTCCTGCCGAAAATATTACCCACGAAGGTTTTAGCTGGGGACCCAAAACCGCAGGAAAATTCGCAGGAAATACGTTTCCTGCGGAAATTTTGCTCAAATCCGCAGGTAAATCCGCAGGAAAACAGAATATTTCTAGTAGTGGATAGTTAGTTCAAAAGCTGCATAGATGCATTTCAAAATCTCTTGATGGTTATCCAATATTGATTGCAGGTCAAAGAATTTCTTATATGTTTCTGAAAATTGAAATTTATTAGAGACATACATCCCAAAGGAGAAGCTACATGAGCAGTTATTACATAATAATAATAATAATAATAATAATAATAATAATAATAATAATAATAATAATAATAATAATAATAATAATAATAAATACAAATTTTTAAGGTTTTGAAGTTTATATTTAGAAATAAATGTATATTAAAATAGATTTCTTATATGTGTGATTTATTTTCTCCGGTGTGGTTTTTTTTGTTACTTTAATAGTCTCTTGCTGATAGTTTAGAATTGTATAACATTTTGATTGGTTCTTGGGCATTTCTTATGCCTCATTGTTAATATATCTTCTTTTCTAATATATATGAATACAACCATTTGAATTGTAGTAT
The DNA here is from genome assembly GCF_029867415.1 of Vicia villosa. Taxonomy (NCBI): domain Eukaryota; kingdom Viridiplantae; phylum Streptophyta; class Magnoliopsida; order Fabales; family Fabaceae; genus Vicia; species Vicia villosa. The sequence continues at coordinate 116,996,905 of NC_081184.1, read as the reverse complement.
GTCCTTGTGAAACACTTTATAGGGCACTGGAATAGAGTATTTTTATGTTTTAGTATTTGCTATAGTTCTCAAAATTTCATTTTATCCAAAATTACTTATTTTACAATATCTTGTGCCACTGTATGATTCTATGCCTTTCAAAGTTTCCTGCTATATAAAAATAGTCTCTTTTACAAATTACACTATCACATATCATTACTACTTTGTTCTTATGTCAGCAGCAACCTTACTTCATACAACATTGCCTTAAGCGGATCATCTGTATTTCAATCTTATACATAACTCTAATTACATGTAATTTATCAATGCCAATACAATTTCTCCAATTAATTTCTTAAATTGCCAGTTGAAATTTTAATTCTATCACGCAACACATTTCATCCAACTTTATTAATTATTTCCTTTCATCTCATTTACGGGTCACTGAATACATATTTTATTTATTTTTTTAAATGTTAAAATTCTTTTTATTCTCTTTCTGTTTCGTAGGTCAATTTTTTTCTTTGTATAATTATTTAATAATTACGGGATTCATTTCAAATTTATTTGCATTTAAATAATTTTATACCATATCAATTGCATGATAGTATAATGTATTTTTTAATTTTAATAATATTAAAAATGTATTTATCTCATGGATCATTAACAAGACAATATTTATTTTTGTATAATCAATTATTATTTTAATTTAAGAGATAAAATCTTTATTTTAAATATATTTTTTTCTCCATCTTACAATTATATTTTCTCTTCTTTGTGTATGATTATTTAATATAATTAAATCTATATGATTATTGTTCATTTTATAAAAAGTAAATCATTTCAAATTTTGCATTTATATCTAAAATTTTACATTTGTATTTGATACTATCTAAGAGTTATTGCATTAAGACTCATTCATATATTATCACATTAGAAAATATTTTGTTGTTATTTTTTTTATTTCATGATTATCATTTGAATATTCTAAATTACTGCATATATTTATTTAATTATTTACACAATATCATAAATTAATTACCCGTGCGGGAGCACGGGTCTCTTACTAGTTGTTTTTAAAAATGAACAACATCAGCAACAGCTAGTTTTGTTTAGATAAAATCCATATAACTATTAAATTAATAATCAGCATTGTAATACCTTGTTTTTATGAGTAGAGTCCGGCAACAACATTATGCGAAGAAGATCAAGAAGATGAGTAGGCGTAGGCAAGGTTGTCAGAATCGAGTTTTTACCTTGACTCGTTTTACCTAGGTAAAATCGAAACGTAAAATCGAAACGTAAAGTCATAGAGTTTACCTCATATTAAAATTATATTAAATTTATATATAAGGCATATGTATACTTATATAATATTATAAATACATTAATTATTTAAAATTTTAACTTAATTATAAAATAAAAATATACTATATAATTATAATAAAGCGTAATCTTCACAAATTTGTATCAAACTACATAAATTGTCCACCAAATCATAAAATATAACATCTAAAAGATTATAAAGAAAATAATAGTTTCATAAATTGTCCGAGTTCAAAAAAACAAAATCTTTTCATTTTCATCTTCAACTTAAACAAAAGTTCAATGCTTCAACAACACCATCTTCATTAGAATATTCATATACGACTTAATTAAATCCATCTCCAAATGTTAAAGATTATTTAATATTATAACCAAGATACAAATATGAATAAAATTAAAAATTCATAGAGAAAATTTTATGGGGCACAATATAAAATTTGATTTATAAATTTTGACAAAAAAAAAAGTAAAATCAGGTCAAAGAGTAAAATCTAACGATTTTACATGATTTTACACGATTTCACCGATTTCAGGACGATTTAAATCACGTAAAATCGTTCCGGAATACGATTTTACATAAAAAGGTTTTTACCTGCGATTTAACACGAAATATTGACCTAGAAACGTGAAATCTATAGAGTAATCGAGATTTTAACAACCATGGGCGTAGGGGCTGTACCATGGAATAAGTCAATTACCGCTGCTTCAGTTACATACTTGAAAAAAGGGTCGAACCTCATTCGGTATACTTTGTTAGGACATCCGCCAACATTATTATAATCTAGAAATATTTTGATTTTTTCAATCAAGTTGTTCGCATCTTTCCACAACAATTTCAACAACGTGAACGGCAACTGGTTCTCCAATAAAAGCACATCCCTACTCACAAGCTTCATAACCGTTTCCTCCATTACAAAATCGTTGTCTATGTCTAAGATATACAACAAAGAACATCCATCCACAAACAACATCCATGTTAACTTATCGTCCAAGCTACGGAAGTTACCACTAGTATAGCTGACCGTGGTTAAAACATTGTTGGCAAAACAACTCTTGAGATCATCAAGTTTGTCTGCTACCTCCTTGTATAGTTGTTCTATATTCTCTCCTGTACTTTCAATGTACCTTTGTGCCCAAATAAGCTTGTATTGCTCTCCCATTTGCAGATCTGGTTTACCATGATGGATAGGGCCCATTGATATTACCTTGGGAAGATAATGGCTCCTATAGTCCACTCGTTCTCGAAGATCATTTACTACCTTTTGTATTTTGTAGCGCGAATATTGGAAACTTTCCACTGATCTCCTATCTCACGAAACCTTCGCTCAAGATCAGTTGGGGACATATTCTCAAGGTTACGCTCCATTGTAATGAAAAAACAATATATTAATCGGGTGCAAGTTCTGGTGTCTGCGTGTTGTGTTGGTGATTTTAGTATCATCAATGTAATTTTGGTAGTAATGTGATTTACTGAAGGCCGATGCAATTATGCGTTGAGCTTGAAACGAGTTAGGGTAGTGCGGAGTGCACGCTCGTGGAGCCAAACGTACAATTGAATATGAATAATAGAAACGGGGTTCCAAGGGGCGGAGCCCCTGGCGGGGTGCGGGGCAGCGCCCCGAGCAAAATTTTCGTTTGAATAGTTGCACCCTTTCCCAACGGACATAACCGTTTTACCGAACAGGTGCTTCGTTTCCAACCAACATAACTGTTTTAGCGAACAGGTGTGTCTGTTCGTTTCTATTATTGGTCTCCTATATAAGGAGTCTTTTGGTCTCGATTTGTAACACGAAATTATATACTTCCTCTACATTCTGATCTGTTCTCCATTGTCAGAAACAGATTGATTCTTCAAGAATTATCCCCGCAAAGATTTCGTGAACCCAGACAAGTATAGGGTCGAAATACTTTGTTCGGAAAGTGAACGAACACGATTCTTGAAGATATCCAGGATTATCACACCTATCTCTAACAAACGAACAAAGTATTTATTCTGATTATCATGGCTGGAGGAGGAAGCACCGTGAAGGAGATGACTAAAAGTTTCGGAAAATTGGACAAGTTTCAAGGACAAGACTTCAGGCGTTGGCAGAAGAAGATGCATTTCATGTTGACAACGTTGGAGGTGGCGCACGTCCTGTCTACACCAATTCCAGAACTTGTAGAGGATGACACGGTTGAAAATCTGAGACGCCGATCAAAGTAGGAGAACGACGACTACATATGCAGAGGGCACATTCTTAACGGTATGTCTGATCCCTTATTTGATATTTACCAAAACGTGGAATCTGCAAAGGAATTGTGGGATTGTCTCGAAGCCAAGTACATGGCAGAGGACTCATCCAGTAAAAAGTTCCTGGTGACCGACTTCAATAATTACAAAATGGTTGAATCGAGGTCTGTCATGGAACAATTCAATGAACTCCTCCGAATCCTTGGACAATTCACACTGCATGGATTGAATATGGATGAAACAATATCTGTCTCAAGCATCATAGACAAGTTGCCTCCTTCATGGAAGGATTTCAAACACAATCTGAAACATGGAAAAGACGAATTGTCTTTGATCCAACTTGGAAGTCACTTGCGCATAGAGGAATCTCTACGAGCGCATGAGGATAACAAAGGAAAAGGCAAAGAAATTGCTGGACCCTCGGTTAATATGATCGAAGAGGGTGGTAAGAACGATAACAACAAAAACAAAGGAAAGAAACGTGCTTTCAATAACAAAAAGGGCAATTTCGGTGTTAACAAGAAACCGAAACTAGAATGCTGGAAGTGTGGCAGAACAGGCCACTTCAAGAAGGATTGTCGCTTCGGTAAAAAGCACGACAACGCGAACGCAAGTGGTTCAGGAAAGGGGTCTAAGGACCAATCCGAAAACCAAGGTCAGAAATCAATTTGTGAATTGATTAGTTTGATTAAACATTCGGTTTCACTAACTTCTGAGGCATTTTATGTGCAGGATGATGCTATCGCGTGGTGGATTGATTCTGGCGCCACAACTCATGTTTGCAAGGATCGTTTCTGGTTCAAGACATTTGTTCCAGTGGAAGATGGTTCTGTTCTATACATGGGAGATGATCACTTCGCTCCCGTTGAAGGCAAAGGAAACGTGGTGCTAGAATTCAGTTCTGGAAAGACTATTACTTTGTTTAATGTATTGTATGTTCCTAAGTTACGTAAGAATTTAATTTCTGGTCCTGTATTGAATAAGCTTGGATACAAGCAAGTGTGTGAATCCGATAAATATATTTTATCGAAGTCTGGTGTGTTTGTAGGATTTGGTTATTATAATAATGGAATGTTTATGATGAATTTGAATGGAGTTCCTAAAGATTCTGGTTCTATATTTATGTCTTCTTCGAATATTATCAATTTTTCGTTATGGCACGCTCGTTTAGGACATGTACATTATAAAAGAATGCATGAAATGTCTAAAAACGATTTAATTCCTGTTTTTGATGAAAATAACGAAAAGTGCAAAACTTGCATGTTAACAAAGATTACTAGACAACCTTTTAAAAGTATAACAAGGAAATCTATCATTCTTGAGTTAGTACATAGTGATTTATGTGATTTGCATGCTACTCCATCATTAGGGAGTAAAAAATATTTTGTCACTTTCATTGATGATGCATCTAGATTCTGCTATGTTTATTTGTTGCACGCTAAGGATGAAGCCTTAGATAAATTCAGAATTTATAAAACTGAAGTTGAAGTGCAACGGAATGTGCTGATTAAAACATTGCGTACTGATAGAGGTGGTGAATACTATGATCCTGTATTTTTCCAATCCGTAGGAATCATTCATGAAACTACGGCACCTTATACACCTCAACAAAATGGTGTGGCTGAAAGGAAAAATAGAGTTCTTAAAGAAATGGTAAATGCCATGTTATCTTACTCTGGTTTGAGTGAAGGGTTTTGGGGAGAAGCTATGTTAACGGCTTGTTATTTGTTAAATAGGGTTCCTAATAAAAGGAACAAGATTACCCCATATGAACTTTGGTATAAGAAAAGACCCAACTTAACATTTCTACGTGTTTGGGGTTGTAGGGCCGTGGTTAGACTCCCTGACCCAAAAAGGAAAACTTTGGGCGAAAAGGGTGTAGGTTGCATCTTTGTTGGATATGCTGAACACTCCAAGGCTTATAGGTTTTATGTTATAGAACCTAATGACTCGATTTCTATTAACACAATTATAGAATCAAGAGATGCCATATTTGATGAGAATTGTTTCTCTTCTATACCTAGACCAAAGATATCTATACCTAATTCAGAGGAATCTCTAAGGGATGATCATTCAAATGATGTACCAAGTAAGACACTTGAACCCCGTAGAAGCAAAAGAGCTAAAAAATCTAGATCTTATGGATCTGATTTTCAACTATATTTAGTTGAGGGATCAAAGGATCAGATTGAGACTCAATACTATTATTGCTATAGTATAGAGGAGGATCCAAGAACGTATGATGAAGCTGTGAAATCTCGAGACTCTGTTTTTTGGAAAGAAGCAATTGATGAAGAGATTGGTTCTATCATGGAAAATAATACTTGGGTATTATCTGATTTACCACCAGGCTGCAAACCATTGGGTTGCAAATGGATCTTCAAAAGGAAGATGAAAGTCGATGGTACAATTGACAAGTTTAAAGCTAGATTAGTTATCCAAGGCTTCAGACAAAAAGAAGGGATTGATTATTTCGATACCTATGCTCCAGTTGCCCGTATCACTACTATTAGATTGTTAATTGCCTTGGTGGCTATTCATAATCTAGTGATCCATCAAATGGATGTCAAAACAGCATTTCTGAATGGTGATTTGGAAGAAGAAGTGTATATGAAGCAACCTGAAGGTTTTGTAATGCCTGGTAATGAGCACAAAGTGTGTAAACTAGTTAAGTCGTTGTATGGGCTGAAACAAGCTCCGAAGCAGTGGCATCAAAAGTTTGATGAGGTTGTTTTGTCTAATGGTTTCATTCTAAACCAAGCTGACAAATGTGTATATAGCAAATTTGATACATCCGGTAAAGGAGTTTTCATTTATCTATATGTTGATGACATGTTGATCTTTGGCACCGACCAAAATCAAGTTGATAAAACAAAGAATTTCTTGTCATCAAAGTTCTCCATGAAGGATATGGGAGAAGCAGACGTTATTCTTGGTATAAAGATTAAACGGGAGAATAAGGGGATTGTAATTACGCAATCACATTACATTGAGAAAATACTCAAGAAGTTCAATTATGAACATTGTTCTCCAGTAAGTACTCCCATGGATCCGGGAGAAAAGCTTATGCCAAATACAGGTAAACCTGTGGATCAACTCGAATACTCAAGAGCTATAGGCTCTTTGATGTATGCTATGATTAGCACTAGACCGGATATTGCTTATGCGGTTGGAAAGTTGAGCAGATTTACTAGTAATCCTAGTAGACATCATTGGCATGCGATAACTAGGGTATTCAAGTACTTGAAGGGTACTATGAATTATGGATTGTCATATATGGGATTTCCTTCGGTGTTAGAGGGTTATTCAGATGCTAGTTGGATAAATAATGTTGAAGATTCATCTTCTACAAGTGGATGGGTGTTTTTGCTTGGGGGAGGTGCTATCTCATGGGCTTCCAAGAAGCAAACATGTATAACTAGTTCCACAATGGAATCTGAGTTTGTAGCATTAGCTGCTGCTGGTAAAGAAGCAGAATGGCTAAGGAACTTGGTATATGAGATTCCGGTATGGCCTAAACCGATATCACCAATTTATATCCGTTGTGATAGTAGTGCCACACTGGCTAAATCATATAGTCAAATATACAATGGAAAGTCTAGACATTTGGGCATTAGACATAGTATGATTAGGGAATTAATCATGAATGGGGTGATATCTATTGAGTTTGTTCGGTCGCAACAAAACTTAGCTGACCACTTGACGAAGGGGTTAGCAAGAGACTTAGTGAAGAAGTCGGTAATTGGGATGGGATTAAAGTCCATTTAAATCTATTAGTTATGGTATACCCAATTCCCTTCTAATACAACGTTAGAAGCAGAATTCAATGTGGAAAGATTATAGTTAAAGATTGGAGCAATTGTGTTTATCTTCCCAAGGTATGTGCTCAGACCTGCAAGTGATGGCTAGGTTGAAGTATATCTTCTTAATGGTTCTTTTGAAAAATTGTTAATGCAGGTGCAAGATTAAAAGGATCACCTATGTAAGCATGAAGTTTTGCCGCTTCAAGAAGCTTGGACTTGGCTTCCTATATGCTTATTAATGGATAAGGACACATGGCTTGTAAAGTGTCAAGTATGAATAGTAGAGTATTGTAAGAAACATATGTGTACTATATCTTTAGATATTCAAATGGATTGACGGGTTCAATCATTGTGACACCTCGATTTTCGAATATTTGAAATGTGTATTTATACTAAGATGAAAATTCAATCGCAAGACATTTTCTTCTATGCATTTGTTTGATCGTTATACATGTAAGTAAATCAAGGATTATACTAAAATGGGGGGAGTTTGTTGGTGATTTTAGTATCATCAATGTAATTTTGGTAGTAATGTGATTTACTGAAGGCCGATGCAATTATGCGTTAAGCTTGAAACGAGTTAGGGTAGTGCGGAGTGCACGCTCGTGGAGCCAAACGTACAATTGAATACGAATAATAGAAACGGGGTTCCAAGGGGCGGAGCCCCTGGCGGGGTGCGGGGCAGCGCCCCGTCGGGGTCCAAGGGGCGGAGCCCCTGGCGGGGTGCGGGGCAGCGCCATGCCGGGGTCCAAGGGGCACCGCCCCGAGCAAAATTTTCGTTTGAATAGTTGCACCCTTTCCCAACGGACATAACCGTTTTACCGAACAGGTGCTTCGTTTCCAACCAACATAACTGTTTTAGCGAACAGGTGTGTCTGTTCGTTTCTATTATTGGTCTCCTATATAAGGAGTCTTTTGGTCTCGATTTGTAACACGAAATTATATACTTCCTCTACATTCTGATCTGTTCTCCATTGTCAGAAACAGATTGATTCTTCAAAAATTATCCCCGCAAAGATTTCGTGAACCCAGACAAATATAGGGTCGAAATACTTTGTTCGGAAAGTGAACAAACACGATTCTTGAAGATATCCAGGATTATCACACCTATCTCTAACATGTTGTTAGTTGCAAAGGTGTATATATATATATATATATATATATATATATATATATATATATATATATATATATATATATATATATATATATATATATATATATATAATATCTGGAACTATTGTAAGGTTTATTTGCATGACTTTACCTGATCCACAAGATAAGTATTGATTATATGGAAAATGTGTGTGAGAAACTATTGGTAAATATGTAACACTTTTACACTTTATTAAATATTCAAAGTAAATATTTAACCATAAACTAACAAGGAAAGTATATATCTAATGCTTGTAAGGAAAACATATATGCTTTTTCTTTTTAACAAGCAAAAGAAGTAATAGACACATAATATGGAGAAGAAAAAGGAGAATCCTAAAGTCAGTTTTGAAAGAAGAAAGGGAGTGATTAGTTCATAAGTCACTTTTGTTGGAAGAAGGAAAATGGAGAGGGAATGGAGTGTCTTGCTATTTCTATCTAAGTGATTATTTAAACTAGTGGAATACGAGATTAATTAAATTTTCTTCCCTACTAATTCATTTTCAAAGCTTTTATTTAGTTAAAATCATAAGAAATTAATTAATCAAAGACAACACTGGATATCCCTCGCTGCTTTTGCTCCCTAGAGCTTTGATCTACTCAAAACTATATAAAACTAATTAAATTAAATTAAATAAGACAACACTATATTTTGTTTTTCAATTATTTTGTTTTTTTTAAGCAAGGATTGAATTAAAAGAGTATTAGAGGTATTGTTGGCCGATTACAAAACCGGAAAAATTGGAACAGAAAACTCCTTACTGTTGAGAATAATATTTCAAGTGTGAGTTGGAGTCCCACATTAGTTATAAATGTGAAGACTTTAACATTTATAAGTGGCAGAACCCATACACCTATCACCTTAAGATTTTTGGTAAATATGTGGTGTCTCTTTCACTTGTGTGATGTTCTTGGCCCATTGTTGATTTTCCTCCTCATGAACTAACAAATGATATCATGAGTCTTTGATTTGAGTGGCTTACTTGTATCGAAATGCCTAGATATCCTTGAATGTCTTTGAGCATTTATAGCTGGGAGAACGATTTTCATTCCCAAGATTCCATATGCACCAAATAACTGCTATCCAAGCAATTCATTCCTTCCCTTTTTTAGATTTAAACTTAACAAAACTTCTACAACAAAGAATAAATTTCTACCAGTAGGTGTCATGATTGGCGATAGCCCGAGGAAATCGAAAATGTGGATGGAGGTGATTAAAGGAATCAGAAGAAGGCTTGACAAGTGGAGGGGGAGATTTCTATCTATTGGTGGAAGGGTGGTTTTAATTAACTCTGTCCTTAACTCTATCCTGTTGTACTCTTTATCGTTTTATCGTGCCCCCAAGAAGGTTGTTAAGGAGATTCGTAGCATACAAAGGTCTTTTCTTTGGAAAGGTGTGGATGGAGGAAAAGGCATCAATTGGGTGAAGTGGAGTCAAGTCTGTAAATCTAAAGAAGAAGGAGGTTTAGGCATTCGGGATGTCGACCGTATGAATGTGTCGCTTCTCATGAAGTGGAAGTGGAGGATATGTACGGAGGAAGAACCTATTTGGAAAAAGCTCCTTAGGTATAGGTATGGTAATACGGAGGCGAAGATGTTTGTCAACGACAAGAGAGTCGTATCTAATAATGACTCCATTTGGTGGCGTGACCTTATTATGATCAATGACTGTGATGCTGCAAATGGGATGTCTGCTTCTGATGTATTTTTTTGCAGGGTTCATAATGGTGAGGCAACATCTTTTTGGTTCAGCAAATGGGTGGATCAGCAACCTTTATCGGAAGCATTTCCGGAGCTGTACGCGAAAGCAATCAGTCCTTTTATGCTGGTGGCAGAAGCTGGTTTGTGGGACGGGTCTGTTTGGATATGGAAACCGGATGAGTGGTTGATTGACTATGATGACGGCGACGATTACTTGATGAGGATGTTGCTGCTGTGTCTTCCAAGCATTGACCGTAACAACTTGAGCAGGGACGAAATAGTTTGGCTACCGGATGAATCTATTGGTTTTTCGGTTAAAAGGTGCGATTCTGAAATATGCAGGAGGGAAGGGTTTTCGGGGCTGCATCCAATTGTGCTGAAAAAATTAAGTCACCTTTGGAGATTTAGTGTTCCCTCTAGAGTGGGTATTTTCGAGTGGAGGTTTGTTCTGGGGAGGTTACCAACGAGAGACCTTCTGAAGGCAAGAGGTATCATTGCTAATGAATCCAACTGCGGCTGCGTTTTCTGCTCCATTGAACCAGAAAGTCTCTGTCACTTATTCGACTCTTGTATGGTTACCAGAAGAATTTGGACAAAGGTGAGTCAATGGTTGGGTGACTCTGTGAAATTGTCTTTGGAGGAATTGAGGAATTTTTTGGATCATGCTGATAAGGTTAAGGCTAAAGAAGATCGGTTAACTGTGGGGATTATTTGGTTATCGGCTTTGTGGAATGTTTGGTGAATGCGAAATGACATCATTTTCAAAGGTAATAACTTTAGCTTTGATGAATGTTTTTCGGCGATCGTACTGTGCTCGTGGAAGTGGTTCAGAATAGGTAACGGATCTTCTTTAACTTGTAATTTTTATGCTTGGAATACTTTCCCTCTATCCTGTATAAAGAGGTGATTTTCTGTGTATTCGGTTGCCGGTTTTTATCCGGTAAAGGAGGGGAAGGAAGAGATTTTGGTTAAAAATGTGTTTGGTTCACGAGGGGAGGAGAGAAGTTTTATTAATAATTTACATTTTTATCCTTATGATTTTATATAATTGATATGATATTCGAAGGTGAAAATTTCATAAATAATTTTTTGGAAATAATATTTGTAATATTGAGTGATTAAAAATTTATAACTTACCACATACTGTTAAAAAAATTGAATACGCTTGATACATATTATAACTTTCGACGCAAAATTATCTATCTGTTGATAACAACTTTTGAATACATAAAGTAACTTATTGTTAAACAAAATAAATGAATGGCTTAAAATTTATATAAAAAATATATATAATAGAATATATAATAAAATTAGAAAAAAATTAATATAAATAAACATAAAAATTATAATTATAATTAAAAATTAAAAATTGTAGTGATTATAATTTTTATTAAATAAAAATAATAATTTTAAGGTAAAAATTAATTATAATCAACAACCTAACTAAGATTATAATATACCTATTAACACCCTTAATTGTCTTTTTTGCTTTTTAAAAATTGCACTAAAATATGTCCATTTTGGTAATTTGCAATGTTCAATGTTGTCGCCACCTAGGTAGTAGTCGCCACCCCCCCCCCCCCTTGGCGACTACTCTCCATTTTCAATATTGTCGCCACCTTGGTTGGCGACTTTCTCCATGCGTAGGTGTCACGTGCATGGGTTAGTTTGCATGCATGCAAAAGTGTAAGGCTATTGTGTAAGAGATTCTATATGTACGTAGTTGGCATGCATAAGTCTTGGCCAAATTGATTCTTGCATGTATTATTTCCACTACCTAATTTCTTGCATGCATTCAAATGAATTCTTGCATGTATTATTTATACACCACTTCTCACAAATATTTTGATAAACATTCATCAGCTACTTCATTTTATAAAACAAATATTTCTTCATTCAAAAGTATGACATCCACTCCATAATACAAAGTTCGGGCTCACATGAATGGTGAAACTTACCTCTGCGACACAAACAGTTTTCTATTTAGAAACACTAATTCCACACGTTTTTCTCTAAATAGAAAAGCGGATTTCTCGTATCTAAAAAAGAAAATCGAGTCTAAAATTAGAGAACCTGTCTCTCAATTTTTTTACCAACAACCATATGTTCAACCTAACAACTCGGTCAGGTTTTATCAATCACAGATACAGTCTGACATAGAGGTTCAAAACATGTTCCTTAACCATGAGTATCATGGTTATGACTATCTGGAGCTGTACATAGTGTTGGAGTAAATTGTTCCATTGCAAAATATGCAGTCACAGGTTATTGATCCTGTTGTTGATGACGAACAACATGCCGAAGATGTCATCGATGAAGAAACTGAAGTAGAAGATGTGGTTGATGAGTTGGTGAACCGTGATTCCGAAGATGAAGAACAAGTTCCAGTACCCGATGCACATGCCTATTCACCTCCTGCGCACTTCACAACACTTAATTTGGGGGAGTATGAGCCATCGTCTGATATGTTCTACAATCCATATATGAGGTCAGACGAGGAGTTAAAAGAGGGTGACACATTCTATTCAAAGGACGATTGTATGCTAGGTATAAAAAATTGGCACTTAGCAAACTGTGTTGATTTCAAAGCTGATCGTTCAAATCCAGAAAGAGTCACTATTTTGTGCAGAAACCCGGAGTGTGGATACAAGCTTAAGGAATCATTTAAGAAGAAATTAAGAAAGTTAATGCTTGGGTGATACGTTCGATTTCTCAAGCCCACACTTACGTTAACACAAATATGGCGCAAGATCATCGGAAACTAAGTCATGACATGATATGTCATGCCATAATACCTCTCTTCTTAGCTGACCCATCACTGAAGGTGAAGACGATTATTTCCCATTGCTTTTTTGTGTTCAAATATAGACCATCGTACAAAAAGGCTTGGTTAGCGAAGCAGAAGGCAATTGAAATAGTCTACGGAAATTGGGAGGAATCCTACCAACAACTTCCTCGCTACTTGGTTGCACTTCAATTATATTCACCTGGGACGGTTACTATAATGGAGACACTGCCGACACAATCCCAAGACGGAACCCCTCTCGAAGGTAATGGAATCTTTCATAGACTTTTCTGGGCGTTTCAACCGTGCATCATCTCATTTGGTTTTTACAAGCCGATTATTCAAATTGATGGAACCTGGTTGTATGGGAAATACAAAGGAACGTTACTGATGGCGGTCGCGCAATATGGAAACAACAATACTTTTCCAATAACCTTTGCTCTGGTAGAAGGAGAAACAGCTGCTTCTTGGAGTTTCATTCTGAAGAATCTCCGAGCTAGAGTTGCTCCACAACCTGATCTTTGTTTGATTTCGACAGGCACGCTTCTATTAACAGCACATACAACAATCCGACAAATGGTTGGCACGACCCCCCGTCTACGCATGCCTACTGTATTAGGCATAACGCACAAAATTTTATGCGAGAGATCAAAGATAAATTTTTGAAAAACCAGTTGGTGAACGCGGGGTATGCCTTAAACAAACCTAGATTTTAATACTACCGCCGTGAAATAGCATTGTCAAATCCAGATACTGGAAGGTGGATTGACAACATTGATAGAGCGAGATGGACTAAGTCATACAACGATGGGGCGAGGTAGGGCCACATGACTACAAATCTTGTGGAATCAATGAACGGCGTTTTCAAGGGCATACGAAACCTACCTGTAACGGCTTTGGTGAGTGCAACATATTTTTGGATGGCAACTTTGTTCGCCACAAGAGGTAAGCGGTGGAATTCAGTGTTACAAACACAACAGGTATACAACGAAGTCTGCATGAAATATGTACAACAGGAATCTGCCAAGGGGAACATTCATCGATTTACAGAGTTCAACCGTCATGGCCACACCTTCAGTGTCAAAGAAACAATTGACCACAACCAGGGGCTGCCACGACAATAGTATAGGGTCTCAATCCCAGATCGTTGGTACGACTGTGGCCAATTTCAAGCCTATCGCATGCCTTGCTCCCATGTCATTGCACCTTGTTCACATACTCACTTTGATGCACTATCATTGGTATCAGAAATTTATAAGGTATCAACTTTGCTCAACGTATACGACAATTACTTTTCGGTGGTAGCGATGGAGGCATATTGGCCTGTGTACGAGGGGGAAACAGTTTGGCACAATTATTTAATGCGCCGGAATAAAAGCGGTCGACCAAACAACAAGCGTATTAGAACCGAAATGGACGCCACTGAAAAAATGCAAAGGAAGTGTAGTATATGTCGTGAGGTAGGACATAATAAGAACAAGTGTCCCAATCGTGGATCTAGTTCCACAACATAGTTTTTAGGTTCAATGATATTTGTAATTTATTTTACTAATGAAATGAACTTATTTTTTCATTAGTCAGATGAGTTACAACACACATGACAAATAACATAAAACAATAACTAGAAATAAAATTTTAACTAAAAGCAACAATTGAGAAGACAACACAATGACTAAAACAACAACACAACAAACAATTAAAATCTAAGAAATTACAACGGTTAAAACAATGCCGTCTGTTCCATCCATTATTTGTTCAATATCTAGGTCGGTTTTCACATCAACCCACCAATGTATCGTCTCTCCGGTCATAAGCGACACACTCGTTCTAAGCCTCTGGATCCTTTAAATTTCTTCCCCGGGCCTATACTCCCCTTCTAACTGTGACATCAGAGTCCGCTTCAGGTTGTTAAAGGTACGGATGTTCCAAAATGTAACCGACATAGGGGGTTTGACCGGAGAAAAAATAACATGCCCATAACATCTTTTATATTCCGGTACCGGCACGGGACAGCTGGATGATGTTCAGAGCCATAACTTCGGCCTTATGCGAGACATGAACAATAATATGCAGGGAAAATGGGAAAATTGGTGGAGAAAATAATGAATCTTGATGAAGGAATGGGCTGCTATTCATAGGCAAAAAAAACATTTTCAATTTAGTGTTGTCGCCACCCATGGAGGCGACCGGGGTCCACGCAGAAGGTAAAAAAAATTATATAAAAAAATTTTAAAAAAATAAAATAAAGGGAGGTGTTGTCGTCGGGGTGGTGGCGACAACACCCATTTCTAACACATGGTCGCCATGTCCGTTGGCGCCTTCATCAAAAGGGAAGTGTTGTCGCCACCCTCTGGCGACAACGTGTATATTTAGCAAAAAAAATGACTATTTGCGTAAATAATTTGAAATGTTGGTTATTTTTGAAGTTTTTTTAAAAAAATAGTTATTAAAAAAAATCCCAAAAACATGATGGATCATTTGATAAGTGTACTAAATCAATGCCACTATGTATTGACACGGGGGTTGAATATGTATAAAATACAACATTGAAAATATTGAACAAGTTTCTAAATTGCATCGAGAGAGATAATAATAAAATTAAGGTTTGTAAAATTAATAATAAAAAGATATTAGGGATGAGAATAGCGTTGACTTCCTTTTTTACCCTTAAATTAGTCTTATCGCCAGCCCTCTATAAAAATTTTCTAAAAAAATCGAAATTAACAAATTTAATAAATATATAATTTTTTTATTAAATATTATATCGTAATTTGATCCCTATAGCTTATTACTTAGTAACATAAGTTTCATCTCAAATCATAAACCAACTTCACTAAAAAAAATTTCTTACTATTAATTATTTAAGGTGCATTAACATAGATATTCAAATATTTTCCGAAATAATTAATAATATCAATTTATTTATTTTTAATAGCAAATATAATATATAAAGACAAAAGAGGAAATTTAATATAAGTAATATTTATTCATGTATAAAGTACATTAAAGGAGTTCTATACTCCACCATTAATAATGGTTATGATACACACAATTGAATCAACAAGTACATTTTAATACAATTATTATAACTTAACACAAACGAAGTGTAAAAGGTGATAAAATAGTCTCCAGAGAGGAGATACAATACAAATGGTATTTATTGATGAGGCCATATTGCAGAAAATGCTGGGCATGCTAGCTTCAATATATATAATGCATCAGAAAATAGAATGATAGTAGTAATTAGTTAGTTTTTGCAGGGTGAATGGTAAACCAGGTTTGGATAAAGGTAAGAGCAAGTGCGAGCTCCGTAGCGTGGATTGCAAAGTTGGTCCAAGGGTGGCGGATATATTTTAGAAAACGCACCGTGTTAACCTTCCATTTATTTGCTATGTGCTCTTCGATTTCTTCAAAAACATATTTATATGCTTCTTCTTTAGACACTATATCTGTCGCTAGAAAATGGAACAGCTTAACCAATTCTTCGTCATTTCCGCAATTGCTAAATAAAATCCCTGCTAATCTTAAGTCTTTCACATCTTCTGGTTGGCGGATCAGTGAGTTTAGGAATGTAAGAAATGATCCAATCATATAATCATTTTCAAAATCCGGACACATTTCGTATGCTATCAAGTTAAGGAAGATAGAAACTGTTATATCGTTTATAACAATCTCAGGAAGCTTCAATTCTCCATTAAGCAAGCGGTGGGAGAAAGACATGTCTAGTAAGCTTGACTTTTTTGATTTTATTCTGATACCGTTTGATTTCAGCTCCTGTATGTTCATGTATCTCACAACAGTGTTAATACGTTTTTCCGATGTATGTGCTAGGTGTCTTCGGAGAACATTGTTGCTGTTGCTACTCTGGCCCCCCGCCTTTAGAAGATAGGCAACTCTTATCCGCTGTGCGTGTTCCCTTATCTAATATCAATTCAAGAATTTTAATAATATTAATAGATACAGTTAAATAAGTTTTTAGTCCCCATAAAATTATCAAAAAAGATTTTTAGTTTTTATAATTTTTTTTTTGACTTTTAATCCCTATAAAATCACTTTTGCACGCCGTTTTAGTCCCTCTACAGCATTTTGATAGACAAACTAATCATCAATTTTTTTTCAAAGTTCAAAAAATTTCTCTCTCTTAGGTAAGGGGGTTAGGGATTCAACTCGGAGGCCATATGAGCAGTCGCCGATTTGAATCGAGGAAGGATGTCAAGTGGACAACGGTCAAGCACAAACGCCCAAGGAGAAAACAAGACTTTTGGGTGGAGGCTTCTTCTTAATAGGCTTTCTACAAAGGATCTCTTGGTGTATAGAGATATTTCTTTTCCTTTAGATAATTTAAAGTGTATTTTTTGTGGTATATGCTTGGAAGATAGAGATCATTTCTTTTTTAATTGTGGGGTGGTCAAAAAGATATGGACTGAATTGTTTTTTGGGTTGGTAAAGGTGTTAAGTTGGAGGAAGAGTGTTTGTCTAATTTTATGGATTGACACTATTTCTTTCGTATACACAAGGTGAAAGATAGTAGGTTAGGTGTTGTTTGGCTAGCTAGCACATGGACTCTTTGGTTACTAAGGAATGGGGTTTGTTTTCAGAATGAAGTTTGGAATTTCAACAACACCGTTTTGAACATAAAACTTTTGGTGTGGAAGTGGTCTTTTTACGGGAAAAGTACTCATCCCAATTATTCCTTTTTTGAGTTTAGCAAGGATCCCTTGTTCTATCTCTCATAATCGCAATTGGTTTGTAATCTTTCTTTTGGCCAAGATTTTCCGTCGAATTATATAGTTGGGTTAGACAACGTAGTTCTCCCTTATATATAATATCTTGCTTACACAAAAAATAAATATAGAATCATCAAACCAATTAAGAGAAATAGATAATCATTAAAGTGGGTATTGGAGGAAAACATTAAACATAAACTTAAAAGTGACTTCGAGCTTATGCAACAAAATATGTTCTTTCATACGATTAATAATAAGCTTAAAAGAATTTCACTTTAGCATAAATTTTTTTTACTCCAGCTTAATTGTTAGTATTGGTAACCTTTATTTTATTATTGAAATTCTATTAATATCGCAACAAGTCAGAACACAATAAATAATGTATCTATTTGACTCTAATACCAATGGAAGGATTTAAAATCAATTAAATCCTAATATTTCAAAAGTTTTAGGACGACCAATTTGAAATCTAAGAAAGACAATTGCGATCTTTGTTTTGTAAACAAACACTCATAGAGTGAGATCGCGCAGTTGTCAAAGGAACCACGCGTCTTGTTCTTTGAGCTCACTCGGAGAGCCGACCATGTTAGAAGATCATCGACTATAATACTACCAGTCTCTATTGGTGCCTTAGTATTCAGAGCACAAGGGCTACCCAGTACCTCCACATCCATCTTGCCATCTACAACATCAAGAGGCTTCATTAGCGTCACACCTCTCCAGATAAAACTATCCACTTTAGAGTGATCAATTCTTCTCTGACCTTTCTGACAAAAGATGGTCAATTGTTCTCCAAGAAAAACACATTCTTCCTAGTGATGAAAATCATGATTTAAAATTTGATATTCTTGAGACATATGTGTGGAAAAATGGGGCTGGCCTGTTGGGCATGCCCGTTTTTCCTGCACTTTTTTAGGGGAAAAGCAAGGTTTTAGACCCGCACCCTCTAATATGTTCGTCCTGCCCCGCGCTCATCTTTTTGGGACAGAGCAATATTTTAGGCACGCACCCTCAACAAAGTATGCCTTGCCCTGTCGTCCCCTGATTTTTGCAGGCTTTTGCGGGACTGCCCTAAATAAGACGGGCATGCCCATTTTCTACCCCTACTGAGACATTTTCTTTCACAATACATGTGCTTACTTTATATGAAGAAGTCGATACAAATAATTTGCAAGTTATTTGTTATGACCATGAAGAAGGTATATGAAAAATCTAACATGTAAATATTTTTTTTGTTTATTCATAATTAATTGTTTGTTATAATTTTTAAGTGCTATATACTAGCAAGTATTATTATTCAAAATTATAGGTGTTTAGAGACAAGACAACAAAAGATGGTTGGTCATGTTTTGCATTTAGCTTTCTTCAAAATTATTACTATGTGAGTTGTTTACTTGTTTGATTTAATAATATATAAAATGTATGTCATTTTGGTGCCATTTGGGTTTTGATGTAATAATACCTATTTTTTGTTCATACTAATTGCCATTTTGATTTTGATTCACAACGTATTATTTTTGTGTTCTGATCTGTTATGAGTCACAAAAATACAAGTTATAATAATGAAATTTATGTAATATCAAAAAATTTATATTTTAAAAAAACAACATATTTCAACTGTGGTAAAAAGTAGTGTGCTATCAATTTAAAAATTACTAAAATGACGTTGTTGGAAATTGAACCAATGATCTTTCCACTTTTTATTAAGGTTGAATATTCTAACCGTGAAAAAAAATAGCACGCTATCCAATTTATTATCACGGTCAATAGTCTGTGGTGATATGTAACTCACTTACCATTACACTCTTCATTTCTGGAGATCATCATCCATAAATATTTTTTTATCAGAGAAAACTCATATCATTTTATAAAATTACTATTGTTCAATACAAAGAGGAATCAAATATCCATAGTTAAATCTCTATTTCTACGATTGTAAAAGATAATTTTTATAATATTGCAAGTAATTCATCAATAATAATATTTTATATTATTAACTAACCGTAATATAATTATTAATAATTAATTATATCAATCTATATTTTATTAATTAAATACCTAATCTAATATTCATGTCTAATCCTTAATTGGTCATTTTGACCTTATTAATTAAATACTCTATTATGTGTCAAAAAATACTCTATGAAAAAGAGAAATAGCTTTACCTAGATAAAATCATATCACTATTAAATTAAGGGTTAGGTTAACATGTGCTCTAATGGCCTATGTTAAGAACTAAATAAAGAAACTTTCGGAAGATTTTTATTTAATAACTAAGATTTTTTAAAAAATACCAAACAAACTAAGATTTGGGGACAACTTCTCTACCCGTCACAAAAAGATGGGTAATGTACATTCCACCAATTAGATGACACCATTTAATTTTTATGTTTTTAAATATTTATCATATAGAATAATTGTTTGATATTTTCAATGCATTTTACACTAAAGGTAACCTTACCCACCTTTTTGAGGTGGGTAAATAAAAATTCACCCTAAGATTTTAAATAAATTACCCAACTAACCATGTTTGAGTTTTTTTTTTTCACGTAGGCGCAATCACACGTGGCGCCTCCTATTTTTTTAAAATTTTTTCCATTACCTACATATTTACCAAATCTGCAGGTAACTGGAAAAAAAATATGAGGCGCCACCTGCAATGGCGCCGCGACGTGGAGAAATACCAAAACATGGTTAGTTCCGCAATTTATTTGAAATGTTAATTTGTTTGATATTTTAAAAAAAAACTTGGTTATTAAAAAAAAATGAAACTTTCATCTTAAAAATTATGTATTAAAATTATTATAAATATATAATTAATGATATTTTTTATTTATTCAAGACAAACTTTTTAATTGTAGGTTATATTAGTATTATTTATAAATTAATAATCAATTTTTGAGATATACTAGTACCTTGATTAGAATGTCCTTATTGGTCGGAGGCTGAAACAACAACTTTTTGCGAAGAAGATCAAGAAGATGAGTCGTAGTCTCTATATCCCGGAGATTGTCTGCCTGATTGATCTCCACGATAGAAATATCATTAGAATCTAGAAATAGATGTACTCTTTCAATCAAATTGAACCGATCATCCGACAACAAGCGCATCAACATGAACGGCGCCAACTGGTTCTCCAATAAAAACACATCCCTACTCACAAGCTTCTGAATGGTATCATCGGTTTCAATAAACCTGTCTCTGTCTAAGATATACAGCAAACAGCATCCATCCACAAACAACATCCATGTTAACTTTTCTTCGAAGCTACCAAAGCTTTTTAGATTAGTGTTGCTGGCCATGGTTAAAACGTTGTCAGCATAATGACTCTTGAGTTCAACAAGGTGATCTGCAATTGTTTTGTATAGATCTTTTGAGCTGTGTCCTGTACTTTCAATGTACTTTTGTGCCCAGATAAGCTTGTATTGCTCTCCTATCTGCAGTTCTGCGTTACCATGATGGATAGGGCCCATTGATATTAACTTGGGAAAATAATGGCTCTGATAATCCTTTCTTTCTCGAATATCATTTGCTACCTTTTGTATTTTGGGGTGTAAAGATCGTGGTATTTCCGTTGATATCCTCATCTTTTCTAACCTATGCTCAAGCACATCATCTGGGGACATATTCTTAAGGTTAAGCTCATCCATGTTAATAAGAAAAACAATATATTAATTGGGTGCAAGTTTGGTGTCTGTGTGTTGTTAGTTGCAAACATATATATACAGACAAAATTTCTTGAATTAATGTAAGACTTATTTTACACATGCATGACTTTACCTGATGCACAATGATAGAGTATGAAAGTGAACTTTAAGTTATTTAAAATAATTTATGTTATTTGGGGTTAGTCTTAAATATTATTTAGTCTTTTAGTTATTGGGCTCTAATTGTATTTGGGCTTTTATATTATTAGTATCCATTAAGAATGTTATATAATGTAGTCTCATAGAGACATTTAAAAATCAATCAATGAAATCAAAGTTATCTTTATTTTAATTTCCTTTACTTGTAGTGTTCTTCCCCTTTTAGTTAGAAAACCCTAATTTTGTAGTCTTGATAGGATTCTTCCTATCAATTGGTGCTTTCATCCATGTACTCAAATCCTCCTATGAATTATTCTTATCATACACCTTCATTTCCATACCACTCCACCATAGACACTACTCCTATCACACCATCCTTTCCATCTTTTCCATGGGAACTTTTTACACCTTATTACACTCATGTTGGATCATCATCACCAAATTTGTATCCAAATCATGGATACTCACCACATATACCTAACCCATATCCCTCTTATTCAATAACACATCCTTCATATTCATATGTTTATCCAAATCGGGGTCATGAACCACACGACGACCCACAAGAACAACTTCTATCTTCACAACAACCATTCATTCAACAACAAGCACTGACCAAGTCCACCTATATGAATAATTATTACCCAGAAGCCACACATCAGTTTCACTACCCAAAAACTAACTATCAATTTCACTACCAAGAAATTTCATCAATCAACCTTGCTCATGAACAATTTCGGCATCCAAATCCTTGTAGGGTTAGAAGGGATTTTGCAAAACAATTTTTAGTTTCTCACCCCTGTTTCAAAAAATCGTCAAAAAAATTCCCAAAACCGCCATTGATTGACAACAAATCACGTTCCAACAACAAACCACAACCGGGATTGTTCAATCGACGCAAGAAAATGGGCAGTGGAAGTAGAAGAGGGAGCGTCAGAGGAAGATACAACAACAGCGGAAGCAGCAGTGGAAACCCTAATTTCCGCAAAGGAGATTCAGTCGCTAGAGAAGCACTTTTCGTTGAAGGGGAATTATTATCCGATTGGATCCCTTCCTCCTCCAACCGCAATTTAGAGAAGGAACTTCGGTCGACGGGTGACGAGGATTCCTTGGAGTTGTCGAAGATTCGAAAGGCATCGGATGTTGATAAGAGATTTTATGAGCTTCCAGATGATCCGCCTACTACTATCACCAACGCAGAAGGTCAGAGAACGACTCAGTCTGTGGTGGCGTATACCAAGAACGATGATAGACTGGTCGGTCAAATTGCAAAGAGGCAGGCGGTTGTGAATCCCGAGAACACGTTTTTATCCTTGAAGAGGTTTATTGGAAGGAAGATGTTTGAGGTTGGTGACAAAGTGTTTGACGTGTTGTTTACTTCTGGTGATACACACTTGGGTGGTGATGATTTTGAAAAGAGAGTTGTTGATTGGATGGCTGGTATTGACCTTTTGAAGGACAAAGAAGCTCTTCAGCGTCTTATCCATACAGCTGAGAAGGCTAAAATGGAGCTTTCATCATTGACGCAAACAAACATTAGTTTACTATTCATAACTGCCACATCAAATGGGCCCAAACATATTGAGACCACTCTTACAAGGGCTGAATTTGAAGACTTATTTTCAGATCTTCTTGACAGACTTAGGACACCTGTGGAAAATTTATTGAGGGATGAAAAGCTCTCAATTCAGGATATTAATGAGGTGATTCTTGTTGGTGGATCAACATGTATTCCTGCTGTTCAGGAGCTTGTAAAGAAGCTGATTAGAAAGGACTCGAATGTGACTGTTAATTCAAATGAAGTGGTTCCCCTTGGAGCTGCTGTTCAGGCTGGTGTTTTGGCTAGAGATGTCAGTAACATTGCGCTATTGAATGTTTCTCCGCTTTCATTGGGTTTGGAAACTCTTGGTGGTGTTCCCTTGGAAGCTAATAAATTTGCTTCCCACCTTTGGGGTGACTACTATAATCCCAATACCAGAGCATTAAAAAAGAAACCTCATGTGGGTGGTGGAGAACGATCTTTCGTCGAGTTTGTGTTGGAGCCACTTTACAACATATATAGCCAAGTGATTGGGGAGCATAAAAAGAGTGTGGATACAACGCTTGCGGAACTTGGTGTTACCCTAAGTAACGCTGCCTATAGACTGAATGTCAGACCTTTACTAAGGCTAGCTTGCAGCTCTGTTTTTGGTTCAGCTTCAGGTTTCCTTGATATGCCTATTCAGCACATACCTTCACCAAGAGATGCTGCAGTTAGGAAATTTGATTATATATATACTGGACCCAAATCTCTACTCACAGCCACAACCATGATTTCTGCAAGGTATTCGACTTTAATATTATTTGCAAAGATCATTTTCATCACGTCCAATTTAATGCATCTCATGGGGTTTGAGCTCAAAAAGCTTATTCTGCTTTTTACAAATATGTTACTAACCGTCATTCTGGTTTTTGACCCTGGACGGAACCATCTGCGACATTGTCGTGTTGGTGATAGCGGAACATTGACTGAAAACACTTTGCACATTATCAATTCAATCGATAAGATCATTGCAGATTTTCTTTTGTTCTGTTTGGTTGATGCTAACTCTAAATTATCCAAAGCTTTACTCTACAATGTTGTTAAAGGTTTCTCAACATTTATGAAGACGATACAATCAAGAACATCCAATTCTGATCCTGTTATTGTTCATTATATATACATGGAGAAAAATCTTTCTCTATTATTCAGCTATAAGCCATCTTTTGCATTATGGTGCTTGAACTACTCACTGTTGAATCTAGCAAACATAACACGAATCAGTGGGAAAAGATGTCTAGTTGATTGTTCCTTGAGGTGTACTTTGACTCTTAGCAGCATCATTTCCATTATTAGGTGGGCACTGTTTTCAACAACATTCACTAGCTATCAATTGGTACCATCTAAAGTTTATGAAGCTCTACTATTTTCTAATGACCCCATATTCATTGCTTTGGGAAGCACTAAGATAATCCATGGTGTAGGGAATAATCCTAGAGATAGACAAGTTTGGTTCCATGATGATCACATAATACATCAATTTCCACTAACTGTTGTTGGAATTAATCTTGCTGTTATGTGGGTTGATTATTATTCTCAACCGATGCATGCTTTGGCATTTGCTATTGATGGGATTTATTATGGGGTATCAGACTTTGAATATGCTGCTTACTCGATGGTGCTGGCTGGATTAATTTCTTCAATTTTCATGCTAGTCACCGCTCCTGAAGTTGGACTTCCTGGAATTTGGGCAGGATTGTTTCTCTTCAATTTTCATGCTAGATACCAACAATTATTTTCTTACAACCTTGAGGACAAGGTTGTTTTTGAAGGGGTTGGTAATGATAGAGTATGAAAGTGAACTTTAAGTTATTTAAAATAATTTATGTTATTTGGGGTTAGTCTTAAATATTATTTAGTCTTTTAGTTATTGGGCTCTAATTGTATTTGGGCTTTTATATTATTAGTATCCATTAAGAATGTTATATAATGTAGTCTCATAGAGACATTTAAAAATCAATCAATGAAATCAAAGTTATCTTTATTTTAATTTCCTTTACTTGTAGTGTTCTTCCCCTTTTAGTTAGAAAACCCTAATTTTGTAGTCTTGATAGGAATCTTCCTATCACACAAGATAAGTATATAAGTATATTGATTATGGGCAATGTGTGTAAGAAACTATTGGTAAATATGTAACGCTTTTGCACTTTATTAAATATTCAAAGTAAATATTTAATGATAAACTAACAAGGAAAGTATATATCTAATGCTTATAAAGAAAACATCTATGCTTTTTTTTAACAACCAAAAGAAAGTAATAAGTAAATTATAAGGAAAATAAAGGAGATTCCTAAAGTCAATTTAGAATGAAAAAAAGGGAGTGCTAATTCTTTATTCAGGTAAGTGAGAAAAAAAAATTAAATGGAGAATCTTAAAATTACTTCTTCTCACACGAATCACTAATGTTTCTCATAAACTAATGTGTTGACAGTAACTTGAGCGTTGATATTCAATAATAGGACGACAAAAAAATTCAATAAAATATATGTTTTTCTCCTAAGTTTCTAAATCCACCGAGAGAATAGATTACTTCTATTGTCAAAAAAATGGTAAATGAAAAAAATTGAAAGTAAGAGAAAAAAAATTTAAATAACCATGTTTAATAAAAAAAATACAAAAAAAACCAAGTTTTCGGGGTATTTACCAAACTGTCTAGGTTTGGGACCGGCTGAAAGTGAATGCGCCATTTGGTTTGGCGCATAAGTGTTAAAATTTGGTGAATGCGCCAAACCATTTGGCTAACACTAAAATAGGGTGTGTTTGCGCCAAATGGAATGGTGCATTAGGCTAACTTTTTTGCCCTAATAGCCAAACCATTTGGCGCATTAGGGTTCCTTTTTTTTTCTTTTTTTTTCATTTTTTTATTAGTTAAGTTATGTGTATGTATATATATATATATATATATATATATATTTATAAATTGTCAAATTATTTTTTTAGTTTTGAAAATGTGGTGCACAAAACGTAAATTGGCATTTGATAATCGAAAACGAAACATCGGTTACAATTGATTAAAGAAACGAACCATCGATTACAAATGATTAAAGAAACGATACATCGACACAATTGATTAAAGAAAACACAACAAAATGCTTAATGGCGTCCATCACCAAGATAGCCATCTGTTCCGCACGACGGTCTGTTTATCGCACGTTTACCGCGATCGTTGATGCCGCCGCGAAGAATGGCACTACCCCTTTCCCTAGCTCTACCCCTACCCCTACCCCTTCGTGCTTCTTGCTGGGTCTGTGTCACCGGGCCTGGAATTGGGTTGTCTCGTGGGTCGCTGTCTATGAATTCGTCCAAGCCACCATAATTTTCCGGAAACCGATTGTTGTAAAGTCGGTTACCCAAGCCCTCATAAGTGTTAAATTGTGGTGGTGGAGTGGGTTGGGGAAAGACTTCAGGTTCGTAGCACCCAGCAGCACTAGAACTACCTTGATTAAAGTCGAATTGGTTCGACGGTGTTGCATAGCCAGAAGGGGTGCCACGGTGAGAGGATTCATCATGAGGATCATCGTCGGGACTTAGATGTAGGCTTGACGAACCGGGCGTAAGGTTTTGGCCGAACGACCTTGTGGTCCCTGCAAACGCTGCAAATCCAAATGGTTGTGATTGGGTCTTATATTGGCCCGCGGAATGATGGTGGTCTTCAACTTCCTGAAAAGGTTGAGACTGTGATTGAAACATATTTGGTTGTCGGTAGTTGTGGGCGGAACGGGATGGAGTATTGAAAAGATTTTGTTGTTGCTGCTGCAGTTGTTGTTGTTGTAGTTGTTGTTGCTGCAGTTGTTGTTGTAGTTGTTGGCGTTGTTGTTGCCGTTGTTGTTGTTGTTGTTGTTGTTCCTCTTCAGGTTGTTGTTGGGGTAGGATGTAGTTGTGAGCACGGGGGTCAATTAGGTAGAACGGATCTGCAATAAACAAGTTAGGGGATGTAACCGTACGATACCAACTCATGTACTCGGCGGACGGTTTCATCTCATGGTCACTGACAGGGAAGTTGAGGACATATTGGCGACGGTCCTTCCACATCTGGCGGTGATCGGGTGCAAAATCCTTCTAGTTTTGGTGAGTCCATTGATGGTTGACTCGTCTAAGGTGCCACACTCCCAAGTCAACTGGAGGGTCGGGCATACGTTGACGCATTTCGAACTGTAGCATGACCCGGTCACTATGATGCATTTCGATGATGTTGTACCGGATCAGGCTACACTTTGTGGTCCAAATTTCTGCATCCTGAGCTCTAGGCTCATGCTCGCATTCGAGATACGGTCTCCATATAAACTGCATGCATAAGAGTTATACATTATTTCGGGAAAATATTTA
Organism: Vicia villosa; assembly: GCF_029867415.1. Lineage (NCBI taxonomy): Eukaryota > Viridiplantae > Streptophyta > Magnoliopsida > Fabales > Fabaceae > Vicia > Vicia villosa. The sequence goes on along the minus strand of NC_081184.1, from coordinate 116,969,485 downwards.
TAAAAAATACACTTATAAAAGAGAAAAAGATTAGAGATAATACTTGATGGGGTCCTAGGTGATCAATCAGCTGGCGGTACATTGTGATATTTGGCCGCGGATTTAGTGTGAAGTCCATTTTTTTCACGCAAAATCTACAACGTAAATATAATGATTTAGTTAGAGTGGAGTAGATCATAATCCACTAATTGTGTATGAAAAATATGGTATATTAAAAACTTACCTCAGTGCATACGGAAAGGTCCAACTGCCATTGTTAACCGGGGCCAGTATGGGCATCCTCCACCACCCTCACACCTGCACCAACAGAGCGCATCCATAGAATGTGCAAGAATCATATTTTGAGTTCTTGCACAGGGATTGGTACACCGTAGCCAGCATTGCAGACCCCCAGCTATATAGACCAACTCTAGTAAAATCCATTAATAAACGAAGATACATAAAATTAACAGTGTTACCAGTGCTATCTAGGAACAAAACGTTTCCAATTAGCAAGAGTAGGTAGCACCTAGTTTTCTGAAGTATGGTCTCTTTGGGAGACGCATCATCCAACCGAAAATTATCATAATAAATCCTTAACCTCTTAAGGTTAATACCTTGTCCCCTAGCACCAACTTGTCCCTCTATCAAGTCTATGCCAATTGCCTGAAAGCATAGGGAATTTGCCTGCATTACACAGCCATTAATTGCCTTACCGTCAATTGGAAGGCCTAGTAACATATGAACATCCTCCAGGGTGATGGTGCACTCCCCTGTTGGAAGATGGAAAGTGTGTGTCTCTGGCCTCCAGCGTTCTAGCAACGCAAGAACAAATTTGTGATCAATAGAAGACTCAACGATGGTGTTAATCGGTCCGAAACCAGCAACGTCCAAGTAGGGTCTTATGCGGTCGTCCGGAGAGATGGTCGAGTGACTACGAGTCCGGAAACGTTAGCGTTCTGAAAATAATTATGTATGCATAAGTATTCAGTTATTTAATCACAGACAGGTGCATGTTATTAACGTAATAGTAAAATACTTACAAAGGCTGCGATGTTCTCGGGGGTTCCTCGGTGCGTATCACCCATTGTCAAGAGAGACATGGTTGAACACTGGAAATTTGGAAGTTGAAAGCAAAAGGATTATTGTGAGAGTAGATGAGTGAAAGTGGTGAGAAGTCTGCAGAGCCCTAAGTAGTATATATACTGATGAGGCAAAAACTTTAACAAGGTGCATGCTGGACATGTCAACACATTCATAGTTGCTAGGTGTTTCTTGTGCAGAAGTGGTTGGCATGCATGCAACATAACTTTCGGTGACAGGACATGGTGACATGCATGCAGAGCAGAACTAGGTGCCAGCTAGGGTTGCATGCATGTAGTATTAGGAGGAATCGTTTTAGGAATCTTATCAGGAATCGTTTCAGACGCATGCTAGGTTGTAGGAATCGTTTCAGACGCATGCGAAAGACTGAAATCATTAACACGTTAACAGGTGGGGACCATGTGGGGACCAGGTGGGGTCCACATACCATACATATGCGCCAAATGAATGGGCATTTTTTTAAAATTCCTTCTAATGCGCCAAACCATTTGGCGCCTTCCAGTTAAAGAAAATCACATATGCGCCATTCCATTTGGCGCATTAGTAGAAGCATTTTTTTTTTGAAAATTAGGGTTTACGTTTTTTCTTGTAGAGGAAACCCTCATTGTGATATAGACCTAAAGCAAGGCGTTCGTCCCTCAATAAATTAGGGTTTCTTGTGTGCATAAGACTACACACACGAAAAAATGAGATCTCGAATATGGCCAGATAGCATGCACCGGAGTTCTGAGCCTCCACCACCTGTGAGGCGTTTCGATTATCAACCAGACTATCGTCGAAGGAACGGGTACGTTATTTTCTCTACCGTCAAACCTCCCATGCAGGTAATGTTTTGGAATATCCATTCCATGGACCAACTTAAGAGAACCATCCTTAGGTTTTTGGACGGGGAGTACAGTCCAGGCGAACAAATCAGATCTATCAAGAGACTTAGAACAAGGGGTGGTGTTTTTCTTGAAAGACAACGTTGGTGGGAGGCTATGGAAGACGACATCCAATGCACTCGGATGATGAAGGACAGAGAAGACATTGTTTTAACCGTTGTAATATCCTAGATGTCACATTTTCTTTATCATTTCTGTAACTTCTGTACCGTTCAATTAAATACTCTTAGCATATTTCAATGAAATGATATTTTATCGTTGCAAAGTTTCCAATTAGTATTTAAGTTATTAATAATTAACAAAATTCTTTCCCGCCGTATTTACCCGCTAATAAAAAGTTGCCACAAGTGGTCTTCTCTTCTATAAATAGGGGTGTGTGTGTGTGTGGAGTTGAAGTATTAACTCCTTTTTCATTCTTACTGCAAACACTTAAAAATGAACTCAGTTTGGGCTGTGGTCTTTTTTGAGGAAGGTAGTCACATGCGGGTTTGCCTGAATCCGCATTGGAATTTCCAGAGAATTGTTAGAGCCATCAACACCGGGTTTCGTCAACTAGATGGTCCAACCAGGAAAGTTAAACAGATAGATTACCGTTGTCCATACATTACGTTGACGGATAATAACCCAGAAGGCACATACATGTATTATTGGGATCGTGTGAAAGACGATGTGGACGTGGATCTAATGTTTTGGACACACAATGGAGAAGTTAACCGAGGCGTTGAAAATCCACTCGTTCTTGCAGTGATACTTGAGTAGTTTAGATTAAGTGTTGTTTTATTTGTTGCAATGAGTGAGCGTGTACTACCAGTTGTTCTGTGTTATTTTCTTTTTTGCAATGTAATATCGTGTTCTACCGGTTGTTTTGTGTTGTCAACGCCAGATCATTTAATTATAATAAATGTGGTTGTTGTGTTAGTTGTGGTTGTCTGAACATAAATTACGCTAACAGATAATTGAATATATATATACTTGAATTTATATATACATTAATTAAAATATATATACATTAAAATATATATATATATAATTGAATTTATATATACATTAATTAAAATACATATACATTTTATAATTGAATATATATATATATATATATATATATATATATATATATATATATACAGACCTAGATCAGTGTGCGTCTATCTTTTATGTTCAATTCGGAATCTTGGGACAGACATAGACCATCGTGCGTCTGTCTAGTCTCGTCATGGTGGCATCTTGTGACAGACCTAGATCAGCGTGCGTCTGTCTTTTGTGTTGCCAACACCGGATCATTTAATTAAAATAAATGTGGTTGTTGTGTTAGTTGTGGTTGTCTGAACATCAATTACGCTAACAGATAATTGAATATATATATATATATATATACTTGAATTTATATTGAATTTATATATACATTAAATAAAATACATATACATTTTATAATTGAATATATATATATATATATATATATATATAGACCTAGATCAGCGTGCGTCTGTCTTTTATGTTCAATTCGGAATCTTGGGACAGACATTGATCAGCGTGCGTCTGTCTAGTCTCGTCATTGTGGAATCTTGTGACAGACCTAGATCAGCGTGCGTCTGTCTTTTATGTTCAATTCGGAATCTTGGGACAGACATAGATCAGCGTGTGTGTAAGTCTTGAGACAATGCAAAGCTGTAAGAAGCACCGTATATAAGACAGTTGTTATACCCCAAAATTTGCCCGCATCTTTTTTCAAGAAAACTTCAATCTAAGAATTAAGAGTTTCATATAATCTTGGATTTTTATATCCTGATTTATGAATACTTGGTTTTTAGAATTTTTCTTATACGGTATTTTGGCTCGCTGTTGAGTTTATTCTTACGCAAACGCCAATTACTGTTTATTACTTCACACACGCTATTTATTTGATATTTATTTACAGATAAATAGTACTGACGCAATTGGTACAGAGTTAAATCTTTTGCAGGCGCATAGTCCAGGGATTCAGGCTGTACTGGTAACAAGTAAATTATTATTATCTTTTGTTTCCCACTAATTTTTGTACTATATTCCATTATTTTCAAAATCATTTCCTTTCTTTTCAAATCTCTTTTTCAAAAATCAAATCCTAACTTTATTCTATACATCTCTCTTTTTTCCAACACTATCATACACTTTCTTTCAAATCTTACTTCCACTCAAATTTTCCTTTTGTACGGAATCACTTCATTCCCCAACGTCTCTATCCTTCTTTTCATCCTATAAATACCTCTCATTTTTCCATAAAATCTCACATCAAATTCTAACTCATCTCTCAAATTTCTACTTCATATTCATTCTCTCTTCATCCCCCGGCAAAAATGGCGAAGCGGATAGAGACGTGTTTTCTTATGATCATCATCGTCGTGGTGGTAATCATGTCTTTCTTCTGTCTACATAGCCCTGAAAAATGTGGACCTGGGATGCTTACGCTCCCAATCATCTACATGGTATTATTTGTAGCATGGGTCATTAATCGTCATTCTTAAAGTTTGTCGTATCTCTTATTTCTTAATGTACCGTTTACTCGTTGTACTGTTCATTATAGTATGTAATATTTGTACTGTCAGTATTAAATGTCTTACTATTTGTCATATTGTTGCTTAATTATCCAGATAATATTTTGTGTGTTTTCTGCCAGTTAAATATTTATTTTTCTGTGCATTAAATGATTTTCAGGGTTATTATCGGTAATTTTGCTCGCATACAGTATTTATTATTTATTTACTATGTCTATGTTTTTTCTAACAATTCATGTAGATAAATTTTCATCATTAACACAAAACAAAAACAACAAAAAGAAAATTAACTTTGACTGTTGAATTTTCACTCTAACTGCTACATTAATACCTGAACAGTCAGTTGACAGTCAAACCGCGGACAGTGCAATTCTCCGTGTTTTGTACCATCAATCAAATCAATCTTTTGCATTTCAAAATTCCAAGATTTTTGTCCTAGAAGTCTTCTGAATATCACATGATTAGCAGAGACTCAGCATTGCACAAAAATCAGGTACGCTTAACTGTCTCCTACACAAACAGTCCCTAACTAGGGTTTCTTGTTTTTTTCAGGAGAACAAGTTTTTGAGACCTCAAATTGATTTCATGGACCTCCATATATCTCAAAGTACCATCATATAAATTTTCAAACTTCAACTCGCTCAGACGCACAGTCAGCAGCTCAAACAGTCAACAGACGACCCGTTTGACCCAAAAAGTCAACAGACAGTCAAAAATGAAATTTTTTGTCAACATCCATATTTTGTCAAAGGATTCATCATTTGATCATTTTATGATCATAGTTCATCAAGGAAAGATCAAAAATCAACAAAACCCTAAGTTTCAAAATTAGGGTTTTTTCCTAAAAAGTCAACTGAACTTTGACTGGTCATAACTCTCTCATCCTTCATCCAAAAAATTCAAAACAAAGCTCATTTTGAAGGAAATTCAATTATCTTTCAAATGCAATTGGTCCCATGGTCATTAGATTCACCATTTGAAAAATATGAATCAAGACATTACAGGTCATTTTCAAAGTCAACAAAAAGTCACTTTTTTCAAAAGGACACACAAGGAGCATGGAAAATCATTTTGATATGAGACCAAAGACATTGGTTAGAGGACTCTTTGAGGTTTCCAAAAAGTGCAAGAACTCCTTCATATGACAAAAATTGAGGGATTTACACCTTGTTGAAGTTGGCTAAATTTTGGGAAAATGCATGAAATCAACATTGATCAAAAATGTGTTTTTTCCAAATGGGGCCTAATTTCCATAATCCAAACATGTTTCCCATAATGAGAAGGGCCTCACACGACCAAGACAAGGCCCACATCATTTTTGTTCTTTTTTTGATTTAATTTTATCACATATAAGATTAAATTAAAAAGGAAAAATGGAAGGATAATATAGCTTGGTTTCTAAGCATGACTCATCAAAGATCAATCAATGCTCTGCAGCCAAGGAAGTACAACAGAAGAGGTGTGGAAAATTCAAGCTATGGTGGCTTGAATTCAAAGCTACATATATTAAAAAAATTCAAAAATTCAACAAAAGCACTTAATGCTTTTAGCTTAGTTTCTAAGCACTTCCTTGCTTATATAAGAGCTATCACACTTCAGTAATATAGAGGACACGAATTCAGAACCTAAGCCTTGCTTGTAACATGCTTGTATCAACTTGAATTTTTCAAAGAAATTTAAAATTCGAATTTTAATTTCTAGCTTGTTTCAGTTCAAACTAAACACTCAAATACAATCCTCAAGCATCCTTGAACATATTCCAATCAGTTTCAAGCCTTGAAATACTCAGAATCGTCCACTAGACCTCACGGTTTGCTCGAACTAAAATTTACAAAAATCTCATCATACTTGCATATTTAACAAGATGTAGACTCATATTTAACTTTAGTTTGGTGTTCTGATCATTTCTGGATAGTTAATTGCAGTTTGGTTGCATATACACGAAGATACCATTCTAGGGTTTGAGAACTCAATTTTAGGGTTTTTCGTTAGAAGCAAAATTAAGCAAAATTAATGGCATATTCAAACTCAGTGAATCAAGCCAAATCGAATGGACATATCGCGCCAAATTTCTATTCACGTTTACCCCTATTCGCTATTTTGCAGGTTTAGAACTCATCTATTACAGCGCTTTTTTCATAAAAACGCTGTTAAAAGTGTTGGCGAGAGGTTGAAGATGATGAGGTATCCTCACCTCATTGGACAGAAGCGCGCGCGTGTTTTTTTAAACTAACATTGGACTCAGTGTTTTGCAGGTGTGTCACGTGCTATGGTCCCTCATGCTGGTGACCATCAGATCCCTCCATCTATCAATCCAACGCATCAAAACACGCATCCCCATCCTGGAGCTCATTTAATTACCACATCTGATCATTGTTTATATATTTTTCTATTTTTATTTAATTTTCTTTATAAGATTATTTTAAAATAGTTCTAAAAATCCAAAAAATACACAAAAAATATTTTTAAGTTGATAAAATAATACTTTATTTTCTGATATAAAAATATTTTATTTTTCTTTATAATTTAAATATTTTGCATAATTAATTAGTATATATTTATATATTTGCTTTTTAATTATTTTAACCAATCAAAAAATCATAAAAAAATTGTTCTTTATATTAAATATAGTTTATATATTATAGGCTAATTTTGTACATATTTAGAATAATTTTCTCTTTAAGTTTTAATTATTTGTGTAATTATTTGTGTAATTATTTGTATAATTATATGATTATTTAACTTAATAATTTCAAAATCAATTTCAAAAATTCCAAAAAAAATAGTTTTGTTTTAAAATTAATTAACAAGCATTTTGAACATATTTTAAGCTTAATTTTTAGGTTTAAATTTTATTTCCATCTTTTTCCCATTTTAATTAAATTAATCTTGCATTAATTCTAATTAAAATCAACCATCAAAAAATCCAAAAATATCTCTTTTATTTTCTTGCAATTTAAATTCCTAGATAAATGTATAGGTTGTCAAATTCATGTAAATAGTGTAGTTTACATTTCCCGCAAAATCGATGTAATAGCGTAGATTTATTTTCCGCATTTTACATTTCCGCATTTTAATTTTCAGTACATATAAAACTGCGTGTATGTCAAAGATAAAAATTGAATCGTTAGATCACTAACTTCAAAGATAAAATATCTGAATCAAAACACCATCACACTTGCACCTCTTAGGGTAATCCCTCTCTCACTCTTTTCAAAATCAAAATCAAATTCTATTGTTTCAAACACAAAATCAAACTTTTGTTTACATCCGGTAAAAGGATAGTTTTCTAAAGGAAATAGGAAAAGACCTTATAACTTAGGGTAGACCTCCTAATTTGCTTGCTCAAATCAAAACAAACAAGTCTCTCATATATCATTGTTTTTCAAAATAAAACTTTCAAAAAAGACAATACTTTGTATATATCCAAACAAGGATCATTACGAAGTTAACGTTCTTTTTTCAAAACATCTTTTAAAAGATAAAAACACTTTGTATACATCCGCACAAGGATCATTACAAAGTCAATTTACAAAGGTATTTGAAACCACATACGAGCATTTCAAAGCAATAAAAAAGTGATTGAAAACAAGTGAGCTAAGCAAATTAAAGAGCCCATGGATAACCATGGATACAAAGGGTGCTAACACCTTCCCTTTGTATAACCTACCCCCTTACCCAGAATTTCTTAAAGGTCTTTTTCTGTTTCTTTTATAAACCTTTCCTTAATTGGATAAAATAAAAGTCGGTGGCGACTCTCTGATTTTCAAAAACACAAAAGCAGAAAGAAAAAAGAGTCAGTTCGCGTATCTCTCCGCGAGAGGTGCGGTAAAAAACCGAGGGCGACAACAACCAATATTTTTTAAACATTACAACTCACACAAGCAATTTTTCCTAATCTGACTTGATCTTACAACACCCAAACACTTCCCCGTCGAAATGACTTCATCTACCCAGTACCTTGTGCATGCCCATCTAAACGGTGAGAATTACTCACATGAAATAGTCGGTTTTGTGATGAGAAACACTCAGGTTGTTCCATTGTTGTTAAGAAAAAGAGCAACCTTTACATACTTCATTCAGCGACTACACGCTAAGATTGCAATGGGTCCTATTGCAATTTTTTTTACCAATGTCCCTCTTTCAATGACGACAACACCGTCAAGTATTATGAGATGGAGATTGCCACTGACGAAGACCTGCAAGATATGTTTACTACCCACGAATACTCTGGCTTGGATTCCATCAAGGTGTACGTTACTCTACAGGTTGGGACACAAGAAACTCATGTTGTCCAATCGCAAGTTATAGACCCACCAGTCAACGAGCAAGAAGAGGTTAATGTCATAGACGAGGAAGAAGAAGATCTGGAAACTGAATTTGACGACATGGTCAACGAGGAATCCGACGACGAGCAACACACGTTGGTGCCTCCAGCTCATGTGTACGCACCTCCAGCACATATGAGTAACTTGAACCTGCAAGGTGACGAACCATCATCTGACATCTTCTTCACACCCTACATCCAAAATGACAATGAATTAAAGGAAGGAAACAAGTTTCCTTCTAAGGAGGCTTGTCTTAGAACAATAAAAAAATGGCACATGGCGCACAACGTTGATTTCGACGTAGATCTTTCAAACCTGGAACGGTATGTAATCACTTGTAAAAATCGAGAGTGTGGGTTCAGACTGTTGGCTTCTTATAGGAAGAGAAGTAATGCATGGAAAATAGGGTCGATTACGCAGCAACACACGTGTGTCAACCCTAACACTTCCCAGGATCATACGAAACTCAGTGCCGATCTCATCTGTCATGAGATCTTGCCTCTAATAAGCTCTGATCCGTCTCTGAAGGTCAAAAATATCATCTCGCATATCGTTACAACCTTCAACTACACTCCATCTTACAGAAAGGCGTGGGTTGCAAAAACAACGGCAATTGAGACAGTCTACGGCAACTGGGAGGAGTCATATAAAATTCTTCCCCGCTACCTCAATGCGCTACATAGTTACGCACCTGGCACTATTACTGTTCTAGAGACACTGCCCGCGCATGCCCCGGATGGAAACCCTGTCCAAGGAAACGGAATATTCCATCGGCTTTTTTGGGCGTTCAAACCTTGCGTACGAGGGTTTGCACATTGTAAACCCATACTTCAAATTGATGGAACATGGTTATACGGCAAACACAAAGGAACCATGCTCATGGCGGTTGCACAAGACGGGAACAGCAACATATTTCCAGTGGCGTTCGCAATCGTCAAAGGTGAAACTGCGGCGGTTTGGAGTTTCTTTCTAAGGAACCTCCGAGAACATGTTGCTCCTCAGCCTGACATATGTTTAATCTCTGATAGGCACGCTTCCATTGAGAGTTCTTATAATAATCCAGCAAACGGATGGCATGACCCCCCATCAAAACACGTCTATTGTATTCGCCACATCGCCCAGAACTTCATGCGGGAGATTAAGGACAGACATCTAAGAAAGGCCCTGGTCAATGCTGGTTATGCATTGACCCAACCCACATTCCAGCATTATCGGAGTGAGATTGTAATGACAAATCCAGAGGCAGGTAGTTGGGTAGATAACCTTTCTAGGGAGAAATGGACAAGGGCTTACGACAAAGGCGTGCGATGGGGCCATATGACGATAAATCTCGTGGAATCCATGAATGGCATTTTCAAAGGCATTCGTAACCTTCCTATCACAGCTCTAGTGGAGGCTACCTACTTTAGGATGGCTTCGCTCTTCTCAACGAGAGGCAGGAAATAGGGTGATGTTAGGCAATCTGGTCAACTATTAAGTGATAGTTGCATGAAATTTATGCAACAGCAATCGGCAAAAGCAAACACTCATCAAGTAAGTTCTTTCGACCGATTCAATCGCACGTTCAGTGTGCGCGAAAAAATTGACCACAATGAGGGTTTGCCAAGACAACAATATAGGGTTCTTCTGGACGAAGATTGGTGCGACTGTGGAAGGTTTCAAGCTTTTCGTATGCCTTGCTCGCACGTCATAGCTGCATGTGCGTATGCGCACCGCGATGCAAAATCACTACTGTCTTCAATTTACAAGACTCAGACATTGCTCCGAGTTTACAGTGCTGTGTTTCCAGTGGTAGCCAAGGAGGATTACTGGCCTGAGTATGATGGAGAGGTAGTTTGGCATAACGACACAATGCGGCGAAAGAAAAAGGGTCGTCCCAATAGTACACGGATTAGAACCGAAATGGACGTCCACGACAAAATGGAACTAAAATGCAGCATTTGCCGTCAGGTGGGGCATAATATAAAAAGATGCCCTAGTCGTGGCTCAACTTCGTGGCAAGTTTAATCTACTCTGTATTTTTTTTAACGACAATGTAACAGTTTCGCTTACCACCTCTTGTAACCTTTCCTCAGTCTTTCATCAATAAATTGTGCTTTACGAACTCGATTTATCAGACGTTTTTACGAAAATAAAAGACCGGAATCAAAAATGGTGCGCGAAAATACACAAAGGGTTTTTTTTTTAAAATAACCCAACACATAGGAGCCATATGAAATGGCTCCTATGTGTGGGATAGTGAACTCATGCGCCATTTGAAATGGCTAGAATTATTTTGCCCTATTTTTTGTGTGTTTGCGCCAAATGATTTGGCTTGCAACACATGAATGCGCCATTTCATTTGGCGCATCCACTTGTCTGGGATCCCAAACCTAGACAGTTTGGTAAATACCCCGAAAACATTTTTTTTTTTTGTATTTTTTTATTAAACCTAGTTATTTAAAATTTTTTTTCAAAGTAAGATGTATTATTTTCTTTTTAATTTGTTTTTTACCATTCATCAATTTCTTTATTAAAATAATCATACAAAGGACTATATTTTAAACAACATTGCAGTATGATTAAGAATAAATTTATCAATATTGTCAATCAAAGAAAGCAAAATATATATTATAGGATGTTTTCTTTTATTAACAACATTAGAAAGTTATTCTAAAATAAAACAATATTTTCTTTTTCATTCAACATTTACAAGGTGGAAGCAACAACGACGACAACAATAACAACAACAAAAAAACCAAAACAATTATGTGAGATAGATTGGAAAAACAAAAAACAAAATTGTTAAAGGTTGGTGTAAGAAGAACAACAACACAACCAAATTTTTTTTCTATCTTGCAATTCATCCCAAATAATGACGTTTACGAGTATGGAATGGCTGAATATATGAGTTAGACTTAGGGTAAAATTCAGTGAAGAACTCCTTTTATAGTAAAATTTGGATATCCTACCCTTCGGTTATTTTAGAAACTGATGGAATAGAATATTTAATAATTAAATAAAATCTTAAATAAAAGAAAAGCGTCACTTTTAAAGAAATAAAAATAAAAACTTCAGTTGTTAGAATTCGAAGCATGTGCCCTGAATTATTTACGCCTTAGTTATATATTAAAATTGAGGGACTAAATGGTATTTTTTTGGAAAAAAAATAACGTAATGCGTCTAGGAATTATACCTCAATTTTTTTGTTGGATAAGCGTTGTCATAAAATGTAATATTTATAGTAGTGTTTTTATCTGACTTTGTTCAAATATTTAAAGTAATGGAATAAGAGCATGATTGTTGAAGATGAAGATGAACTTGTGAGTTCGTCATGCTTCAATATTGTGGAAGTAAATAGTAGAGAGTGATAATGAAAAAGGATTAAAGAGTGGTATATTGCATTATTCAGTTATATCACTACACAAAGAGTATTTTTACAAGGGTGTTTACCAGAAACAGTTGAAACTAACACCTAAAGTTAACTGATAACTATTACACTCTCTAACCAAACTATACAAAGATATTGTGTGCAACAATTTTATCTCTAATACTCCCCCCCCCCCCCCCCCCCCCTCAAACTGAAGGGAGGTGAGAGTCACAAACAACCTTGAGTTTTCCTCGTAGTTCTTGAAAAGCATAGGTGCCCAATGGTTTTGTTAACGTGTCTGCGATTTGAGATGCAACTGGAACATGTTGAATCATCATCTTACCAACCACGACATGTTCCCTCATAAAATGGATGTCTAATTCAATATGTTTAGTACGAGCATGTAACACTAGATTATGGGACAAAAGAACAACACTCAGATTGTCACAAAGTAATGTTGGTGTGTGAATAAGGATGTGAAGTTCCAAGAGTAAGGATTCTAATAAAAGTAATTCAGAGGTGGTATGTGCTAGAGCGTGATACTCTGCCTCATTACTCAACTGTGCCACCAGAGATTTTTTCTTGGAGCTCCGGGAAACTAAGTTCGGCCAAAAAAATGCACGAGCCATTTGTCGATCTTCAATCAACTGGGGCACTAGCCCAGTCAGAGTCACTACAAGCTCAAAAGGCAAACTTGGAAACATAGATGGAAGGAGCTACAAGCAGACTATGATTAATTGTACCATTGAGATATCTTAAGTGTCTTCTGACTGCTTCCCAATGAGTGTACAGTGGGAATTCCATGAATTGGCAAGCTTTGTTCACACTAAAAGTAATGTCTTGCCTAGTTATAGTCACATACTAGAGAGCACCCACAATAGACCTGTATAGTTGAGGGTCAGAAAAGTGATTAGTACCATGCTTGTGCAATTTACATGTGCTTAAAATGGGAGTAGGAACCCCATTAACATTCTCCATATTGGCTCATGCAAGTAGGTCCTTGATATACTTTGATTGGGTTAGGAACATAGTACCATTGCTGCGAAATTTTACTTTAACCCCTAAAAAATAGCTAAGTCGACCCAACTTTTTTAGAGTAAAGGCATGATGTAATTTGTTGATTAAAGTGTGAATAATGCTGCACTTGAGGCAGTAATCAGTATATCATCGACATAAACCATAGCATATAAAGAAATACTTAGCTTTTAATATACAAAACGAGAGTTGTCACACTTAGAAGTAGTGAATCGAAACTGTAGCAATGATTGTGTCAGCTATTTATACCAGACCCTTGGGGCTTGTCTGAGACCATATATTACTTTGTGAAGCTTACATACAAGGGTTTTATTAGGACTCACAAAACCAAGAGGTTGTGTCATATACACCTCATCATGAAGAGTACCATTCAAAAAGACATTGTTCATATCTATTTGTTGGATGTCCCATTTGTATGTGATAGAAAGGGTTAAAATGAGTCTAGTGGTTGTAGATTTTACCACTGAAGAAAAGTTTCAGTGTAGCCAAACCCTTGTTCTTGATGGAAGCCTTTGGCAACAAGCCTGGCTTGGTGTTTGTGAATACTCGCGTCTTCATTTTCATAGATCTTAAAGACCTATTTACATCCTACAACCTTACTGTCATGGGGTAGGGTGGTCAGAGTCCAAGTTTTGTTTTCCTGTAGAGCATTGAACTCATCTTTCATGGCCTTCACCCATTTAGCTTTGACCATAGGTTGCTTAATTCTAGTAGGTTCAAACTCAATGTGAACTAAGAAAACTTTGGGTTTTGACTTGCAAGTTTTTGCTCTAGTGAGCATAGGGTGATTATATTCAAGAACGAGATTAGAGGGTTTACTAGTGCAATAGAGGGAGGATGAGATGATTTTTATATAGGAATGTAAGATGACAGAGTCAATACTACAAAATGAGCATACAACAACGCCATGCTCACCACGGTTCAGTCCTACACCGTGGTGACATCTTTAAACTAAGGCACTACAATATTTTTTTATTAAAAATTATTAGTATATAACAACAGTTAAAGAGCCAACCATTGTGATACAGTCAAGGTTTCATGGATTCGACCCTCAGCGCCCTCAAATATATTATTCCTTTAACGTTAAGGCGCGCCTTTTCTTTTTTATTTATTTTTAAATAAAAAACTTAAAGGGATATAACTACGATTGGTATGTTCCACCATTGTGATACTTTTTGTTTTTCATTTAAAATTTTATTGGTAATTTAAACTTTGGCGCTTCTTTATGGACCGTGGTGGTATCTTTATAATATTTAGACTTATATGTAACTTGTCTATTCATTATCCATTTTTCCACTGAAAAAAGAAACTAGACGAAACAACCCTAACGTTCAATACTATGAAACACTGCACGATTTCAACTCTAACATCATCGTTCCCCTAGCTTGTATCTTCAGTATCCATTTTTTATTTTGTATTTTTCATTTCCTTCATCATCGTCGAGGAGGTTGACAAGACCATCACGATCGTCGATGTCAAAGAGGAAGAGTACACCAACACCGTTGTTACCGTCAAGAAGGAAAACAATAACAACACCGTCATTACCGGAAGGAAGGAAGTCAACACCAAGACCAAAATTGTTGTATTCTCATCATTTACTTAGTCATCACATTTAGGGTACGTAAAATATTTTTTCATGCATCTACATTAAACTTCATTTTCTATTGGTGTGGTTGTTGTTGATGTTGTTGTTGTTGTTTTTCAAAAGATATGTCGACCTTGTCGAGTTCTTCCAATACTAGCAAAGAAACTCAAACAAATGATACTTTACGAATGAATCTCAAACAAAGGATACTCAATCTAAAAGATCACAAAGATGTATCACAATGATGCCCTAATTCACAAAAGTTTGCAACTCATCAGGGAAAAAATTACGATCGTGTTTGATTCATTATACAGAGTAGTTAATTGTGAACATTACTATACTTTTAAGATTTATGTTGCCTTCCTTGAACATAGCAAAGTTCCTTAGAAACAAGTGCGAGTTAAAATCAAAGATAGCATATAGACATACGTTAAGGTAATACATTCTATAATTTGCATATATTCAATATCCCTTCCTATAATTTCTAATACATACTTATATATTTATTTAAATGCAGATGAGTTTTTATTTTACTGATGACTCAAAGTTGAAAAAAGTTGATCTCGTTTGCCGGTACTCGTTGGAGGGGATTTAAGGCACAACTCACGGCTGACTACATTAAGAAGCCTAAGATCGGTCTTACTCGTCCATGGATAAGATATAGTTTTATATTGAAGAAGCAATGGAAAATGTTTGCTAGGATACGTCGTTCTAAGGAATTCAAGTTTAGTACTAGTCTTATTTATCAGATAATTTTAGGCTAATGAGTTATAGATACTAATCATATCTATTTTTCACTATATTAATAACAGGTTAAAAGTGAATTAGGAATTAAAAACTAAGAAAAAACATGTATCCCCATAGATTGCCTCGTGGCGGTTACAGAAAACTTGAGAAAACAATCATGCTTGAAAAACAACCACAAACAGGAGATGATCACATCCATCTCCACCATCAAGACACGAGAAGTGGAAAAGAGATCGATTAAGACCAAATGGAGAGTACACCTCAGATGCGTCAAGAGTAGTTGGTGAGAAAATTGTAAGTATGATTTATTTTGTTTATGTTATTTGTTATTTAAATGCTTGGGTAACAATAAATGTAAGTTGCTCATGATGCTTATGATAAGTTGGGTGAGGCGGTCCGTGAAGGCACATTTGTTCCATAACCACGACATGATATTCTAGTAAAAGATATCAGAGCAGATGAGCATGGTGGATGTGTCTGTGGTGTTGGAGAAGATGTCGGCATGAGGTTATTCTTTGGTTCAGTAAGAAAAAGCACCGAAAGCCAGGAATTTCTTGCACAAAGAAAAAAGATTGAGAAAGTTGAGAAGCATTTAGAAGAACAAAGGAGGATGTTAGAAGATGAGAGAGAAAGACAGAAGAAAGATATGGAAAACTTTGATAAGTTGGAAGAGTTATATTTCGTATGTTCTTTATTTGAGATGTTAGTGTTTTATCGGAAATGTATGATATATTGTGCTTATTTTGTTTTAAGTTCTAATTTAATATGACGTAGAGATTAAGTGAAAACATCGAGCAATGTACAAATGAAGATCAACATTATATTGATGGTGAAGATAATGATGATCAAACTCCAAGTAAAAGTGTCGTACGTCGTGCTAGCACCAAAGGAAGTAATTGTTCAACCCCTCCCCCTTAAGATAACCGCAATGAGTTATTGGATCCTAGTGTAAATGAAATCACCATGTTATACTTAAGCGTTGCGGTGATAAATACATCGCAACCTCTTTAGCTAGAATATTGTCCATGTCTGGAGTTCTTCTATTATAGTCCTGAATATGTAAGGGATTTTCTCTGTGGACATAAGTGGTTGGACGTAAGGATATTGCAATTTTGGAGCACATAAGTATATAATTATTTAAATACATGTCATTATAGAACATTATCATTTTTTGTAATTCCTCCCTTAATTTTTTTAATTTTGTTTAACCATTTAGGTACATTCACCGTGTTTGTATTGAGTTAAATAAATTGAATGCTTATGGAATCTTGGATCCATTTTTTATTCATTGGACAAGTAATGATACAAAATCCATTCAAGAGTACGTGGAAAGACGGTTAAATGATGAAAGAAAAGATTGTTACTTAGCACCATTTCTCTATGAGTATTTAAGTATTTTTGTAATTGATGTTTATGTATTCTATGTTTAGTTTGGTTTTAGCAAATACTAATTATATATATGCTCGTGTTTATTCAGTGGTCATTGGCAACTGAACATCATATCATTTAGGACGAATATGATAACTACACTGTGTTCCTTACATTATAGATCCAAGAGGAAAATGAAAGATATTATTAATTGGTAAGTGTATGTTTATATGAAACTTTAAATTAATATTTTCTTTGACATTGTAATTAGTTTATCGTGTAATATGTTTAATTCATTTTCAATGTACAGTAATGTGCAGCAAGTGAATATGATGCATAATGTTAGAAGAAAGCTCACATTGCTCTTGCCTGATGTAAGTGGTCTGATTACCTGTTTCTTTCATTTACATTTATGTGTGGTTATATTCATGAAATTAATGTTTAAATTTGTAGACGAGGAAATAGCTAGGGGATTACGAGTGTGAGTATTATGTCATGAAACACATGTTAAACATTGCCCTTGTCAGCATTGTTGATTCATGGGATAAGGTATATATGTCATAAAATGTTTACATATATTATATATAAGTTGAATATTGAATTATTATCATGCACGATATTCACTTTTTTCTCTTTATTACGTAGATGCTTCACGACGAAACACTATTCCCCGTTGAGGACTTTGTAGATCTTCGTAGACGTTGGGCGTATATCCACAATGTGCTTAAGGGTCATGCTGATTGATTTATTGAGATGTGCTAATGACTTATTTTCAGTATTGATATGAATATTACTTTTGACTTAAACATATTGTGTTTGATGTAAATAATAATTTTTCCTTTTGATGCACAATGTTAGCAAAAATACAGGTTGATTGTTATTCTCGCCATGCATGGTTAACAAAAATACAGGTTATTTTAACTTCTCTGATATGGTTATAATAGATACAAGTTAAAAAATCGAAATTTTTTTTAAAGCAGAGAATTGCATTTTTTAAAACAAAGAAAGTTTTGACAGCGGTTATAACACCTAACCGTGGTTATATATTGAATGCTGACCAGAATAATATAAATTACAAAATGTTGATGCTGAGAATCGAACCTTGCACAATTAGGTTTATCACAACGGTTGGATTAAATAACCGTTGTGATATTGCGTGCACTTTCTATAATACAACAACGGTCCCAAGACCGTAATTGTAAGTAACACATTTACGAAAATACTCTACATAACAACGCTTGGATCCGCGTGATTATATGTATTTATTAACCGTTGTCAAATGAGTTGTCTGTAGTAATAAGTTCATTAGAGCAAAAAGTAGTGCTTAAGTCTTACATTGAGCTAGGATGTCTATTTGAGCTAAATTGTCATTACACACAGGATCTTGTGTGGCACCAATGAGTTGTGTAACTCTGAGATTATCCTCTGGATAACTTGGTATATCATAATTAGACCTATGGTTATTATCTGGAAGGCTATTGTTTTCTCTAGATATACCTGTGGAGTTATTGTCCATGGGTTTTGTACTATGGACAGAGGGATTGGACAAGTCTTTATATTGATTATTTTCATATATATTGTTCAGACTTTGTCTTATAGCAGATTGTTCGTAGTAGTGTTAGAAAACCTATGATTTTCAAAGCAATCTAAGAGCTCCATCAATGGAGGAAAAACAATGAACGAAAATTGATAAAGATGGAGAAGAAAGAGAGATTTTCATTATTCTCACTAACTGAAAGCAGTTACACTGTATGATGAATATATAGCTAGCTAATGCCACGTCATTCAATCTAACTAACTGACTACATTCACGCAAACGTGAAGATCACATGATAATAACCATGCACACGTGAAGCTCCATAACCAGTCTAGTTTATGCTTTTGCTTGTGTTAATTAGCTCTTTATTTTCATCAGTTATTACCCCCCACAAGCTTGAGGCTGGTAGATATCAACCAAACCAAGCTTGGAGATACAGTCAAAGAAAGGACGTGGGCCAAGAGACTTTGTGAACACATCTGCAGCTTGTTGTTGCGAAGTGACCGGAAGTAAACGCATGAGGCCAGCCTGCAGTTTCTCCCTAACCAAGTGACAATCAATGTCAAGATGTTTCGTCCGTTCGTGGAACACGGGATTGGTAGAGATATGTAAGGCACTTTGATTATCACAATAGAGGACAGGCAAACGAGAAGGATGTTGCTGCAGATCGTGAAGGAGAAAACATAGCCATTGGAGTTCGCGAGTCACGGAAGAAAGAGCACGATATTCTGCCTCAGCAGAAGAGCAACTAACGGTGGCTTGCTTCTTAGATTTCCAAGACACGAGCGATTGACCAATAAAGAAACAATAACCTGTGATAGAACGTCGTGTGTCAATGCAGCCTCCCCAATCAACATCACTAAACCCCGTAATTTGGAGACTTGAAGCTTGGGGAAAGAAAATACCACGTGCGGGTGATCTTTTGAGGTAACGAAGCACATGCAGAGCAGCTCGATAATGAACTTCAGTAGGAGCACTCATGAACTGGCTCAATTGCTGAGTGGCATAAGCAATATCTGGTCTAGTTGTAGTAAGATAAAGCAGTCTTCCAGCCAGACGTCGATATGCAGTGATATCAATGAAAGCAGAACTTGTGTCTTGATGAAGACGAGTGGAGGCATCCAAAGGAGTGGAAGCGGGCTTGCAACCACTGAGGCCTGAGTCATGGAGCAACTCTAAGCAATACTTTCTTTGGCAAAGAGTAATGCCCTTGGAGGAACGTGCAACCTCGAGCCCAAGAAAGAATTTTAATTGACCTAAGTCCTTGATGTGAAATGTGCGATCCAAGGCAGCTTTCAATTCTTCAAACACTATGAGAGAAGTACCTGCCAGGATGATGTCATCAACGTACACAAGAAGAGCTGTAAAGGAAGTAGGAGAGGATTTAGTGAATAACGTGTGATCTGCATGAGCATGGACAAAACCTTGAGCATGAAGAAACGTTGTTAACTTTTCAAACCACTGCCGGCTAGCTTGCTTTAAGCCATACAATGACTTGATTAATCTACATACTTGGCCAGGTTTTGGAGAAGATACACCATTTGGCACTTTCATGTAAACTGCCTCGTGTAAATCGCCATGTAGGAAGGCGTTATTTACATCAAGTTGATGTAAATGCCACCCATGAATGGCAGCTAAATCTAAGAGCACACGAACAGTTGAAAGCTTGGCTACTGGAGAGAAGGTTTCGAAATAATCTAACCCTTTAGTCTGATTAAAGCCTTGAGCCACAAGACGCGCCTTAAATCGTTCAATGGAACCATCGGCATGCCTCTTTATTTTGAAAACCCACTTGTTTCCAATGGGAATAGCTTTAGGTTGCAGATCCACAAACTCCCAGGTGTGATTGCTACTCAGAGCCTCGATTTCTTTGTTCATAGCTTCAACCCAGCGAGGGTCCTTAGAAGCATTGAGAAAGCTAGAGGGTTCAACTTCAGAAGTCAATGCCATGATATAAGCCTTATGCTTAGAAGAAAGGCCAGAATAAGAGATGGAATTTGTGAGAGGATAAGAGCATGATGTAGAGGTATAAGAGTTGCAAACATAGTATTTAAGATAACTAGGAGGCTTTGCAACTCTAAGAGATTTTCTAGATGCAGGTTGGGAAGAAATATTGGTGGATGGTGAGGATAAAGGGTTAGAAAGAATGGTTGTATCATCTGATGTAGATGACAATTCAGATGAGGAAGGGATAGGTGAGGTATTTTGAGATTCAATGTTGGAAGAAAATGGAACTGGATCAGGTTCCACTATAGGAGAAGCACCATTACTATGAGGAATGGCCAAGTCACAAACTGATGGTGAATAAGTATGCTCTTGTTCAGAATGAGTAGTGGAGTGTGAAGAACTATGCTCAGAATGATTAATACCATCTTGATCAGTACCATTGAAAAGAGCAGGATCAAGATAGATATCTGTTGGAACTTCATCATCACCAAGGGTTTTGAAAGGAAATTCAAGGTCATAGAACTTCACATTGCGAGACACAAGAATGTCATGATCTATAACATCCACTAATATAAAACCCTTCATACCTGGCTTGTAACCCAAGAAAGCACACTTGCATGCTCTTGCATCAAATTTGTGGCGATTGTTTGGTAAGGTCGAGGCATAACCCAGGCAACCAAACACTTTTAAAGAGCTGAGGTCTGGGGCAGAACCATATAGCACCTCATAAGATGACTTATTTTTCAAAAGCTTTGTGGGAATTCCATTCATAAGACTGCATGAAGAACCGTATATGACCAGTATTCTTTGGCCAAACCTGATTGAAACATGAGGGCACGGCTAATATTCAGAATATGTTGATGTCGTCTTTCAACTCTACCATTTTGTTATGGAGTGTACACACAACTCTTTTGATGGATTATTCCCTTAGAAGCATAATACACGGGCATGGCCAACTCAACACCATTGTCACTTCTAACAATTTTAACTGTGGACTCATGCTGTGTCTCCACCATATTAATAAAGTCTTTGATTTTATGTGGTGCTTCAGACTTAGCTTTAAGCATTACCACCCACACATGCCTACTACAATCATCAAGAATGGTTAAGAAATATCTATAACGATGAACAGAAGGAGTATTAAAGGGTCCCCAAATATCTAAATTCACAAGTTCAAACACTTTATTTGCATTATTGTTACTGATGGGAAATGGTAGAATTTTCTGTCTTGCTTGCTGGCAAACATCGCATGCACCATGAATACCACTAGGAATATAACTGTACATTTGACTCATACAACTCATTCTATCATAAGATAGATGTCCTAGTCTAAGATGCCACAACATACTAGGTGGTATCTTTTCTTTATTTACAGCTTTCTTATTTACAAACACACTAGAAACAAGGCCTACATCATTGTTCCTTCTTGCAGCCAAGTGATATAGTCCATTATGCTCTTTAGCCAAACCAATCTTCTTCAAATCCTTCTTTCCCTGTATCATACAACCATCAGTACTAAAAACAAGATTGCAATCCTGTTCTCTACAAAGCTTTGACACAGATATTAGATTGACTTCAAATTGTGGCAAATAAAGCACATTTTGAATGGTAAGTGATTCAGATAGTTTCACATTGCCTGAAACTGAAGCTACAATAGAATTCCCATTTGGCAAGTTAACAATGATAGGACTTATCTCAGCATATGTATCAAACCAATCTATAGAAAAGCAAATGTGATGAGTAGCTCCAGTATCAAGTATCCAATCAATTTTATCAAGGCTACTAAAACAGGCTATAGAAGAGTTACCTCCTTTGGTCAGATTGATGGAGCCTGTATTCTTCTCCAGCAAAGTCATCAAGGATTAATACTGCTCCTTGGTTAGAGTCATATTTCCACTCTCACAAGTGGATCCAATTGATGACTTGGTCTCGACTTCTTCACTTTCAACTTGATTGACATAAGAGTTTCCTCTACCATTGTTTTGAGGATAGCCATGCTTCTTATAGCATCCATCAACAATATGCCCAGTTTTGCCACAATAGGTACAGACCTTGATGTTTCCTCTTCCTCTTCCTTGATATTGACTGCCATTTCCTCTTCCTCTTCCATATTGCTTTTGTCCTTCTACAACATTCACTAATCCTGCAGTCTCATCAGTCACATTCGTGCCTAAGATACTTGCTCCATATTGCAACTTCCTTTCTTGTTGCATCGCCAAAGAAAAGACTCTATTTATAGGAGGCATAGGATCCATCAACAATATTTGCGATGCTACACCTTGATACTCCTCATTCAATCCAATCAGAAATTGAATTATCTTGTCCTCAGATTTAAAATTCTTGACATTCTTCATGGTTAAGCATGTGCACGGAATACGACAAGTGCAATTTGGAACAGGTCTATATTGGTCTAATTCTTCCTATAATCCTCTCAATTCAGTAAAATAATCAGTAATCTTCTTGTTACCTTGCTTGAGATTGGAGATCTCTTGATGCAATTGCGCAACTCTAATGCGATCTCCTCTCATGAACCGATCCTTAAGATCATTCCACATGTCAATAGCATTATCAATGAATACAACACTCTGAGCTATCGATGGCGCGGTGGAATTGATGATCCATGTGTGCACTAAATTGTTACATCTCTGCCATGCTACATAGTTGAGGTCACCTTCACTGGGAACTGGTATGGAACTATCAACAAACTTGAATTTGTTCTTCATAGCCAATGCTCTCCTCATTTTCATTGACCACGCGTGATAGTTACCACCAGATAAAGCTGGTGTAACGCAAATTGTAGATGATTTCTCCGATGGATGCACATAGTAGGGATCGAGTTGATCCACTTGATTTCAATTGTTACTGGTGTTAGTGTTTCTTGCCATAGCTATATGAAAAAAAAAACAAAAAAAACGCAGAGAAAGAGAATCAAGAAACAAGAAATCGAGAATCAAGAAGAAACAAAACGAAGGATCAAGAATTTGCGATCGTCATCAACAATCAATCAACCAGATCTAGCAATCGTTAACGCAGCGGAAACATAGCAGGATCAACCTGCTCTGATACCATCAAATCAATCTAAGAGCTCCATCAATGGAGGAAAAACAATGAACGAAAATTGATAAAGATGGAGAAGAAAGAGAGATTTTCATTATTCCCACTAACTGAAATCAGTTACACTGTATGATGAATATATAGCTAGCTAATGCCACGTCATTCAATCTAACTAACTGACTACACTCATGCACACGTGAAGATCACATGATAATAACCATGCACACGTGATGCTCCCATAACCAGTCTAGTTTATGCTTTTGCTTGTGTTAATTAGCTCTTTATTTTCATCAGTTATTAGATTTTCGAACAATTTTGATTGTATAATAAGGGTTTGACCATTACCCACATAGAGCTTATTGGAGGGCATGGCTGATTTGGATTTTGGAACAATTTACGTCGCGAAGCCCTGATTTGGTCCTGGAACTTGTCTTCTAACCCTCATACCATTGTGTTGTTGGGCTAAAAATTCTCTATGTATCTTGATCTTGAGACCTAAAATAAACCAACTCATCTGATCCATGGATGACAACCCCACAATAAGATTATCCAAAACTTCAAACTCAGTCAGGTATTCGGTCACATATCCCGATTGAGTGAGTTTGAAAAGATTACCACTACAGAAAAAAAGGCCTCCTACCACGCCCAGAAAACCGAGGCTTTATGCAAAATAACCGTGGCGTAACGCTGAGTCCACGGTTCGGCCACGGAAATCCAACGGTGGAGTATACGGCCGTGGCCAAAAGTAAAGTCCACGGTTTTTTGGTATAGACCACGCCATTTTTACAACCGTGGCATTTTTAGGCCACGGTTTAGGTAGCTTGATTAAGGCCGCGGTTTGTATTTGCCATGACTTAATAACTGTGGCTATATTGTAAAGCCACGGTTTCATTTTAACGTTTACGACACAGTATTAGTTCAAGATATAGCCACGGTTTGGTTATGACCACAAATTTAAAACCATGGTTATATTTTGTATGTTCTAAACCATTAATCTTGCCACGGTTATATTTTGAACTCAAACTGAAACAAAATCGAAAACATGAAACTAACTCAAACCAACTTCTGAACCGTGAAATCTAAAAACCAGAATCAAACATAAATCGAGTGATCAATGCATATTAAAAGAAAAATGCATATTAAAATAAGAACTATGTCAAAGGGTTGCTGCTCAAATGAGTGATCAATCAAAATCATTACAAATAATTATGTTTTTACAACACACTACAAGAAAATTAAATTTTTGCAGCGACAACAATTATTGAGAAATACGTATAATTGCTGCGAAATGTCACTTGCACTTCACACAAGGCTTTTAGTTAGCAAGTATCCTGCAAGAAATTAAATTTAACAATTAACTTAGGTTCTTAAACCTCAATTATCCAAAATCATGATCAAGCAATATGAACAACGGTAAGAACACAATTATAGTATAAATAAGCCAAGCCTTAAGTAACACCAAGAGCAATTCCAAATCTCTTCAGCCAAATAAACAACTCACCACACTTTTCCCAATGCAAAACATCACCTAAACTACCATTCTTCATATACTCATAAACCAATATATCTAAGCATATATTTGAAATTAAAAATAAAATATCAATTGTTTTCAGGCCATATAGATAAAAATAACTTCATAAGACATAGTAGAATCAAATTTCACTTATTAGAAGGATTGTGGAGTTATGAATACATATGGATAAAAATGTTCTTGACACGACACTCTACGGAAACACCCTTCAATTTCTATAGAAAGAAAAAATAAAAGTAAACATCACAATGAAACCAACTTAATCCTATCTTTGACAAAGAGCGTAGCGAATTGGTTTACAAAGACGCTTCTATTTTCTAACAACTTAGCCACTACAACCATCATAACATTCTAATCTATAACAATTAAGCTAATCTTCATATCTAAACTAAAAAACAATGAATTTACATTCCATCTCATACATCATAGACCTTAAAAATAATCTGCAACAATTAATGACATCAAAATTAAAGCAAAAGTTAAGAAATTTACATGTAGGTGTGGCGAGCTTCAAAGTCCTGAAGCAAATATCATAAAGAGTCGGAAAGAAATATGGAACTTATATCAAACTTCATTTCCATGAATATTAACACATTGTTTTCCAATTATTCAGAAAATAGAATCATTCATTTGCAAGAAGACTTACATTCTGCAATGACATGGTCCTTCCTCTTTACAACATTCAAACACAGGAGGCTTCCAATGATTTGCAGCACAGATCTCATACAACTTTGAGACAAGAGACAAGAGACAAGAGGGGAATATCAAACCAGTTGAGAATACACAAAACAGATGTTACCGGAAAGGCAAAAAGAAGATACATGGAGACAAGAACTCCTGTTGCTAAGCCAATTCCATCAACTTCCCATGTTGCTATTGACTTCAAATCTGATTGGTCATGTAAAAATCAGATCCCAATCAATGAAAAAGATTAACAAGGAAATTATTTTAAAAGCACATAGTGAAGTGAAATGTTAGAGCTTCAAGCAACATCTTTCCATGATTGCAAAAGTCAATACCAGGGACAAGTTCACTAGAAGTACTTACCACAGGAAATCTTCAAAGCACACCTCACTGGAAAAACACACACGCACAAGAGAACCATTGTAAATTTACATTTTAAAAATTGTTGTTTGAAGAAAAAATTTAGAAAGTGCATTTCAATTCATCATCCTGAAGGAAACTGAGAAAGTATATAGCATCATAAAGCACAGTTACATTTAATTCTTATTGCAATAGTAGTTTTCATATAAAGCGAAACAGCAAACTTATACTCATAAGTTATATTTTCAAAACTATAGTTCTCAATTTCAAAACCAAATTAACATAATTGACATATAACACAAGTCAATTACAAATAAACTACTTAAAAACATTAACTGATAAACAAACATACAATTTTACCCAACACATACATCTAATAAAATATCGAAACTTCGGATACCCAATTGCCCAATAAAAGAACTCAAGCGCCACCATTGAACCGACATCACATGCAAGATAAGCAACCAACATATAATTCACATCAAAACAGAAGCTAAAGGAGGAAAGTAATTTGGTTGCGGCAATTTACCGAACACTTGGCACGCAAGTTGCTTTACGGTGGTAACATCAACAAATCGACAACGATTCATAAACCACAACCTGCAACAACAACAATTATCAACAATAGCAACAACAATTCAACATCATTAAGTGAAATAATTGAAGCAAAAAGAAGCGACAAAATTAGCTGAAGCATTCTATCGAACATCTTGCAGACAAGACTAAAAGTTGTATTTTCTGCATATTTAAAGATAAATTATCTTCCAATTCAACTACGTGATACTGTATGCTCACCGTAAATTAGGTTAGATTCAAAGCTTGAACCAAAATGCAAGCAATTCCAAGCTACACATGAACCAAACACAAACTGAGCTGAACCGATTATGAACTCAAAAGGATGTCACATTTCTGGATTCCATGTAAAGTAGAATTTGGATGGATCTGTACTGCAAAACGCTTGAGTCTTTAGGATTTGGATTTGTAGAGTATGAATTGTAAGGATCTGACCAAAGAAAGCGACAAAAATATGATCTTTTATATCAGAAACATAGAAAACAATAAAAATCTATCTAGTTTGCAATGGAAACAAAATTTTCACCAAGATGTATGTTAGACAAACACTGATTCACAAATAAACAAACACTATTTCAACTACATACTCTTTGTCATCAACAATCTTCCTCACTGATCTTCACAACAAAAGTAAAACAACAGTAAAAACAAACAACATTACCAGGGGATAGAAACTCCGAAAAGTACCGATGACGCTTTAAGCTTTAAACCCTAAGATCCTAAATCTAGGTTCCAATTCAAACATAATCATAAACCCTAGGATCCTAAATCTAGCTTCAAATTCAAACAAAATCATGGAAAACCGAGATTAATTTCGATTTAGCATAAAATAAAATTGACAAAGAGTGAAACCTAGAGTCTTGGAGTTTGGCGGTGGATTTCTTCTCGACGCCGAGAACGACGTTATCGGTACCGCAAACACCGACGGCGGCGTTACCTTTGCGAACGGGAGAGACGGGGATGACGAGGGAGAAGAGAGATCGTGGAGGCGGAAGAGAGAAAAGGAATTAGGGTTTGTGCTTATACAACCCGCTCTGGTTAAGGAAGATTAAGGAAGGGAAATGTTTTTGGAAACATAAGGGAATGTTTTTTTTTCTTTTTTTTAATAAAAAATAATTAGAAAAGATATAATAATGAAAAAGAGGGAAATTGAAAAATAAAAGAGGGAAAGTTTGGCGAAAATAAAAGAGGGAAAGTTTGGCGGGGTATAAAATATGGGTTTCAGCCACACTTTGAAGCTAAATTTACAAGCCGCGGTTATTAACTGTGGTGTAAATATAAATGTCATTTTGTAAACGTGGGAATTTAAGAAAATGCCACAGTTTCACGATCTGGGTTCAATATTTCAAAATATATTTCCACGGTTTAAAAACTCCGGCCAAAGCATATATGTAGCCACAGTTTTTGAGCTGTGGAACAATTTGGCGTGGCCGTAGGCCATTTTTCTTGTAGTGTACCTTCCAGATCGTCGTACATAGTCGGAGCAAATTGAGTTTCAAGTCCGATGAGGAATTGATTATAGGAGACATTATAAAGTTTTGATACAGCCATTGATACCAGGATAGACATGGTCCAAGATAAAAGGAAGATAGTGATGCGGTCTCATCAAGGAAGATAAAAGGAAGTTCTAAATTTGTTCTTAAAGGAAGTTCTAAATTTTTTTCTGGCCTGTGTAATGTATCCATTGTTGGATTTGAGCACCATTGGTGCTGTATGATTTAAATATATGTATACCATTGCTGATCAAAAAAAAAAATTTGTTCTTCCAACCAATGACCTATTTCTTCCAGACGGATAATCACAACTGGAATTTATATAGCAAGCTCATCACTGCAATCATTCATGGAACTGGAATTTATATAGCAAGCTCATCAATGCAATCATTCATGGATGTGGTAGCACGTGTTTCGGCCATTTGACTAGGTCAAGGAAATCTCTCTTAATGAGAGCATCAGTGTTAAGGAAATAGATTCTAAGAATTAGAGGACAAAGGAACTCTTAAAGAAGAAGATAGGGAAATGAAACATTATTTCACTCTTAACAGAACTCTATTACTTTGATTGTTCAACACACTTAAGAGAATTATGCTTGTTTGAGGGTGGTTTTGAGAGCTGGGAGAACAAGGTCATGGTGAGCATCAGTACACCATAACTTGGAAGTAATGAACAGTTCGTCACGATTTTTAACGATGCCTTCTTCTAACGACTTCGACACAGTTTGGCCTAGAAGTTCTTCAGTATTATACAAAGAAGCAGTATCAAAATGTCTGTAGCCAATGTCAATGGCATCAATCAAAGCTGTTGGAGGAGGAGGAGTTGTTGTTCCATATCCTATGGCTGGCATCTTTTTTCCTGAATTTAGTACCATCGCTGGAACTTTCTTTACTTCCATCTCTTTTATTTTGTTGGTTAAAAGCACAATCTTCACACATTCACAATTTTCTCTTATGAATGTTAAGATTTGAGGTTATATAATGGTTTAAGATACAAAGAAGGTAACAAAAATCAGACTTATTAAATTTTTTATATAAAATTGCTTTGTTTTCTGAAGTACCGTTGTTAATATTTAGTGTAAAAAAAGATCTTGCATGACACACATTGATAACCAAAGTAAATAAATATGACTAGAAGCCTGACTGTAACAGAAAATTTGCATTCTTGCATAGTCCAAGTGGATTATGATTGGACAACATCAAGGGTCACTACTTAATCCTTGTGTTTTCCAGATTCAAGGGTACTATTCCATTACATGTGCACAATTGCACTATTCAATTTTCGGGATAATTGAAATATTGTTGGAACTTGGAAAAGCAAACCGACAATATTCAATTGCACTATTGCATTTTTAGAGAATAATATTAATTACACAGAAATGCAAAGCAAACAGACAATAAGTTGTTATCCCTTTTTTAAAAATTGAAGCATTCGATTTTTCCCCACTATTTAATCCTTGTTTTTTAATTTTATTTTCCAACTTTGAAGTGTAATAAACACTTTCAACTATATCAGTGTTTTAAAAATCGAACTGGACATTAAACTAGTGAGGGTATTGGGTCACTGATTTATTGTTTGAACCACTGAGTCACTGATCGAACCGCATGAGTAACCAAATTAAATCGGATATTTCGGTTGAATAGACATATTGTTATAACAAAATTATATAAGTATAAAATTTGTCGAACCGGATGATTCAATATCTACAAAATATAACTAACACTTAATTTTTTTTTAAATGTAATATTATAAATAAATTCACAAGCTCGTAATTTAAATTCAAATTTTAAAATAGGGATCACACATGTATAATTGCTAATAAAGTTTAATCGCAACATAATTTAATTGAATAATTTATAATAAAATAATTCTATTGTCAACTAAATTTAATTTTAAGAAAGAAAAAATTGTTTCAATGTTGGGATCTCCTTCTTCAATATCAAATCATCATAACAAAATCAACTGTATTTGCAATATTTTTTATTTATTTTAATTTTTCATTAAAATAATCAAAACGACGTCGTTTTAATTTTTTTAAATTAAAAATTAAAAAGTGCACTTAAACCGCCGGTTTTTATAATTTACACCGGTTTTGACCGGTTCACACCAGTTCAAACACATTTCCGATCCAACTATTGAACCAGATCGATTACCTGTTTGGTTTCCAGTTCGACCAGTCTGACCGACCAGTCTAGTCTGATTTTTAAAACACTGATCAAGCCTATCCATGTCTTTTAAACCTTTGTCTTTTTGAGGATGTAATTAAAATATGAATACTGTTAACCAGTATCTATCTCTGGAGTATCTCCGAAGCACGGGATAAACAATAATAAATAATCTTTAATCTCACTTTTATACATTTCAAAACAATGTAATAATTAAATATACTTAACATATTAATTTAATTGAAAGGAAATGTCATTATTGTTAGAGGCAACTCGAGGGAGTCAACGAGAGAACACTTTACTTAGGACACACTTTGTGAGACACACGCCACATCTCCACCTAAAACTTTAAGGTGATAGGTGTGTGGGTTATCTCACTTATAAAGTGTTAATTCTTCCTTTTTCTAATCAATGTGGGACTTCTTCCTCACACTTGATTCTCAGCACTCCCCCTCAAGTGTGAGTCCACAAAGCTCCCCCTCATGTGAAAGCTACATGTATCCGTTGACTTTCAACTATAAGTTTTAGCCGATCCCTTTCTCGAACCAAAGGCTCATGATACCACTGTTAGAGGCAACTCGAGGGGATCAACGAGGAAACACTTTGTGAGAGACACGCCACATCTCCACCTAAAACCTTAAGGTGATAGGTGTGTGGGTTCTCTCAATTATAAAGTGTTAATTCTTCCCTTTTCTAATCAACGTGAGACTTCTTTCTCACACTTGATTCTCAACAATTATGAAGTTCAACTATTATAACCCATTTCAATATTATCATTTCAATATGCAAGTGATTTACCAGAAATAAAATAATTAAAATAAAAAAAAATTATAAAACTCATAATAAATTAACAATAAAATATTATCACCAAAATGATCAAAAATAATTTTTGAATAATCATTCTCTACAAAATAAACTTTTCTATTGGACATATATTCAAATTAATTTTTTTATATTACAATATTTAGAGTTTATTATTTACAGATAAAAATAATATAAAAATAAGTTATAAAATTATTTTATAAGTCTCGGAAAAATAAAAAAATAACATAAATTTTGAAAAATAAATAAATAAATAGAATATATTTTCAAAATGTGAAGAGCGTGTACCTAATGCAACGAGGAATTTAAAAGCAACAGAAAATAAAAATGGAAAATAATAATATGCAACGTCTCGATTTTTTTGTTTTAAATAACACTTTTAATAATTTTCCTTTTTTAAATAATATTAATGGACTCAAATGATGCATTTGATGATTCTTAATTAGTGCCCTGGAGGCTGGAGCACTAGTTAGCATTCCCTATAAAATATTAATAAGATTAATTATTTAGACTAATTAACTACTCTTATTGACCATACACGTCTTTTTATACTTCACATTAATATAACGATCTAACATCCTTTTGAAGCTCTCTTTTGACATTAACAAGCAAATATTAACGATGGCTCAAGTGGTCAAAGATGTTTAAAACTCTTGATCAAGCCATCAAATTAAAGAATTAAGGTTTGATGATCATTAGTAATCTCCTCTGATGATGGAATCTGACTTGAAGATATCTCAAACTTCATCTTCAAGAAGATTCAAGTGAAGTGTTCATATAATTGATATAT
Source organism: Vicia villosa (assembly GCF_029867415.1). Taxonomy (NCBI): domain Eukaryota; kingdom Viridiplantae; phylum Streptophyta; class Magnoliopsida; order Fabales; family Fabaceae; genus Vicia; species Vicia villosa. The sequence continues at coordinate 116,937,619 of NC_081184.1, read as the reverse complement.
TTGACAAAAGGACTTAAAGCTTCAAAGTGTGAAAGAGAGGAAATATGAAAGCTCGCATATTCGTGTTTGGGTGTTCAATATTTTGTAAAAACACAATGGCTTTTTTGAAAAATAGCATGGTTAAATCACACACTCACAAATTATGTTTGAAACCTCTATTTTTCAAATATAATCACCTAAAATATTTTTGGAGCCTAGCGAGATGAACCTGAGAGCGTTAGATTGATTAGGGCAAGTTTTCGAACATCCTAATCGATTAGATAAGGGTAAAACGAGTCTATAATCGATTGTGATAATGTCTTAATAAATAGCCAATTCAAAACTCCGTCTTGGTTCGAGATAAGTCCATGCAAAATCTCTATTTGCCTTAGAGACTAACTGCTCGAGGCTCCACTCGTTGTTTGGCGTGAAGACTAATAGATGTAATTCCTTGATTGCTGTTTGGTTAGAAGTAAACTTGAAACTTCATCTTTCCTTGTATAAGGGGGTTCATGAACTTAACCTTCAAAAAGCTCTCAAACATTATTGGATACTCTCAAGATAAACTCTTAGGGAGAAGAGTCTGTAATTTATTTAAGACCGAACATCTATAAATCTGTGGTGTTATCTCCCTTCTCTTAACTTTTTTTCTCCTGCTTATTTTCTATCCCATGTATATTCAAAATGTTTTCAAAATCCGATTTTAAAAACAATTTGTTTCAAACCAATATTTTTCAAACCCCCCACAATCCATACCTCTCTTATGTGTGGAGTCACATGTTTAACAAATGGCACAAGATAATAGATCATACACTAAAAGGATAACAATCTATTAGCCTGGGAATTTTAGGCTATAATTTCAACATGAAAGGATGATGTGAAAGTGTGAGATTGCTACCATGAGTTTAGACATGACGATTACTTCGACCGAGGTGGTGATATCGATTTTCCTACCATGGGTTTAGAGACTTAGTATATTCTTGGGTTCAAGAATGGCCTAGATACCCACTAAGTCTAATCTGGAGAAATCTCATGAACAGATCCACTAAATTACGATCACTCTATCTCTTCAAAATATGTTTAGAATCTCAAAAATATTTATGATGATTTGGCATATTTGCTAGGAGTAGGAATAAGAAAAATTCATTGGCTAAATATACGTAGCTGAAGTGTATCTTCGACTCCAAGATTGCAAGACTTACTTAAAGATTCTCGACAGAAAAATTTAGAAGATTTAAGGGAAGTTATTGAATTGGTAGCAATTTGCAGCAGTTCAAATGCTTAAAACACGTGGAATGAAGGTAGAATGTAGAAGCCCATGTAGTAGGATACATATTGTTGATTTCTGCAAAGATAACTGTCATTGACAGTCAACATTGCAATAGTATATAAAAGGAGTTACGTAATGTAACAAGGGCCGCAAATTTCATCAAGTATTCTCTATAGAACTTAAGTATCAGAGTCACATAGAGAAAAGAGTTTGAGAGAAGATGTATGAACTTGTGTCATTTCTTTTAGTTATTTAAATTCGATCATTTACTTAAATTATTTTTATCATGTTCTTCATTTATTCCTTTATTCCAAAGCAGTTATGCATTGTTTCAATTAGAGTTTCTGACCTAGTTATTGACATTCAAACATAAACACATATCTTCTCAAGCTTTATATATGCACAAACTGTACTATGATTTTTTTAGTTTAATCCATTAAAAAGCACTAAAACTTGTGATTTGATTTACTAAAAATACCAGACAACAAATTGTTTCAATTCCACGATTATTTTCAATAAAAGGTGCATTCTTGAAACAATTTGATATATCTTGTGATATTGTATGTTGTTAGTGTTTTGTTGTTAAAATGTATTTTTTTTATTTGTTGCATGTATTTGTTATGTTGTCGTTGACAAATATTCTCAAAACAAGAACAAAACATTTCTAAGTCACAAGAAAGAGCCTTCTTGTGACTTAGCAATGTTTTGTTTTTTAAAATTATTATACATGTTGACAATAGATGAAGTTTAGTTTATTATATGCTATGTAGATTGTTTGTTTCATGAATGTTTCACTGAAAATATATTCTTTTAAATTGACATAGAAACTTATAATCTAAAAATAAAGTTGCATTTGAAAATCAACTTATATCAATCAATGTTTTCCAAATTGCATGCGTCTCATCATTCATATCACGCTATTTAGAATTTAGAATGTGATTCAATGACTTGATTCCTTCATTATATCAATATCTTCTCTTATAGTTTAATTTGAATAAAATCTAATTATTGGCTAGGTCTACCTCATTGTCGTCACTTATCATCGTGGTTGTTATGATGATAAGTCATCATAACAATCACGATGATAAGCGCCGATGATGAGGTAGACCTAGCCAATAAATTGATGTTATTCAAATTAAACTAGAATCTAAGGAAATGATGCAATGAAGGAATCATACCATTGAACCATATTTTATGTAAATTACAATTCTGCAAAGATAACTGTCATTGACGGTCAACATTTCAATAGTATATAAAATGAGTTAAGTGATGTAACAAGGGCTGCAAATTTCATCATTATCAACCACGTCATCTAATGTAATCACACATTCTTGCAGCCTTGCAGGCACGTGTCTTATTCTCTGAGGTCTTCTTGGACCTGCTTCACCTAGGAATTCTTCTTGTCGAACTTCTTCTCTTTCGACTTCAATGGCTGGTTTTTCACATAAGACTCTCACAGAATCTTTCTTGACATTCTTAGTCCAATCCCATGTGATAAGCTCATCTATGATCACGTCCCTAATGATCACAACTTGCTCGTTTACTGGGTCGAACAAATTATATCCTCCAATTGAATGATATCCTATTATAATCATTTGACTCGACTTGTCATTAATATTTCTTCTCAACTGATCTGGCACAAGTGTATATGCTATAAATCCAAATATTTTCATATAACTCAAGCTAGGCTTGACACCAAACCAAAATTCTTCTGGCGTGAATCCTTCTAGCTTCTTCATCGGACATCTGTTTAATATGTATGTTGCAGTCGACATAACTTCACCCCAAATTTGTTTGGGTAAATGCTTGCCTTTTAACATACTTCTCACCATATTCATGATGGTTCGATTCTTCATTTTTGTAGTTCTGTTTTGCTGTTGTGTGAAGGGTAGCACCACATCATGCACAATCCTTTTTTTTCACAAAATGTGTCGAAGTTTTTTTACACATATTCTCCACCACCATCAGTTCTCAGAATCTTGAGCTTTTGTCCATTTTTCCTTTCAACCATAGATTTGAACTTGGCAAAGACCTCGATCACTTCACTTTTCTTCTTAACCAGGCAAGTCCACCAATTTTGAGTGAAATTATATATGAATGTGACAAAGTATTTGTTATCTCCATTCGAATCCACCTGGATTAGACCACATACATCAGAGTATATGACTTTAAGGATTGCCTTTGACTTGCTTCCTGTATCCTTGCTGAAGTTGTTCTTGTGCTGCTTCTTCTGCACACATTCCTCACACATTTCTCTTGGAAAAACGATCTCGAGTAACCTCGAAACCATATTTCTTGTTTTCAACTCTTTAATTTCATTGAAGTTGAGATGGCCTAGTCGATAGTGTCATATCCATTCATCTCTGCTTGTTGTAGTTACAAGGAACTTGTGCTCCATCTCAATCTTGAAGGTTCTATTATGAGACATGGGAGCCTTCAAGATTAACTTGCCACTTGAGTCGATAACTCTCATCATATTGTCTTTGATTGATACCTTGTAGTTCTTTTCGACCAACTTCCTAAGCTGAGAAAATTGCTCTTCATACCTTGTATGTATAACACATTGGAGATTACTGGCCTTTCGCCATCTTTCCTCATAATCAAAACATCAAGGGTTATTATCATTTTACCCCCCTGCCATATAGGTCTTTTCTGGTTTTGCCCCCTGTAAAATTTTTTTTTTGAAAAACAACCTTGTCATTTCAAAAAGCAAACTTTTTAGCCCCTAAAGTCAAAATCCGCAGGAAAATCTGCAGGTTTCCTGCGGATTTTCTTTCGGATTTTCCTGCGGATTTTGACTTTAGGGGCTAAAAAGTTAGCTTTTTGAAATGACAAGGTTGTTTTTCAAAAAAAAAAAATTACAGGGGGCAAAACCAAAAAAGACCTATATGGCAGGGGGTAAAATGGTATTAACCCAAACATCAACAATACCTTCAGTTGCTAGAGTATGTTCATTTGCAAATTTCACCATGCTCTTCATCGAGGGCTTTATGTTGACAACCCAATCTTTCTTTTCAAACAGGTGTGATGAGCATCCTGAGTTCAAGTATCAATGGTCCTTTAATCTATCTTCATCTCTTGTTGTGACCATCAACACCATCTCATCTTCTTCATGTTTTGCAAACTTTTCATCCCTTTCTTGATTCTTCTGTTTTTCTGGACAATCACTAGAATAGTAATCATACTTTTGAAAATTGAAACACTCAATGTGACTTTTGTCAGGTTTTCGACCACCACCACTTCCTCTGTTTGCAACACCACCTATTTCATTGCTTTGGTACGAGGGCTTTCTCTTATTTGACCAAATTCCTTCTTACTGATTTCGATCATTCGAATTATTGTAGCCTTCTCTACCTATGTTTCCATTCCAACTTCCTTTTCCTTTCTTTTCTTTTGCTAATTGAGCCTGCAAAACCACATCACTCTTCGATTTTTTTGCAGTTCTTTCAGTCATTATTTGTTCATGAGATTCAAGCGTCCTTTGAAGTTTTTCCTTTGTCAATATCGATAAATATTTCAACTCTTTTATGGCAACCACCACGTGGTCGAACTTTGGAGCCAATGACCTCATGATCTTTGCCACAACTGATCTTGATGTCAACACTTATCCATTTAACTTGATTTGATTCACCAGTTTCTTAACCCTAGTGAAGAAATCGGTTATGTTTTCACTTTCTTCCATCTGAAGCAATTCATATGTTCTTTTGTGAGTTTGTAACCTCACCTCTTTCACCTTTTCTGCACCTCCAAAAGAAAATTTCCACAATTTCCCAGGCTTCTTTAGCTGATTCAACATCACTCAGTTTCTCAAAATTATCTGGATCAACACATTGATGAATTATAAAGAGTGCTTTATAATTCTTCTTCTTCTTCTTCTTCTTCTTCTTCAATTCTTTGTGTTCAGTCGTTGTTTCATCCATTACGTTTTCTGCAAGCGGTGTTACTTCTTCTTTAACAAGATCCCAAAGATCTTGATAATAGAAAACCACCTCCATCCGTTTGCACCAACTCTCATGATTCTGATCCTTCAGAATGGGGAGATTCGCCGGAAAATGTCCTTTTGGATGATTCATTGTCATCGTGATTTTCTTCCCATAGATCGCTCAAGCAGTGTTTTAGGTTCCAGATGTTAGAACTAAACTCAAATCTTTGAGTAATTCCTCATCGCTACACAATGACAATGAAAGAAGGAAGAAATAGAATTTGGAGATAAAGGGGAATTAAGGCTTGAACAAAATTAGAGAAAGAAGAATATTTTCTGCAGAGTATCTCTCTGCCCATAAACTATGGAGAATTCTTATTCACTTTGCAACTGCAAAATTCTGTGAATACAAGTGTTATCTTATAATATGGGTTACTCCATCTATTTATAGTTTTAGGTTGCTTTCTCCCTAAGCCAAAGTCCAGAATACCTATTTTGGTCTAAGTCGAAATCCTGTGTGTAGCAACATTCTTCGACACTTCGACATCTAATACAACTCGACAAAACTTAAATTATTTCGACACACCCTTGTTCTATCGAGCAACATATTGCTTCAACACAATGAATTCCAATATCAACAACAAGTACTTCACAATAATAATGCAGATCAAAGTAACTGACCAACTGTCTTATAAAAAACATTATCAAGGAAAATCCAGTGGAATAAAACCTAAAAAACGGGGAAAAGGATACAATTTGAATACAAGAAATAATCATTGCTTAACACATGATCCTATAAATTATTTAAACATCTCCATCCCACAACTCTTCCAAGGATTTGTAAGGTCCATTTTCTGATATAAACATTTCTCCTTTTAGGGTTCTGATTTGAGGAATCTGATTGATTTTGTCAGACTCTTCTTGGCTCAATTCCCAATCAAATATTTCAATGTTTTGTTTCATCCTCTCCTTATTGAAGCTTTTCACAATAGCAGGTACCCCATGCTGGTATATCCATCTTAGAATTATCTGCATAATATGTATCCACATTAGAAATATGTAATAGTCATCTCAATATAATAGTATATCTATGTTTTAAAAGCCTTATTAAAACCATAATTGAATAAATATATTTCATATAGTTGTCATTGAATATAGTTTGAATGCTTTGAAATAAAATATGCACCTGGGCTACACTTTTCTTTTTAGCCTCAGCAATTTCATGCAGAATTGGATTATCCATCACTGAAGGGGAACCCCAAGGATCTTTGTATGCTCCTAGTGGTGACCATGCACTCACATGAATTCCTTTATGCTTGCAGAATTCTCTGAGTTTCCCTTGATTCCATGATGGGCTCATTTCCACCTAAGTACAAATAACAATGTGTAACATGAAGATACATCCATGTCTATAATTAGTAGGATGTATTGTATCCAGATGTATTTTTACGTATATGTCTGTATCTGATACGTGTCTGTTAATTTTCCATTTTAAAGTAAAGACGGAAAAAATTTAGTATATTTCATATATATGTGAGAATGAATCAAATCAAATAGTGCGAAAATCTTATACCTGATTAACCGCAGGAGTGATTTTGGCATTTTCTAAAAGTAAGGAGAGTTTTTTGGCTCCAAAGTTGCTAACACCAATAGACTTTGCTAAGCCCAATCTATGACACTCTTCCATAGCTTCCCATACTCCTTTTATGTCGATAGGAATCATATCCTCACTTTTAAAGCCTACAGCATCTTGTTTCAACCTCACTGGCCAATGAATCAAATACAGATCCACATAATCCAACCCAAGATTTCTAAAAAATTTCAACGGAAAAAATGAAAAAAAATAAAATTAGTCAAGTAATAAAATATACAAGCCCAAAAAAAGGAAAAAAATGAAAAGAGAAGAGAATTATGCTTGCTTGAGAGTGGTTTTGAGAGCTGGGAGAACAAGGTCATGGTGAGCATCAGTACACCATAACTTGGAAGTAATAAACAGTTCGTCGCGATTTTTAATGAGGCCTAGCTCTAAAGCTTTTGACACAGCTTGGCCTAGAAGTTCTTCAGTATTATAGAAAGAAGCAGTATCAAAATGTCTGTAGCCAATGTCAATAGCATCAATCAGAGCTGTTGGAGGAGGAGGAGTTGCTGTTCCATATCCTATGGCTGGCATCTTTTCTCCTGAATTTAGTACCACTTCTGGAACATTCTTTGCCGCCATCTTTGTTTTTTGTTGGTATAAAGCACAAGTTTTGCAAAATTCTAAATTTTCTCTTATGAATGTTAACTTTGAAACTTGAGTTGTGACTATAAATAATGTTTTAAGATAAATATTGGGTATTATAGTTATTATATTATTCATCATTGAATATTGAATATTGAATATTCGTTCACTAATGACCAAAGCAATGACAAAAGCTGTTATTGACCTAACATGTATTCAAGTTCCAATTAAATATAGGAGTATATGTATAATTTTATATAGTTTTAAATAGGTTGATAGAGATATAACATGTTTCAACATCAGAGGTATGCAAAATGCCACTACAGATCATCAAGTTTGGAATATTCAGAGATAATATGTTTGACGTTGGCACAGGGCTGTATTACAATTTCAATGACAATAAAATTTGACTATAGAAAAAATATTGTTAAAACCTTTGTTATTGACAATAAAATTTGACTATAGAAAAAATATTGTTAAAACCTTTGTTATTGAAATCAAAAAGAGAAAGAAAATATATTTTGAGATTGCTAAAAATTAAAAAGCTGAAAAGCATGAAGAACATTTGATTTGAACGGTCCGCGGATTTTAGATTTGACCAATTCGATTTAGGAATTTCAGATTTATTTACAACTATTTATGTTATTGATACTACAACTTTTTTGATTTATAAAAAATCGTAAGTAATTATTTGTATATAATTTATTTTTAATAAAAATAAAACCTTCTTCATGATAATTACATTCTGAAACTAAATAATTATATTTCCTGACACTATATTGTATAATGTATGGAATTGGATCCTCGATCGGTAGCCATGCTTTCGATCTATATGTTTGCAGCCTAATAATAAAAAAGAATATTTAATTAGATTGAATATTAAATTTTATGTTGCATATTTTTTAATGATTTTTTTATGATATATCATTAATAGTGATTTATTATATGTTTAGTTTATAATTTTATAAGTTTAGGTTGATTAAAAATAAAAGTTCTAATGTTTTAGAGAGATTGAAAACATATTTTATTTTTAATACATTTTAGAAATATATATGCGTAATGAATCATAATTCGTATTAACAGACGAGTATCTGTACTAAAATTCATTCGAACTCACGAGTTATTATATTTATTGTGCAATTAAAGAAAATAAAAATAAATATATTTTAAATAATGTATGAATCCGAATACGGATAAAACTTATTTTTTTATGTTAGTAATATTCAATTATAAAATTAAAATAATATTTTCAAATAATATATTATTAGTTCATATTTATAAAACTAAATGATTGCATAAATATTTTTATAAATAATGTCAAAACAAATTTAATATTTATACACGGGAAAAGATACGATTGATCTAAATATTTGTATATGTGAAAAAACTATATTTATTCTCCAAATATAAGTAAAAATATGTTTTTCTTTTAAAAATAATACACTTTCTTGGTTAAATAATTTGTCATTCTGCTTTTTCATTCTTATTACATTTTTAAAACATATGCGCGTAACACACCGGTACATGTATGAACGCACGAGTATCCTTATCAGAATTCGTGCGAACCAACGGGTTATTACTTTTTTTGTGCAAGTAAAGAAAATAAAAGTAAATATATTTTATATAATGTATGAATACAAACACGAAAAAAATGTATTTATATTACTAATATATATATATATATATATATATATATATATATATAAATATATAACTAATTGCTCTAGACAGAGTCTGTGGCTGGCCCACCATCAGACAAGGCCCAATCCATCACTATTGTAAGGAAGGCCCAACGAAATAGCCCAAGTTGCCATGACCGTTGTGGAGCTTCTCACCCATGTGCCACTCTAAGGACACGTGGCTAACTGCCCTCTGGAAGAACCTGCCTTCCTCCATCTGATGATCACAGACAGTTGACCTAGAACGTGGACCACGTGTTGGTCACCCTTACCCACGTAGGATCCTGACAGTCTTCAATTTTGGACCGAAGAATTCAGTCCAAGAAGAGATTTTGGCCCAGCGCTGGGCACTATAAATACCCTCTTCACAAGAGGGTCATGTATTTTAATCTTACTCTAACTTTGTACTTGCTCTCTCCCTTCACTTTGAATCTTACTTTGGCATCAAAGTGTCTTGCAGGTACACCCTCTATTTTTAGCACCAACCACAAAAAGCTCAAGTGATTGTAGGCTACTGAAGATTATTTTGATCCCGGTAAGATCACTAATTGATTGCATAAATATTTTTAACAATAATGTCAAAACCAATTTTATATTTACATACGAGAAAATATACAGTTGATCAAAATATTTATATGTATGAAAAAACTATATTTATGCTCTAAATATAAATAAATATATGTTTATATTTTAAAAATAATATATTTTATTGGTTAAACATGTGTCAAAATTAGAATTCGTGCGAACCAACGAGTTATTACATATTTTACAATTAAAGAAAATAAAAATAAATATATTTAAAGTAATATATGAATCCAAACACACAAAAAATGTGTTATTTTTTTAATTATTTATGTTAAAAAAAATATTTTAAAATTATTTTTAATTTAAGATGTCATATTTTTTAAAATAATATATGAAAACTTGAAATATATATTACTGCTCTAAAACAATTTTATTTTTATTTTAAAAATATGTCATTCTTTTAAAAATACTAAATTTTGGTAAAATAATTTGGTTTTTCCTATTTAAATTTTGAAAATAAAAGTGTGCATACCACAACAGTACCTGTGCGAACGCACGAGTATCCCACTAGTTAATTTAGAAATAGTCTAAATTAATATAAAATATATTATAAGATATAATATTTTATTCTAATAATTAATGAGTTGCGTTTTGAGCTTTGTATGTTGTGTTTTAGTAATTTTAAATATGTGTCTCTTTAGTGTTTGACAATGTGACAATCTTAGGATTTATAGGGTTTATCGTATTCTCAAGGGAAAACTTAGAAAGGCAAAGATTTTGTAACACTTTTGTAATTTGAAATTCTGGTATCAGATATGTGATGTCAAATGAGATGTCACGACAGAATATCTGAGCATTTTAACAGTTATGAACATGTTTGATAGCAGCAATAATAAACGTGCAGAAAGTAAATAACACAGCGATATGTTTACCCAATTCGGAACAACCCTACCTACTCTGGGGGCTACCAAGCCAGGGATGAAATCAATATATGATAGTATCAATTCAATGCTAAACAGTCCCAGTTTACACTTCTCACTTAATCACTACCATTCCTATGACTTCTACCTAACACTCACCTAGGTACAAGGTCCTCCTCGAATCCCCTCAATCACAAATCCCTGTGACAAAATAAAAGAAACAAAGAAAACCGGAAGACACTCTTCCAAGACAGCCACTCCTCGATGCTTAAAAGCTTACGAGGATGAAATACTCTACTTGCTTAAAAGCTTCGGAGGTCAAACAACATTCAACACCTACATGTTTGTGAATGTACACATATGGAACTCACAAAAAAATAAGGATTTCTAAAACCCTAAAATAAATAATATCAGTTCCACCTAAAACGAGGTTACAACCCTTCTATTTATAGATATATCTTCGACTGGACTGGGCTTCAAATCTCAGTAATGAGGCTGCCAAAAATCTGCTACTTGTTCTCCAAGAAAATAGATCTTCAATCCAACCTTTCCTATATTGTCTCCAATAATAGAAAGTGTGGAAATCTCTTGATTGAATCAATCTTGGTAAAAATATAAGCTAATTAATTTTTCCGAATATTCGGAGCTGAAACATAAGATTCTTGTAGCAAATAAAACCGCCTGATTCACTTGCCAGATCAGCTCATGCAGTCAGAATGTTATGACATCTTGTTTGACATGTTGAAGACTGAATGCTAGTTCATCTTGCATCTCTTTCAACCTCAGTATGTTTTAGCAAAATGCAAGTCAACCATCAGAGAATCTTCAATCTCCCCATTTGGCACATTTTGGCTAAAACAACCAAATATCCCTGTCAACAAAAATGTAGCAAACGAAAAAATAGGAATAGCAGCAGCTCCCCCTCAAAAGTCATCCATCAGAAAGAACAAGCAGCTCCCCCTCAAACCAACCATCAGAGCCAGCCGCAGTAATTTTTTTTTGGAAAAATAACCTTTTTGGTCCCTTAACTATAGCCCAAGGTACATTTTGGTCCCTTATCTTTAAAAAGTGTCAAAGTGGTCCTTTAATTGTTCAAAAAGGTCCACGTTAGTCCTTTCCGTCCAATTTTTGCTAATGGCGTCAACTTTTCCATGTTGGCATCTGACGTGGCACTGAATCATATTATTATTATTATTAATATTATTACTATTTTATATAATTGAATTGAATTGCCCGAGAAAAATCCCAAATCCAAATTTATATAGGGTTCTTCCTTGTCTCTTAAGAACATCCATGGCAGTAACAGTTTTCCTCCTTGCATGTTCACAATATATGTAACAACATTACGAATCACGTTTTTCTCCTTCCACGACCTGACATTTTTGTGAGAAAATTCGGAGATCTAGATTTTATGAACTGTAAATCAAATACTAAGTGTGAAGAGAAAAGAATGAGATTGGGATATTTATGTATTAGAGATTCAGAGATTAAAGATTCAGAGCAGGAAATTGAGGAGGCAACTAAGTTTTGAATACACATAATTGCAATCCCTTCTATGATTCATGTTCACATTGTTATTGTTGCATTCGCGATTTGAAACAAGATTGGATCCGAAAGGAGATTTGAATCGAGAAAGAGGAAATAACTGATCGGAGATAGAGATGAGAGGGAGTGGGTCGGTGACTGTGGCAAGCTTGTAGTTTACGGCGGCGGGTGAAGGATACGCTCGGAGAAGATGGAGTTTCTCCGACGCCGTTTCATTGAGCGAGTAGAGGGAGGGAGCTTCAAATTAAACTCAAGGGCCACATTAAGGGATAACCCTAATTCCCTTGAGGCCCTCTTTTTATTTGATTTTTACCTATCATAATTTAATGTGAATAAGTGACATAAGTTTAATGGAGTTTAAATCTGTATTAATTGAATTAATCTGAATAATTGATGTACATTAAATGAAAATTAAATCAATAAAAATCATGGTATAAAGTTTGAATATTTAAAATCATTAGAATAAACTCCAAAATCTGATGCTTTACGGTAACTGTGAAAATTGGAACTTGGTGAATTGAAGAATAGTGCCACTGGTTTTGAAAGTATTGTTGTGATGATGGGAAATTGTTAAATGTTGATGGAAGAGGATACACAGTAAAAATATTAATTTTGATAATAAAATTGAATGAAATAATGAGCAGCAATTATGAAGTGGTGTAGTGGAAAGTTGTTGCAAAAATTTTGGAATATTTTTTTAGAATTTTAATGAATTTGAAGATGAATGTGTGCCAACTCACGTGCCATGCCTATGACTCAGTGCCACGTCAGATGCCAGCATGAAAAAGTTGACGCCGTTAGCAAAAATTGGACGGAAAAGACTAATGTGGACCTTTTTGAACAATTAAAGGACCACTTTGACACTTTTTAAAGATAAGGGACTAGAATGTACCTTGGGCTATAGTTAAGGGACCAAAAAGGGTATTTTGCCAAAAAAATTCTCCCCTCAATACAAACACCTCCTCTATATACAAGTTCCTCCTCTATACTTACTCCACTCCCCCTTTTTAGCCACAAAGTGACAAAGGTAGTAAAACTAAGCAAGGTACCAGTATATCATCGTTTTTATTTTATTTTTGTTTCTTTTTTTGTTTTTTGTTGTTTTTTTTTTTTTTGAAAACTAAACAAACTATCCTGGGCATTTCACCCTTACAAAGTCAAAGACCAAAATAAACAAAAATAAAGTGCAAAGTAAAATAAAATCACATGACCAACAGTCATGCACCAGCAGCCACAGTAGAAGCTCCATTTTCTTTAGTGCTTCCACATGGAGATGCCACTCTTGAAGTGCTTGCTATAATTCTTCATGAATACCTATCTCAAGATCTTTCATGAGATTAGTATCATTAGGGTCTTTCACAGCAGTTGTAGTAGGCATCATTTCCTTTTCACCATGCTCCTCAGTGTCTCTGTTGAGATGATTAAGCACCTTGTAACCATTGGAGATGTCACATGACAAAGTCATGACATCTAGAGAGACATTATCCTTAGTCACTATCTACTAAGTGTTGCCAGTTTCGTCCATTGTCAAGATGGCACACTCATGCTCATCACTGAACTCTGAGACCTCTTCTTCTAAGAGACAAGTTTCTTCAGAAATATTGGTAGCATCTTCAACATCACCTTTATCTTCAAATCATTTGTGGTGATAGGAGACAGAAGTCCCTTCATGACTGATGTTTTTCAAGTTGAGTCCCCACTCTTCATTCCTTGCACACTTCTCATTCTTTGGTTGTATCTGTTTGACAAGATGTTGGATCATTTTATCCTACATCTCTTTGATATTTGTATACATTTGAGCACATCTTCTTGAGTTCTTTTCAACATAGAGAGCTTTGTCAGTTTCATTCCTTTTATCCCCATGACTGACTTGAGGTTCAGTCAACATCATATACCACAAACTTGGGTCTTGGTCAGTTTCACCCACACACATTACTTACTTGAGTATGGGTTCTAACAATAACCTATTACTTATACAGTCTTATACAATTCAGCTGGATAGTCAAGACTCTCCTCATTCAGGAGGCCACTCTCATAATCTATTAAGACCTGTTCCTGTGTCATCAGCTCATGAATCATCCTCTGAACTACAGCTGAGACTTGATGAAACTTTACTTGAATGGGAAGTAGTTTTTCAGTTAGGAACATAGTACCTATCTTGCTGCATTCTGACACCTAGGTTTTTGACAACAACTTGAGTTTCTTCAGTTTCAGCATTCGCTTTAGATCCATCAGTGTTGACATCAGATGTTGAAACATCTTGAGTTCAACTTCTTTCAGTTGCTAATGTTATTGTCTTGACAGTGTTTTCTTTTCTGATAGGGGTACTGATGATCACATCGGTAGAATCCATTATTTCCATCCCTTTGGTTAGATCACAGTTGTCTTCCTTCTAAGTTATAACACCAGAATCTGCAAACTTCCTTTAATTAGACTTCATCATTTCGACCTTAGAGAGATCAATACTCATTACACCAGCATTATTCCCTCCTTTTGAGCCTTTACCCTTTGTTAAATTTGACTTTCTTCCATGCATAGCATGACATGTGTCCTGAGACACATTTTTCACACTTGTCCTAGGAATGAGAAATTTCTTTGACACAGAGTGTGTCTTATTATGATTCTCTTGATGAGACAATATCCATTTAGGAAATCCATTCAAGTTGTAGCATGTAGCCTTTGAATGATCGATCCTGCCATAGTAATCACAATTAACGTGTTTATGCTGAGAGTTGTCGTACCTTTTCTTTGCTTTCTTCATATGTTGTGACTCAGGTCTTGACATCCTCTGCTTCTGCCTTTTGAGTAGCCTCCCCAATTTCTAGGCTTCTTGAGTTAGGCCTCTTGGTCTTTTTATTGTTCTTTCCCTTCCAATGATTCCTTCCTTTCACAGAGGTCTCTGTGCATGATCTTCTTCTCATTTGAGTCATGTTGTGTTGGTCTTATTTTGACATCACACCATCTTCTTTAAGATCCTCAATGATTGCCAAGAGTTCCTTTCTCTCTCATCTTGTAGTAGAGTTGTAGAATTTCTATGCTCTAATACTTTCTTCTGAAGCCTTTCATTTTGCGCGCAAGTTTCTAAGAATCCTGCTACCAATTCACTTATAGTAAGTTCACCAATATAAGTCTCAGTATCAGACTCATCTGATTCAGCAATCGATCCCCATGTTCTAGTTACTCCATTCTCTGGCCTAACACTTTCTCCTGACCATGACACAATTGAGTCTATCTCATGCTTCTTGAGATATATAATTTTATTCCTTTGTTCATACCCTTCATGATTCAGCCTGGAGTTACCTATGTTGTTGAACTGTTCTCTCAAGACAGTCAGGTCGTCGGATGAACTTTCAGAAGTCATCTCTTTCTTAGTTCTGGAGGTTAAGGCAAAGTACATACCTCGTTCATCAGGATGTTGAGACATTTGCTGTAACATCTTTGAACTGGTTTGGGAATGACTAGAATCTAACGATGACTTTCTTTCTTCATTCATCCCTAGGAAACTCATGTCTTTTGTCATTCTTTCTCATTGAGCATTCTCCTCACGGAAGATGGAACAAGTATCATGTATTCTGACTAAATTTTGAGCTTTATTGAGTTCACATTGAAGGAAAATAATCTCTTATTCCAGTCAGAGATAGTCCTCAACTGTTGTTTCTTCTCTTCATTTAGTTGTCGCACCAGATCCTTCTGTTTCTCCCTCTTTCGAATAATTCAGCACTTGTTATACACAGCTCTTTGTATGATGCAAATAGATCTTCGTATGCTGAATCATCCTTATCATCTGCCCACATGCTGGTCAAGGCATTCACATGTTTGGTCGATTCATCTTCAAGGTCATTGTCAGAATCTTCTTCAGTCCAGGTTATAGATAGACCCTTCTTCTGTCTCTTGAAGAATGTAAGACATTCAGGTTTGATATGTCCAAAACATCCACATTCATAGAACTGTATACCTTTTTCATTAGAGGAATTTTCTTCAGAATTCCTCTTTCCAGCATCATGTGGATTTCGAATGTCAAATGAGTTGTTCTGGACATTTGATCTTGGATTTTTGCCCATCTGCTTCATTACTCGGTTGAATTGTCTTCCAAGCAGAACTATTGCATTAGATATACCTTCATCTTAATACAGATCACATTTCTCTAAACCAAATTTAGTGTTGGCAGCAAAAGATATGCTTTTGTTCTACTTTTCAACTCTATCATTGATGCTTAACTCAAACGTCTGAAGCGATCCTACTAGATCATCCAACCTCATTTGGTTAATGTCTTGGGCTTCTTCAATAGCAGTCGACTTCATGTCAAATATTTTGGGAAGAGACCTGAGCATCTTTCTCACCAATTGTTCTTCAGGAATCTTTTCTCCCAATGCACTAGACGCATTCGCTATCTCCAGAACATTCATGTGAAAGTCATGAATACTTTCATCCTCTTTCATCCTTAGATTCTCAAATTGAGTGGTTAACAGTTGAAGTCTTAATATCTTTACTTTAGAGGTGCCTTCATGTGCTATTCTAAGGATCTCTCATGCATCTTTGGCTACTTCACATGTATTCACCAGCCTAAAGATGTTCTTGTCAATTCCATAGAATATGGAATTCAGAGCCTTTAAATTGGAAAGCGCAAGTTCATCTTCTTATTTATCCCAATCTACCTCAGGCTTTAGCACATTTGTGGGTTGTTTGTCTGCTCCCACAATAATAGGATGTTTCCATCCTTTCAAAACTGCCTTCCAAACCTGCATATATATGGATTTCAATAAGGCCACCATGCGAGGTTTCTAATAGTCATAATTACTTCCATCCATAACAGATGGTCTATTCAGAAATCCAACTTCCTTGTCCATCGTAACAGAAATTAACCTCCCTAGATCTCACTCGGATTTAGAGCAAAGTGCCTGCTCTGATACCAATTGAAATTCTGGTATCAGATATATTGTGTCAAATGAGATGTCAAGACACAATATCTGAACACTTTAACAGTTATGAACAAGTTTGATAGCAGCAATAATAAACATGCAAAAAGTAAATAACACAGCAATATGTTTACCTAGTTCGAAACAATCCTTCCTACTCTGGGGCTACCAAGCCAGGGATGAAATCAGTATATTGTAGTGTCAATTCGAAGCTAAACAGCCCCAGTTTACACTTCTCACTTAATCACTACCCTTCCTATGACTTCGACCTAAGACTCGCCTAGGTATGAGGCACTCCTCAAATCCCCTCAATCACAAATCCCTGTGACAAAATAAAAGAAACAAAGAAAACCAGAAGACACTCTTCCAAGACAGCCACTCCTCAATGCTTAAAATCTTACGAGGATGACATACACTCCTTTCTTAAAAGCTTTGAAGATCAAACAACATTCAACACCTACAGGTTTGTGAATGTACACATATGGAACTCACAGAAAAATAAGGATTCCTAAAACCCTAAAATATCAGCTAATTGATTTCACCGAATATTCTGAGCTGAAACATAAGATTCTTGTAGCAAATAAAACAGCCTGATTCACTTGCCAGATCAGCTCTTGCAGTCAGGATGTTATGCCAGAATGTCATGACATCTTGTTCGACATGTTGAAGACTGAATGCTAGTTCATCTTATATCTCTTTCAACATGATCTTCCTCAGCATGTTTTAGCAAAATGCATGCCAACCATCAAAGAACCTTTGGAGTTATCTAAGGGGTTTATGAAATACTTCTAAACAATTTGGGTTGGAGTGATTTATATTTTGAGAGTTGGAGCGGTTGGAAAAAACTATAGTAGAAAATAAGAGTTTGATCTTTGGAGCCTTCTGGGTTGTTCTTGGAACTCTGAAGGCAAAAACTATTTTCTTATAACTTATCTGTAATCTCTTGTAACAACTTCCTGAGTATAATGAATTGGAGAGTTTCTCTCTCCCTGAAAATAGATCTTTTGATCGAAAGGGGTAAATAAACATTTTGTATTTTCTCTCCATATTTGGTTATATTTTCTGCTTATTGGTTATTATAGCTGAAGACCATTTATTTTAGTTGCTACTGTTCTTTGCCTCACATAGTAAACTATTGATTGAATTGTACCTTGTCGTAATTTACAACAAATGGCGCCCACCATGAGGCAAAGGAGTATTGTTTACAAGTGAGGACCATGACTTAATGGGAGATCGCGAATTTTTCCAGAAACAACGACTTTGGATTGTGGAAAATTAATATGCAAGCAATTTTAATTCAATAGAAGCATATTGATGCTTTGAAGAGTGAAGCATTGATGCCTGCAGGGTTTACAAAGGTAAATAAGACTGAGATGGTGGATAAGGCCAGGACTGCCATTATCTTGTACCTCGGGGATAAAGTTTTAAGAGAAGACGCCATGGAGTAAACTGCTGTGGCTATGTGGGAAAAATTGAATCATTTTATATGAAAAAGTCTTTGGCTCACAGTTTGTGTTTGAAATAACAAATCTATTCATTTTGAATGCTAGAGAAAAAAATCTATAGTGGAGCAACTTACATAATTTCGCAAGATTATTTATGATCTTAAGAATATTGAAGTGAAGAATGATGATGAGGATAGGGTTTTACTCTTGTAAAGCTATTTACCTAAATCCTCTGAGCACTTTAAGGATGCCCTCCATTATGGTAAGAAAGATACTATCACTTTGGATGAAGTCCAGACAGTGGTAAAATCCAAAGAATTTTTAAAGGCAAAAGTTTTGAAGATTGAAGATAATGGTGAAGGCATAAGTGTATCAAGAGGAGGAGGTGAGCGTAAAGAGATGTTCAAATCAAAGAAGTTTGACAAATCAAAGGTAAAATGTTTTAATAGTTAAAAAAATGGTCACTTTAAGAAGGATTGTCCAGGGAGAAAGGTCAATGATGATTTTGTTCAAGTTGCAGTTTCCTTGAATGATGATGGTTATGAGGATGTCAATGCACTAGTGGTATCGAGTTTGGAGACTGAATATAGCCAGGTTATTGACTCAGGTTACTCTTATGAAATGTGTCCAAGAATATAATACTTTGAGACTTTGAAGCTAGTTCAAGGTGGAGTAGTTTTCCTTGGTGATAATAAGACTTGCAAGGTTCATGGTATTGGTACGGTCTGACTTAAAATATTTAATGATCATGATTTTCTTCTTCACAATGTGTGGTATGTTTCAGAAGTGTATATTGAATTTTTCCAAAAATAAGGGAAAAATGCATGTTACCGCTGAGTTGTTATTGATTTTTTAGGAAGCGATGATGTCAAAGCAACTTACTTGGTTGATAAAGATTTTCTTCAAAGTAAGAATAGTAAAAAACCAAGGGATAAACCTGTTAGAAACTATAACGGAAAAAGCTCGGGTTGAGGTGGAGATTCCTACTATGAATACTAGTAGTATTGAGAGAATGATTATAGAGATCTTTGATTATCATTTGACTCATGACAAGATAAGGAGAGTTTATTGTAGCATTTCAAAGGTAAGGTTATGTTAGCCTTGGGTGTTATGCTTTGAATATGGCTGAAAGGTTTCAAAAATCAGAAAGAAAACATTTAGGGAGGCATTCAAAAGAAGGTGGAATCAACGGTGGTTGAAGAGTTATAATTGGAAACAAGTGGATGCAAATGGCGAGATCAAGATTCATGGTTGATCTGAATTTGATCAAGGTTATTGATTAGAGTTTCAACATGGTAGAGATCAGCAAGACTGTTAATAGTTAAATCAACATCAACACAGTTTCAAGTCAAGGTGGAGATTGTTGAAGTATGCCTTAAAACCTTTGTGGATGAAGAGAAAGAAAACAAATTTTGAGATTTTCAAAAATCAGTAAGCCGAAAAAGCAGCAAGAATGTCTGGTTTGGACGGTTCGCAGATTTCGGGTTTGATCGGTTCAGTTTATGGCTCTGTTATTTAATGTTAGAATATTTGATATATATATATATATATATATATATATATATATATATATATATATATATATATATATATATATATATTAATTTATAAATAGTCTAAATTAATATAAAATATATCATAAGATATTTATAATAAATTATTCTAATAATTAATAGGTTATTCTTTGGGCTTTGTACGTTGAGTTTTAGTAATTATAAATACAGTGTGACAATCTTAGGGTTTATTGAGTTTATGGCATTCTCAAGGGAAAACTTAGAAAGACAAAGTTTTTTGAAAACCTTGGGAGTTATCTAAGGGATTTGGGAAATACTTCTAAAAATTTTGGGTTTGAATGATTCATATATTGAGAGTTTGAGAGGTTGGGAAACACTTGAGTAGAAAATATGGGTTTGTTCTTGGGAGCCTCTAGAGTTGTTCTTGGGAACTCTAAAGGAGAAGGCTATTTTCTTGTAACTCATCTGTAATATCTTGTAACAACTTTCTGAGTATAGGGAATTGGAGAGCTATTATCTCCTCGTGAGAAGATCTTTTGATCGAACTAGATAAACAAACCTTTTGTATTTTCTCACATTGTTCTATTATATTTTCTTTTTATTGATTATTATTGCTAAAGGCCATTTATTTTGGTTTCTAGTGTTCTTTGCCTCACATAATAAATAATTAATTGAATTGAACCTTGTCGTAATTCACAATAATGATGCTTGAATTAATAACACACGGTTTGTTGGAACAGGTACACGATTACATATTAGAGTAAAGAGAAACACACATATATTCGGCTAAGTTT
Source organism: Vicia villosa (assembly GCF_029867415.1). Lineage (NCBI taxonomy): Eukaryota > Viridiplantae > Streptophyta > Magnoliopsida > Fabales > Fabaceae > Vicia > Vicia villosa. The sequence continues at coordinate 116,916,889 of NC_081184.1, read as the reverse complement.
CCTACGTTTACAACTATATAACAGTTATAGTTATGTCTTATTGATTTGTTCTAAATTACACATTAGGGTTTCAGTGTTACAAGTATATATATATATATATATGTTGTGAAAAACGATACCAATAACAAAGTATAATAGGGAATTAGGGAAGAGAATAAGAACACAAGAATTGGTTATAACTGCTATTCTTTTACTTTCTCTTAAAACAAGATTACAAGTTTACAAGAATAACAAATAACCTCTCTCACCCTAAATTAGGATTTGCAGCTTAGCAATGATGAGAGACTAATATGCTATTTATAATAAAACCTAACATACTAACTAATGGGCTTTTTTCCACAAGACCCATTATACAAGCCAACTTAATAAACAAGCTAACTTAACAAATTAGGGTTTAAATACTAAAACTTAATTTAACATGCTAACAACTCTAGCATCTTCGACATCTGCATGCTAGACCCATCTTCGACTACAGCATGCACACTTCGACACCAGCATGTGAACAATCCTTCGACTTCATGCTTAACTCTGTCGAACTGTCGAACCAAGAAGCTACCCTTCGACAATACTAGAGTTCGATCCAATATCTCACAAATCTCCACCTTGGATCTAACTCTACAACATCAAGGAACAAACTAACTTTCTTCATGCAGCTTTATCAACTGCATACAGTGGAAAAACTTGCAACTTGGCAATGTCTTGGTGATCATATCAGCAGCATTGTCTTCAGTCGAAACCTTCAGCACTTGGACTTCTCCACGCTCGATTACTCCTCTGATGAAATGTGTCATACCCCAAAATTTGCCCCTTATAATTGTCTATGTCATTTTTCGAATGATTGATATGGTGCAGTCGGTAAGAATTTAAGGATAAGAGTGTGCGATCGAGAGGTCCCGGGTTCGAATCCAACTTCTAACTTTTCTTCTTTTATTTTTGTAATGTTTTTTTTCTAACCTCTTTTCATTTATTTATTTAGAAAAAAATCACAAAAAAAATGATATTTTTAAGTATATTAATTTTAGTTTATAGTTGTATTTTTTTATAAATTAAATAGGAGTTAAACTATATATTGTTAAAATTATTAGTGTTAATTTAAATATTATTAGGATTTTTTTGTCTTTTTATAATTATTTAGTTAATTGGGCAATAGGCCCATTAGGTGTAGAAAACCCTAATATTGACTAATATAAATAAAACATTTTTAGTGCATATTAGGAGAGGCCAACTCCATTTACTACTAATCCTTCCAAGTCTCTCCTCACGTTTTATACAGTAGCAACCCTTTATTCTCCAGGACGCGACCATTCTAAACTTTGTTTTCATACACAAAACTATTCCACACGTTTTTCACAATCAACCCATACCCTTCACCATCACCATTTAAGCACTAACACAAAGCTTTCACAGGAGACCTTGAAACAACATTCTGTAATTAGAGTCAATATGTAAATATCTTATTCATCACCATTAACCAAACTTCTCACCAATTCTCCATAAAAAAAATTCCAATTAATTCAAATCATAAAAAAGCAACACACCATATTATACAACTTGTGCAACTTTTCCTTTTTTTTGTTGCTGTTTTGAGTTACGGGAAAAGAAGTAGAAACAAAGTTGTAGATCCACAAATCTATCGATTCGACACTTATTGCTGCAAACGCTAAACCGCTCCGATACGTGATTCCCGCTGCCGCAAGCCTTTGTTGCCATCGTAGATCCAATCGCTGGCTACCCCTTTGCACCGCCGGCACCGAAGAAACTTTTGCGATCTCACTCACCGGTAACACAATCGCACACCTCACCGTGGGAACCCATCGCCGGCGCACAGCCGCAAACCGCTCTCGGCGAACCACCAGCAGTAGCACCGTCTCGGCCCTCCCTCGTTTCCGATAGTCCGCGTTTCAGCCACCACCGCGAGCGCCGCCCTTGCTTCAGCCAGCAACCTGCGTTTTCTTCATTAAAGGTGCAGCAAGAAAATCGAAGCACCGTAAGGAACAAACTAGATCCGATACAGCTGCTCCCACGCCGGCACCAAGATCCGCGTACGTTTTCACTACGGTGGATCCATTCACAGCCCAACATCAATCTCAACCGCGTCACCGCCGCAGCCACCAATTGGATTTAGTTTTGAAGCATAGAAGGAGAAAGGTGATATGATGGTGATTGTTGTTTCTGTAACTCGATCTAAGACATAAGGAAGAAGTGAAAGTTTTGATGCAAGAGAAGAACAATGGGTTTCTTTCTATTTTGAAGATGAAAGGGACGTACTGGTTTCAGGAAAAAGAAGTAATGGTATGTCATTTAAGCTATTCTCATTTAATATACCATTTTCTAATTTTATTTTCTTAATATTAAACTTTCTATTTGGTTTTATTCAATTACATGTTTTCATTTTGATATTGTTTTTTACTCTTTGCCAATTAATCTTAAAAGTATATAATGTTCAATTAGCCTTAATGTCCATTTCATGTTTTTTTATTTATTTATTTACTTAGAAAAGAAAAAACATTACTTTTCATTTAAAACATCCCAAAATTCCAAAAAAATAATATAAATACTAAAATACGTCATTTTATTAGGAGACTTATTTGTAAATAATTAATGTGGTGATATAATTTGTAATTGAATTAATTTTACTATGCTAAGCAAATTGTACATTATTCTCGGATTAAGGTAACGTCTGTTCGTAAATAAATCCAAATAATCTTTATTTTGCTAAATGGTTTTAACCATCTTATTGGTTACGATGATTAGCAATTTTTATCAATTCGTTATTATTTTTAATCGAATCTATCGATTATGAGGGATAACGATAAAATTAAGTAATTAAAACACGCACATTTGCTATTCGCGATAATTGAATCAATCGATTATAGTGGTTAGCAATCCTCCCTTCAATCCGTTAGCCATGGTAATCAAACCTATTGATTATTGCAACTAATGGTAACAAATTAAAACCAGGGTTGTACGCCCAAATCCTAAAACACTTCCCAAACCTTTTCAAACTACTGGTACTAAACTATGGATCTTCATCCGTATCAATTAGACAGTTCAAAAACGCTTTTCAAAGCACAAACAATTTCAAACACCTTCAATTCTAATCCTAAGGCGTACAACCCTTCCCCGAACTACGTGGACTCTGATTCTCCCTAAGGAGATACGTAGGCATTTGGCAACAAGGCGAGTCCCTTTCCCTAAAATCTCAATTTTTCCCCTATTCACTTCCTTAGCTATAAACCTCAATTTTAGCCATAAACCTTGACTTTATAATGCAAACCTTAGGAAAGGGTTGAGGGTGCCTAACACCTTCCCTCGACCTGAATATAGTATCTTACCCCGATCTCTTAACTGCGCAAGGTTTCCTATTCGCCTTGGTAGAATAGGTGGCGACTCTCTGAGCTATAATTTTTAGGCAGGTTGCTACAGCTGGCGACTTTGCTGGGGACATCACTTAATGGTGAATTATTATGCTCCTATAGGTTTTGGCAGAGTTTAGGTTTTTGGCGAAACATTTAGGTTTGTGGCAAACTTTTTAGGGTTTGGCTAATTTGCCATTTTAGGGTTTATTTATTTTTTATAAATATTTAAAATTTTTATTTTATTTATTTATAATTTCATCCTTTTATGTCAATTCAATAAATACCTGTTTATTTAAATAATATCTGTTTATTTAAATATTTGCTGTGTATCGCATTTTAAATTGCAAGCGGCTGGAGTTCGAGGTTAGTTTTAAATATTTAAATTTTATTTATTTATTTATCTTCCTTTGCAATTTCATTACTGCAGTTTAATTAAATATTTATTTAAATGAATATTTTTTGCTATTTTTCTATTATATCTGTTGGGTTATTATACATTGTTGTTAAACCCTAAGTGTGGGAGTTAACTTTGAGATCAATAGGGGAGTATGAATCTCCTACGAGTCTCATTGATAACTCCACTCGGAGTGGGTTGAGTATTCAGAAAGGTCCAAAACGAGGCTTGACTTTGTTGAGGGCTGGACTGGATACTTGGCTGATCTCTCCGAGAACCTACCCCAAAAATTCGAACCTCATGGATAAAATGAGTTGTTCTAAAACCCAAAGAGACAAAAAGTCTCGGAGGCTACGAACGACCCCATGAGACCTTCTAGAACCCCCTATAAAAAGGTTGGCTCCCAAGAGCCGCTACGTCGAACCTATGAACCTAGGACTTTTGTGCTTCTATGCTCTTTATATGTTTGCAATTTATATACTGTGAATATCTATGCGTGGAAATTTTGTAGGTATCCCTACGTAGTCCCTAGCCTGTAGGGACTCTAATTTCTAAGACTACGTCCTTCCCACGAAGGACATCACCATCTATGCATTCCCTAGCCTGTAGGGATTTTATTTTCATATCCTTGTGTTTTTACAACTACGTGTCCTTCCTACGAAGGACATTTCCATTTATGCACGTCGATTGGCCTCTCGATGGCCATGCGACCTTGTGATTGTCTTGAACAGTCACCCTGTGCTTCCATCTACGCATTCCCCAGCCCATAGGGATTTTCTTTTACGTTCATGTGTTTCTACGACAATGTGTCCTTCTCTTGAAGGACATCCTCATTAACGCACGTCGATTGGCTTCACGATGGCCATGAGAGCTGGTAACTGTCTAGAACGGTCAACCCGTGTTTATTCCCACGCACCCTCTAACTGGTAGGGTTTTGGATTTCCATCTGTGCATATTTCGTCCCTAGCCTATAGGGATGTCACTGCGTCAAATATCGTCCTTAGATAGGTTGTGTTCCGCATAGAGAACCTTCCCACGAGGGACAACTTCATTGGTACACGTCGAACGGCCTCTAGATGGCCATGAGACTTGGTAACTGTCGTGAACGGTCGTCAGCTGTTACATTCCGCGTACCCCTTAGTCTAAAGGATTCCCATTAATGTGTCATAATATCTAGCTTGCAAGTGTCTCATTAAGAGTCTAATGTCGTCCCTAAATCCGCACAGTTTATCCTTAGGATTATATCTACCGCACATCCGCATTGCATTGCATACAAGGAGTCATAACATACAAAAAATAAAGGAGTCCTTTGCATACACGTGCATTCGCATTTTCATGCATCCATACATTTACATTTACATTTGCATTTCTACCTTCGCCCGCATCTTAACTTGCCATGCTAGCCGATTTCTCGAAACTCCCAAAGAAAGAAAAAGGATCGTAGACTATGGAGAAAGGAGGATAGATTATCGAGAACGAACTTGGTCTCACAAGGAGAAAAATGATGCCTTTCGCCGTTCCATCTACATGGCCATGCCCTTTCGTAATAGGATTGTACATACAACAAAGGTTATCACCAAGTAAGGATTAGTCCAACTGGGGCAACACCCTGAACGAAGATGCTTAACTACGATGGAGGGAAGGCGACATATATTAACTCCACACCAAGGGGCAAAAGGGTCATAGGATATCTTTATCAACTTACAAACTCTGAGGTTTGCAAATGGTGTGATACTATCCTATGGAAAAGCAAAAGAGGTTCAGTCTAAGGAAACTCGTGAAGTTCCGAAACGACGAAAACCCACCGCTAACAATTCATCCTCGACAGGCTTGACGTGCCCAAGGAGAATTCGAGATTACCCTGCACTTCTATAAGTCCAGGAACTAAGGAGTGAAACGAGGTCAATGGATTCACAAAGAAGATTGCCCTTAGGATCAATAGGTTTTACCATTTCAAGTTGTAATTTCTACGATCACAAAGTGTTATTTGATGCAAAACGTTGTACCTATCGAATAGTAATTCAATAAAATGATCATGCATGTTTTGAAATCAATTCTTTCTCCTTGCTCTTGCATTACTACGACTTTCCATTTCAAATTATCACTCCCAATTATTAACAAACTTGAGGGAGAATGACGAATACAAAATAACTAAATCTCGTCAAACATACGCTTTCGAGGTAAGACCGAACCGACGATGTACAGGCATTATTTCAAATCCCAAACAGTGGAGCTATAAGGATGTTAATCCCTCGTTACCCCCTCGAGCCAGGAGCTGGAGTTTGTTTCTACTTTTTCAAAAAAACCTTGATTTTAACCAGGGGCAGGGTAGATTTCAATTAATTCAATGGTGTATTTTGGTTGTCAAGAGCATCAATCAATCCGAGCAAGGATTCAAGCGAAGGTTCAGGCACATCTTCTTCCTCTTATTCATCCAAGAATAAGGAAGTAATGGAGATAACAATAACATTCACAAAACCTTCTTCCTCATTACATCATTCAAGATCGAGGAAGTATCAAAGGTGAAGCTTACAAATCAAGTCAACATGGCAGTCACAACATTTAATATCCTAGGATCAATATTTCCAAAGGAGTATTCAAAAAAAAGAAAAAACGCCCGCTAAGTCAAAATGGAAAATTTCATGAAAGGAAACAATAATGACTTAGGCAAAAATTAGGGCATCCCGATGGATCAAACTCAAAGGAGTTGGTTCATGCAAAAATAAGGGATAGAAAAAACAAAGGTGAAATACAAAGGATAATCTTGTGACTGCTAAACCAACAAAGCTTCACATCAATGCCTGGATCTTTACAAACAGTTTTCATCAGTACTTGGATCTTTACTAAGGCTTCTGCTCAACATCAGAACTGAAACGATTCTCTTGCCAAAAAAGCACATTCATTGGATTAGGCGAATCTTAGGATCTGGAGAACATCAAGGAGAAAGGGGTGGGATAAATAAATTTTTGAGCCTTATAACCATTGTTTCTTAAAACATGAACCAGGCCAAGTTACAACACGCAAAAGTCCTAATTGAGGCAAGGTTAACCATGAAAGCATATTAAGCAGGATTTGTTATACTGACTCCTAAGTTTGTTAAAACCATTTCTAATCACTACGCTTCTTCAAGCAGTCATTTCTAATCATTCAATCTTAATTCATAACGAACCTCGATTTCAAAACTTGCATTTGCATTACATTGAAGTTACTTCTCAAAAGGTACAAACACCGTCTACGAATATACACCTAGCACAAAGGTGATCATTTCTGATAAAGACTCTTGAATGGGGAAACCACGTCTAGAGGGTTTTCCTAAACAGAGGCATACAACCAAACATCCTATTAACTAGGGGCATTCTTCCTAAGGTTCAATTGACTTATGTTACATCTCGAAGCAATCTCAATCAGGGACATGTCAAACATGGGATAAATTCAAATGGATAGAACACCGTGGATAACCCCCCATATCTGGGAAGTCAGGGGCACACCCTTCAATCTGAACGTCGAAACATACGATAAGACTATTTCCTGGGGCACTTCCCTCATAAGCATCTTTTTCCACAAAAATACTGGGGGCAATGGATATCAAACCCATAGGGCGCACAACAAAAGGAAAAGGCGTCTTCATACTTTACAACCTCGAATCAATCTTTCTCCTAACTACAATCTTCAAAGTTCAAGAAACAGGTATTGGGAAATCGCGCTAGCATCCAACAACCTTACAACATCAGCAAAATATGCACGCTTTGGTTATCAACAACCTATTATTGGTGCATCATACAAATACATATAAGTCATGCATTGCATACATTGGCAGATACATTACACCACACCTTTTATAGGTAGTCTTCTTTAAGACAAATCCTACGATCCTTTTTAGGAACCTTTTCAGGTAGTCTTTTCTAAGACATGCATCATCCTTTCTAGGAACCACTTCAGGCAGTCTTATTTAAGATAAATTGTCATCATTTCCAAGAACCTTTTTAGGTGGTATTCTTTAAGACATTATTTTTCATTAAACATTTCTAGGTAGTCTTCTCTAAGACAATCATCGTCGTTTCCAAGAACCTTTTTAGGTAGTCTTCTTTAAGACATTCTAAGAACTTTTCTAAGTAGTCTTCTTTAAGACATTCCCTTTCCAAGAACCTTTTTAGGTAGTCTTCTTTAAGACATTCGACAAACCTTTTTAGGTAGTCTTCTTTAAGACATTCTTTTTCCAAAGAACTTTACTAGGTGGTCTTTTCCAAGACATTCATTATCCTTTCCAAAAGCCTTTCCAGGTGAGTCTTGTGTAAGACGTATCACATCCTTTCCAAAGACTTTTTTAGGTTAGTCTTGTTTAAGACATATCATACCTTTCTAGGTAATTTTTTAAAACATGTATCCAATCCTTCCTTACCTTTCCAGGAACCTCTCTAAGCTAGTCTTGTTTAAGACATCCCATATCCTTTCTAAAATCCTCCCCAGGTGAATCTTGTTTAAGGCACATCTCAGCCTATCTAGGTCAGTCTTGTTTGAGGCGTATCATGTCTTTCTAGGTAGCCTTCTTTTCTAAGACATAATCCTATTCCAATTCCTAGTCCAATTCCTATTTCCAATCCTATTCCAATTCCTATTCCTAATCATAATCCTATTCCAATTCCTAGTCCAATTCCTATTTCCAATCCTATTCCAATTCCTAATCCAATTCCTATTTCCAATCCTATTCCAATTCCTATATTTCAATTCCTATTCCAATTCCTATTCCAAACTGATTCCACATCCTATTCCCAACTCCCATCTTTCGAATCCTATTTCAAATCCTATTTCTAAATCCTATTTCAATTCCCATTCCCAATTTCCAATTCCAAACCCCTGCTTTCAAATCCCATTTCAATTCCAATTTCAAATCCCATTTCAATTTCAAATCCTATTCCAATTTCAATTTCAATTTCAAACCAAATTGTAACCCTCGCGTTACGTCTTATCATGTTAGTCCCTTGGCAGTGATAATGGCACCTTCAATTTCAAACCAAATCGTGACCCTCGCGTTACGTCTTATCACGGCAGTGATAACGGCAATTTCAAACCAAATCGTAACCCTCGCGTTACGTCTTATCACGGCAGTGATAACGGCAATTTCCAACCAAATCGTAAACCTCGCGTTACGTCTTATCACGGCAGTGATAACGGCAATTTCAAACCAAATCGTAACCCTCGCGTTACGTCTTATCACGGCAGTGATAACAACAATTTCCAACCAAATCGTAACCCTCGCGTTACGTCTTATCACGGCAGTGATAACGGCAATTTCCAACCAAATCGTAACCCTCGCGTTACGTCTTATCACGGCAGTGATAACGGCAATTTCCAACCAAATCGTAACCCTCGCGTTACGTCTTATCACGGCAGTGATAACGGCAATTTCCAACCAAATCGTAACCCTCGCGTTACGTCTTATCACGGCAGTGATAACGGCAATTTCCAACCAAATCGTAACCCTCGCGTTACGTCTTATCACGGCAGTGATAACGGCAATTTCAAACCAAATCGTAACCCTCGCGTTACGTCTTATCATGTTAGTCCCTTGGCAGTGATAATGGCACCTTCAATTTCAAGTCCAAATCGTAACCCTCGCGTTACGTCTTATCACGTTAGTCCCCTCGCGTTACGTCTTATCACGTTAGTCCCTTGACAGTGATAATGGCACCTTCAATTTCAAGTTCAAATCGTAACCCTCGCGTTACATCTTATCACGTTAGTCCCTTGGCGGTGATAATGGCACCTTCAATTTCAACCCAAATCGTAACCTATCGCGTTACGTCTTATCACATTAGTCCCTTGGCAGTGATAATGGCACTTTCAATTCCAATTTCAACCCCAACCATGACTTATTGCGTTAGTCCCTGAGCAGCAGTAAGTTATGTCTTATCACGCTAGTTCCCTGGCAGTGATATGAGGCTACGTCTCTTTGTAAGTGGGGATTTATTTCCCCTGATCACAAGGCTTCTCAAACAATTCTTCAATTGGGTTTATCACGTTAGTCCCTTGGCAGTGATCTTCTTCAAAATTTCAAGCAAGGCTATATTTTTTCCTTTCCAAAGTTACTAACTTCAACTAACAATCATGCATCATTCAATTAACATACCTCATTCATACATAATGCATATGCATACATCGCTCTCATTTATTTTGAGAAGCTCACTACATCATACATCGCATGCATCGTAACATTGCACAAAATTCAGGTTGCCTTTTTTAGGCCGTGTTACAACCAAAACACGATGGTCCCTTTCAAAAGCGTTTGCTTCACATTCAAAGAAAAAGAGAGGGGTATTTACCCTGGATGGCATCTTTAAGCCCATCTCCTGCAGAACATCCTTCCCAACAAGTGCAAATTTCGGGGCATTCTCAGTGTCCAATCATCTTCCACCTTTAGATCACGATAGGCAGACGTGCCTATCTGACTCTTCAGGTTTAAGAAGATTGAACAGGGGCAGCTGTCATACCCCAAAATTTGCCCCTTATAATTGTCTATGTCATTTTTCGAATGATTGATATGGTGCAGTCGGTAAGAATTTAAGGATAAGAGTGTGCGATCGAGAGGTCCCGGGTTCGAATCCAACTTCTAACTTTTCTTCTTTTATTTTTGTAATGTTTTTTTTCTAACCTCTTTTCATTTATTTATTTAGAAAAAAATCACAAAAAAAATGATATTTTTAAGTATATTAATTTTAGTTTATAGTTGTATTTTTTTATAAATTAAATAGGAGTTAAACTATATATTGTTAAAATTATTAGTGTTAATTTAAATATTATTAGGATTTTTTTGTCTTTTTATAATTATTTAGTTAATTGGGCAATAGGCCCATTAGGTGTAGAAAACCCTAATATTGACTAATATAAATAAAACATTTTTAGTGCATATTAGGAGAGGCCAACTCCATTTACTACTAATCCTTCCAAGTCTCTCCTCACGTTTTATACAGTAGCAACCCTTTATTCTCCAGGACGCGACCATTCTAAACTTTGTTTTCATACACAAAACTATTCCACACGTTTTTCACAATCAACCCATACCCTTCACCATCACCATTTAAGCACTAACACAAAGCTTTCACAGGAGACCTTGAAACAACATTCTGTAATTAGAGTCAATATGTAAATATCTTATTCATCACCATTAACCAAACTTCTCACCAATTCTCCATAAAAAAAATTCCAATTAATTCAAATCATAAAAAAGCAACACACCATATTATACAACTTGTGCAACTTTTCCTTTTTTTTGTTGCTGTTTTGAGTTACGGGAAAAGAAGTAGAAACAAAGTTGTAGATCCACAAATCTATCGATTCGACACTTATTGCTGCAAACGCTAAACCGCTCCGATACGTGATTCCCGCTGCCGCAAGCCTTTGTTGCCATCGTAGATCCAATCGCTGGCTACCCCTTTGCACCGCCGGCACCGAAGAAACTTTTGCGATCTCACTCACCGGTAACACAATCGCACACCTCACCGTGGGAACCCATCGCCGGCGCACAGCCGCAAACCGCTCTCGGCGAACCACCAGCAGTAGCACCGTCTCGGCCCTCCCTCGTTTCCGATAGTCCGCGTTTCAGCCACCACCGCGAGCGCCGCCCTTGCTTCAGCCAGCAACCTGCGTTTTCTTCATTAAAGGTGCAGCAAGAAAATCGAAGCACCGTAAGGAACAAACTAGATCCGATACAGCTGCTCCCACGCCGGCACCAAGATCCGCGTACGTTTTCACTACGGTGGATCCATTCACAGCCCAACATCAATCTCAACCGCGTCACCGCCGCAGCCACCAATTGGATTTAGTTTTGAAGCATAGAAGGAGAAAGGTGATATGATGGTGATTGTTGTTTCTGTAACTCGATCTAAGACATAAGGAAGAAGTGAAAGTTTTGATGCAAGAGAAGAACAATGGGTTTCTTTCTATTTTGAAGATGAAAGGGACGTACTGGTTTCAGGAAAAAGAAGTAATGGTATGTCATTTAAGCTATTCTCATTTAATATACCATTTTCTAATTTTATTTTCTTAATATTAAACTTTCTATTTGGTTTTATTCAATTACATGTTTTCATTTTGATATTGTTTTTTACTCTTTGCCAATTAATCTTAAAAGTATATAATGTTCAATTAGCCTTAATGTCCATTTCATGTTTTTTTATTTATTTATTTACTTAGAAAAGAAAAAACATTACTTTTCATTTAAAACATCCCAAAATTCCAAAAAAATAATATAAATACTAAAATACGTCATTTTATTAGGAGACTTATTTGTAAATAATTAATGTGGTGATATAATTTGTAATTGAATTAATTTTACTATGCTAAGCAAATTGTACATTATTCTCGGATTAAGGTAACGTCTGTTCGTAAATAAATCCAAATAATCTTTATTTTGCTAAATGGTTTTAACCATCTTATTGGTTACGATGATTAGCAATTTTTATCAATTCGTTATTATTTTTAATCGAATCTATCGATTATGAGGGATAACGATAAAATTAAGTAATTAAAACACGCACATTTGCTATTCGCGATAATTGAATCAATCGATTATAGTGGTTAGCAATCCTCCCTTCAATCCGTTAGCCATGGTAATCAAACCTATTGATTATTGCAACTAATGGTAACAAATTAAAACCAGGGTTGTACGCCCAAATCCTAAAACACTTCCCAAACCTTTTCAAACTACTGGTACTAAACTATGGATCTTCATCCGTATCAATTAGACAGTTCAAAAACGCTTTTCAAAGCACAAACAATTTTAAACACCTTCAATTCTAATCCTAAGGCGTACAACCCTTCCCCGAACTACGTGGACTCTGATTCTCCCTAAGGATATACGTAGGCATTTGGCAACAAGGCGAGTCCCTTTCCCTAAAATCTCAATTTTCCCCTATTCACTTCCTTAGCTATAAACCTCAATTTTAGCCATAAACCTTGACTTTATAATGCAAACCTTAGGAAAGGGTTGAGGGTGCCTAACACCTTCCCTCGACCTGAATATAGTATCTTACCCCGATCTTTTAACTGCGCAAGGTTTCCTATTCGCCTTGGTAGAATAGGTGGCGACTCTCTGAGCTATAATTTTTAGGCAGGTTGCTACAAAATGCAGCCTCACATCAATGTGCTTAGTTCGCTCATGATAGGCTAAATTCTTCGACAGTTGTATTGCACTTTGACTATCACATTTAACAGTGATACCTCGACCTTGAAGTTTTAGCTCCTTCGCAAAACCTTCAAGCCACAATGCTTCTTTCACAGCTTCAATTAGGGCAATATACTCCGCTTCAGTGGTTGATAGAGCAACAACCTTCTGAAGTGTTGCTTTCCAACTAATTGCAGTGCCAAACATAGTGAAAACATATCCAGAAATAGATTTTATGGAATCCATACAACCTGCATAATCAGAGTCGACATATCCTTCTATTACTGCTTTACTATCTTCACCCAAGGCTCCACCATAAATTAGGACTCTATTCAGAGACTCGTTTATGTACCTTAAAATCCACTTCAATGCTTGCCAGTGAGCTTTTCCAGGATTCGCCATATACCTGCTTACAAGACTTACTGCGTATGCTATGTCGGGTCTAGTACAAACCATAGCATACATCAAAGAACCAACTATATTAGCATACGGAATGCTATTCATATAGGCTCTTTCGACATCAGTACTGGGACACTGATCAATACTCAGCTTGAATTGAGGGTTTGTTGGAGTCACAACTGGCTTCGAATTCGACATACCAAACTTTTCAAGAATCTTCCGTAGATATGCCTCTTGAGATAGACATAACTTCGACTTCTTTCTATCTCTCCGAATGTCAATTCCAAGAATCCTAGAAGCAGCTCCCAAATCCTTCATATCGAACTCCTTATTGAGTTCAACCTTCACCCTCATCACATCTTCAACATTGTTGCTTGCTATGAGAATATCATCCACATAAAGCAACAAAATAACAAATGAATTACCAGGTCGAAATCTGAAGTAAACGCAGTGGTCGAACTGACTTCTAATGAAACTTATGCGTGCCATGAACTTGTCGAATCTCCTATTCCATTGTCGAGGAGATTGTTTCAGCCCATACAAAGATCTCTTTAACTTGCACACATAATCTTCCTTCCCCTTTTCGACATACCCTTCAGGTTGCCTCATCAGGATCGTTTCATCTAGATCACCATACAAGAACGCAGTCTTCACATCCATCTGTTCCAGTTCAAGATCGAACTGTGCCACCATGGCAAGCAACATTCGAATGGACCTATGCTTCACAACAGGAGAAAACACATCATTGAAGTCGACACCTTCTTTCTGAGTGAAACCCCTTGTAACTAACCTTGCCTTGTATCTTTTCGACGACACTCCTTCAATTCCTTCCTTAACTTTGAAAATCCATTTACAGCTGACTAACCTTGCCCCAACAGGTTTCTTGATCAGTTCCCAAGTATGATTATCATGAAGAGATTTCATCTCATCATCCATGGCCTTCAGCCATTCAGTCTTATTTCGACTCCTCATAACTTCCTTATAGTCTCTAGGTTCTTCGTCTAGAACCTCACTTGCAGAGATTAAGGCATAAGCTATAAGATCTGCATATCCAAGTCTTTGAGGTGGCTTGATGACTCTTCTCGGCCTATCTCTCGACAATAGGTAGTCATCGTCAGTTTCCTCAACTTCAGCATCTTCTGCTTCTTCTTCGACTTCATCTGGGATATGCAATTCAGCATCAACATGCTCTACCTCAACAGGAATCTCTACCTATTCCAGCTCTTCGTCAGATGTTTCTGTACTTCGACCAACATCATCAGTTTTCTTAAAAGCCATTTCAGCTTCATTGAAAACTACATCTCGACTGGTGATACACCTCCTGTGACCTGGCTCTAGGCACCATAGCCTATAAGCTTTGACTCCTTCAGGGTATCCCATGAACATGCATTTCAGAGCTCTAGGTTCGACCTTGTCTTGCCTAATGTGAGCATAGGCTACGCAGCCAAATACTCTCAGTTTGTCGAGATCTGGTGGATGTCCCGACCAAACTTCTTCAGGTGTCTTCATATCTAACGCTGTCGAAGGACATCTGTTTATCAGATATGTTGCTGTCGAAACAGCCTCAGCCCAGAACACCTTTGTTAACCCCGCACTAGTCAACATGCATCTGACTCTCTCCAAAATAGTTCGATTAAACCTTTCAGCCAAACCATTTTGCTGTGGAGTACCTGCAGTAGTTCTATGCCTTGCAATACCAGAGGCAGCACAAAAACTGTCGAATGCCTCATTGCAAAATTCAAGGCCATTGTCGGTTCTCAACCTCTTGACCTTTCTGCCAGTCTGATTTTCAACCAGAGTCTTCCAACTTTTGAAATTCTCAAAAGTTTCATCCTTAGTCTTCTGGATGAATACCCATAATTTTCTGGAATAATCATCTACTATGGATAGAAAATACCTTGCTCCTGAATGTGATGGACACCTTGCAGGCCCCCAAAGATCAGCATGGATGTAATCAAGGGATCCATGTGTTCTTTGTTTGCCTTTGTTGAACTTCACTCTGCAAGATTTTCCAAGTACACAGGGTTCACAAAACTTCAGCTTTTCGATTTTGTCTCCACCAAGCAGATTTTGTTTCCCTAATTCGACCAGACCCCTTTCACTGACATGGCCTAATCTCATGTGCCAGATTTCTGTTTTCGACAAAGGTTTCGTGGATGCAACATTTGTCGAACCACTTACAACTTCAGCCTCAAGGGTATATAAGCCTTGTTTCTTCACGCCTCTCAAGACTTCCTTCGAACCCTTCATGACTCTTAGGATACTTTTCTCTCCTTGGAAAACATATCCTTTCTTGTCGAATTCACCAAGAGAAAGCAGATTTCTCTTCAAATCAGGAACATACCTGACTTCAGTCAACAACCTTATTGACTCATCATGGAGCTTGAATCTCACAGATCCAACACCTGCAATCTTGCAAGCCTTGTTGTTTCCCAGCAATACTGATCCACCATCTTGATCACATAATTCCTCGAACAAGTCTTTGTTTGGAGTCATGTGTCAAGTGCAACCTGAATCCATAATCTACTCCTTCTTAGAGTCACTGCTTGAAACCACAAGAACATCAGATGATTCGAAATCATCTTGAACAATGGCAGCGTTGCCATTATCCTTACCTCCATGATATTTCAAGCGTTCAGGGCACACCTTTCTTGTGTGACCCTCCTTCTTACAATGGTAGCATCGAATGCCAGATGCTTCGCCACTGTAAGTCTTCGACTGGCTTTTGCCTTTCTTCTTGTCAAACTTACCATCCTTTCGTAAGAGTTTTCCTTTAACGGCCAAACCTTCGCCAACAGTCGAAGGTTTATGCTCCTTTCGTTCATTCAAGTCCTTAGAGTACAAGGCTGATTGAACTTCTTCAAACGTCAGGGACTCCCTTCCATACAGGAGAGTTTCTTTGAAGTGAGCATGTGATCGAGGCAAAGAACACAATAGTAACAGCGCTTGATCTTCATCATCGATCTTCACATCAATATTTTCAAGATCAAGAATCAGCTTGTTGAACATATCCAACTGCTCAGCCAATACTTTGTCTTCAATCATCTTGAATGAATACAAAGCTTGCTTCAGGTAGAGTCGATTTACCAGCGATTTGGTCATATACAAACTTTCAAGTTTCACCCATAACCCTGATGCCGTCGTCTCCTTTGATACCTGCCGGAGAACCTTATCACCAAGGCTCAACAAAATTGCGCTGTGTGCTTTCTCGATCATATTTGTCTTCTCCGCTGCCGTCAATTCTGCATTCATGGCTGCCTCTCCCTTCAACGCTTCCAAACAACCCTGCTGAACCAGTAGGGCTTTCATCTTCAAGCGCCACAGACCGAAATCATTCACTTCGGTGAACTTTTCAATCTCATACTTTGTTGAAGGCATCTTCTCCACGCTCACCGCACCAATTTGTTGTGAAAACGATACCAATAACAAAGTATAATAGGGAATTAGGGAAGATAATAAGAACACAAGAATTGGTTATAACTGCTATTCTTTTACTTTCTCTTAAAACAAGATTACAAGTTTACAAGAATAACAAATAACCTCTCTCACCCTAAATTAGGATTTGCAGCTTAGCAATGATGAGAGACTAGTATGCTATTTATAATAAAACCTAACATACTAACTAATGGGCTTTTTTCCACAAGACCCATTATACAAGCCAACTTAATAAACAAGCTAACTTAACAAATTAGGGTTTAAATACTAAAACCTAATTTAACATGCTAACAACTCTAGCATCTTCGACATCTGCATGCTAGACCCATCTTCGACTACAGCATGCACACTTCGACACCAGCATGTGAACAATCCTTCGACTTCATGCTTAACTCTGTCAAACTGTCGAACCAAGAAGCTACCCTTCGACAATACTAGAGTTCGATCCAATATCTCACAATATATATATATATATATATATATATATATATATATATATATATATATATATACACTAATGATACAAATTACAATAATACACATAATTAAAGCGTACTGCAAGGGCTTTTCCTTTGCACCCCCACCCCAGTCACACCCTTCAACAAACACTTGGGTCCAACACAAGGGAAAGGCTAGTCACCGTTTTGTGGCTCTACCCCTTACTCACTTGACCTTACCTATGAGCCCAAACTCAACAATCTCCACTTTGGCGAATATCAAACTCATATGAAGATTAACTGCATAATGTCATGTTATAGAAACTAGGGGTGTGTAACTCCTGCTTAATTTTGAGAAACATGTGACAAGTCCAAACACTATTTGAACTTGTCGGTGGTGGCTGGCTTGGTCAATATATCAGATGTATTCTTTGAAGCGCGGACCTTTTGAAGTAATATCTTTCTGGACGCCACCGGCTCTATGATCTTGTGGAACCTCACATCAATATGCTTGGTTCTAGAATGATACACCAGATTGTTCGCCAAATAGATAACACTCTAGATATCACAATGCAGTTGAACTCCACCTTGCTCAACACCCACTTGTTTGACTAACCCTGTAAGCCACAATGCTTCCTAGGCAACTTCAGCTACTGCCATATATTCTGTCTCATTTGTAGACATTGCTATTATAGATTAAACTGATGATTTTTAGCATACAAGCACCCCCGCAAGAGTAAAGATATACTTAGTTGTTGACCTCCCATCATCCAAATCACCTGCATAGTCAGAATCCACATATCCCACAACTGATGGAACACCCTGCTCCATGCTTAACATGATACCATGATCCATTGTAACCTTCAAGTACCTTAGGATCCACTTGACTGCTTCCCAATGTTGCTTCCCTGACTTGGAGATGAACATGCACATTTGACTAACTGCTTGTATTAATACCACAAATTTTGCCCATAAATTTTTATTGCATTTAAATTCATCTGCAAATCATGACCATTTCATTTGATCATGGGGTCCCATAAGCATTCATCAGTCAAAAGTAAAAAAATATGTATTTAGAGGTTAAAGGAGAAAGAAAGTCAACATTCATCTCATTCATCCATCATTTTAAGATTTTATGGCATGGTTGCTTGATAAATAAGGTATTTGATTGAAAAAGTCAACATAAAGTCAATATTTTCACGTGATAGCGAATTTGACTAAACTTGCATGCATCACGAGTCATTGTTACAATAATCATTTAAATCATCATCACATTATTCCATTTAGAATTTCGTTGATCATTATCATACATTATAATAAAAGTCAAAGTAAAGTCAACATTGCACATGTTGAGAAAATTGACTAAATTTTCATGTTTAATTATTCCTTTTGGAGAAATAAATTCATCATCATTTGATTTCATTTGAATTTCACTAATCATTTCATGCATCATAAATCGAAAGTTTAGTAAAAAGTCAAGATTTTGGCACTAAAAGACAAAAAGATCACACTTGTTTTGCCAAGACATTCATGTATCTCACACACCTTCAAATTCAAACTAGTTTCATAATGTATCAGAAATTTGGAGTGCATTACACTAGATATTTTGCATCAAATTCAAATTTCCAACAAATTCCATCAAATCCACCTTCTAAGAAACTCTTCATCTCACATACCTTATCCACTCACAACCAAATACATTCTCCCACTATAGATGTTTAAAATAATTTTGATTGTGTTTTAAGAAAATTTATGATAAATTATTATATTATAAATGTATCGACTATAGTTGTAAAAAACAATCTTAAAATAATTAAAAAGTTCAACACAAAATATATTAAAACTAATTTGCATCACCGCATTGCGCGGGTCTTACCTAGTGTTTGATTATAGGGGAGTTATTTGTTTGTCTGAACGACTCGTGGTTATTACTCTTATAATGAAGGAATTTTCATGTTAAAGTATTGGTGTTCTCTTGTGTCTTTATTTGTTCGATTTGTTGTTGATCCTCAAAATTCTTATAAATTTAGAGAATTTTATATTCCCTGTGTATTGGTGTTATTGTATGTTTTTTTCCATAAGTGACTCGGGTAAAAATTTCTGTTGTTCATGACTAGCAATCACCAACCAAAAGTTAGGTCTTCCCTCAAAATATCGTCAAGTTATATTGTTGTTCATGACTAGCAATCACCAACCAAAAGTTAGGTCTTCCCTCAAAATATCGTCAAGTTATATTGTTGTTCATGACTAGCAATCACCAACCAATATTTTTGAGATACAATTGTACATTTTTATATTAGGGTTAAATGCAATTCACCCCCCTGCCATTAGGGCGTGTTTCAGATTTGCCCCCCTGAATCTTTTTTTTTAAGAAGACACCCTTATAAAAGTGTAAAGCCTGCTTCACCACACCCTTTTACTACCAATGCTGACTGGGCGTTGACTGCTTGGATGATGTGGCAAAGGAATAATGCTGACTGTGTTATCTTCTTAAAAATAAATAGATTTCTAGGGTTTTCTTTCTCCCCCAAACTGAAAATTGCTCGTACCAGTTTCAATTCCATCCCCGATGAGTCTCCGGCCACCATAATCAAGAAAGGGAGCGACATATCCTTCTCAAACTCTCTTTGTCTCGAGCTCTCTATCATCGACGATGTTATCTGCTTGACCCGTCTTTCAATTACAAATCTCCTTTACGTAATAAAATTCGGTCTCTCATCTCTGATTCGGCCGGAGTCGTTCCGACGGTGCTTCAAAACGAGCACCGCATATTCATGCCTAATTGAAACTCAGGTATATCTTGATCTCCGCTCTCGTTCTCAATTCACCATCCTGCGAATCTTCTCTTTCTTCGGTTTGCTTGTTTCTGAATCTGAAATGTTGTTGTTGTTGTTGTTCGCAGTGAGGAAGAGCGTTGTGTGGCGTTGGTATTGTTCACGGTGAAGAATAGTGAGGAGGATTGTTGAGCGTTGCAGAGAAGATGCGTTGATGCGTGTTGAAGTTATGATATTGATAACGATCTAAAGTGATGGTGGTGGAGAGGAGGTTCTGAAGGCCAAGAGAGGGAGAAGAAGATTGAAGATTTGTGAAGAAGATGAAGAGTGGAAGGTGGATGAATGGGAGTGAAAAGGGAGAAGGTTGACGAAAAATGGTGGAGGAAGAAATTGTGGAGGAGCTGAATGATGATGATGAGTCACTGATGCAGGCTCTTTTGATGCAGGTTTGGTTTTGTGGACCGGTTCGGTTTGATGTCGGTTTTACGGGGCTGATTTGATATCAAATTTAGAAACATGGGCCAAATACACTTTGAGAATTAGATTGAAGATTTGAGGTGCTTGAAGACTCTGGATTGAAGATTCAAAGAGAATTGGATAGAATGGGAGCTTCAAGGGAGAGATTGAATATGGTGGATTCTTATCAGAAGCGAAAATTTGGAGAGTGAAAGATAAGTTTGTTATGGATCCGGTTACAGGTCAGTTTCCTGTTGTAACCGATTTTTTGTGTTATGAAAATTCCTCCTGATTTTCTGTTATAACTCTTTTTCCTTCTTATTATGCTGTTATTTTTCTCTGCCAAAAATTCCAGTTTGTGGTTTCTGTTACACGTCATCCAAGCAGTCAACGCCCAGTCAGCATTGGTAGTAAAAGGGTGTGGTGAAACAGGCTTTACACTTTTATAAGGGTGTCTTCTTAAAAAAAAAGATTCAGGGGGGCAAATCTGAAACACGCCCTAATGGCAGGGGGTGAATTGCATTTAACCCTTTATATTATTGGCACTTTCTCTTACTTAAAGTTACCAATCAGAGATTTTAAGATAAAAGGGTTCACTTCTAATAGGATAAAAAGATTATCAAGGTAAAACTTTGAAAAGGATAACATGGGTGCAGTTTAAGTACAAGAAATAATACTAATTACTTAAAGCATGATCTCATAAATTATTTAAACATCACCATCCCACAACTCTTCCAAGGATTTGTAAGGTCCACTTTCCGATATGAACATTTCTGCTTTTACGGTTCTAGTTTGAGGAATCTGTTTGATTTTGTCTGACTCTTCATGGCTCAATTCCCAATCGAATATTTCAATGTTTTGTTTTATCCTCTCCGTATTGAAGCTTTTCACAATGGCAGTTACTCCATGCTGGTATATCCATCTTAGTACTATCTGCATAATATGTATCCACATTAGAGATATATAAAACTTTATTAAAACCTTAATTAACAAAACATATTTAAAATTCGTCATTGAAGATAGTTTGAAATAAAATAAGTGGTTGCACCTGGGCTATACTCTTGTTTTTAGCCTCAGCAATTTTGTGCAGAATTGGATTATCCATCACTGCAGACGAACCATAAGGATCTTTGTATGCTCCTAATGGTGACCATGCACTCACATGAATTCCTTTCTGCATGCAGAATTCTCTGAGTTTCCCTTGATTCCATGATGGGTTCATTTCCACCTAAATACAAATAAGAATGTGTATCATGAAGATACAGCCATGCCTATAATTAGTAGGATGCATCATACATTACGCGTATCTGCTAATTGTCTATTAATTTTCCATTTTGAAGTAAATAGTGAATTTTTTTTGTGTATTTCATCTATATTTGTGAATTAATAAAATCAAATAGTGTTAAATTCTTATACCTGATTAACTGCAGGAGTGATTTTGGCCTTTTCTAAAAGTAAGGTGAGCTTTTTGGCTCCGAAGTTGCTAACACCAATAGACTTTGCTAAGCCCAATCTATGACACTCTTCCATGGCTTCCCATACTCCTTTTATGTCGATGGGAATCGTATCCTCACCTGTAAAGTTAAAGCCTACTGCATCTTGTTTCAATCTCACTGGCCAGTGAATCAAATACAGATCCACATACTCCAACCCCAGCTTTCTAATCAATTTCAACAAAAAAAATAATTAGTCCAGTAACAAAAAATACAAGCTTAATAAAAGGAAAAAAAATGAAAAGAGAAGAGAATTATGCTTGCTTGAGAGTGGTTTTGAGAGCTGGGAGAACAAGGTCATGGTGAGCATCAGTACACCATAACTTTGATGTAATAAACAGTTCATTGCGATTTTTAATGAGGCCGAGCTCTAAAGCTTTCGACACAGCTTGGCCAAGAAGTTCTTCAGTATTATACAAAGAAGCAGTATCAAAATGCCTGTAGCCAATTTTAATGGCATCGATTAAAGCTGATAGAGGAGGAGGAGTTCCTGTTCCATATCCTATGGCTGGCATCTTTTCTCCTGAATTTAGTACCACTTCTGGAACATTCTTTGCCGCCATCTTTGTTTTTGGTTGGTATAAAGCACAAGTTTCGCAAAATTCTAAATTTTCTCTTATGAATGTTAACTTTGAAACTTGAGCTGTGGCTCTAAATAATGTTTTAAGATAGATATAAGGTTATTATAGTTATTATATTATTCCTCATTGAATATTAAAATATTGAATATTGAATGTTAAAATATTGAATATTGACTAATAACCAAAGCAATGACAAAAGCAACGACAAAATCTGTTTGTGTTATCTGCATAATAAATATTCACATTAAAGATATGTATAGCTATCATCTCAATTAAATATAGTAGTATATGTATAATTTTATAAAGTTTTAAATAGGTTGATAGAGATATAACATGTTTCAACATCAGAGGTATGCAATGCCACTACTGTCATCAAGTTTGGAATATTCAGAGATTATAAGTTTGACTTTGGCACAGGGCTGTGTTACAATTTCAATGACAATAAAGTTTGACTATAGAAAAAAATATTGTTAAAACCTTTATTACTGAAATCAAAATGAGAAAGAAAATATATTTTGAGATTGTTAAAAATCAAAAAGTTGAAAAGCAGCAAGAATGTTTCAGTTGAACGGTTTGTGGATTTCAGATTTGATCAGATCAATTTGCGGATTTCAGATTTATTTACAACTATTTATGTTATTGATATTACAACTATTTTGATTTATAAAAAATCGTAAGTAATTATTTATATATAATTTATTTTTAATAAAAATAGAACATTTTTCATGATAATTACATTCTCATACTAAATAATTACCTTTCCTGACACTATAATGTATGGAATAGGATCCTCGACAGCCGTGCTTTCGATCTATATGTTTGCAGCCTAATAATAACAAAGAATACGTTAATTAGATTGAATAATAAATTTTATGTTGTATATTTTTAATGACCTTTTTTTTTATGATATATCATTAACAACAATAGACATGACACAAGTATATTTTTCCTGGTTCACCTTCTCAATAAGGCTACCTCCAGTCCACTCTCCTCAGGTGATTTGTCTCTCTCAATGAGGACTTAATCCACTATTATCAGAACCTGATTACACCTGCACAACCAACTGTCGTGACTCACAATACAATGCACGAGCCAAACTGCTGGTGACTAACAATCCTGCACAAACCAACTATTTGTGACTAACCAACTTCTAAGACTCAACTAGTCCTAAACTTCTTGAGACTTCTGACCCAACTGGTCTCTCAAGGACTTAGTTACTGCGTAACTTCAAATGACAGTGTATAAGGTTGCTTCTAAAAAGTTGTAATCACCATTGTGATATTTCACTAAGATTAAGTACAAAGTTTATGAACTCAGAATATGAATATGAGAGTTTATGCTTCATCGAGTTTTCTTCACACTTGATGATTTTTCAGAGTAATGATGTTCTTGTGTGTGATTGTTGTGTTTGTTGATTCAAACGATCATGAATATATAGCTTCAAGATTTTTGCCCGTTAACTTCAACTCTTGTACCCAGCATTAAATGTTTTGCGTGTTGTCTTAGTTTTTGTTTTCTCCATGGAATTGCATGTGGATAGCTTCTTCAATCAACCTTGGGAATTGCACTTTTGGAGTGTAGAAGCCGTTTTGCTAATGATTATGTCTTTAACGGTATTATTTTGAATCAGTCTTCATGATCTTCTGTTCAGCCTTGTATTTCAGCTTCTGTTATAGATGTATTCGCAGCAGTTTGGTGCAGTATCAAAAGTTGCCTTAAGACTTGAGTATCTCTTGCGTTTGTCCAGCTTTGCGTGTTTGTCAAGTTCTGATTGTGCTGAAACTGGTACATCTTCTAAACTCAGGAACATATAATTAGAGTATCATGTTTGCTTATACAAAATTTATTTGCTTGTTATCATCAAAACACTAAAATATGATTAGAACCAAACTATGTTTTAACAATCTCCCCCTTTTTTATGATGACAAAACTTTTACGTTCTGTTCAGAAATTTTGTATATGAGAGAAACAGTCTCCCCTTGAGGTGTATAATCTCCCCCTGAAATAAATATTTAAAGAGAAATATAACATATAACTTCCCTGAATAATTTTCTCCTTGGCTTGTTTCTTCAGAAGATTGATGGATGTGGCTATGCATACGCGTATCTTCTCAGAAATTCTAAGGAAATATTCCTTCTAATTTAAGATATTCCTGCATTCTTTTAACAATAGAAACTTCTGGTACACAAGTTAGAAAAGATTTATCTTTGATTCCCTAAGACTTGTCCAGATGATGTTCAGATCATTCAGAATAGTAATTTTACTTTATGAGTTCAATGATCAGAGTATCTTGATATAGAATTAGATATGTTCTGTTCGAAAATTAAATATCAATGTTCTATTCCTTTTAGAAGATTTATGTTTTCTCCCCCTTTCAGCTTCTTCAAAATTTCTACAGCCTTAAATAACCTTAATTAATTAACCTTAACTAATTCTCCCCCTTTTTGTCATAATCAAAAAATGATGAAAATGTATGAGTCGTTTTTAGCCCGGTAGAACTGTTATAAGTATTAAATATCATGTTATCCCAGACAAAAATAGTAGACAAAAGGAAAATATTCATTGATAAAAAAAATCTAGATTATTACAGACTCAAAATGCTAAGACACAGACTCCTAGTTGTTATATTCATAATATCCTCCATGAAAGAAAAAGCGTTCACAGTGCTCAGCATACAATGCTTCCCTTTTGTTTGGAAGTTCTGAAGTGCGAAGAGTGTTCACGATTCATGCAGATTCAAAACAAGCTGACAGGACTCTTCCATAGGGTATGAAGAATTCTTGACCATACTTAAAAGCTATTAGAGACTCTCTCAAGTGTCCAAAGATAACCGCAGCAAGATTTATTGGCTTCTTTGCTCCCAAGCGATTGATCAAGAACCTATCTCTAGCATACAGAATTTTGTGGAATTTTCCTCGAGGAATGAGGTTTTAAAGGATCATCATAAACCAGGCTTGTTTGGATGAAGAGAGATAATAGGGGTTGTTTCTGAGACGACGGGCTCATCTGCTCAAGTCGTTTGGAATGACAAATGCATTGGCATAGTCAAAGACAGTGAGACATGCAACATTGTTCCTAGCTGGACATCCAATTACTTCAGTAATAGATGCTTCAAAAACTGTAAGCTGAATTCCGTGGATGGAGGAGGTAATGCTCAGATTATCTTAACTGACTAAAGCATTGACCTAGAAATTTTTCACTAAGTTGGGAAAGACAGAACCATTAAGAAGAAGAATGTAGGATTCTCATCCTTGTTTATGGCAGAGGTCGATATAGTAGTTGTCTCTTTTGGCTAACCATAAATTCTTTTCTTTTATGACAGAGAGGGTTGTTTGGGCGGCCATGATAGAATAAAGGTTTTGAGTAAAAGAAAACGGACACAAATGGATTGTTGGATGCTAAAGAACTTTGACACAGGAAGGCTTTTATAGGAGATTGATGAGGGGAGTGAAACATTTTGCCTAGGTAATCAATGCATAGATTCGCATGCATTATGGAATGAAGAGAAAAATGTTTCAATGACCAAGAAATTTTAGCGTTATGATTAAAAACTTTTTAGGGATAACGTAGAGAAATTAATGCAACAGTTACCAATGACTTTTTACTCATTTTTGCTTTACACGCGCGACCTTTCAGATATTGAACACGTGCTCAAATTTTTAAGTTTACATGGATTAGCAGTTTTATCTACTGAACTTCTGACTCATCTTAGAAAACAAACTTCTGAACCGAGTAGGTCAGATATTTCTAGATGGTAACTTGTAAGAAGTTATAATTCAGATATTTCAACTTTAGGCACAATAGATTTTGAACATAATTTCATTCAGGACACAATTCCATACTGATATTCTTTAGGATGAATTTGAATCTATCTTCAGAAAGTGGTTTTGTAAAAACATCAGCCCATTGATGGTCTGTATCAGTGAAGTTTAAGCTTAATATCCCTTTCTGAATATAGTCCCTGATGAAATGATGTTTAATTTCAATGTGTTTAGCTTTAGAGTGTAGAATAGGATCTTTAGAAAGACATATAGCAGAAGTATTATCATAGAAAATAGGAATCTTACGCTCATAGATATGATAATCCTCTAACTGACTTTTCATCCAAAGCATTTGAGTGCTACAGCCTGCAGCAGCCACATATTCTGCTTTTGTAGTTGATAGTGCAATTGTGGCTTGCTTTTTGCTATACTAGAAGTGTTAGAAAAAGATTTGTTCTGATCAATATTCTTTGTTTTGATGATAACAAGGATATGAATTTTGTGTGAGATAATGTGGTACTCTAATACATTGCAATTTCCCTTTCAGGAAATATATAAAGAGTATGCACAAATCAGCGCTCAGAAGCTTTGTCTCAGAAGGTTCAGCATGCAACATCAGAACATGGTCTGACAAGACATCAGAAGATGGTCAAGGCAGAATCAGAACATGGGTCTATGGAAGCATCAGAAGAACTTGAGATCAGAAGCAGAAGCACTGAAGTTCTCATGGTATCACGCTCAGAAGCACTTCAAGGTCAGAAGACAAGAAGATGCTATGCACCAAGCTGTTTGACTCTGATGATATTCAAACGTTGTATACACAAACATCAGATCAGAAGAAAGTACAGGTGGCAGGCTACGCTGACTGACAAAAGGAACGTTGGAAGCTATTAAAGGCAACGTCAGTAGACACAGCGTGAACAAGGCTCGAGGTAGTTGACAAAAGCGTAAAACATTAAATGCAATGCTGTACGGAATACGCAAAGCATTAAATGCTCCCAACGGTCATCTTCTCAAGTGCCTATGAATATGAAGTTCTGATGAGAAGCAAGGTTAACGTTTTTGAAAGAACTTATTCTGAAAAACTTGCTGAAACGCTGTTCAACTCAAAGCTCAGAAACTTCATCTTCATCAAAGCTCACTACATTGCTGTTGTAATATATTAGTGAGATTAAGCTTAAACGTTAAGAGAAATATCACTGTTGTGATTATAGCTTTTCAGAAGCAATTGTAATACTCTTAGAATTGATTACATTAATTTGTAAGTAACTAGAGTGATCAAGTGTTGATCAGGATACTCTAGGAAGTCTTAGCTTGTGTCTAAGCAGTTGTAATTAGAGTGATCACGTGGTGGTCAGGATACTCTAAGAAAGTCTTAGCTTGTGTCTAAGCATTTGTTCCTAGAGTGATCAGGTTGTGATCAGGATACTCTAGAAGACTTAGTCGTGGGCTAAGTGGAAAACCATTGTAATCTGTTGCGATTAGTGGATTAAATCCTCAGGTGAGGTAAATCACTCCGTGGGGGTGGACTGGAGTAGTTTAGTTAACAACGAACCAGGATAACAATAACTGTGCAAATTGTTTTTATCGTTCAAGTTTTTAGACTACACTTATTAAAACCCCCCCTTTCTAAGTGTTTTTCTATCCTTCAATTGGCATCAGAGCGCCGGTTCTAAGGTGCAAGCACTTAACCGTGTTTAGAAAAGATTCAGGAAGAGAAAAACGCTTCAGTAAAAGATGGCTGGTGAAATTCCAACAGATCCACCTGCATCTACATCTGGCTCTGCTGAGCAATACAATGGTAACAATGGTTATACTAGACCACCAGTATTTGATGGTGAAAACTTTGAATACTGGAAAGATAAACTGGAAAGTTACTTTCATGGTCTAGATGGTGAATTATGGGATCTTCTGATGGATGGTTACAAACATCCAGTGAAAGCCAGTGGCGTAAGGCTTACAAGGCAAGAAATGGATGATGATCAAAAGTAGCTTTTCAAGAATCATCATAAATGTAGGACTGTTTTGCTGAATGCTATCTCTCATGCTGAGTATGAGAAGATATCTAACAGGGAAACTGCCCATGATATATATGAGTCATTGAAAATGACCCATGAGGGAAATGCTCAAGTCAAGGAGACTAAAGCTCTTGCTCTAATCCAGAAATATGAAGCCTTCAAGATGGAGGATGATGAAGATATTGAGAAGATGTTCTCAAGATTTCCAACGCTAACTGCTGGATTAAGAGTTCTGGATAAAGGCTACACCAAGGCTGATCATGTAAAGCAGATTATCAGAAGCTTACCCAGAAGATGGGGTTCAATGGTGACTGCATTCAAGATTGCCAAGAATCTGAATGAAGTTTCTTTGGAAGAGCTGATCAGTGCCCTGAGGAGTCATGAGATTGAACTTGACGCAAATGAACCTCAGAAGAAAGGTAAGTCTATTGCATTAAAATCTAATTTTAAAAAATGCACTAACGCCTTTCAGGCTAGAGAAGAAGATCCTGAAGAATCAAAATCTGAAGAAGAAGATGAACTGTCCATGATCTCCAGAAGGGTAAACCAACTCTGGAAGAGCAAGCAAAGGAAGTTCAGAAGCTTCAGAAATTCAAAGAAATTTGAACGAGGAGAATCTTCTGGTGACAGAATATCTGACAAGAAGAAGGCTGTCTGCTATGAGTGCAATGAGCCTGGACATTACAAGAACGAGTGTCCAAAACTTCTGAAGGAGAATCCCAAGAAGAAGTTTCATAAGAAGAAAGGTCTTATGGCAACATGGGATGATTCTGAATCTGAATCAGAATCAGACTCTGAAGGAGAGCAGGCCAACTTCGCGCTGATGGCTACAGAAGATGATGGATCAGAATCTACATCAGAATCAGATTCTGAAGAGGTATTTTCTGAACTATCTAGAGAAGAGTTAGTTTCCAGTCTAACAGAACTTCTGGAACTCAAGTCTCAGATTAGTATCAAATACAAGAAGCTGAAAAAGCTATTTGAATTTGAAACTAAGAAGCTTGAAGTGGAGAATTCTGAACTGAAGGAAAAAGTTTTAAATTTATCCAAAAATACTGGATCTCCTTCTGTCTCTGAAAAATCTACTCCAAGTCTGAACAATATTCTGAAAGAATATGACTTAAGTTTCAGAAAGTTTTTATCTAGAAGTATTGGCAAAAGTCAACTTGCTTCTATGATATATGCTGTGTCAGGAAACAAAAGAGCTGGCATTGGTTATGAGGGTGAAATCCCATACAAGCTTGAATCTGTGGATGATATGAAAATATCATACAAGCCTCTGTATAACCAATTTAAATTTGGCCACTCCCATGATATTAGGCACACATCACATGCTCAAAGCTTTCACATAACACACACCAAGAAGCATGTGACAAAACCTAAGAAATATCATGGAACTCAGAACATAAACTATCATTCTGTTCCTCCTATTTCATATAATGCTAAACCCAAGTTCAATCAGAACTTGAGGAGAACTAACAAGAAAGGACCCAAGAAATTGTGGGTACCTAAGGAGAAGATAATTTCTGTTGCAGATATCCTTGGCGGCAAAGAGGACAAAAAGCAAAATGTCATGGTACCTGGACTCTGGGTGCTCGCGACACATGACGGGAAGAAGGTCTATGTTCCAAGACCTGGTGCTTAAACCAGGTGGAGAAGTCAAGTTTAGAGGAGATCAGAAGGGCAAAATCATTGGCTCTGGAACCATAAGTCTTGGTAACTCTCCTTCCATAACTAATGTACTTCTTGTAGAAGGATTAACGCATAACTTATTGTCCATAAGTCAATTAAGTGATAATGGTTATGATATAATCTTCAATCAAAAGTCTTGCAAGGCTGTAAGTCAGAAGGATGGCCCATGATTTCTCTTGTCCTAGAACTCCACAGCAAAATGGAGTTGTAGAGCGAAAGAATAGGACTCTACAAGAAATGGCCAGAACCATGATCAATGAAACCAATATGGCTAAGCATTTCTGGGCAGAAGCAATAAACACTGCGTGTTATATTCAGAATAGAATCTCTATCAGACCTATTCTAAATAAGACTCCTTATGAATTGTGGAAGAACAGAAAGCCCAACATTTCATATTTCCATCCTTTTGGATGTGTATGTTTTATTCTGAATACTAAAGATCATCTTGGTAAGTTTGATTCTAAAGCACAAAAGTGTTTCCTTCTTGGATATTCTGAACGCTCTAAAGGCTACAGAGTATACAATACTTAAACATTGATTGTAGAAGAATCAATCAATATCAGGTTTGATGATAAGCTTGGTCTTGAAAAACCAAAGCAGCTTGAGAATTTTGCAGATATAGATATTGATATATCAGAAGCTGTAGAACCAAGAAGCAAAGCTGCAGAGGCTGATAGTCTCAGAAGCAATGGATCAGAAGATCAAGTTGCTGCATCTTTAGAGAATCTCAGGATTTCTGAAGAGCCAACAGTCAGAAGATCACCTAGACTTGCTTCAGCTCATTCAGAAGATGTGATCCTTGGGAAGAAAGATGATCCCATCAGAACAAGGGCATTCCTTAAGAACAATGCAGAATGTCAATTAGGTCTTGTTTCTTTGATCGAGCCAACTTCTGTTGATCAAGCTCTAGAAGATCCAGACTGGATAATTGCCATGCAAGAAGAACTCAATCAGTTTACAAGGAATGATGTATGGGACTTGGTTCCTAGACCAAAAGGATTTAACATCATCGACACTAAGTGGGTATTCAGAAACAAGCTAAGCGAGAAGGGAGAAGTGGTAAGAAACAAAGCCAGACTGGTTGCTCAAGGTTATAGTCAGCAAGAAGGGATTGACTACACAGAAACCTTTGCACCAGTGGCCAGGTTAGAATCTATTCGTCTATTAATTTCTTTTGCCACTCAACATAACATCACTCTTTATCAGATGGATGTCAAGAGTGCCTTCTTAAATGGTTATATAGATGAAGAAGTTTATGTCCATCAACCTCCTGGTTTTGAAGACTCCAAGTCTCCAAATCATGTTTTTAAATTAAAGAAATCATTATACGGATTGAAGCAAGCTCCTAGAGCTTGGTATGAACGCTTAAGTTCTTTCCTTCTGGAAAATGGTTTCACTAGAGGAAAAGTGGACACTACTCTCTTTTTTGTAAAACATTTAAAAAGGATATTTTAATATGCCAGATATATGTTGATGATATCATCTTTGGAACATCTAATGCTACACTTGGAAAGGAGTTTGCTGAGTCTATGCAGGCTGAATTTGAAATGAGCATGATGGGAGAACTCAAGTATTTCCTTGGGATTCAAATCAACCAAACTTCTGATGGAACATATGTTCATCAAACGAAGTATGTGAAAGAACTTCTGAAAAAGTTTAATCTTTCTGAAAGTAAAGAAGCCAAAACTCCTATGCATCCAACATG
The DNA here is from genome assembly GCF_029867415.1 of Vicia villosa. NCBI lineage: Eukaryota > Viridiplantae > Streptophyta > Magnoliopsida > Fabales > Fabaceae > Vicia > Vicia villosa. The sequence continues at coordinate 116,885,225 of NC_081184.1, read as the reverse complement.
TGTCCTAGGTAAGGATGAGGTAAGTAAGAAGGTAGATCAGAAGTTGTACAGAGGTATGATTGGATCTCTTTTATACCTAACTTCTTCTAGACCTGACATTCTCTTCAGTGTTTGTTTGTGTGCTAGATTCCAATCAGATCCGAGAGAATCTCATTTAACTGCGGTTAAGAGAATTCTGAGGTATCTGAAAGGTACTACTAATGTTGGTTTAGTTTACAGAAGATCCAAAGATTACAACTTAGTAGGATTCTGTGATGCTGACTATGCTGGAGATAGAATTGAAAGGAAGAGCACTTCTGGAAGTTGTCAATTTCTTGGAAGTCATCTGATCTCATGGTACAGCAAGAAGCAAGCTACAATTGCCCTCTCAACAACAGAAGCAGAATATGTTGCTGCTGCTGGTTGTAGCACACAAATGCTCTGGATGAGAAGTCAGCTAGAAGATTATCAGATATACGAGAGTAACATTCCTATTTTCTGTGATAATACTTCTGCTATATGTTTATCTAAGAATCCTATCTTGCATTCAAAAGCTAAACATATTGAGATTAAACATCACTTCATAAGGGACTATGTTCAGAAGGGTGTTATATCTTTAAACTTTGTGGATACAGACCATCAATGGGCTGATATCTTTACAAAACCCCTTGCTGAAGATAGGTTTAAGTTCATTCTGAAGAATATCAGTATGGATTTATGCCCAGAATGAGAAGATGAGAAGATCTTATGTATGAGTATCTTCTGAAATGAAATTGGATTAGTTTTTTTTAAGAAGTTCTGATTGCAATCAATTAGAAGTAGTGATTCGGTTATTACTAACGGTTCATTGTCTAAGTTGATTCAGAATCTCTTTAAAAGTAAAACAGCTGTAACTGGCTATCCAGATGGTAAACACGTGTTCACTATCTCTGGACAATCGTGCGTGCAGTTGAGGGGACGCCTACTTAGGTAACTGTTCTAATCACTTCTTTTGTCATTATTATCTCTCCTCACGTCATGTAACATTAAATGCCATTCATCATTTCAGTTTCTTTTTATACTCTTCAAACGTTTCTTTTCCCTCTATTTATTTCTCTCTCTCTCTCTCTCTTTATCTGCATTTTGCATAAACCCTAGTTTATTCATCTTCAACCTAGCATTCACCATGAATCCGTCTTCAAGTTCCTCTCAAGAGGTTTCTCCATTGAAAACTCGCTACATTCCTCCATCAGAAATGGAAGTTTTGTGTAAATCTTCTGTGGACTCTGATGACTTGGGTGCTTATGGTTTCAAACCAAAAACGAAGACGAAGGCTCAAGGATGGTCGATCTATTTGAATAGAACGGTTGGAAGGGTTGTCTGGTTCCAGGTTGAGAAACAAATCTCGGGGATCGCTGATAGTGATTTCAAGACGGATCTCTCAAGATTCCAAGAAGTCTCAAGTCAGATCTCTTCTGTGATGCTGTTATCAACATTTATCCAAAGGAAGAAGACTTTCTTGAGATATTGGATGAAGTTAAGGATCATGTTCTTGACTTCTATGTTAAGGGAAAGCCCCGTTTGAGACATTAACTCTCTTCCTGTGAACTGTCTCTCACTTCCTCCTTGAATTCATGCATCTCTCCTACAGTGGAGGTTCTAGTCTGGACAGGCATGCAGAGAACGCCGCAGGGATTCATGATATGCTAGCTAAGATTATGACTAGGCTAGGGTTGTAGTCCTTAAGTCCTTGTAATTTTCTTTGTTTGATTGCATCTGCTTATTCTGCATACATCTTTTGTAATCCTGCGTGTTTAATCAATGAAAAGTTTAATTCTGTTTCTTTCCTTTGTCGTTTTCTACATCTGAATCTTTTATATTCTTTTTGATGTTATGACAAAAAGGGGGAGAAAATATATGATAAATGATCTGATTAATATTATCAGTTACCGGGTAAAAAGGCCCCACATTACTAACAGAACTTGCAAAGTTCTATGCTTTAAGTTGTGTTGTTGCAGGAATTGAAGATTATCTCTGAAGATCAACATAAGAAGCAACAAGATGAGGAAAAGTAATTCTTTAGAGAATCAAGTTCTTGGATTCTTGAAGCAAATTAAGTGCTATGAAGCTTCAGAATCAGAAGCAAGAAGGAAGAATGTTCAGATATTCTGATGATAGAATATGATCTGAAACATTATGTTTATGTGTTCTGACACGTACCATATGGCTCTGATATACAATATGTGTTATGAAACATATTCTATGTTTTGACTCATTCATGCTGACTTTTGTCGTTTAGTTTTGTTCTGTAACATTTCAGGATGTAGAGATGCTCTGATGATGCTCTGGTACATTCAACAATGTTCTGATACAATCTAGCATGAAGTGATGTAAGAAGAAATTCAAGCTCTGAAGCTGTCCCAATTGAAGCAGAAGTCAGAAGCTGTGAATGTTCTGAAGATCAAAGAAATTCAAGTTCTGAAGCTGTCCTAGTGGAAGCAGAAGTCAGAAGCTGTGAATGTTCTGAAGATCAAAGAAATTCAAGTTCTGAAGCTGTCCGATGGAAGCAGGAATCAGAAGCTGTGAATGTTCTGAAGATCAAAGAAATTCAAGTTCTGAAGCTGTCCGATGGAAGCAGGAATCAGAAGATGTGAATGTTCTGAGGATCTAAAGAAATTCAATGTTCTGAAGCTGTCCTATGGAAGCAGAAATCAGAAGTCATGAATGTTCTGAAGATCAAGCACCGTGAACGTCTCTACCGAAATAATCAGGGAAGTCTTTTATTTATAAAATTCTTCTAGTATTAATTTCAGGGGGAGATTATTCATCTCAGGGGGAGATTGTTAATCTCAGGGGGAGACATATTCACATGCTTATGCTATAGCTGTGTAATTGTCTTTAGTCGTCTGCTCTTTCTGATCGCAAATTCATATCATTTATATATGTTTTTGTCATCATCAAAAAGGGGGAGATTGTTAGAAAAAGATTTGTTCTGATCAATATTCTTAGTTTTGATGATAACAAGGATATGAATTTTGTGTGAGATAATGTGGTACTCTAATACATTGCAATTTCCCTTTCAGGAAATATATAAAGAGTATGCACAAATCAGCGCTCAGAAGCTTTGTCTCAGAAGGTTCAGCATGCAACATCAGAACATGGTCTGACAAGACATCAGAAGATGGTCAAGGCAGAATCAGAACATGGGTCTATGGAAGCATCAGAAGAACTTGAGATCAGAAGCAGAAGCACTGAAGTTCTCATGGTATCACGCTCAGAAGCACTTCAAGGTCAGAAGACAAGAAGATGCTATGCACCAAGCTGTTTGACTCTGATGATATTCAAACGTTGTATACACAAACATCAGATCAGAAGAAAGTACAGGTGGCAGGCTACGCTGACTGACAAAAGGAACGTTGGAAGCTATTAAAGGCAACGTCAGTAGACACAGCGTGAACAAGGCTCGAGGTAGTTGACAAAAGCGTAAAACATTAAATGCAATGCTGTACGGAATACGCAAAGCACTAAATGCTCCCAACGGTCATCTTCTCAAGTGCCTATGAATATGAAGTTCTGATGAGAAGCAAGGTTAACGTTTTTGAAAGAACTTATTCTGAAAAACTTGCTGAAACGCTGTTCAACTCAAAGCTCAGAAACTTCATCTTCATCAAAGCTCACTACATTGCTGTTGTAATATATTAGTGAGATTAAGCTTAAACGTTAAGAGAAATATCACTGTTGTGATTATAGCTTTTCAGAAGCAATTGTAATACTCTTAGAATTGATTACATTAATTTGTAAGTAACTAGAGTGATCAAGTGTTGATCAGGATACTCTAGGAAGTCTTAGCTTGTGTCTAAGCAGTTGTAATTAGAGTGATCACGTGGTGGTCAGGATACTCTAAGAAAGTCTTAGCTTGTGTCTAAGCATTTGTTCCTAGAGTGATCAGGTTGTGATCAGGATACTCTAGAAGACTTAGTCGTGGGCTAAATGGAAAACCATTGTAATCTGTTGCGATTAGTGGATTAAATCCTCAGGTGAGGTAAATCACTCCGTGGGGGTGGACTGGAGTAGTTTAGTTAACAACGAACCAGGATAACAATAACTGTGCAAATTGTTTTTATCGTTCAAGTTTTTAGACTACACTTATTCAAACCCCCCCCCCTTTCTAAGTGTTTTTCTATCCTTCAAGAAGATCAGATTATTTCCTAGAAACTGACCGCTTCCAGATCTACTTTATGTTCTATTCTGTCTCCAGCAAAATCGGCATCACAATAACCTACTAAATTAAACTCTCTGTATTTTCTGTAACATAGTCCAACATTATTAGTACCTTTTAGATACCTCAGAATTCTCTTGACAGCAGTCAAGTGTGATTCTCTAGGATCTGATAGGAATCTTGCACATAAACACACACTAAACAGAATATCAGGTCGAGATGCAGTTAGGTAGAGTAGTGAACCAATTATACCTCTATAGAGCTTATGGTCTACCTTCTTACTTACCTCTTCTTTACCTAAGATGCAAGTAGGATTCATTGTGGTTTTTGCTTCTTTACTTTATGATAGTTTGAATTTCTTCATAAGTTCTTTGACATACTTTGTTTGATGTATGTAAGTACCTTCAGAAGTTTGGTTAATTTGAATTCCCAGAAAGAATTTTAGTTCACCCATCATGCTCATTTCAAATTCTGCCTGCATAGACTTAGCAAACTCTCTTCCAAGAGATATATTAGAAGTTCCAAACATAATATCATCCACATATATTTGACAAATTAAGATATCATGTTTAAATGATTTTCGAAATAGTGTTGTATCAACGTTCCCTCTAGAGAAACCTTTATCTAGAAGAAATGAACTTAATCGTTCATACCAAGCTCTTGGAGCTTGCTTTAGACCATGTAAAGATTTATTTAGTTTAAAAACATGTTCAGGATATATAGAATCTTCAAATCCAGGGGGTTGATGAAGATACACTTCTTCTTCAATATAACCATTTAAAAATGCACTTTTAACATCCATTTGATATAGAGTTATGTTATATTGGGAAGCATAAGCAATTAATAATCTGATAGACTCTAACCTGGCGACTGGGGCTAAGGTTTCATTATAGTCAATACCTTCTTGCTGATTATACCCTTGAGCAACCAGTCGTGCTTTGTTTCTGATGACCTCTCCTTGCTCATTCATTTTGTTCCTGAGCACCAACTTTGTTCCAATAATGTTGAATTCTTCTGGTCTTAGAACTAGATCCCATACACAATTTCTGGTGAATTGGTTTATTTCTTCTTGCATGGAAATGATCCAATATGTATCTTGAAGAGCTTCGTTTATTGAAGTTAGCTCAACCATTGACACTGATCCAAATAATGAATTCTCATTATTTCTTAGGAATGCTCTAATTCTGATAGGATCATCTTTCTTGCCTAGAATGACATCTTCTGAATGATGTGTAGTTAGTCTTGAAAATCTTTTATGAGGATTCTCTTCAGTGATTCTCATGTTTTCCATGGTTGATGTAATTTATTATGCATCTTCATATTCTGAATTATCAAGGTTTGTGAGTTGCTCTTCTGTATCTGCAAAATTTCCAGTCTGCTTTGGCTTTTGATGGCCAAGCTTATCATCAAATCTGATATTGATTGATTCTTCAACTATCAAGGTTTCTGTATTATATACTCTATAGCCTTTTGAACGTTCAGAATATCCTAACAGAAAACACTTTTGTGCCTTAGAATTAAACTTGTTCAGACGTTCTTTAGTGTTAAGAATAAAACATGTACAACCAAATGGATGAAAATATGAAATGTTGGGTTTCCTATTCTTCCATAGTTCATAGGGAGTCTTTTCAAGAATAGGTCTTATGGACACTCTATTTTGAATATAACATGCAGTGTTTACTGCTTCTGCCCAGAAATGCTTAGCCATATGAGCTTCATTAATCATAGTTCTAACCATTTCTTGTAATGTTCTATTTTTACGTTCTACAACCCCATTTTGTTGAGGTGTCATGGGGCAGAAGAAATTGTGAGAGATTCCATTGTCTTTAAGGAATTTCCCAAAGAGATGATTCTTAAATTCTCCTCCATGATCACTTTTAACCTTAATGATTTTAAACTCTTTTTCATTTTGTACTTGGTTATAAAAATCAAAGAATACAGTATGTGACTCATCTTTATGTTTTAAGAACTTTACCCATGTCCATATACTGTAATCATCTACAATGACTAATCTAAATTTCTCGCCTTTTATTGATTCAGTTTTCACTGGACCAAATAAATCAATATGCAGAAGTTCTAAAGGTCTAGAGGAAGAGACAACATTTTTAGATTTGAAAGAGGTTTTTGAAAACTTTCCCTTCTGACATGCTTCACAAAGAGCATCTGAGTTGAACTTTAGATTGGGGAGTCCTCTTACCAAATTGAGTTTGTTGAGTTGAGATAATCTCCTCAAACTAACATGTCCCAATCTTTTGTGCCAAACCCATTGCTCATCATTTACAGACAAAAGACAAGTTACTTTCTAAAGATTTTAGTTCAGAAAGATCAATATTATAAATGTTACTCTTTCTCTTACCAGTAAAGAGGATTTATCCGTCTTTCTGACTAACAGCTTTGCAAGACTTTTGATTAAATACTATATCATAACCATTATCACTCAATTGAGTAATAGATAGCAAGTTATGAGCTAATCCTTCAACTAGTAAAACATTAGTTATAGAGGGAGAGTTACCATTACCAATAGTTCCTGATCCAATGATCTTTCCTTTTTGGTTCCCTCCAAATCTAACGTCTCCGCCGGATTTAAGTTCCAAGCTTTGGAACATAGACCTTCTTGCCGTCATGTGACGCGAGCATCCAGAGTCCAGGTACCATGACTGATGTTTTGATTTTACTGCTAAGGGCATCTGCAACATAGACCATTTTCTCCTTAGGTACCCATATCTTTTTGGGTCCTTTGATGTTAGTGTGCCTGAAGCTTTGTTTGAGCTTAGGTCTAGCACAATAGTTTTCAGAGTATGATTTATATTTAATATCATGAGTGTGACCATAGTTAAAATGTGTGTGCAGTGGTTTAACACCCTTCTAAAACCCCGCGGAATATCAAATAAAATTCAGAGTAAAACATAAAAAGGGTATTACAGCTTCATAATATTTAAAATAATAAATCGTGTCATGCATTAGGGGAAACATCAACACATATTATTCAGTAAATATGTTAACACAACAGAAAATACTTCAAAACTGAATAACATAAAACAATCAGGATTCACACCAAAATTCACCGATTTAAAAAAAAAGCCATTATTCCAACATAGGAAAATAATTCATCAAACGACTCTAAAATAAGCGTTCCCCAATGTTACAAGGCCAGAGCACGATACTGACACAACCGAACTAAAACGAAGTAACTCTACGAGTTATCCTCACCAAGCGCAAGCTGCTACACTTTAATCTGAAAAATAACAACAGTAAGGGTGAGTCTCATTCGCAATTAATCAATGTTATAAATCCATAAATAGCAAGACATCATATATATTATTCACCCAACTGAATATATTCAGGTATTCAACAATGATACATCAAAGACACTAGCTAAATCAATCATATCACATTATAACATTGGACATCTTCCATGTTATAATCATACATACAACCTAATGCAATGCAACTACATGCATGTGGTACCAATCCAAGGGATTAACCCATCTCACTGATCCACCATCATCAAGGATACGGCTACCTCCACTCACCAATTCCACATAATGGGAATTTGCTACCGCTGATCCAACACCACCAGGATACAGCCACAATATGATTATGTATGCATGCATCACCTATCGCATGCTAATCATGAACACCAACAACAATTATGGATAATGTATTCACACCTCAACATATTCCAAACGATCACAGTATATAGATCACATCAAGCACAATATTTCATCACAAACATATTGTCACAATACATCCACATTGTCACATTAATCAATTTATGCACACAATGTATGATGCAATACCAAGAATTTAAATCACGACATTTAAAATAAAGCCAACTACTATTCCCACACATCATTCAGTATCATAGAATATTTTTTTAGCTTCACGATGCTCAAAACGGTACTCAAAACGGATAAACGGTTTAAAAGATATGAATTTTATAAAATACTTTATTTTTCAAAAACGAACAGCGGTAACCGGTTACCTCACTTCAAGTAATCGGTTACTGTAACTCAAGTAACCTAGGATTCTGTTTTTAACAGCGGTAATCGGTTATCTCAATTCCAGTAACCGGTTACTGCCTCCCAGACAGCAACAATACACATTTTCAAACAACGGTAACTGGTTACCCCAATCCCAGAAACCGGTTACTACACAACGAATAGCACTTCTTCGTTGACGTAACCTCAAGTAATCGATTACCACACCCAGGTAACCGGTTACTTCGTACCTGCAGTCCCAAGAACACGGTTTTGATAACATCTAACCATTTCTGTTTCCACCCAATTCATACCAAAACGATTCAAACACAAAAACAACACCAGAATTCATGTTATAACACAACATTAACATGTTTGGGGAACCAATTAACACCATATACAATCACTATCATTCCAATTCATCAAATATTCCCAAAACCTAACATATCTCAATTGAATCAAACAAGATACAATCAATCCTACTACTCATGAATCGATAAAAGAGATTACCGGAGAGTCCCCCTTACCTTAGAGTTTGGTTTGGTTCTTCCCCTTCCTATGCTCTTCAGCTCTTTCACGTTCTCCTCTTTTCTCCAAACTGCTATTTCTCTTCTATTTTTCCAATTCCCTTTATTTTCCTTCTTTTATGAAAAACAGACCAACTTTAGTAAAAGGCTCAACAATTGACACCCCCTCTTTACTAACTACAACTCTGGCCCAATAATCGTATTCCTATAATTCTTCAAAATTTTAATTTAATCCCCGAATAATTAAATAAATTCAAATAATTCAATTAAAATTCAATTAAATTAATTTACGAAATTACGGGTGTTACAAAACTAGAGGCCAAGAATCACTTTGAAAACTTTTTCAAAGTAGAAGAATTTAATAGGGCTGTCTTGGAGGGTGTTGATCTAAGTTTTCTTAACGAGGAGGATAGGATGTGGTTGGAAAGACCATTTTTGGAAGAGGAGATTAAGGCAGCGGTTTAGGATTGTTACGGTAACAAAAGTCCTGGTCCGGATGGCTTCACTCTAGAGTTTTTCCAACATTGTTGGGATTCGGTTAAGTAAGATGTGGTGACATTTGTGAAGGATTTTCACAATAAGGTGAGGCTCACGAAGAGTTGTTCTTCGTCCTTCATAGCTCTTATCCCTAAAGTCAAGAATCCCCAATCTTTGTCCGATTTTAGACCCATTTGTCTTGTGGGTAGTTTGCATAAGATTCTTTCTAAACTCTTGGCGAGAAGGATGAGAAGTGTTATAGGGAGATTGGTTTCGAGAAATCAAACGACGTTTGGTCCGGGTAGAAATATTGTGGATGGAGTTTTGCTTGTGAATGAGGTGTTGGACTTAGCTAAAAGAGTGAATAAGAGTTGTGTGGTTCTAAAAGTAGATTTTGAGAAAGCTTACGACCGTGTAAGTTTGAACTTTTTGAAGTATGTGTTAACAAAGATGGGGTTTGGAGCCAAGTGGTTAAGTTGGATGGACGGATGCATCTTCATGAGTAACATGTCGGTTCTCATCAACGGAAGCATAACCAAGGATTTAAAGGTCGAAAAGGGGATCCGCCAAGGAGATCGATCCTTTATCTCCTTTTCTATTTTTTTGGCCACAGAGGTGTTAACGGCTTTAATGAAGAAAGCTAGTGTTTTGGGAGATTTTTTAGGCTTTAAGATTAATGAAGTGGAGGATGTTAGTTTGCTCCAATTTGCGGATGATACCATAATATTGGCGGAAGGTGACACCGCGAATTTGTGGACCATGAAAACGATTCTAAGGGGATTTGAGTTAATGTCGGGATCGAGGGTGAATTTCCACAAAAGCTTCATTTATGGTATCAACATGGAGGATGGGTATTTAGAAGCGGCGTCTACCTTTCTTTCTTGTAAAGTCGATAGGCTTCCTTTTAAATTCCTTGGAGTTAGGGTTGGAGATAGTCCAAGGAAGCAATCGATGTGGAGGGATTTGATCTCGGTCTTGAAGAACAAGTTAGTTGTTTGGAAGGGTTTGCATATCAATTTGGCAGGAAGGGTGTGTTTGATCAATTTGGTCCTAAATGCCATCTCTATTTTTTCGCTATCTTTCTACAAGGATCCTACCAAGATTCTAAAAGAGATTAAGGCCATTCAAAGCCAGTTCCTTTGGAGCAGGAATGACATAAAAAGATCCATCCGTTGGGCCTAGGGGTTAAGAACATTGAAGTGATGAACATCGCGTTACTCAGCAAATGGAAGTGGAGGATTTTGTCGGATGAAGAGGTTGTTTTGCGTAGCATTCTTATTTCTCGATACAAAGATGTGAAGAGGAAGGTACTTATTGGCGATATTTCCGTGGTTTACAAAAGGGACTCAATATGGTGGAGGGACATCCTTTTATCTGACATTATATTTCTTTGTTAAACCATAATTTTTCAGGGGTTGTGGCGTGTGCTATTGGCAATAGTCTCGACGTTCGTTTTGGTACAGCAGCTGGGCAACCTCTCAATCGTTGATGCATACCTTTCCAGAGTTGTTTGCGGTAGCAAAGGATGATTCAATATCAGTGGCAGAGGCTGCATCGGGGCTGGTTCGCGGCTGGAACGCTGCTGCTATTTTGCAAGATAGCAGCGTAGGCACAACATCATTGTGGCAGGAGCTGTGCGATTCCACTTCCCATATAGCATTATGTGACTCTTCTAAGGATACCTTCGCTTGGCACATTACTTTGGATGGAGTTTTTACAGTAAATTCGTGTTACGAGTGGTTTTTTACCAAGCTTTCGGGTCCCCCTATCAACTCTAATGTGGTTAAAGCTTGCTCCTTTATTTGGAAGGTAAAAGCTCCATCAAAATTCATCTTCTTCGGTTGGCGGGTCATTCACAATAGAATTGCCACTAAGGATCTTTTACATAAAAGAGGTATTTTGGATAATAACAACTTGCTTTGTGTTTTTTGTTCATCGGAGGAAGAGTGTTTATCGCATATTCTCGGAGGTTGTCGGGTGGTTGCGGCCATATGGAAGAAGGTTTTAGAGTGGATTGGATCTGGCGCGGGGTTAACCTTGGAGGAGTTTCAAGTTTTCCCTTTTACTTTTGACAAGGTGAGAATGTTGGTTCGAAGGGAAATAGTAGCGGTAATTTGGCTAGCATCGGTGTGGTGTGTTTGGATGAGGCGAAACGTTATCATATTCAATAATGGGTCCTTTAGTTTTTCGGAATGTATGTCGGAGATCATTTTCATTTCTTGGAAATGGTTATCCGCTAGCTATAATCTTGTGAACACGTGTAATTTTTTCGTGTGGAGTACTCATCCTCTCTTTTGTTTTGAGTAGTTGAGGTTCTCCGTCTGTATCGGGAGGAGTATCCCTTATACTCTCTTTCTAATAACATTGCTTATTCAAAAAAATGGGTATATACCAAAATTCATTCGAACTCACGGGTTATTACGTTACATTTATTGTGCAATTAAAGAAAATAAAAGTAAATATATTTTAAATAATGTATGAATCCGAATACGGGCAAAACTTATTTTTTTATGTTAGTAAAATTTAATTATATAGTTAAAATAATATTTTCAAATAATATATTATTAGTTCATATTTACAAATCTAAATGATTGCATAAAGACAAGGCCCAATCCAATACTATTGTAAGGAAGGCCCAACGAAATGGCTCAAGTTGCCATGACCGTTTGGGAGCTTCTCGCCCACGTGTCACTCTAAGGACACGTGGCCAACTGCCATCCGGAAGAACTGGTATTCCACCATCTGAGGATCATAGACAATTGACCTAGGACGTGGACCACGCACTGGTCACCCTTATCCACGTAGGAACCTGGCAGTCTTCTATTTTGGGCCGGAGAATTAAGTCCAAAAAGAGATTTTGGCCTAGGGCACTATAAATACCCTCTTCACAAGAGGGTTGTGTATTTTAATCTCACTCTAACTTTGTACTTGCTCTCTCCCTTCACTTTGAATCTTACTTTGGCATCAAAGTGTCTTGCAGGTACACCCCCTGTTTTTCGCACCAACCACAAAAAGCTCAAGTGTTGCAGGTCACTGAAGATTATTTTTATCTTGGTAAGATCACTAAATGAATGCATAAATATTTTAAAAATAATGTCAAAACAAATTTAATATTTACATACGAGAAAATATACGGTTGATTAAAATATTTGTATATATGGAAAAACTATATTTATGCTCTAAATATAAATAAAAATATGTTTTATTTTTAATAATAGACTTTCTTGGTTAAACATGTGTCAATATTAGAATTCGTGCGAACTATTAAATTTTTTTACAATTAAAGAAAATAAAAATAAATATATTTAAAATAATATATGAATCCAAACACAAGAAAAATGTGTTATTCTTTAAATTATTTATGTTACTAATATTTTGATTTTAATATTATTTTTAATTTAAGATACAATATTTTTTAAAATAATATATGAAAATTTGAAATATATACTATTGCTGTAAAACAATTTTGGTAAAACAATTTTATTTTTATTTTAAAAATATGTCGTTCTTTTAAAAATAATAAACTCTTTTGGTAAAATAATTTGGTTTTTCTTATTTACATTTTTATTATATTTTGAAAACAAAAGCGTGCATACCACATCAGTACCCGTGCGAACGCACGGGTATCCCACTAGTTAATTTATAAATAGTCTAAATCAATATTATATTATATGATATAATATTTTATTATAATAATTAATGAGTTGTGTTTTGAGCTTTGTATGTTGTGTTTTAGTAATTATAAATATGTGTCTCTTAAGTGTTTTACAGTGTGACAATCTTAGGGTTTATAGGGTTTATCGTATTCTCGAGGGAAAACTTAGTAAGACAAAGATTTCGTAACACCTTTTGAGTTATCTAAGGGGTTTATGAAATACTTCTAAACAATTTGGGTTGGAGTGATTCATATTTTGAGTGTTGGAGAGGTTGGGAAACACTATAGTAGAAAATAGGAGTTGGATCTTGGGAGCCTTTCGGGTTGTTCTTGGAACTCTGAAGGCGAAAACTATTTTCTTATAACGCATCTGTAATCTCTTGTAACAACTTCCTGAGTATAGTGAATTGGAGAGTTGCTATCTCCCTGAAACTAGATCTTTTGATCGAACTAGGTAAACAAACATTTTTTCTTTTCTCGCCATATTCTGTTATATTTTTTGCTTATTGGTTATTATAGCTGAAAACCATTTATTTTAGTTTCTACCGTTCTTTGCCTCAAATAATAAACTATTGATTGAATTTTACCTTGTCGTAATTCATAACAAGTGGCGCCCACCATGGTATAAAGGAGTATCAAGTGATCACCATGACTTAATGGAAGATCGCGAAATTTTCCAGAAACAACGACTTTGGATTGTGGAAAATTAAGATGCAAGAAATTTTAGTTCAAGAGGAGCGTATCGATGCTTTGAAGAGTGAAGCATTGATTCTTGCAGGGTTTACAGAGGTAAAGAAGATTGAGACGGTGAATAAGGCCATGAGTGCCATTATCTTGTGCCTCTGGGATAAAGTTTTAAGAGAAGATGCCTGGGAGAAAATTGCAGTTGCTATGTGGGAAAAAATTGAATCATTGTATATGACAAAGTCTTTGGCTCACAGTTTTTGTTTGAAGCAACAAATCTATTCATTTTGAATTCTGGAGAAAAAATCTATAGTGGAGCAAGTTACAGAATTTCGCAAGATTATTTATGATCTTAAGAATATTGAAGTGAAGAATGATGATGAGGATAAAGTTTTAATCTTTTAGATTTCTTTACCTAAATCCTTTGAGCACTTTAAGGATGCCTCCTTTATGGTAAAAAGATACTATCACTTTGGATGAAGTCCAGACAGTGGTAAAATCCAAAGAATTTTTAAAGGAAAAATATTTGAAGATTGAAGATAATGGTGAAGGCTTAAGTGTGTCAAGAGAAGGAGGTGAGTGTAAAGGGATGTCCAAATCAAAGAGGTTTGACAAATCAAAGGTAAAATGTTTAAATAGTCAAAAAAATTGGTCATTTTAAGAAGGATTGTCTAGAGAGAAAGGTCAATGATGATTTTGTTCAAGTTACAGTTTCCTTGAATGATGATGGTTATGAGGATGTTAATGCACTAGTGGTATCGAGTTTGGAAACTGAATATAGTTGGGTTATTGACTCAGGTTACTCTTATGACATGTGTCCAATAATATAATACTTTGAGACTTTGAAGTTGGTGCAAGGTGGAGTTGTTTGCCTTGGTGATAATAAGACTTGCAATGTTTCATGGTATTGGTACGTACGGACTTAAAATGTTTAATAATCATGATTTTCTTCTTCACAATGTGAGGTATGTTCTAGAACTCAAGCAAAATTTGTTATCTATAAGCATGTTTGATGATCTAGGTTATTACACTAGAGTTGAACGTGGAGTGTTAAAGATTTTGCATGATGAAGTGATTATTGTTAAATGGTCTAAAATGTGTGGTCCATATATTTTAGAAGGTTTAAGTGTTGTTATTCATTCATCATTAACTAGTAGAAGCTTTCATGACAAGAAAGAGCTATGGAATTTGAGGTCATGGTTGTATGAATGCCTTGAGGCTGTTTCAGAAGTGTATGTTGAATTTTGCAAAATATAAGGGGAAAATGAATGTTACCGCTAAGTTGTTATTGATTTTTTGGGGAAGGGATGATATCAAAGCAGCTTACTTGGTTGATAGAGATTTTCTTCAGAGTAATAGTAAAAACCAAGGGATAAATCTCTTAGAAACTATAACGGAGAAAACTAGGGTTGAGGTGGAGATTTCTACTATAATACTAGTAGTAGTGAGAGAACGATTATAGAGATTTATGATTATCATTTGACTCATGATAATAGAAGGAGAGGCTTTGTAGCATTTCAAAAGGTAAGATTATGTTAGCCTTGGGTGTTATGCTTTGAATATGGTTGAAAGGTTTCAAAATTCAGAAAGAAAGACCTTTAGGGAGGCATTTGAAAGAAGGCGGAGTCAACGATTGTTGAAAAGTCATACTTGTGGTCTTGTTAACTTACCTAGGCAGAAAAGGCTAATTGGAAACAAGTGGATGCAAGTGGCGAGATTAAGATTCAAGGTTGATTTGAATTTAATCAAGGTTATTAATTAGAGTTTCAACATGGTAGAGATCAGCAAGATTGTTAATAGTTAAATTGACATCAACATGGTTTCAAGTCAAAGGTGGAGATTGTTGAAGTATGCCTTAAAACCTTTGTTAATGTAGATAAAGAAAACATATTTTAAGATTATCAAAAATCACTAAGCCAAAAAAAGAGCAAGAATGTTCGGTTTAGACGGTTCGCAGATTTCGGGTTAGACCGGTTCAGTTTATGGCTCTGTTATTTAATGTTAGAATATCTGATATATATTAATTTATAAATAGTCTAAATTAATATAAAATATATTATAAGATATTTATAATATTTTATTCTAATAATTAATAGGTTGTTCTTTGGGCTTTGTACGTTGGATTTTTGTAATTATAAATATGTGTCTCTTTAGTGTTTTACAGTGTGACAATCTTAGGATTTATTGGGTTTATGGTATTCTCGAGGGAAAATTTAGAAAGGCAAAGGTTTTGGAAAACCTTGGGAGTTATCTAAGGGATTTGGGAAATACTTTTTAAAAACTTGGGTTTGAGTGATTCATATATTGCGAGTTTGAGAGGTTGGGAAACACTTGAGTAGAAAATATGAGTTTGTTCTTGGGAGCCTCCAGAGTTGTTCTTGGGAACTCTGAGGGGAGAAGTCTATTTTCTTCTAACTCATCTGTAATCTCTTGTAACAACTTTCTGAGTATAGGGAATTGGAGAGTTGATATCTCCCCTAGAGAAGATCTTTTGATCGAACTAGGTAAACATACCTTTTGTCTTTTCTCGCATTATTCTGTTATATTTTCTGCTTATTGGTTATTATTATTGAAGGCCATTTATTTTGATTTCTACTGTTCTTTGCCTCACATAATAAATAATTGATTGAATTGAACCTTGTCGTAATTCACAACAATGATGCCTGAATTAATAACACACGGTTTATTGGAACAGGTACACGATTGCATATCAGAGTAAAGAGAAACACGCATATATTCAGATAAATTTCCTACGTTTACAATTATATATAGTAATTATAGTTATGTCTTATTGATTTATTCTAAATTACACATTAGGGTTTCAGTATACAAGTATATATATGGATACTAATGATACAGATTACAATAATACACATAATTAAAGTGTACTGCAAGGGCTTTGCCTTTGCACCCCCCACACACCCCACTCACACCCCTCAACAAACACTTGGGTCCAACACAAGGGAAAGGCTCGTCACCGCTTTGTTGCTCTGCCCCTTACTCACCTGGCCTTACATATGAGCCCAAACTCAACAATCTCCACTTTGGCGAATATCAAACTCATATGAAGATTAACTGCAAAATGGCATATCATAGCAACTAGGGGTGTGTAGCTCCTGCTTAATACTGAGAAACATGTGAAAAGTCCAAACATTGTTTGAACTTGTCGGTGGTGGCTGGCTTGGTCAATATATCAGATGCATTCTTTAAAGCGTGAAACTTTTGAAGTAATATCTTTCTGGATGCCACCAGCTCTCTGATCTTGTGGAACCTCACATCATTATGCTTGGTTCTAGCATGATACATCAGATTGTTCGCCAAATAGATAGCAATCTAGCTATCACAATGCAGTTTAACTCCACCTTACTCAACACCAAATTGTTTGACTAACCATGTAAAGGCAAGGCACAATGCTTCCTAAGCAGCTTAAGCTATTGCCATGTATTCTGCTTCATTTGTAGACATTGTTATTATAGAATGAACTGATGATTTCTAGCATATAAGCATCCCCTCAAGAGTAAAGATATACCTAGTTATTGACCTCCTATTATCCAAATCACCTGCATAGTCAAAATCCACATATCCCATAACTAATGGAACCCCCTGCTCCATGCTTAACATGATACCATGATCCATTGTAACCTTCAAGTAACTTAGGATCCACTTGACTGCTTCCCAATGTTGCTTCCTTGACTTGGACACGAACATGCTTAACATGCTTAACATTTGACTAACTGCTTGTTGTCATACGAAAAATTTTGCCCACAAATTTTTATTGAATTTAAATTCATCTGCATATCATGACCATTTCATTTGATCATGGAGTCCCATAAGCATTCGCCAGTCAAAAGTCAAAAAAGATGTATTTAGAGGTTAAAGGAGAAACAAAGTCAACATTTTACTTTACCTTTTTTACCTTCTAATATCATTCATCCATCATTTTAAGATTTATGGCATGGTTGCTTGCTAAATAAGGTATATGATTGAAAAAGTCAACATAAAGTCAATATTTTCACGTGATAGCAAATTTGACTAAACTTTCATGCATCATGAGTCATTGTTACAATAATCATTTAAATCATCATAACATTATTCTATTTAGAATTTCGTTGATCATTATCATACATTATAATAAAAGTCAAAGTAAAGTCAACATTGCACATGTTGAGAAAATTGACTAAATTTTCATGTTTAATTATTCCTTTTGGAGAAATAAATTCATCATCATTTTATTTCATTTGAATTTCAATAATCATTTCATGCATCATAAATCAAAAGTCAAATAAAAAGTCAAGATTTTGACACTAAAAGGCAAAAAAAGATCACACTTGTTTTGCCAGGACATTCATGCATCTCACACACCTTTAAATTCAAACTAGTTTCATAATGTATCGAAAATTTGGAGTGCATTACACCAGATATTTTGCATGAAATTCAAATTTCCAACAAATTCCATCAACTCCACCCTTCTAAGAAACTCTTTATCTCACATACCTTATCCACTCACAGCCAAGTACATTCTCCCATTATAGATGTTAAAAATAAATTTGATTGTGTTTTAAGAAAATTTAAGATAAATTATTATATTATAAATGTATCGACTATAGTTGTAAAAAAAATCTTAAAATAATTAAAAGTCAACACAAAATATATTAAAACTAATTTGCATCACCGCATCGTGCGGGTCTTACCTAGTGTCTGATTATAGTGGAGTTATTTCTTTGTCTGAACGATTCGTGGTTATTACTCTTATAATGAAGGACTTTCCATGTTAAAGTATTGGTGTTTTCTTGTGTCTTTATTTGTTTGATTTGTTGTCATATATTTGTTGTTGATCCTCAAAATTCTTACAAATTTGGAGAATTTTCTATTTCCGGTGTATTGGTCTGTTATTGTATGTTTATTTTCGATAAGTGACTTAGGTAAAAATTTCCGTTGCTCATGACTAGCAATCACCAACCAAAAGTTAGGTCTTCCCTCAAAATATCGTCAAGTTATATTATTAACCCCTCAACAAGCATGCCCTATGACCATAATTTTTTTTACCACAATTAGGTTGGTCCAATATTTTCGAGTACACCATACAATTTTCATACTGAATGGAAGTTTAGTGTATGAATTCTTTGAGATACAATGTCATGCAAGCCTTTAATATCCGAGTACATTCTTATATTATTAGCACTTTCTCTTATTTAAAGTTACCTAAAGAATCAGAGATTTTATAGAAGATAAAAAGGTTCACTTCTAATAGGATAAAAAGATTATCAAGGAAAATCCAGTGTGATAAAACCTTGAAAAAGAGAAAATGGGTACAGTACAGTTTAAGTGCAAGAAATAATCATTGCATAAAGCATGATCTCATAAATTATTTAAACATCACCATCCCATAACTCTTCCAAGGATTTGTAAGGTCCATTTTCTGATATAAACATTTCTCCTTTTAGGGTTCTCATTTGAGGAATCTGATTGATTTTGTCTGACTCTTCTTGGCTCAATTCCCAATCGAATATTTCAATGTTTTGTTTCATCCTCTCCTTATTGAAGCTTTTCACAATGGCAGTTACCCCGTGCTGGTATATCCATCTTAGTATTATCTGCATAATATGTATCCACATTAGAAATATGTAATAGTCATCTCAATATAATAGTATATCTATGTTTTAAAAGCCTTAGTAAAACATAATTAAATTAATATATTTCATAGTTGTCTTGTCACTGAATATAGTTTGACTTCTTTGAAATAAAATAATGAGTTGCACCTGGGCTACACTTTTCTTGTTAGCCTCAGCAATTTCATGCAGAATTGGATTATCCATCACTGACGCGGAACCCCAAGGATCTTTGTATGCTCCTAGTGGTGACCATGCACTCACATGAATTCCTTTATGCTTGCAGAATTCTCTGAGTTTCCCTTGATTCCATGATGGGCTCATTTCCACCTAAATACAAATAACAATGTCTAACATGAAGATACAGCCATGTCTATAATTAGTAGGATGTATGGTATCCAGATGTATTTTTACGTGTGTGTCTATATCTGATACGTGTTAATTTTCCATTTTGAAGTAAACACGGAAAAAATTTAGTGTATTTCATATATATGTGAGAATGAATCAAATCAAATAGTGTTAAAATCTTATACCTGATTAACCGCAGGAGTGATTTTGGCATTTTCTAAAAGTAAGGTGAGCTTTTTGGCACCAAAGTTGCTAACACCAATAGACTTTGCTAAGCCCAATCTATGACACTCTTCCATAGCTTCCCATACTCCTTTTATGTCGATGGGAATCGTATCCTCACCTGTAAAGTTAAAGCCTACCACATCTTGTTTAAACCTCACTGGCCAATGAATCAAATAGAGATCCACATAATCCAAGCCCAGGTTTCTAAACAATTTCAACCAAAAAACGAAAAATTAAATTAGTCAAGTAATAAAAAATTCAAGCTAAAAAGAAGGGAAAAAAAAGAGACAAGAGAACTATGCTTACTTGAGAGTGGTTTTGAGAGCTGGGAGAACAAGGTCATGGTGAGCATCAGTACACCATAACTTGGAAGTAATGAACAGTTCGTCGCGATTTTTAATGAGGCCGAGCTCTAAAGCCTTTGACACAGCTTGACCTAGAAGTTCTTCAGTATTATAGAAAGAAGCAGTATCAAAATGTCTGTAGCCAATTTTAATGGCATCTATCAAAGCTGATAGAGGAGGAGGAGTTCCTGTTCCATATCCTATCGCCGGAATCTTTTCTCCTGAATTAAGAACCACTTCTGGAACATCCTTCGCTGCCATCTTCTTTGTTTTGCGATGGTTAAAGGCACAAGTTTCGCAAAATTCACAATTTTCTGTTATGTTAACTTTGAGACTTGAGTTGTGGCTATAAATAATTGTTTAATATCACAGAAATAAGGTATTATAATTATTATATTATTGAATATTGAATATTGACTATTCACTCCCTAATGAGCAAAGCAATGACAAAAGCAAGATAGTGAGTGATTATTTGAAAAGGGAAGTTTCCATTCTATTATATATACATCTTAGTTTGAATCGTTGATATAACATGAACCCACATTAGAGATATGCATGCAACTGTCCTCAAGTTTGGAATATTCAAAGAGATATAGCATGTATCCATCCACAATAGAGATATGTAATTGTTATCTCAATAGAGTATTATATGTTTGACTATGTCAATTTTGAAAGAGATGGTTCATTAATACAGGGCAGTATTACAACTTCAATGATGTGGAATGGCATCTTCAGTGACGTCAAAGAAGTCTTAAGTTTGAGTTGACTCTAGAAAAAAAAATGCTTGAATTTAAAAACACAGAGCTGTATATTTTAAAAACCTTATTAAATTCTTAGGGACTAAACATATTGAATAGTTTACTATCATTGAAAATAATTTGAAATAAAATAATGAGATGCACCTGGGCTACATACACAGACTCTTCTTTCTAGCCTCGTCAATTTCAGGCATAACTGCAGGCGAACCTCAAATTAGTTTGCGTTAATATTTAAATATTGAATAAATAATGTAAGAAATAGTTTGCAAATATAATTTTAACATATTTTAGAATTTTCTCCTAGCATATGATATTTTAGATTATTTTTCAGTTTATTCCTCTGTAATCAATACTCTTTATATTTTTGTTTGGATACTAGAATTTATGTGGTGCCGACTAGATCTTTGTAATCAATATTTCATTGGTTCGCCAAGTATCTTTCGTCTTTGCACATATAGATAATTCTAAAATAAGCAATGATACTATTAATAAGTGTATAAGGGATATTCCGCTCAAAACAAACGGAAAGCCCCTCCGCCTCAAAACAAAGGAGGGGTAGGATATTCTAAGCATGAAAATTACAATTATGAACAAGCTTATAAAAAGAACACATCTACTTCCAAGTGATTAGAACAATCTCCGATAAACAATCATCAAAAATAAACTTTCAAAAATAACCGCATTGCGCCTCAACCATAAACTCCAAGTGGTAGCTAGCCAAATAACGCCAACAGTAGCTCTCTTTGATAACTTCCGCATCTTATCACAATGGTCAAAATACCTTTGAAACTCCTCCAACGATAGCTCCTTATCAAAGCCAATCCAATCGAAAACTTTCCGCCATATACAAGAAGCGATCTTGCAAAGACCCAACAAATGCGGTAAATTCTCCACCTCCTCCGAGCAAAACACACACACTAAATCACCGGTATTCGCCAGAATTCCCCTTTTGAGCAATTGATCTTTTGTAGCAATTCTATTAAGAATCACTCTCCACCCGAAAAAAATGAATTTTAGTCGGAGCTTTTAACTTCCAAAGATGCTGGGCGGCTTTAATAATGTCCGAATCTCGGGCTTTGTAAAAGGACAGAGTGTAAATAGGGATAGAATTTAGTACTGAATTTAACAACACCACCTGGCCCGCTACATTGAGGTACTTACCTCTCCACACCGCCAACCTCCTTTTCAAGAGAGTAATTAAGTCATTCCACATAGTAACCTTCCGCGGACTCGACCCCACCTTCACTCCAAGAAATTTGAAAGGGAGGGAATCAATTTTGCAAGAGAGGAAGGAAGATGCCGCTTCTAAAAACCAACCCCCAACATTAACTCCATAAAGATTGCTTTTATGGAAGTTAATTTTTAAACCAAACATCAACTCAAAGGCTCTAAGGATCGACTTCACACTCCAAAGATTCGCGGTATCGCCCTCCCCAATAATAATGGTATCGTCCGCAAATTGTAACAAATTCACTTCCACATCTTCATTAAACTTGAACCCCTTAAAATCGCCAACATCGATTGCTTTCTTCATAAGACCCGTAAGAACCTCCGTTGCCAAAAAAAAACAAGAACAGAGAGATAGGATCACCTTGACGAAGACCTTTCTCCACCTTAAAGTCCTTCGTGGTACTTCCATTAACGAAGACGGATGTGACTAGAAAAAATACACCCTTCCATCCAACTCAACCAACGAGCACCGAATCCCATTTTTTTTAAGACGTATCTCAAGAAGTTCCAACTAATGCTATCATAAGCGGCTTTGGCTAATATGCATAAAGATTTTACTTATGCACCATGCATAAATCTACATAAGTCATTGGATCATGTTTTTAATCCAGTATTGAGTATTGAGTACTGAGTATTGAGTGATGAGTATTGAGTATTGAGTAATAACAATTGATGTCTAGAATTTGATCCAAGGGTCCATAATAATCTATGCATGGTGCATAGATTTTTATCTATGCACGGTAACTGCACCCATCATAAGCTATCTCAAGAAGTCTTTATTGTATTCAAGGTGTAATTATTTCTTTTTTAGTTAATATCTATTTTGTCTCTTCCATTTTATAAAAACACTCCGTAAAAAGAAGTTTGTATTTCCTTCCGATTTTTTTATTTTATCCTATCAAGGGTTTATCAATAACCTATAAAATATAAAGTCATTATGAATGAATAATATCTATTTTGTTCCTGACAAATTGGTAATTTTTGAAAAATTCTTTGATATATTAT
This sequence comes from Vicia villosa, assembly GCF_029867415.1. Taxonomy (NCBI): domain Eukaryota; kingdom Viridiplantae; phylum Streptophyta; class Magnoliopsida; order Fabales; family Fabaceae; genus Vicia; species Vicia villosa. Next base: position 116,862,206 of record NC_081184.1, on the reverse strand, counting down.
TATTTTTATGATTGGATTTTTTTAGGAGTAAAAACAGGGGGTAAATCACTATTAATCCTTTTTTTTTAAATATAGACATTGATAAAAAGTCAACAATGTATGGCTTGAATTCCAAGTTAGAAAACTTGAAACAAGATTTTTTTAAGCTTGATTTGAGTCACAACTTTGTCTGACTCGAGTCATGAGTAAATGAGAAATTTGGATTTTGGCGCTTAAACGCTTGATTCGATTCACTGTTTTGTCTGACTCGAACCAAAGGCACCCTTGACTCGAGTCATATTTAGGGGTGGAAAAAAGGGCCCGGCCTGCGGGGAAAGCCCGTTTTACCCGCACTTTTACGCAGGGCGGAGCAAGGTTTTAGACCCACTCCTTTAAATGTGCCCGCCCTGCCACGCACCTTTTTTTGCGGGCATTAGCTTTTTCATACAATTTTACTATTTTTAGGGCTAAATGGTTCAATGCTCGCGGCCTTTCCCCGGCCCGCCCTCACTTTTTGCGGGGCAGAGCAAGGTTTTAGGCCCGTACAATCAAATATGCATGCTCCGTCCTGTCCCGTTTTTTCGCGGGCTTTTGCGGCTCGGGCCTAAACGGGGCGGGCATGTCCGTTTGCCACCCCTAGTCATATTCATGTTTGAATAAAATCTCGAATGTACTCAAACTTTTGTAATTCATTTCGGAAAATTTTACTTGAGTCACAATTTTGCATGACTGAGATCACAAATGCAAGTCATGACTCGAATCAAATATGTCAAATCCCGATTTTATCATTTTGATTCAATACACTATTTCATTTGAATCAAATCAGAATTTTGGGTTTTAACTCGAATTATATTGCTAGTTTACTTTTCACCTATTTTGTGTCTTATATCTATCACATATCAAAAGTTTTTTTCTCTTCAAAACAGTAATTAAGTTTTGCAAAAAATATTCACCTTTAAAATATGGTTTTTACATTCTCTTATTGAAAAACTAAAAAAGTATTTTATCAATCACACAAACTTTCTTTCAATCCATCCTTTAAGAAAAAATTCCTAGTTAGTTGATTTCTTGAGTGTAAATAAGTTGTGTGTGAGATTCTTCTAAAAAAATTTATCTTAAATCTTCAGCCAAGAACCCATTGTTCTTGCTGCTCAATTCTAGGAGTGCGAGTGGTAGTTATAAGGTACATTATAAGGTTTTGATGTTTTTCTAAAGTTTGATTGTGTTTTCAGATTGAAAAATTAGATTATGTTTGTGAATTCTAGATATTGACATCCAGTGATGAAAAAAAAAGACTTTCTTTTCTAATAGAATTTTGGAAGGGTCAAGTGACGATCGTTGTCGAAGAAATCTTGGAGTTTATAGCTCCTTCATCATTTGAAAGCACTACTACAAATAATACATTTTATGACAAAGCTTTCACTTCACCCAACAAATAACTGAGGTATAATACTCAGGTGCGTCGTGTTTTATTTTATTTTTAAATAAATATCATCTTTTCCTTCGATTTATGAATAAAACCGAGGGAAAAATAATTAAGGGCATGCTTCGAATCCCAACAAATACAATTTATGTCTTTATTTCTTTATGTTTATGTTTTTATTTCTTTTAAAATGGGGCATTTCTTTTCCCTCGTTTTTAAAAAACAATCGAGGGATTTTGTTACTCATCTACAACAACAAATTTACGCCCCTACATTCATAAATTAACAACGTTCAAAATACACTACTACGGAAAACCCCTTACACAATGCTTGAAAAAGGGGTACCATCACGCGTGCCATACCACTGTTAAGTAGGGCGTGGTTGTAATTTCGTTGTTTCCACCACGGCCTTGAAACCTTTATTGTAAGGCAGGGCGTGCGCCACAAATCACTACAGTTATTCTTATAAACTGTTGTGATATATAGACGTAGGTACTGGGTTCGAAACCCGGCAGCAGCAAATAATTTAAAACATAAACTACTTTTGATCATGCTTACAATAGATACCCGTTGTTGAAAGTACCCGGAGTTTATTATATAATGTGTAGATTTCTTGTTTTTCCAAACACCTTGCTAAAAAAATACAAGGATTCAAATTGATGAAGAAGTCTATATCTGAAAATTTAATTATTCTTGAAAACCAACTTAAACAAACCATTGTTTTTTGATTGCATGCATCTCATTATTCATTTCATGCTCTTTTATATATAGATTGTGGTTTAATGGTTTAACTCCTTTGATACATTGTTATCTTTGATTATAGTTAACTTTCAATAACAACAAGGCATTGGATAATTTGTCTTGTCATCATCACTTATCATTGTAACTTTTATAATGATATCTCATCATAAAAATTACGATGATAAGTGTTGATGACAAATTAACCAATTAATTTTTATTGAAATTTAACTATAATCGAAGATACCGATGTATCTACGGAGCCGTGTCATTATACCATATTCAATATGTAAAATAGCATGAAATGAAAGATAAGACGCAAGCATTTCGAAAAACAGTGATTGATATAAGTTAGTTTTCAAATACAACTTAATTTGCAGATTATAAGTATCTATGTCAATTTAAATGAATATATTTTAAGTGAGGGTTAGTGAAACAAACAATCTACATAGAATATAATAAACTTAACCTAATCTTCTTGCTCTGAGAACATTAATCAACAACAACATACAAAAGCAGTTATTAACAAAACAACATCATACAACAGAACCAAATATTATAAATGATTTCAGGATGCACCTTTTATTGAAACTAATCGTATGTGGAATAGGAGTCAATTATGAGGTTCATCTAGGTTGTGAAGCTATGAAAAGAAATATAAGGAGTAAGTAGTTTACACAACAACTTCAGAATTCTTATATTTCTTCTCATAGTTTCTCAAACTAGATGAAGTTTGATGCTGTTGTTTCTTCATTTACTTTTCTCGTGACTTATCAATGTATTGCTCTTGTTTTGAGTTCTATAAACACCATGAAAGTTATCAAGATGTGAAACCGCAAACTTAATTTTCAACAACAAATACATGCAACAAAAGAAAAATACTAACAACTTATACCATCAATATGAAGTTCATACTGTTTGTGAAGCTATGAAGAAGTACAAGGTGGATTAATTTTTCAATATAGCTTCATACTTCTTGTACTTTATTCCTGTTAAGGTCGTGAAGACGAATCTAAAAAAAAGAGAACATTCAACAAGATGCAACAAAAAAGATAATTAGGAACTATCTAACAGGAATATGAAAGAAGAATAATACCTTATGTATGAAGAACAAGAATCACGGATAATGACGAAGAAGAAGAGAAAAAATGGGTGCTAGGGTTTACCTGCGAAGGCTACGGCGCTACTGTCAAAAAGTGATAGTTAATTTGCTTGTACATGAGTATACTATTTCACAACGGTTAAAACTAGCAACCATAGTGATATCCCTTTTATTATTTATTTTTTAAAAAAAGGTGCATCTTAACGTTAAAGGAATAAAATATTTGAAGGCGCTGAGGTTCGAACCCATGAAAGTTTCATTTTATCACCACGGTTAAACCATCCACCGTTATTATATGCTAACATTTTTTAATTAAATAATAATAAATTTGTTAGCGTCTTAGTTTAGATATGTCACCTCGGTGTATTGATTAATCGTGGTGACTTTGGCATTGTCGTATGTGCGTTTTGTAGTAGTGATATTGCCAAGATATCCACCACTATATATCTTATTCTCTTTCTTGTGAAAGCATTTTCCATAATAATATTTGCTCAAGATAATGAAAGCTTAGAATTTAAGTAAGCTTGAAAAGTTTTTTGGGATGGAATGCAAGTGCGGAAAAAATATTTTCCCATGGTTGGAACAAATAACTTATGAGTAGTTAGATGCATGCAATCCATTAAACTTGAAAAGAATGTGCACAAAGGTTATACAACAAAATCTGGATAACATCAAGGATTTGTTGTTCTCCAAGAATAACAATAACGATGATGAATCAGATTTATCAACATCTGTCTTCAAGAAAAACCTGCCTAAAATGATAGGTGTCTTGCATGACTTTAAATTAGTTTCTCCTTCCATATCTAGAATATAGAATTTGCAGAAAAAATCAAATCATTAACTTGAACAAGTATATCTTCCACTACTCCGACAGGGAGAGTATTGCCTCTATTTTCTAGTTGAATCTTCAAACCTGTATTTTGAAAAAGGACCAAGGTCAAGATTGTTAAAAATAGAATTAGGCATAGTGTTAATTGAAGTTCCTAAATCTTACATGAAATTTTCAAATTTAATATCCCTAATGGTACATGGAATAAAGATAATTCTCGAATCTTTGCACTTTTGGGACATGGTTAGAGTGATAGATGAAACATTCTAGACCGTTTTGGATTATTTCAGATATAGGCATAGGCTGAATGAAAGATGAAATGTTCTATCCCATTTTAACCCTTTCATTTACCTTAAATATTCTTTTATGTGTGCACAAGTCTTTCAGAACTTTTTCAAATTTGGGAACCTATCTAATAACATCAATAAGTGTTCACCGCCACTTTTCTGAATACGGCCAATATTTCCTTATCCACATCTTCCTCGTCCATTTTTTTAGTTTTCACTAATCTGTATGGGAAAGGAATTGGTGGTACATACTCTTTCACAACAACTTCGTCATCAGGGATGGGCTAAACAACTTTTTTACTTTTTTTGGGACTCGTTCAACCGATTCAATACTCTTTCAAGATCTCAATGAAATTACACTCACATTAGGACATTTTGGATTCACTACTATTTGAGAAGGTAGTTGGTTAGATCCTTGAACTTGCATGGCATTCACTAAAGTGGCAATTTGTCCAATCTATTTCTACAAATTCAGAATACTAGAATCTGTTTGTTGCTGAAATTGAAGATTACATACATCCATTTTCTTGACAAGGTATTCTAATAACGGCCCGGAAGCTATAGAGGTAGTCACTTGTGAAGTTTTTTATGGCGGTGGATTTCCACACCAAAGGTTTGATTGGATACTATATTTTGGTTGTTGCTCTGAGGATTGTAAGCGTTTGTTGCGTAGGCTTGAGGAAAATCGGTAATTACACCCTCTTCCAATGTAAGACATGTATCTGTTGGGTGTTTAGGGGAAGTGCAAATGCCACATAATCTTGTTGTTTGAGTTTTTCCTACTGCCAACTGTCTCATGAATGAAGTAAGCTCATCAATTCTGATATCTAAAGCCTTGTTGGAAGAAAAAGCTTGAATTTCATTCACTCCTTTTGTAAGAATCGTATAATTGTTCGTGGTTGTGAATTGTTGGGAATTGAGTGACATGTTTAATTAAAGATTTTGCTGCAGTTGGGGTCTTATCAACAAGTTCTCCCTAACTAGCAGCATCCAAAATATTTTTTTTCCATAAATAGCAATCATTCATATAAATATTCGATTAGTATCTGCTCAGAAATCTGGTGCTGAGGATAACTAGACATCAATTTCTTGAATCTCTCCCATACTCATTCAAAGATTCTCTGTTAATTTGTTTAATATCGCATATTTCTTTTCTAATAGATGAAGCTCTTGAGGCAGGAAAAAATCTTTCTAGAAAAACTTTCTTTAGATCATTCCAGCTCTGTAATAGAATTTGGTTCAAGATAGTACAACCAATCTTTCGTAGCACCTTCTAGTAAGAATGGAAAGGCCTAGAGCTTGACATGATCCTCTATAACTCCTTCAGGCCTCATTGGTGTAGAGAAAATAACCTACAATTCTTTTAAATGCTTATGAGGATCTTCACCTGCAATACCGCTAAACCATGGCAACAAGTTTATTAAACCAAAATTTTAATTCAAATGGTACATCAATTTCAAGATATTCAATATATAATGCATTATAATTAACATTTGGCGCCGCAAGTTCTCTTAAGGTTCTATTTTGATTCATCATGATATGATTATCAAATAAACACATATTCTAATAAAATCAATACCAAATATGACTAATAAAATCACTAAAAAAATCATAATCAGAATTAAATCAACATAGAATCCAATGAAATCACTATCAAATATGATTAATAAAATTCAATAAAAAAGATTAAAATAAAATCTAAAAATTATGAAAATATGACTAAAATTCAAATAAAATAAAATAAAAAATCTACAATTTTTTTTGAATTTTTTGAAAATATGAAAATAGAAAAAAGAGGAATTTGCGATTTTGAGGATCGATTTTCCTTAGAAGTATCTTCAAAGGGAGAACTGCTTGTTGGTATATTTTTGATTTTGTGCAAAATATTTGAAGCAATTTGAAATAGTTGCTTACGGAGTCAGAGTCAGATGATAGGCTAGAATACTTACCTACAACCCTGAAAATCAAAAACCAAAAACAAAAAAATAAATAAAAATTGCTAACAAGACTCTAAACTAGGATTTTAAATTTGGCTAAAATTAAAATAGAGTCATTGGCAACGACGCCAATTTGATCCACAATCGCACAAGGGAAAACAACGAGCTTATAATAATAGTATATGGAAACGACACTCGAGTCGTATCCCAAGGACTCTTGACTTAAATTAACCGATCGATTGAAAGAAGGAGGTTTTAAGGTGATCGTAGAAATAGTGAATCACAATTAATTATTGTGAAACTGAAAATCAAAAACCAAAAACAAAAAAAATAAATAAATATTGCTAACAAGACGCTAAACTGGGATTTTAAAATTGGCTATAGAGTCCTTGGCAACGGCGCCAATTTGATCCACAATCGCACAAGGGTAAAAACGAGCTTATAATAATTAATAGTATATGAAAACGACACTCGAGTCGTATCGCAAGGACTCTTGACTTAAATTAATCGACAGATTGAAAGAAGGAGGTTTTAAGGTGATCGTAGAAACAGTGAATCACAATTAATTATTGTGAAAGCAAATATGATGAACAAATTAATCTACTATTTCGGTCTCTGGCTTATCATCGATAATATAATTCCCAAATCCATAAGCGAATTTAATTCCTTTTTTGATTACAGCAACAATCAACAAGTGCAATTGATATTATCTTATATATGTTCCTAACTTCCGAATTAAGCAAGCAGATAAAGTAGTCGTTAATTAAGCAAACACGACTTAATCTAACATGAATTAACGAAAAAGCTACGCTAAACGTGATATTGGTTAAGGATCATACATCAATCGAAATTAATCAACTCTACTCTATGAAATAACAAATTAAGCAAGTGAAACTCAAAGAGAAGAATTAAAAGGAACTTAAATTTAATCGAAAGATATAAAAATCTCAAAGTGTTTGGTGGAGACACGATTAAAATAGATCAACTTTAGGTGGTTGGTTCTCCATTGAATTTGTATGCTCTGTCCTAATTTCGTGAGTACAGAATTCCCTGTTGTAAGGCTACGAAAATTGTTTAAATAATAAAAGGAAATCAGGCCCTAATAGCAACCAATCCATAAAACATAAAAATGACCGTCGACCACAAAACCTATTATTTTCTTAAGTATGAAATGAAAATGATTTATTCTACTCTTTTGCACAAGGAATTGGCTTCTGACTTCAACATGAAACTTATAGCTTATCCGTTCAGCTTTCCAACGCATATTAGAACACATTATACTACATCTCGTGGCTCAAGTTATGACCTGGCGAAAAGGTGTCAAATTGTCTTCTATACTCACTATTTTTAGACTTTTTTAGGCCCCTTATTATGGGGCTGGGGCCCAAATTAATTGGCCCCTTAATTGACAACTCAACGAGCTAACCTCCGCGCAAGAGTTTTGCCGTCACCGCAGACTCCACAGTCGGATGTCTTGCATGCTGCAGCCGGCAACTGCTGCGAACGACTATGCCGACCAAAATTGTGACCTAATAGTAGTACTAGTAGCGGAGCTGGTTGTTTGACCTCCTTATATTTAAAGTCTTCAGGAGAATGTTAGTCAGATGACATATCCCATTGATAAAGAGAAAGTTTATGATTTTAGCAGTAAAAATATGTGGGTGACTATCTACAAAGTGGATCATCATTAATCTAAAATATATTGTGGTGACTCTTGATGAAAATCTATAAGACAACACCATGTGGTGGTTTGTGAGCCCTGGTCTATACACCCCATTACACAGCCTACTAACTAAGTACTAACCGTTCATTTATTTAGATAAGGATATCCTATCAGGGCACCCTGCCCAATCGACATCACTATAAGCACTCAATTTAGGAGGAACTCCAGTAGGAAAGAATAAACCACGATGAGAGCTTCCCTTCAAGTAACAAATTATACGTCAAAGTGCTGCCAAGTGTAGGTGGCGAGGAGAGTGCATGAATTGACTTACTTGTTGAACAGCAAATGATATGTCAGGGCGAGTAATAGTCAAGTAATTAAGGCTACCCACGAGTTGACGATACAATAAGGGATCATGCAACAGATCACCATCATCACGATGATATTTAACATTAACCTCAAGAGGAGTATCTACTGGATTAGTTGATTGCAGACCAGCCATAGAAATTAAATCTGTGGCATACTTGTGTTGATGGAGGAATATGCCCTTGGATGTAGAATGAACCTCAAGACCAAGAAAATAATGCAAATTACCAAGATCTTTCATATGAAACGCTGCTTGTAACTGCTGTTTAAGGCTTTGAATGGAAGCATGATCAGAACCAGTAATAATCATATCATCAACATACAGAAGAAGTAGGACAATTCCAGTAGATGTTCTATGAATAAATAGAGAAGAATCGTACTGACTCTGAGTAAAGGAAAACCTAAGTAGAGTGGAGCGAAATTTTTCATACCATGCTCTAGGCGCTTGTTTCAAACCGTATAAGGAGCGTTTGAGCTTGCACACACCCTTAGATGACGGAAATAAACCTTGAGGAGGAGTCATATAAATATCTTCCGCCAGGTCACCATGAAGAAAAGCATTTTTCACATCTAATTGATGAAGAGTCCACCCGTTAGAAGCAGCTATAGAGAGTACCATACGAACAGATGTCATTTTGGCAACCGGTGCAAATGTCTCATCATAATCAATTCCATATTCCAGCTTGTTTCCTAAGGCAACCAAGTGAGCCTTGAAACGGTTGAGGGACCCATCAGAATTCAATTTCACCGAATACACCCATTTGCAGCCAATGGGTTTAACATCAGGAGGACAAGAGATAATATCCCATGTGAAATTCTCTTGAAGAGCTTGAAATTCCTCATTCATTGCTTTTATCCAACGTACATCTTTAACAGCCTGTGAATAGCAAGTAGGAATAGATATGCTAGAGAGTGTGGCAGTCAGAGAAGTATGTGAGGAATCATACCTGTCTGGTGAATATCTATCTGGTGCTCGAGATATTCGACCAGAACGTCGTGGTTCAACCATTACAGGATCAGGTGGCGGTTCAGCATCGGGAAGGGGTGTGGGAACCTGCTGTTTATGTTTTCTGACATATACATGACCTGGTTTATAGCGTTCTATAGATTGAGGCATAATAGAAAAATTAGGAAGAGTAACAATATCATTCATGACAGGAGAAACACATGGAAACATAAACTGATTATCAAAAAATGTCACATTCCTAGAAATACGAAAAACGATGGTTAGTGACATCATAACACACAAATCCCTTATGAGAGTGACTATACCCCATAAATGCACATTGAACAGACTGCGCTCCAAGCTTATGCCTTTCAAATGGAGGTAAGTGAACAAAACAAACACATCCAAAGGTATGTAAATCATTATAATTAGGCTGAATTTTAAAAAGACGAAAAAAAGGAGAATCGAGATCAATAACCGTAGAAGGAAGACGATTGATCAAGAAGACAGCTGTGGAAAGAGCCTCCACCCAAAATCGGGGTGGTACAGAAGCTTGAAGAAGTAAAGTGCGTGTCACATCAAGCAAATGACGATTCTTAGGTTCTGCCATCCCATTTTGTTGGGGGGTATTGGGACAAGATCGTTGAGACAAAATGCCTTTTTTGTTGAAGAAATTCCTGAAACTCACGAGACATGTACTCACCACCAGAATCAGAGCGAAAAATTTTAACACTTTCATGAAATTGAGTTTCAACATATGTCAGAAATTTCTTAAACATAGAAAACACTTCAGATTTAGACTGAAGAAAATATATCCAAGTAAAACGACTATAATCATCAATAAATGTGACAAAATATTTATAGCGAGCATGAGAAACTACAGGAGACATACCCCATACATCATTATGAATCATTTCAAAACAAGAGGAAGCCCGATAAGCACCAGACGGAAAAGGAAGTGTTTTACTTTTAGCTAATTTGCAAACAGAACATGAAAGAGAGGCATTAGAAACAACATTTTTATTTCCCAACAAACCATTTTTAAATAAATGAGATAAAACAGCAGAGTTAGGATGACCCAATTTTCTATGCCAGTCCTCATAAGAATTCAAGACATTATTACAAGCAAGAGATAAATGACTAGAAATAAACTGAAGTGGAAACAGTCTTCCCACTTTAGGCCCCTTCGCAACCACCTTCCCCGACACCTGTTCCTGCACAAGGCAACCATCACGAGAAAAATTTACATTACAATTATTATCAACCTATTGACCAACAGATAATAAATTGGAAGCAAGTCCAGGGGATACAAACACATCCCGAAAATCAGAGTTGAGGTCACCAACATTAGTGATAGAGAGAGCATTACCATCCGCAATTTGAATTTTCTGATTACCATGGTAAGAATGTAAATTGTGCAAGTATTCAGAAGAGGCTGTCATGTGATTGGATGCACCAGAATCAAGAAACCACGGGCAGGAAACATTCGAAGACTTACCCTGAATTCCCAAGGTTGAAAGAGCGGAAAGTACCATCTGTTGGATTGTTTCAGGTTGGAGAGCACCACCATTAGATGGATTGGTGATGGAAGGACCAACTACAGAGCTTGTACTAGAAGGAAATTCTTGCACCGACCGTTGTGCTGATCGTGGAGGACGAGTGGGACAATCAGAGATAATATGGCCCCGCTGCTTGCAATAATTACAAAACTTCTTACTGCAACTCAGAGCCAATCTTGCCATTGTTTAGACTTCTCAAGCATTTTCAACTATATTACTTTTGTTGTTATCAAGTACTTCTCATTGTAAGAAACTCATTCTGTTTGAATAAATAAAAATAATGTAACATACATGTTTTTCTCAAATCATTTCATCTTAGTTATTATGTTCATTGATATTCAATTCATTTGTCTTAAGCAACTAAAAAAAGGAGAATGATGAAAATAAAAAAAATACATGAACTACTAACTGTATGCTTTTGGAACAAAGGTCCTGCTGACGATGTACAGGCATTGTTTCAATTCCTAAACACCGGAGTTATAAGGGAGTGAAACCTTCGTCAACCCCTTTGAGCCTAAGGAGTAGTAGTTTCTTTTCAAAAAAATACAAAACCCTCAATTTTAACCAGGGGCAGGGTAGTCTTCAGCTAGTGCGACTGAGCGCTCAACTTGTAGGTATTTCATCCGAGGATCCACCATATTCCATCTCTCACAACAAAAGAAGAAGAGCACTATCCACAATGGATGTCTCTCATTCACTAAGAAGAAGGCAGTCACAACCTTTTCTTCAAGTCATTCACAAAAGTCATACAACTTGTTCCCGAACGAGACAAAAAGAATGAAAAGAAAGTTATGAACCATGATAAAAAAAAAGAAAGAAACAAAAGCCCGCTAAGTCAAAAAAAAAAAGAAGAAAGGAAGAGCTTTGAAGCAAATGACTTAGGCAAAAATTAGGGCATATCCCGCTGGACAACGAAAACCAAATTCAAAAGAAACTCTTTGTCCAGGCAAAAGTTAGGGAAAGTAAAAAACAAAGCAAAAGAAAAATCCTCCAAGGGACAAGTTGTTGTGACCATCAACAAAAGAATCAAAGGGTGGCTGCCACCTCCGCCAAAGCCATAAAGGATCCTCATCCATCACAATCCTTCCTGAAAAGTAAATACTCGTGTCGAACTAGCTGAACGTAGGACTGGAGAACATCACGAAGAAGGGGTGGGTTAAGTAGAACTTGAGCCTTTATCCTTTGTTTCTCAAACCGTGAACCCGGCCACGTTACAACCCTCAAAAGTCCTAATTGAAGCAGGGTTCGTTCTGAAAGCATACAAACTGTGAAATCATGTCAAAACTGACTCCTAATGTTGCTTGTCACTTGTGTTAGTATCAGTACAACATTTTGGCAAATAAAACTTTTCTTTTGAGATTAACATGTGCATTGCATTCTCATTATCCTTTTCAAAACAGAATTGTCTCTAACTTGAAAGTAAGTACTTGATACCAAGGAAAGTTCAACATTGAAATTCCATCGAGTAATCTTACAAAGGCAAAGGTTGGTCATCCACCGAGCAAATATCTTAAACATCCATTTGGTGGAAGAGTTCCTTTCAATATGGGGCATCCATTCCATGATCGACACTGGGGCAGTCCATCGCAAATCTCCATGATTCAAGCATTATCAAAGTTCTATCTCAAGAGATCATACAAGCTGGGGCAAGCTAGTAACAATTCATCTCTTCATCTTCAATCAAGTGTCAGATATCGAGACAAGTGTCGAGGAGTCAAGCCAAACACCTCACCTTCACAAGGGCTATCCTTCAAGCAACAACCTTCCTGCAAGGATTCCTCCATCCACTCCTTGTATCTTGGAGACAATCATTCCATCCATAGTCATACATGCATCATGCATATCATTGCATTCTCATTATCATTTTTTCCACATGATCCAATCATCAATAAAGCAGGGGCATCTACCCTACCTTGACTCTCAAACAGAATTTCAGAACTCCGCCTAATCTATTCCACAAAGCAGAAATCATGATCAATCAGTACACTGCATATAGAATTCATTGCATTGCATCTCCAGAAGTGCATAAAACAAATCAAACATTGCATGTAAAGCTTAAACCAAGTTACTCATCAGATGAGGTCCCTACAAGCAATCAATTGATATTCCACTGGATCACTCAGAGTTACCATTGTGGTGTCATCCCCCAAAGTCAATCATGTTCATCTTTCTTTAACCCAGAGTTGATACTTTTATGTTCAACCCAGAGTTGACTTTCCATTCATCTTTTAACTCCGAGTTAATTATCTTTTCCCTCTCGACCCAGAGTTGATGGTTATCTCTTCTTTTATTCAACCCAGAGTTGATCTTTTTCTTGTTCCTTTCTCAACCCAGAGTTGAAGGATATCTTTTCTTTTATTCAACCCAGAGTTGATCTTATTTCTCCTTCCCACTCAACCCAGAGTTGACGGTTACTCCTAATTGTCTATCTTCCCTCTTTCAACCCAGAGTTGAATTACTTTCTCTCAACCCAGAGTTGATCTTCTTTCTTTCTCTCAACCCAGAGTTGATCTTCTTTCTTTCTCAACCCAGAGTTGACTTCCTTTTCTTCTTCAACCCAGAGTTGATACCCTTGCTCAACCCGGAGTTGATGCCTATATCTCATCCCATTAATATTGATTTCCTTTTTCATTCTCAATCCAGAATTGATGTTTACCTCTTATTCAACCCAGAGTTGACTTTCCTTTATTCTTCAACCCAGAGTTGACGGTCATATTTTGTCCTTTCCCACTCAACCCAGAGTTGACGGTATCTCTTGTTTCCTTTTCCCGCTCAACCCAGAGTTGATGGTTATCTTTTATTCAACCCAGAGTTGATCCTTCTCCCACTCAACCCAGAGTTGACGGTTATCTTTTATTCAACCCAGAGTTGATCCTTCTACCACTCAACCCAGAGTTGATGGTTATCTTTTTACTCAACCCAGAGTTGACGGTTATATTTTTCCTTTCCCACTCAACCCAGAGTTGATGGTTATCTTTTTGCTCAACCCAGAGTTGACGGTTATTTCTAATTGTTCATCTTTCTGCTTTCAATCCACAGTCATTATCCAACTACCTTCTCTCAACCCAAAGTTGACTTTCTTCCTTTCTTTCTCAACCCAGAGTTGACTTCCCTTTATTCTTTGACCCAGAGTTGCCTCCCTTTTCTTTTTCAACCCAGAGTTGATGTTCAATTCATTTCTAACTCAGAGTTAATTTGATCAATTCGGAGTTGATACAATCTTCCTCAATGGAGTTGACACCATGTCTTCCCCAGTGGATCCAATCTCTCATCAGGCAAATTTTCAGGTTCACTTGGTATTTAATCTTCTTCAACCTTGATTGCTCGAAAGGCTAACGCCAATCTCCCCTTCAGGTTTAAGACGATTAAATAGGGGCAGCTGTTGCACCCCAAAATTTGCCCATCTAATTATTTTTAATTGGCTTACATATCTCATTCATTTACATCTTAGGTCATCAACAAAATCATGCATCATTAAACAACCATTGGCATTGGAATCAGAGATCTTAAATTATTAAGGTTTCACTGTGATTTTTAGGGTGTATACATCCAACAGAGACTGATTCATCTGGTTCTCCTCTGTGCTTTGAAATGGGACTCAGATAGTTTTATGGATCACGAGCAAAGAGAACACAATTTTGGGAACGCCTTGGCTCTTATGGATTAGGGTTTCTATCATCATTTAAGGCTTATTTCAACTGATCCTTATCATATCTTCTAGCTTGGTTCAAGTGGGTTTTATTATCGTTTGAAATACTGGATTAACTTGAATATGTGTCATTTGGATCCAAACAATAACTTGAAAACAATTCATTCAAAGTTCAAGTTTCAACTATATTCTATGTTTAAGATGAATTCCATTTGCAAAGCTCATTCAAATGACTATCATGATTCACTACAAGCTCCATTCAAGGTTTATTACAAGTTTTACATGGCAAGATCACAAGCTTACAAGGTTCAATTCCATCATAACCGTTTCATTACAAAAAGCCATACCATTACATCATTCAAAAGTTTCTACAAAAAGCCAAATTACATTGTAAACATCATTTCACCTCAATTTACATTACAAGATACTACATTATTCTAAGCTCATCTTGAAGTCAAGGCTATTTTATCATTCAACCATAAATCCCACAAAAGAAAAAAACCAAAGGCCTTTGTTATTATGACAATTACAATTCATACATACACAAGGAAAATTACAATATTGAATCTAAAAAAGGAAGAGGAATATATATATATATATATATATATATATATATATATATATATATATATATATATATATATATATATATATATATATATATATATATATTGCATCTCTCGACCAAGGTCAACCAATGCCCTCCAAATACATATTACAAATTCAACAAAGTCATGTACAATCCATCTCAAACTCATCCGTTCCTTCGTAATCAATCCACGCAGCTCGATTAACTTTCCAGCCCTGCAAAAATGACAGAAAAAACATCCATTCAGTGATAGAAGTCCCCTATTAATCCAGTCACATTCCAAGCTATGAATAAGAAACAAGGCTCAGCATATTTATACAGTTACTTCCAGTATGCAAATCAAAGACAAAGAATAACGACACATCAGAATCAATTTATTTGATCTCAGCATGCCATGGTCAATACAGCCTTATCACTAATTTTGACACTTATTCTAACTTTCAGCACATAACTAACTTCTATCAAGTGAGGCCTATAACCAATAACAGAATCCAACAGGTCCCTAACTGCCTATAACAGAATCTAACAACCTGTAACTGATTCTCAACCACCTAACAGCATAACCAACTAACCTCTAATTGAAATACAACAGAAAATTCAGAGGAGAAACTAACCTGCAAAACTATATATAACAGAGTCTCATCACTAATTCGGGTCCCTCTTGATTCATTCTTCAAATCTTCACTTCACACTCAGAACCTCACTTCTCACTCTCCTTCGATTCATTCATCATCACCATCTTCATTCACCACTTTGCTTCCAGATCCATCTTCACTTTCATTCAAAGCTTCTCTCCACCATTCACTCACTTCACCTTCATCACCATCACCGATCCAGTGTTCTTCACCTTCAGAATCCTTCACCTCTTCATTCAATCATCAACCTTCCTCCCCTTTGACTCTATCTTCATCGCACAAAAAACTCAGAACCTGCAATAAAACTTGGAGCTCTGTAACCGCTTTGAACATGACCTTTATCCTTCTCTCTCTGAACCTTCTGCATCATCTTCACCATCAACACTTCAATCTTCACCGCATCTATCAATCATCATCATCATCATCGCAGCATACACACAGAATACAACAATCAAAACAAAAACTCAAGAATCGAAAAGAAGAAGAAGAAGAAGATAGCGCAAAAAGTAGAAAGATAACGGAAGAGTACCTGAAGTGAAGACTTCCTCGCGTTTGTTTCACCAAGGCGACGCCGTCGAAGGAGCGCCGGACTGACTCCGGTAGGTAAACGCGAAATTCCCCAACTTTCTTCATCTCTTTACGCTATTTTTTCACGCCATACAGTAGATTATCATCCTCTGATTATTTCCCCCATGATCACACTCCACGATTCGCATCCGTTGCCGTTTAATTTCGTTTTGGCTAGATCTAGGTTTCTTTTGTTGTTCGGATTAGAGAGGATTAAGAGGGGATATGAGATGTTAAGGATGAGAATCGGAGAGAGGACATAGAGGGGAGTCTTTTAGTATGCTCAATTTCTAGATAGGGTGAGCTCCGCCGTCTCCGGCACGGCGGAGCGGTTTCCGGTGAGAGAGGCGAGAGCGAGAGTGAAACGAGAGAGAGAGGTTTCAGTTCACGTGAAAGTTGAAACGATACATGCTAAATCCCAATTCCCCTTTCTCTTTGTTTTATTTAATTTGTTTTTAATTATTAGAATTAAGGGATTAATTGGTGATTAACTCTGATTAGAAGTCATAGTGCCTGAATTAATGTTGAAATCTCATAATTAAAGGTTGATTAAAATCTGCATAATGATAAAGTCTGAATAATAACAATAACAATAATTAATTCTGGAACAAAATATCTGAACAAAAAACAATATCCCTGGGCCCTGCACACGAATTGCTTCTGATCACCCCCTCTAGGCCCATCATATCACCTTTTTGGCTGTTCAAAACCATAACAAAGAAAACTCTGCGGGCCAACACCAGTGGGCCTGCCCCCAGCTTCTCTTGACACCCCATTTCCTTTTATTTTTCATTAATAGATTTAGGTTTTTAATTAGATTTCTTCCTATTTCTTTTAGATAATAAAAGTGCTTAATTTTGAGACTTTAATACATATCTTGACATAGAAAATAATCACAAAAATATTAGTTTAGGCTTGTATTTTTAATTTGCTTGCTTGATTAAATCATTCGCTTTGTCACATAAAAAATCAATAAAAAATAGTTTCTTTTATTCCATTTTTGCACTTTATTTTGGATCATTTGTGTTCATATTCGGTGCTATATTTTCAAGTCACTATTTTCGTCATTTTACACTAATGTTTGTATCGTTGTTTACTTGTATTTTACTTGTAATTTCGGTCTCCGCTTATGCTTGTAATTTCATTTCTTTACTCCTAACACTAGGTAGGGACCATGACAATATTAGGAATTAGAAGTTCCCATTCACATTAGCTAGTTATTCATTTTAAGCTAGTTTGCTTTCCCTTTTTCTTTTCAACTTTAAAACATTAATAAAGGACGACGCGAATCATGCTAAATGCCTTTTTTTAGTGTGAAAGAAATGATTGGGGCGTAGGCCTCGATGTATGTTCTTTCCCACTTAGCGGAAGAGAAATGATTGAGGCGTAGGCCTCGGTGTATTTCTTAACCGTTATTTAGAGAAACGATTGTGGCGTAGGCCTCGATGTGCATTCTCTAAATATTCAAAAATTGTATTTCATTTAGAGAAACGATTGTGGCGTAGGCCTCGATGTGCATTCTCTAAATATTCAAAAATTGTATTTCATTTAGAGAAACGATTGTGGCGTAGGCCTCGATGTGCATTCTCTAATTATTCAAAAACTGTATTTCATTTAGAGAAACGATTGTGGCGTAGGCCTCGATGTGCATTCTCTAAATATTCAAAAAACTCTTTTTTATGGCATGATTCAAGTCACAAATTAATTTCCCTTAAAAATCACCAATCAAAAACATTTAAAATACTTAATAAAGGCTTAGACCTAAACAAAGTAAGGAAGTGATGCGAAGCCTTGTAGTGGGTTTTCGTCCATCATGGAATTACACCTAAAAGACACAAACCAATTTTCTCTCTTCTCTCTCTTGCCTCCGAGGCATTCTTTCTCTTGCCTTCAGGGCATTCTTTCTCCTAATCGGACACGTTATTTCCGCTCCATTCCCAGCTTAAGACTCCAGAGGTCGAGCAGCGGAGTGCGAATGTAACTGTTCAACTAAAAAACACAAAAACAAACAAAAACTAAAGAGCCGAACTACGGCGCTCTGATTCCTGAAAAGGATACGTAGGCATTAGGTCGCGGGGCCTAAGCGAGCACAACTATTTATAAACCTTATTTTCCCCGTGTTTCTTTTTCTTTCATTTGCATGCATTCCCTTAGTAATTAAGCTTTAGATTTACACACCCTTTAGATAGAAACAAACATAGGTGGATACCATCGAGTACGATGGGCGTGAGGGGTGCTAGTACCTTCCCCTTGCGTAACCGACTCTCGTACCTTATCTCTGGTCGAAAGACCTCGTTCTTATTCACCTTAGGTTTTCTGATATTCCTTTCCTTCTTTGGGATAAATATATTGGTGGCGACTCTGTTCATTTTCGCGAGCGTGCGACAGCTGGCGACTCTGCTGGGGATGTGATAGACCTTTGCTGGTCCATTCTTAGCAAGTCGATCCTAGCCTTTGTTTGTTTCTTTTATTGGGTGTTTATTTATTTGTTTATGTGTTTACATTTTGTATATATGTTTGTATATCATGTCTATTTCCTGTTTGCATATCATGTTTACTTCCCGCATGCATCTGGACTATATTATGGGTCCCCGTGGGGGCCACATATTTTCTCTCTATTTGCAGGTTGGGTGGGATGTTCTATGAGGTAAAAGGCCCAATACACAGGCTATGAGTGCACTCTAGGGACCCTAGGATAGAGTGGGAGCATAGTTTGTCTCGAGGTGTACGTCTCGGGATGGATTATGTGACCACGAGCAGAGTAGTGGTTTCAAACGGAGGTATTATCGTCACCCGCATCCGCGCTGTGATGGTACTTACCTTCGGGCGGACCGTATACTGCGTTTCATGACCTTACCCTGACCTAGACTACACCTGTGAGTGGGGAGGGAATCATACTCTATACAGGTGCAGGTACATGTTATGTTGGTGACTATTGGTTTTCCTGGCATTCAAAAAGGCGTCGAACCTTTGATCCTGGGACATTTGACTTATATAGAAGTTCTACATCAGTTATCTATCAGAATCAACGTCGAACCTCTGAATATGGAGGTTTGACCTTATATGACTTATGCAAAAGCTATCTATCAGAATCAACGTCGAACCTCTGAATCTGGAGGGTTCGACCATCTTTGACTTATGCACAAGCTGTTTATCCAGAAAGCAACGTCGAACCTCTGAATCTAGAGGGTTCGACCATATCTTATTGACCACAAGAAGCTATTGTCCAAGAGGCCTTAATCCTTGATCCTGATTTATGATACATTTGCATCTTCATTAATATTTTGCATTCATGCATGTGCATCCATGGTTACCAAGACTCTTACCTTTCTCCTCTCCATCAGATCAGTCAAGACGATTCCTCCACACCGATATCTGATAAAAGCTCACAGAAGAAGAATCATGGGGAATTACAAACAAAATCAAGCTACTATCTAAGGACCCCATGCCTACTCATGAAGGTACCTTCCACCAAGGAACCCTGAAGACTTTGTGTTTGTCAGAGAACATTTCATTTGCATCAGAATAAGGCCAATCTTGCCATTGTTTAGACTTCTCAAGCATTTTCAACTATATTACTTTTGTTGTTATCAAGTACTTCTCATTGTAAGAAACTCATTCTGTTTGAATAAATAAAAATAATGTAACATACATGTTTTTCTCAAATCATTTCATCTTAGTCATTATGTTCATTGATATTCAATTCATTTGTCTTAAGCAACTAAAAAAAGGAGAATGATGAAAATAAAAAAAATACATGAACTACTAACTGTATGCTTTTGGAACAAAGGTCCTGCTGACGATGTACAGGCATTGTTTCAATTCCTAAACACCGGAGTTATAAGGGAGTGAAACCTTCGTCAACCCCTTTGAGCCTAAGGAGTAGTAGTTTCTTTTCAAAAAAATACAAAACCCTCAATTTTAACCAGGGGCAGGGTAGTCTTCAGCTAGTGCGACTGAGCGCTCAACTTGTAGGTATTCCATCCGAGGATCCACCATATTCTATCTCTCACAACAAAAGAAGAAGAGCACTATCCACAATGGATGTCTCTCATTCACTAAGAAGAAGGCAGTCACAACCTTTTCTTCAAGTCATTCACAAAAGTCATACAACTTGTTCCCGAACGAGACAAAAAGAATGAAATGAAAGTTATGAACCATGATAAAAAAAGAAAGAAACAAAAGCCCGCTAAGTCAAAAAAAAAGAAGAAAGGAAGAGCTTTGAAGCAAATGACTTAGGCAAAAATTAGGGCATATCCCGCTGGACAACGAAAACCAAATTCAAAAGAAACTCTTTGTCCAGGCAAAAGTTAGGGAAAGTAAAAAACAAAGCAAAAGAAAAATCCTCCAAGGGACAAGTTGTTGTGACCATCAACAAAAGAATCAAAGGGTGGCTGCCACCTCCGCCAAAGCCATAAAGGATCCTCATCCATCACAATCCTTCCTGAAAAGTAAATACTCGTGTCGAACTAGCTGAACGTAGGACTGGAGAACATCACGAAGAAGGGGTGGGTTAAGTAGAACTTGAGCCTTTATCCTTTGTTTCTCAAACCGTGAACCCGGCCACGTTACAACCCTCAAAAGTCCTAATTGAAGTAGGGTTCGTTCTGAAAGCATACAAACTGTGAAATCATGTCAAAACTGACTCCTAATGTTGCTTGTCACTTGTGTTAGTATCAGTACAACATTTTGGCAAATAAAACTTTTCTTTTGAGATTAACATGTGCATTGCATTCTCATTATCCTTTTCAAAACAGAATTGTCTCTAACTTGAAAGTAAGTACTTGATACCAAGGAAAGTTCAACATTGAAATTCCATCGAGTAATCTTACAAAGGCAAAGGTTGGTCATCCACCGAGCAAATATCTTAAACATCCATTTGGTGGAAGAGTTCCTTTCAATATGGGGCATCCATTCCATGATCGACACTGGGGCAGTCCATCGCAAATCTCCATGATTCAAGCATTATCAAAGTTCTATCTCAAGAGATCATACAAGCTGGGGCAAGCTAGTAACAATTCATCTCTTCATCTTCAATCAAGTGTCAGATATCGAGACAAGTGTCGAGGAGTCAAGCCAAACACCTCACCTTCACAAGGGCTATCCTTCAAGCAACAACCTTCCTGCAAGGATTCCTCCATCCACTCCTTGTATCTTGGAGACAATCATTCCATCCATAGTCATACATGCATCATGCATATCATTGCATTCTCATTATCATTTTTTCCACATGATCCAATCATCAATAAAGCAGGGGCATCTACCCTACCTTGACTCTCAAACAGAATTTCAGAACTCCGCCTAATCTATTCCACAAAGCAGAAATCATGATCAATCAGTACACTGCATATAGAATTCATTGCATTGCATCTCCAGAAGTGCATAAAACAAATCAAACATTGCATGTAAAGCTTAAACCAAGTTACTCATCAGATGAGGTCCCTACAAGCAATCAATTGATATTCCACTGGATCATTCAGAGTTACCATTGTGGTGTCATCCCCCAAAGTCAATCATGTTCATCTTTCTTTAACCCAGAGTTGATACTTTTATGTTCAACCCAGAGTTGACTTTCCATTCATCTTTTAACTCCGAGTTAATTATCTTTTCCCTCTCGACCCAGAGTTGATGGTTATCTCTTCTTTTATTCAACCCAGAGTTGATCTTTTTCTTGTTCCTTTCTCAACCCAGAGTTGAAGGATATCTTTTCTTTTATTCAACCCAGAGTTGATCTTATTTCTCCTTCCCACTCAACCCAGAGTTGACGGTTACTCCTAATTGTCTATCTTCCCTCTTTCAACCCAGAGTTGAATTACTTTCTCTCAACCCAGAGTTGATCTTCTTTCTTTCTCTCAACCCAGAGTTGATCTTCTTTCTTTCTCAACCCAGAGTTGACTTCCTTTTCTTCTTCAACCCAGAGTTGATACCCTTGCTCAACCCGGAGTTGATGCCTATATCTCATCCCATTAATATTGATTTCCTTTTTCATTCTCAATCCAGAATTGATGTTTACCTCTTATTCAACCCAGAGTTGACTTTCCTTTATTCTTCAACCCAGAGTTGACGGTCATATTTTGTCCTTTCCCACTCAACCCAGAGTTGACGGTATCTCTTGTTTCCTTTTCCCGCTCAACCCAGAGTTGACGGTTATCTTTTATTCAACCCAGAGTTGATCCTTCTCCCACTCAACCCAGAGTTGACGGTTATCTTTTATTCAACCCAGAGTTGATCCTTCTACCACTCAACCCAGAGTTGATGGTTATCTTTTTACTCAACCCAGAGTTGACGGTTATATTTTTCCTTTCCCACTCAACCCAGAGTTGATGGTTATCTTTTTGCTCAACCCAGAGTTGTCGGTTATTTCTAATTGTTCATCTTTCTGCTTTCAATCCACAGTCATTATCCAACTACCTTCTCTCAACCCAAAGTTGACTTTCTTCCTTTCTTTCTCAACCCAGAGTTGACTTCCCTTTATTCTTTGACCCAGAGTTGCCTCCCTTTTCTTTTTCAACCCAGAGTTGATGTTCAATTCATTTCTAACTCAGAGTTAATTTGATCAATTCGGAGTTGATACAATCTTCCTCAATGGAGTTGACACCATGTCTTCCCCAGTGGATCCAATCTCTCATCAGGCAAATTTTCAGGTTCACTTGGTATTTAATCTTCTTCAACCTTGATTGCTCGAAAGGCTAACGCCAATCTCCCCTTCATGTTTAAGACGATTAAATAGGGGCAGCTGTTGCACCCCAAAATTTGCCCATCTAATTATTTTTAATTGGCTTACATATCTCATTCATTTACATCTTAGGTCATCAACAAAATCATGCATCATTAAACAACCATTGGCATTGGAATCAGAGATCTTAAATTATTAAGGTTTCACTGTGATTTTTAGGGTGTATACATCCAACAGAGACTGATTCATCTGGTTCTCCTCTGTGCTTTGAAATGGGACTCAGATAGTTTTATGGATCACGAGCAAAGAGAACACAATTTTGGGAACGCCTTGGCTCTTATGGATTAGGGTTTCTATCATCATTTAAGGCTTATTTCAACTGATCCTTATCATATCTTCTAGCTTGGTTCAAGTGGGTTTTATTAACTTGAATATGTGTCATTTGGATCCAAACAATAACTTGAAAACAATTCATTCAAAGTTCAAGTTTCAACTATATTCTATGTTTAAGATGAATTCCATTTGCAAAGCTCATTCAAATGACTATCATGATTCACTACAAGCTCCATTCAAGGTTTATTACAAGTTTTACATGGCAAGATCACAAGCTTACAAGGTTCAATTCCATCATAACCGTTTCATTACAAAAAGCCATACCATTACATCATTCAAAAGTTTCTACAAAAAGCCAAATTACATTGTAAACATCATTTCACCTCAATTTACATTACAAGATACTACATTATTCTAAGCTCATCTTGAAGTCAAGGCTATTTTATCATTCAACCATAAATCCCACAAAAGAAAAAAACCAAAGGCCTTTGTTATTATGACAATTACAATTCATACATACACAAGGAAAATTACAATATTGAATCTAAAAAAGGAAGAGGAATATATATATATATATATATATATATATATATATATATATATATATATATATATATATATATATATATATTGCATCTCTCGACCAAGGTCAACCAATGCCCTCCAAATACATATTACAAATTCAACAAAGTCATGTACAATCCATCTCAAACTCATCCGTTCCTTCGTAATCAATCCACGCAGCTCGATTAACTTTCCAGCCCTGCAAAAATAACAGAAAAAACATCCATTCAGTGATAGAAGTCCCCTATTAATCCAGTCACATTCCAAGCTATGAATAAGAAACAAGGCTCAGCATATTTATACAGTTACTTCCAGTATGCAAATCAAAGACAAAGAATAACGACACATCAGAATCAATTTATTTGATCTCAGCATGCCATGGTCAATACAGCCTTATCACTAATTTTGACACTTATTCTAACTTTCAGCACATAACTAACTTCTATCAAGTGAGGCCTATAACCAATAACAGAATCCAACAGGTCCCTAACTGCCTATAACAGAATCTAACAACCTGTAACTGATTCTCAACCACCTAACAGCATAACCAACTAACCTCTAATTGAAATACAACAGAAAATTCAGAGGAGAAACTAACCTGCAAAACTATATATAACAGAGTCTCATCACTAATTCGGGTCCCTCTTGATTCATTCTTCAAATCTTCACTTCACACTCAGAACCTCACTTCTCACTCTCCTTCGATTCATTCATCATCACCATCTTCATTCACCACTTTGCTTCCAGATCCATCTTCACTTTCATTCAAAGCTTCTCTCCACCATTCACTCACTTCACCTTCATCACCATCACCGATCCAGTGTTCTTCACCTTCAGAATCCTTCACCTCTTCATTCAATCATCAACCTTCCTCCCCTTTGACTCTATCTTCATCGCACAAAAAACTCAGAACCTGCAATAAAACTTGGAGCTCTGTAATCGCTTTGAACAGGACCTTTATCCTTCTCTCTCTGAACCTTCTGCATCATCTTCACCATCAACACTTCAATCTTCACCGCATCTATCAATCATCATCATCATCGCAGCATACACACAGAATACAACAATCAAAACAAAAACTCAAGAATCGAAAAGAAGAAGAAGAAGAAGATAGCGCAAAAAGTAGAAAGATAACGGAAGAGTACCTGAAGTGAAGACTTCCTCGCGTTTGTTTCACCAAGGCGACGCCGTCGAAGGAGCGCCGGACTGACTCCGGTAGGTAAACGCGAAATTCCCCAACTTTCTTCATCTCTTTACGCTATTTTTTCACGCCATACAGTAGATTATCATCCTCTGATTATTTCCCCCATGATCACACTCCACGATTCGCATCCGTTGCCGTTTAATTTCGTTTTGGCTAGATCTAGGTTTCTTTTGTTGTTCGGATTAGAGAGGATTAAGAGGGGATATGAGATGTTAAGGATGAGAATCGGAGAGAGGACATAGAGGGGAGTCTTTTAGTATGCTCAATTTCTAGATAGGGTGAGCTCCGCCGTCTCCGGCACGGCGGAGCGGTTTCTGGTGAGAGAGGCGAGAGCGAGAGTGAAACGAGAGAGAGAGGTTTCAGTTCACGTGAAAGTTGAAACGATACATGCTAAATCCCAATTCCCCTTTCTCTTTGTTTTATTTAATTTGTTTTTAATTATTAGAATTAAGGGATTAATTGGTGATTAACTCTGATTAGAAGTCATAGTGCCTGAATTAATGTTGAAATCTCATAATTAAAGGTTGATTAAAATCTGCATAATGATAAAGTCTGAATAATAACAATAACAATAATTAATTCTGGAACAAAATATCTGAACAAAAAACAATATCCCTGGGCCCTGCACACGAATTCCTTCTGATCACCCCCTCTAGGCCCATCATATCACCTTTTTGGCTGTTCAAAACCATAACAAAGAAAACTCTGCGGGCCAACACCAGTGGGCCTGCCCCCAGCTTCTCTTGACACCCCATTTCCTTTTATTTTTCATTAATAGATTTAGGTTTTTAATTAGATTTCTTCCTATTTCTTTTAGATAATAAAAGTGCTTAATTTTGAGACTTTAATACATATCTTGACATAGAAAATAATCACAAAAATATTAGTTTAGGCTTGTATTTTTAATTTGCTTGCTTGATTAAATCATTCGCTTTGTCACATAAAAAATCAATAAAAAATAGTTTCTTTTATTCCATTTTTGCACTTTATTTTGGATCATTTGTGTTCATATTCGGTGCTATATTTTCAAGTCACTATTTTCGTCATTTTACACTAATGTTTGTATCGTTGTTTACTTGTATTTTACTTGTAATTTCGGTCTCCGCTTATGCTTGTAATTTCATTTCTTTACTCCTAACACTAGGTAGGGACCATGACAATATTAGGAATTAGAAGTTCCCATTCACATTAGCTAGTTATTCATTTTAAGCTAGTTTGCTTTCCCTTTTTCTTTTCAACTTTAAAACATTAATAAAGGACGACGCGAATCATGCTAAATGCCTTTTTTTAGTGTGAAAGAAATGATTGGGGCGTAGGCCTCGATGTATGTTCTTTCCCACTTAGCGGAAGAGAAATGATTGAGGCGTAGGCCTCGGTGTATTTCTTAACCGTTATTTAGAGAAACGATTGTGGCGTAGGCCTCGATGTGCATTCTCTAAATATTCAAAAATTGTATTTCATTTAGAGAAACGATTGTGGCGTAGGCCTCGATGTGCATTCTCTAAATATTCAAAAATTGTATTTCATTTAGAGAAACGATTGTGGCGTAGGCCTCGATGTGCATTCTCTAATTATTCAAAAACTGTATTTCATTTAGAGAAACGATTGTGGCGTAGGCCTCGATGTGCATTCTCTAAATATTCAAAAAAACTCTTTTTTATGGCATGATTCAAGTCACAAATTAATTTCCCTTAAAAATCACCAATCAAAAACATTTAAAATACTTAATAAAGGCTTAGACCTAAACAAAGTAAGGAAGTGATGCGAAGCCTTGTAGTGGGTTTTCGTCCATCATGGAATTACACCTAAAAGACACAAACCAATTTTCTCTCTTCTCTCTCTTGCCTCCGAGGCATTCTTTCTCTTGCCTTCAGGGAATTCTTTCTCCTAATCGGACACGTTATTTCCGCTCCATTCCCAGCTTAAGACTCCAGAGGTCGAGCAGCGGAGTGCGAATGTAACTGTTCAACTAAAAAACACAAAAACAAACAAAAACTAAAGAGCCGAACTACGGCGCTCTGATTCCTGAAAAGGATACGTAGGCATTAGGTCGCGGGGCCTAAGCGAGCACAACTATTTATAAACCTTATTTTCCCCGTGTTTCTTTTTCTTTCATTTGCATGCATTCCCTTAGTAATTAAGCTTTAGATTTACACACCCTTTAGATAGAAACAAACATAGGTGGATACCATCGAGTACGATGGGCGTGAGGGGTGCTAGTACCTTCCCCTTGCGTAACCGACTCTCGTACCTTATCTCTGGTCGAAAGACCTCGTTCTTATTCACCTTAGGTTTTCTGATATTCCTTTCCTTCTTTGGGATAAATATATTGGTGGCGACTCTGTTCATTTTCGCGAGCGTGCGACACATATGCAAACATAGAAGACTCAGAAATGACAACATCATGAGACATGGATCTTTGAGTAGCAAGACGTTGTTCTTCTCTGAGAAGTTCACCGACACATGTATCTAAAGAAGGAACAGGATTCCTATTCAGCAAGGCACCTCTGACAACCTCAAATTCTGCACGAAGCTTCATGAGAAATTGATCTCGCCTACTAGTATTATAGACCTCTTGGACATCCGCGAGAGAACTCTTGGGTACCTCAGCATGTATAATCGCAGAGTGTTCTGTCCACAAATTCAAAAAACCAGAATAATATTCTTGAACAGACAGATTGACTTGTTTGTAATTGGCAATGTCTAGCTCCAACTAAAAACGTTTGGCCGCATTGTCTAGGTTATAGATACGCTTCAAGTAGTTCCACATTTCTTGAGCAGTTGAAAAAGATCGCAAATTATTAATCATATGAGGATCAATAGTACCGAGAATCCAAGTGATAATCTGAGCATCTTCTATTTCCCATGCATCTAAGTCAGTTGTCTCTAACGGTGCCAAAGAGACATCGTCCAAGTGACTCCATAATCCTTTCCCTTTGACATACATCCGAAACTGAAATTCCCAAACAAGATAATTCTTTCCGGTAAAACGAACACAAATATGATCTCTCTCTTTTTCGAAAGTCATAATATCAGAGATGACTTAAGAACAATTTTGTTAACGTAACAATTTTGTTAACGTGAAACAAGAAACACCAACAGAACACTGAAGAATACTTGCCGACACCAAATCAACACTCCAATTCAGGATACTCGCCGACACCAAATCAAAACCCTAATTCAGGATACTCGCCGACACCAAATCAAAACCCTAATTCAGAATACTTGCCAACACCAAATCAAAACCCTAATTCAGAATACTTGCCGACACCGATACGAGAACACGATCAAAGCAAACACGATTTGCAAACAAGGAGGAATAACAAAATTGTAACTTATGAGCGCTACCAGAAACACGATTGTAAGCACCAGAGATTAGAATCGCAATCTTGGAAGAGATTACCGAGAACCGAGATGATTTCAATTACCGAGAAACGAGATCTACCGAGATGATTTCAAGAGCGACCCAGTGGGGTGTCGCTGAATAAAGCCAAGATTAACCTAAGACTCACAGGTTTGATCGAAAACCTACTGATACCATGTCAATAATTCTTGACTTCATACTTTTCTCATTATTATTTCTCGTATATATAAAGGTTACAGGGCTATATCGGTAATTACACTAAATAAATACATTTAAACTAATTCCTATTCACAGTTTGTGAGCCCTGGTCTATACACCCCATTACACAGCCTACTAACTAAGTACTAACCGTTCATTTATTTAGATAAGGATATCCTAACAGGCACCATAGAATAAGGCCTGTGTCATTCAGTGGAATAACTAACCTTGTTACTTTTACTGTTACTGTGATCATATTGCTAATGAAAGCAAGGTACCTCATGGGAAAATTAATTTTGCTCTGCCCTTGCCAGGAACCATATGTTCTATTCCTGCTTAGAAAATTTTCAGAATAACATGTCCTTTTTTTTTCCTCATAGCAAACAACATTACTCATATAGTTGAATTCATATTTCATAAGTTCTAAAGTGCAATAAGCCAGAAACATAGAAAAGCTTCTTGAGTATTCATGTTCGATATCATTAAACAAAATATATATACAATTTGTCAATCTAATGGTTATTTTTTCCCATCTTTAAAATTCGATAAGATGCCTAGTTTAAAATTAAATTCTAATAAACTATGTCAGTCTCTGTTGGTGACAGGATCATAGCCCATTAAAGCCTGAAGTTATATTTTGAAAGACATCTTCGGTACAAGGAATGGTGAGGCCACCCATTGGATGATCATATCCAAACTCTTCCTTAGCTTGGCTCAACAAGTCTTGAAACGATGGTTGGTTCAAGTATGATATGGGGATCACACACCGCTTTTGTTTTTCTCCAACATATACGGCAAGATATCCCTTTGGCATGTCTGCAGTTTTCGAAGCTGCTCGGTTTGCTGCAAATGATGCCTTTCTGATGATACCAGAGAAACGAAAGCCCATAGTTGTATTTGTGTAAAAACTTGAGAAGAATTGATTTTTAAAAAGACAAGTAAGCAAGAGGCAAGTTTTTGTTATTCGAATGCTTTAGGTAGTGAATGATTTGTGTTGGTTCTAAATGCTTGTAGCCATGAATATATATAGATAAATGAATATTGAAAAATCTTTGGCTACTTAATTGACTTGTGAACAAGAAATAATCTACAAAGGAGACAAGAGATATCTAAGATCACATGGATTGTCTTAGAGATCTTTCCCAAAGAACAAAATAGTATGATCTAATAGATAATACACATCGGCCCCACCTTCTTTTAAGAAAATCAACATATCACACAGCCAATAGGAAAGTTTAATCGACCTTGTTACTTATTTAGCAAGGAAGGGACCACAAAGTTCTGTTCTGGTATGCAAAACTCATGGAGTTTGTCTTGCAAAAATATAAAATAAGGTTCATAGTAATCTTGTATTCAATATTGGTTCGCTTCTTGTCTCCAAACACTGTTTCTGAGCTGCTATCAATCAGATCCTGCACAAATTGCACATAAATTTGATATATATTTAGCTGGTAGATGTATATTATTAGATGGATTGTCAATTTGACGAAACATGTGATGTGAGATGTCTAAACTATGTCTACCATTGGATTATCTATAACAAAATGTAACAACAGACATCAGGTTTCTTTCCCCATTGCATTGTCTTGAATGTTAAGTAGCTTATCTGTTGGCCATTTTCTCAGAGGGTAGGGTATACGCATGATCTTCCAATTAACTTCCTAATCCTTGAAAATGACTTCAATTAGACAAACCATGTGATCACATCTCCACCACTAGGCCCTATTACAGCACATCAGATTACATTCATTGGTTAATTGATTTGTACAGGCCCTTAGCAACTATATATACAATACTCCTTGGTTTCAGAAACAACACAAGTCTTTTGCATCCTAAACCATCAGAACTCAATATCCATTTCTCATCCAATCCGTTAACAAAAAATAACAATGGGTTTCGGCATAACAAGTATTATCAGAAGGGCATCATTTTCCAGAACCCAAGGATCTACCAAGGGAATTGAAGTTCCTAAAGGCTATCTCGCCGTTTATGTTGGAGACAAAATGAGGAAGTTTACGATTCCGGTATCATACTTGAACCAACCATTATTTCAAGAATTATTAAATGTAGCAGAAGAAGAATTTGGATACGATCATCCCATGGGTGGTCTCACAATTCCATGCAGTGAACATGAATTCCTAAACCTCACCTCTCGGTTGAATTGAGCTGTATATCATGATAATATAGATTTAGATAGATTAGTTTAGGCTGATTTTAACAGAGGGCATTTTTTTATCGTTTAGTTTGTTCCATGTATCAACGATTCCTACGGAAACATAATATGTTCCCTCAATGAGAATGTTATGACAAGATAGTATTGTTAATTCATTTCAGCTTTTTCCAAACCTCATCAAATTCTAATATATGCATACATACAGCAGTCAGAATCAAAAAGCAAATAAATTTATTGTTTAAATTTAACTCAAAAGTTTCCCCACAAATTTATTGAGCAAACATTACATGAAGACACTCCAAGTTGACAGAGGCTCCTGAATCTAAGATGATAAATTCATTACGTTTTTCATGTCTCACAATTGAAGCGAGTTGTGGTAAATTATCAATTGAGAGAGGAGTATCCACTGAACTTAGAGGTTAATCATGGAAATATTATACCTGATAAAATTATCTCATAGATGGACAAATTTGAAACGGTACATCTACAAAGTGGTCCAATATTCTTGTGACTCTTGATGAAAATGTATAAGACAACACCATGTGGTGGTTCGTGAGAAGTTATCTATCACCAAACCCCATTACATTGCCTACTAAATAAGTACTAACCATTCAAATCTTTAGATAAAGATATCTTGATAATAGACATCATAGAAATGAGGCCAGTGTTAATAAGTAGAATAATTGACCTTGTTACTGCCACTGTTTTTGTGCATTTGCTTGTGAAGTTATATAGTTTAAAATAAAACTATAACAGGTTTATCTTTCACCTTTTGTCCTAGGGAAAATATATATGCTCTGCACTTGGTAGGAATCATGAGTATTACTTATTATATATTCCTTCTTTTAAAATTTCCAGTATACCAAGTCTTTTTTTTTATAGCAAGCAAAATTACTCATTCAGTCATATTTCATAAGTTCTTAAGTGCTATAAACCAAAAACAAAGAGATGATGTTTGAGTAATTGAATTCATTATCATTAAATTTTAACTCTGTCAAGCTAATGGACATTTTTTCACATCTTTACAATTTCGTAAGATGCCTAGTGTACAAAAAATATCACTACTAAGCTACGTCAGTCTCTTTTGGTGTTAGTTTCATAGTCCATTCAAGCTAGAAGTTATATTTTGGAAGACATCTTCTGTGCAAGGAATCGTGAGGCCACCCATCGGATGATCGTATCCAAACTCTTCCTCGGCTTGACTCAGCAAGTCTTGAAACGACGGTTGGTTCAAGTATGATATTGGGATCACAAATCGCTTCTGTTTCTCTCCAACATATACAGCAACATATCCTCTTGGAATGCCCATAGCTTTTGAAGAGGATGCTCTTTTGATCATACTAGGAAAAAGAAAACCCATTGTTGTATGTGTTAAACTTGAAAAGATGTTTTAAAAAAGACTTGTAAGCAAGAGAAAGTTTTTGATATTGTGATGCTTTGGAATGTGAATGATTTGTGTTGTTCCTAAATGCTTGTAGCAATGAATATATATAGAGAAATGAATATTAAGAAACTATTGCCTACATGAATAATTGGTGAAGACTATAGTATAAGATTAGATGGATGGGATCAAAGAGAATACAAGGAGACAAGAGCATAGATAAGATCACATGGTATTGTCTTAGAGGTCCTTACAAATCATTAAATAAAATAATAGACAATACACCAACATATCACACCACCAGGAAGTTTAATTGAAATTCATACTTATTTATTAAAGCATGGACCGCAAAGTTCTGATCTGTTATGCAGATATCACGGAGTTTATGTTGTCTTGCAAAAATAAAAACTGTGGTTCATAATGGATCATGATCTTGTGTCCAATATTGGTTCTCTACTTGCCTCCAAACACTGTTTCTGAGCGTCTCTCAGTCAGGTCCTACTCAAATTGCACATAAATCTGATATATTTAGCTGTTAAATGTATATTAGCTGGATTGTCAATTTGAAGAAACATGTGAGATGTCTAAAGCATGTCTACCGTTGAAATAGCTATAACAAAATGCAACAACAGACATCAGATTTCTTTCACCATTGAAATGTCTTAAATTTCCTAATCCGTGAAAATGACCTCTGTTAGACAATACCATGTGATCCCTTCTCCCTGAATAGGCCCTATTACAACTATATAGTATATATACACTACTCCTTGGTTTCACAAGCCACACAAGTCTTTTACATCCTAAAACATCACAACTCAGTATCTATTTCTCATCCATTCCTTTAACATAAAACAAACAATGGTTTTCCGCAGTATTATCAGAAGAACATCATTTTCCAGAACCCAAGGATCTACCAAGGGATTTGAAGTCCCTAAGGGCTATCTCGCAGTCTATGTTGGAGATAAAATGAAGCGGTTTGTGATTCCGGTATCATACTTGAACCAATCATTGTTTCAAGAATTGTTAAATGAAGCTGAAGAAGAATTTGGATATGATCATCCAATGGGAGGTCTCACAATTCCATGCAGTGAGGATGAATTCTTAAACCTCACGTCTCGCTTGAACTGAGCTGTAAATCATGCTAGTGGAGATTTAGATAGATTAGTTTAGGCTAATTTTAACAGAAGCCATTTTTTCATTTCATTCATGTATCAATCATTCCTGCGGAAACATAAAATGTTGCCTCAATGAGAATGTTGTGACAAAATATATATAGCAGAATCATTAATCCGTTATATTATACAATTGTTCTTATCTCTACTGTAATGGAAAGGCTGCAATAAATGACTTGAGTTTCAAGGTTTCTACAATCATTTCGTTTATATAAAGAAGTTAACAGTTTTATGAATCTCTAATATTTCATTATGAGCCTTCACCAAATCAATAAAAGTCTAACTAACTTATCCTGGTATGAAAAGTAAGATTTTATTATTGATTCTGAAATATGAACATCTATGTACCATAAATAACTAGGAAAAATTACAATATGATTAGGACATCTTTAATCAAAGATGAAGAAATTATATATATGTTGAGCCAAACCCTTTCTTTCTTTCTTTTGTGAGAAAGTATCCATTCAAGTGTCTATAATCTAGAACTTATAATCATTTGGTTTGTAATTGTTACATTATACGCATTGAGAAGCAATGATCTTACCAACTTTGAAAAAACATGGAAGAAGACATTGATGGAAGCCTCATTGTTAAGTAATGACACACGAAATGAAAAGCTTGAATAAATGTCCAACACTTAGGGTACCGTTTAGAATAGAGACAAGGGGTACCTGATATCATGATTCATTGCACCTAAATACATAGAGAAGAAAGTGAGATGCGGAGGAATCCACCTTACACACTCACCATTCTCCCTAAAAATACCATCACACAACAAAGGCTAAAGCGAAGAAATTCAGAGAACAAAGGAGTAAAAGAGACTTCCAAACGAAGATGATGAAATAGTCGTGGGAGAATGAAACAAGAACACTTAAAATGTGGTTGCAAAGAATGTCAGGAGCAATTGCAAAGAATGTCAGGAACACTTAAAATGTGGTTGCAAAGAAGGATATAAGAATGTCAAGATACTAAAGGGAAAATATAGGTTGAATATGGAGGAAGTTTCACTATAACCACTTTTACAAGCCCTAGCTACAAGAAGACTCACAAGCCCCGACCTGATTTCACCAGATCGGGCTTTGGGAACAATTGTTCCTACCGAGCCGAGGCAGGACTAAATCCAGGCCATTAACTTAGTAAGTCATAGGCCAGAATCACAACTGGCCAAAATCGGTTTCGACCCCAAATTTGATCCACTAGGAAAGAGCTCAATTTAACCACTTAAGTCCTAAAGGCAAAGATATTTACGACAATAGTAAACTCATCAAGATGAAGAGGGGAAGAAAGTAAAAGATCTATTTAGATATCAGTTGCTAAGGCTGAAGGTTCTAGGACCTACAGAGCAGGAATGGTTCTTCCCTGAAAAAGCACTTGATCCAACAGGAAATTATGTATTGTCATTTATATAATTGAAAAGATTTTTCATGTTTTCACAAAGAACTTGTTCTGAAAGGAGTTATAACAAAGAAATCAATTAATTTCGATTGCATAAAACATTATAACATGCAACCAATATTGAGTTGAAGCCATATCATGACTAATATGACTAATAGTAATGTGAATATATCAACAGTTGAAAAACAATCCTTTAGCTGTCATACCACCATTTTGCACAAAAAGTTGAAAAATTCAGATGTCTAACAAAAACTATGTTGGTGACTCATCAACATAGAAGGCCAATATTCGTGTGACTCTTGATCAATATGTATAAGACAACAGCATGTGGTGGTTTGTGAGTAGTTGTGTATCACAGAACCCCATCAGATAGCCTACGAAGTAAGCACTAACCATTCACTTCTCTAGATTAAGATATCCTAAAAATAAGCATCATAGAATGAGGCGTGGTTCGTTAAGCAGAATAATTGACCTTGTTACTGCCACTGTTATTGTGCATTTAAGATATGTAGTTAAAAACAAAACTATGACGAATTTATCTTTCACCTTTTGTCCTAGCTAGGGAAAATAACTGTGCCCTGCTCTTGCTAGGAGTGATGAGTTATTATATATTCATGCTTTTCAGATTTCCAGTTAACCAAGTACTTCTTATACTATAGCAAGCAACATTAATCATATAGTATATTTCATAAGTTCTTAAATGCAATAAACTGAAAACACAGAGATGATAATTGAGTAATTGAATTCATTATCTTTAAATTCTAACTCTGTCAATCTGATGGTCATTTTTTCACATCTTTACAATTTGGTAAGATGCCTAATGTACAAAAAAATGTCTCTACTAAGCTATGTCAGTGTCGTTTGGTGTTACTTTCATAGTCCATTCAATCCACAAGTTATATTTTGGAAGACATCTTCTGCGCAAGGAATGGTGAGGCCACCCATCGGATGTTCGTATCCAAACTCTTCTTCGGCTTGACTCAACAAGTCTTGAAACGATGGTTGATTCAAGTATGATATGGGAATCACATACCGCGTCTGTTTCTCTCCAACATACACAGCAACATATCCTTTTGGCACCTCTACAGTTTTTGAAACTCCTCGTTTTGCAGAAAAGGATGCACTTCTGATGATACCAGGGAAACGAAAACCCATTGTTATATGTGTTAAAACTTGAGAAGAATTGGTTTTAAGATTATTCTTTTAAAGGATAACTAAGGTTTTGAAGCTGGAATGTTTTAGGATGTGAATAAGTTGAGTTGGTCCTAAATGCTTGTAACCATAAATATATATAGATAAATGAATATTTTGAAACCATTGGCTACTTGAATGATTGGTGAAGTATAGACTATAAGGTCACATGGTACTGTCTAAGAGGTCTTTTCCACCGATCAAATAATGTGATATAATAGATAATACAAATCCCACATTATAATACGAAAATCAACATATTACCCCACCAGAAAACAAGCTTATCCATGCAAAAGAAAGTTCAATTGACCTTGTTACTTATTTAGCAAGGGAGAAGGGACCACAAAGTTCTGTTCTGGTATACGAAATTCATGGAGTTTGTCTTGCAAAATTATAAATTGTGGTTTGTAGTGATCTTGTATCCAATATTGGTTCTCTTCTTGTCTCCTAATACTGTTTTTGAGCTGATATCAATCAGGTCCTACACATTTGCACATAAATCTGATATTTTTATCTTTTAGACGATATTAGCTGGATTTTCAATTGAAGAAATATGTGATATGTCTAAACCATGTCTACCATTGAAATAGCTATAACAAAATGTAACAACAGACATCAGGTTTCTTTCACCATTGCATTGTCTTGAATGTCAAGTAGCTTATCTGTTGGCCATTTTCTCAGAGGGTAGGGTATACGCATGTTCTTCCGATAAACTTCCTAATCCTTGAAAATGACTTCTATTAGACAAACCATGTGATCATCTCTCCATCACTAGGCCCTATTACAGCACATCAGATTACATTCATTGGTTTATTGATTTGAAGAGGCCCTTAGCAACTATATATACAATACTCCTTGGTTTAACAAACAACACAAGTCTTTTGCATCCTAAACCATCACAACTCAATATCTATTTCTCATCCAATCCGTTAACGTAAAAACAATGGGTTTCGGCATAACAAGTATTATCAGAAGGGCATCATTTTCCAGAACCCAAGGATCTACCAAGGGAATTGAAGTTCCTAAAGGCTATCTCGCCGTCTATGTTGGAGACAAAATGAGGAAGTTTACGATTCCGGTATCATACTTGAACCAACCATTATTTCAAGAATTATTAAATCAAGCAGAAGAAGAATTCGGATATGATCATCCAATGGGTGGTCTCACAATTCCATGCAGTGAAGATGAATTCCTAAACCTCACCTCTCGGTTGAATTGAGCTGTATATCATGATAATGAAGATTCAGATAGATTAGTTTAGGCTAATTTTAACAGAAGGCATTTTTTTATCGTTTTGTTTGTTCCATGTATCAACCATTCCTACGGAAACATAATATGTTCCCTCAATGAGAATGTTATGACAAGATAGTATTGTTAATTCATTTCAGCTTTTTCCAAATCTCATCAAATTCTCATACATATATACATACAGCAGTATTCCAGAATCAAAAAGCAAATAAATTTATTGTTTAAATATAGCTCAAGAGTTTCCCCATAAATTTATTGAACAAACATTACATGAAGACACCCCAAGTTGGCAGAGGCTCCTGATTCTAAGACTATAAGTTCATAATATTGCAACTGTTATATCTTGTCTGTAATGGAAAAATTATAACTAAAATATTGTACCTGATAAAATCATAGGACAAATTTGAAACGGTACATCTACAAAGTGGGCCAATATTCTTGTGACTCTTGATGAAAATGTATAAGACAGCACCATGTGGTGGTTCGTAAGAAGCTATCTATCACTTACACTGCCTACTAAATAAGTACTAACCATTAAAATCTTTGGATAAAGATATCTTAATAATAGACCTCATAAAAATGAGGCCTGTGTTAATAAGTAGAATAATTGACTTTGTTACTGGCACTGTTATTGTGCATTTGCTTGTGAAGTTATATAGTTTAAAATAAAACTATAACAAATTTATGTTTCACCTTTTGCCCTAGAGAAAATATATGTGCTCTGCTCTTGGTAGGAATCATGAGTTATTATATATTCTTTCTTTTAAATTTTCCAGGATACAAAGTCCTTTTTTTATAGCAACCAAAATTAATCATATAGTATATTTCATAAGTTCTTAAATGCAATAAACTGAAAACACAAAGATGATAATTAAGTAATTGAATTCATTATCATTAAATTCTAACTCTGTCAATCTAATGGTCATTTTTTCTCATCTTTACAGTTTGGTAAGATGCCTAGTGTACAAAAAATATCTCTACTAAGCTATGTCAGTTTCTTTTGATGTTTCTTTCATAGGCCGTTCAAGCCAGAAGTTATATTTTGGAAGACATCTTCTGCGCAAGGAATTGTGAGGCCCCCCATCGGATGATCGTATCCAAACTCTTCCTCGGCTTGACTCAGCAAGTCTTGAAACGACGGTTGGTTCAAGTATGATATAGGGATCACAAATCTCTTTTGTTTCTCTCCAACATACACAGCAACATATCCTTTCGGCATGCCCATAGCTTTTGAAGAGGATGCTCTTTTGATCATACTAGGAAAACGAAAACCCATTGTTGTATGCGTTGAAACCTGAAAAGATGTTTTAAAAAAGACTTGTAAGTAAGGGGAAGTTTTTGATGTTCTAATGCTTTAGGATGTGAATGATTTGTGCTGGCTCTAAATGCTTGTAGCAATGAATATATATAGAGAAAAGAATATTAAGAAACTATTGGCTACATGAATAATTAGTATAAGATTAGGAGGATGAGATCAAAGAGTATACAAGAAGACAAGAGCATAGATAAGATCACATGGTATTGTCTTAGAGGTCTTTACAAATCATTAAATAAAATAATAGACAATACACCAACATATCACACCACCAGGAAGTTTAATTGAAATTCATACTTATTTATTAAAGCATGGACCGCACAGCTCTGATCTGTTATGCAGATATCACGGAGTTTATGTTGTCTTGCAAAAATAAAAACTGTGGTTCATAATGGATAGTGATCTTGTGTCCAATATTGGTTCTCTACTTGCCTCCAAACACTGTTTCTGAGCTTCTCTCAGTCAGGTCCTACTCAAATTGCACATAAATCTGATATATTTAACTGTTAAATGTATATTAGCTGGATTGTCAATTTGAAGAAACATGTGAGATGTCTAAAGCATGTCTACCGTTGAAATAGCTATAACAAAATGCAACAACAGACATCAGGTTTCTTTCACCATTGAAATGTCTTAAATTTCCTAATCCGTGAAAATGACCTCTATTAGACAATACCATGTGATCCCTTCTCCCTGAATAGGCCCTATTACAACTATATACTATATATACACTACTCCTTGGTTTCACAAGCCACACAAGTCTTTTACATCCTAAAACATCACAACTCAGTATATATTTCTCATCCACTCCTTTAACATAAAAGAAACAATGGGTTTCCGCAGTATTATCAGAAAAACATCATTTTCCAAAACCCAAGGATCTACCAAAGGACTTGAAGTCCCTAAGGGCTACCTCGCAGTCTATGTTGGAGATAAAATGAAGCGGTTTGTGATTCCGGTATCATACTTGAACCAATCATTGTTTCAAGAATTGTTAAATGAAGCAGAAGAAGAATTTGGATATGATCATCCAATGGGTGGTCTCACAATTCCATGCAGTGAGGATGAATTCTTAAGCCTCACGTCTCGCTTGAATTGAGCTGTAAATCATGCTAATGGAGATTTAGATAGATTAGTTTAAGCTAATTTTTTAACAGAAACCATTTTTTTCTTTTCATTTAGTTTGTTCCGTTCCATGTATCAATCATTCCTACGGAAACATAAAATGTTGCCTCAATGAGAATGTTATGACAAAAAGGTTCTTAAAACAATTTTAGCTTGTTCCAAATTTAAACAAAGTATAATATATACTCCCTCTGTCCCATATTATAAGCAAATTTAAACAAAGTATATATATTATACAACTGTTCTTATCTCTACTGTAATGGAAAGGCTGCAATAAATTAGCTTTGATGAGGTGATTTCTCACATCATGTATTGCTCTTGGAGATGGGTTTGTAGTAGGGAACCATCGCGTAGGATTAATTTTTATGATTGGTATAAATTACCATTATGTAGTAACAACAATTACTAGTGTATTCTTGTTGTAAGGGTTGCACCCTTAGTGCGATTTCTTATAATCATTGCTTATTAAAAAAAAAAAATTACTTGAGTTTAAAGGTTTCTACGATCATTTCGTTCATATTCAGCAGTTATATGTTAACATATATTATAATATTTCATTCTGAGCCTTGGGACGCACTCACCAAATCAATAAAAATCTAACTAACTTATCCTGGTATGAAAAGTAAGATTTTATTATTGATTCTGAAATATGAACATCTATGTACCATAAATAACTAGGAAAAATTAAAATATGATTAGGATATCTATAATCAAAGATGAAGAAATTATATATATGTTGAGCCAAATCTTTTCTTTCTTTCTTTTGTAAGAATGTATCCATTCAAGTGTCTATGATCTAGAGCTTGTAATCATTTTCTATGGTTTGTAACTGTTACAGTATACACATTGAGAAGCAATGATCTTACCAACTTTGAAAAAACATGGAAGAAGACATTGATGGAAGCCTCATTGTTAAGTAATGACACATGAAATGAAAAGCTTGAATAAATATCCAACACTTAGGGTACCGTTTAGAATTGAGACAAGGGAATCCACCTTACACACTCACCATTCTCCCTAAAAATACCATCACACAACAAAGGCTAAAGCGATGAAATTCAGAGAACAAAGGAGTAAAAGAGACTTCTGATTGAAGATGATGAAATAATCGTGGGAGAATGAAACAAGAACACTTAAAATGTGATTGCAAAGAATGTCAGGACCAATTGTAGATGGTATTAAGCTAGTTGTGAACGATGGAGTAGCAACAAAAGAAAAAAAAAATTGAAGGGTTTAGCACCTTGAAATAGTTATACCCGTTTGAGGGAGAAAAGGAACGCGAAAAACTCCAAGATATAGATGTATAATAAGTGAATATTCGAGCTCTAACCAATGAATAAAGCACATATAATCAATAACATTTTGTGTCATCATAATAAAGATATTTCCTGGGAAACTCATAAGGGACCTAGAGCGAGGCCATTATGCTACTAGCCTTAGGCTAACTCATGATAGGAAGTCGAAGAAACATAATTCGAAGAGTCAAATCATTTGCTGACCGAATGATATAAGAATGTCAAGGTACTAAAGGGAAAAGATAGGTTGAATATGGAGGAAGTTCCACTATAACCACTTTTACAAGCCCTGGCTGCAAGAAGACTCACAAGCCCCCACCCGATTTCACCACCACAAACTTTGGGGACAATTGTTCCTACCGGGCCGAGGCAGGACTAAATCCAGGCCATTAACTTAGTAAGTCATAGGCCAGAATCACAACTGGCCAAAATTGATTTCGACCCCAAATCTGATCCACTAGGAAAGAGCTCAATTTAACCACTTAAGTCCAAAAGGCAGGGATATTTACAACAAGAGTAAAATCATCAAGATGAAGAGGGAAAGAAAGTAAAAGATCTATTTAGATATCAGTTGCTAAGGCTGAAGGTTCTAGGACCTACAGAGCAGGAATGGTTCTTCCCTGAAAAAGCACTTGATCCAACAGGAAATTATGTATTGTCATTTATATAATCGAATTTTTTTTTCATGTTTTCACAAAGAACTTGTTCTGAAAGGGGTTATAACAAATAAAGCAATTGATTACGCTTGCGGAACATTATAACATGCAACCAATATTGAATTGAAGCCCCTATCAGACTAATGACTAATAGTAATGTGAATATGTCAACAATTGAAAAACAATCTTTTAGCTCTGGTACCACCATTGTGCACAAAAAGTTGAAAATTTGAGACATCTAACAAAAACTATGTTGGTGACTCATCAACATAGAAGGCCGATATTCGTGCGACTCTTGATCAATATGTATAAGACAACAGCATGTGGTGGTTTGTGAGTAGTTGTGAATCACAAAACTCCATCAGATAGCCTACGAGGTAAGCACTAACCATTCACTTCTCTAGATTAAGATATCCTAACAATAAGCATCATAGAATGAGGCGTGGTTCATTAAGCGGAATAATTGACCTTGTTACTGCCACTGTTATTGTGCATTTTCTTGTGAATATATGATGTGAAAAACAAAACTATGACAAATTTATCTTTCACCTTTTGTCCTAGCTAGGGAAAATAACTGTGCCCTGCTCTTGCTAGGAGTGATGAGTTGTTATATATTCATGCTTTTCAAATTTCCAGTTAACCAAGTCCTTTTTATACTATTGCAAGCAAAATTACTCATATAGTATATTTCATAAGTTCTTAAATGCAATAAACTGAAAACACAGAGATGATGTTTGAGTAATTGAATTCATTATCATTAAATTCTAACTCTGCCAATCTAATGCTCATTTTTTCATATCTTAACAATTTGGTAAGATGCCTAGTGTACAAGAAATGTCTCTACTAAGCTATGTCAGTCTCTTTTGGTGGTAGTTTCATAGTCCATTCAAGCCACAGGTTATATTTTGGAAGACATCTTCTGTGCAAGGAATGGTGAGGCCACCCATCGGATGTTCGTATCCAAACTCTTCTTCGGCTTGACTCAACAAGTCTTGAAAAGATGGTTGATTCAAGTATGATATGGGAATCACATACCGCATCTGTTTCTCTCCAACATACACAGCAACATATCCTTTTGGCACCTCTACACTTTTTGAAACTCCTCGTTTTGCAGAAAAGGATGCACTTCTGATGATACCAGGGAAACGAAAACCCATTGTTATATGTGTTAAAACTTGAGAAGAATTGGTTTTAAGACTATTCTTTTAAAGGTTTTGAAGCTGGAATGTTTTAGGATGTGAATAAGTTGAGTTGGTCCTAAATGCTTGTAACCATAAATATATATAGATAAATGAATATTTTGAAACCATTGGCTACTTGAATGATTGGTGAAGTATAGACTATAAGGTCACATGGTACTGTCTAAGAGGTCTTTTCCACCTATCAAATAATGTGATATAATAGATAATACAAATCCCACCTTATAATATGAAAATCAACATATTACCCCACAAGAAAACAAGCTTATCCATGCAAAAGAAAGTTTAATTGACCTTGTTACTTATTTAGCTAGGGAGATGGGACCACACAGTTCTGTTCAGGTATACGAAATTCATGGAGTTTGTCTTGCAAAATTATAAAATGTGGTTCGTAGTGATCTTGTATTCAATATCGGTTCTCTTCTTGTCTCCAAACACTGTTTCTGAGCTGATATCAATCAGGTCCTACACAAACTGCACATAAATCTGATATATTTATCTTTTAGATGATATTAGCTGGATTGTCAATTTTAAGAAGCTTGTGAGATGTCTACAAAATGCAACAACAGACATCAGGTTTCTTTCACTATTGTATTGCCTTAAATTTCCAAATCCCGGAAATGACCTCTGTTAGACAATACCATGTGATCCCTTTTCCCTCAATAGGCCCTATTACAACTATATGTACACTACTCCTTTGTTTCACAAGCAACACAAGTCTTTTACATCCTTAAACATTAGAAAACATTTATTTCTCATTCATTCCTTTTAACATAAAAGAAACAATGGGTTTCCGCAGTATTATCAGGAGAACATCATTTTCCAGAACCCAAGGATCTACCAAAGGATTTGAAGTCCCTAAAGGCTATCTCGCCGTCTATGTTGGAGATAAAATGAGGCGGTTTGTGATTCCGGTATCATACTTGAACCAACCATTGTTTCAAGAGTTATTAAATCAAGCAGAAGAAGAGTTTGGATATGATCATCCAATGGGTGGTCTCACAATTCCATGCAGTGACGATGAATTCCTAAACCTCACTTCTTGCTTGAATTGAGCTGTAAATCATGCTAATGGAGATTTAGATAGACTAGTTTAGGCCATTTTTTTGGCATTCAAAAAAGTTTAGGCTAATTTTAACCGAAGGAATTT
Organism: Vicia villosa; assembly: GCF_029867415.1. NCBI lineage: Eukaryota > Viridiplantae > Streptophyta > Magnoliopsida > Fabales > Fabaceae > Vicia > Vicia villosa. The sequence goes on along the minus strand of NC_081184.1, from coordinate 116,818,298 downwards.
TTTTACTTTTCCATTTAGTTTGTTCCATGTATATCAATCATTCCTACGGAAACAGAAAATGTTCCCTCAATGAGAATGTTGTGGCAAATGTCAATACATTATAATACATACAGATCAAGAATGGGTAATCCGTTATATTATGCAGTTGTTCTTATCTTGACTGTGATGTAAAGGCTGCAACAAATTTATGAATCTCTAATCTTTCATTATGAGCCATCGCCAAATCAATAACAGTCTCGCCTAACTTATCTGAATAAAAAGAAAAAAGTTGAATTTTATTATTAAATTATCTGAAATAGAAACATCTAAGTAACATAAATAACTAAGTAAAAGTAACAACGTTAGACTATGATTAAGTATTTGATGCTTCAAAAGTAGTACAAAATACTTATTTGATTGTTTTGACCAGCAATAACTTAGGTGCATTAATGTTAGAACAGCAAGTAAGAGACGATTAAAGAAACCAATGTTTTAAAAACCGGATTGACACGGCCGGTTAAACCGGTTCAATCTTGAACTGTTGTCTAATCCGGTTCGGTTTGGACCAATAAACAGTTAGGTCTATAAAATTAGGATAAAATTGCTTCAAGCTCAAAAAACCAAAATAATCGTAAAATCGAAATCGGTTTTGGTGAACCAGAAGGTTCAAAAAATCAAAGATAATTTTTTTATGTTTTACTTCATTTTATTTCTTTGTTTAAATTTAAAAAAATAATTATAGCAAACATTTAAAATTGTATAGATGAAAAATAAAGAATAAAATTGAAAGACAAAAGACAATGTAAATGTAATAGAAAGAGAAGAAATAATGTAATGTTTGTGGATACGGGATAACTGATGTTGGTCTTTAAAGAGATGTGAAAAATTGTCCTGATGAATAATTTATGACTTTGAGTTAAGCAATTAGGACAAATATATACATATTGGTCCTTAACTAATTTTATAATTTGTTATTGGATCTTACATTGCATTCTTCTTATTTTGTAAGCTTGTTTATTAGTATCGTATTTATTTGAGAATTTTATTTTACAAATTATGATATAAATAAATTTTATTAGGATATTTAATAATTTTTTTTTAGTTTAAATTTTATATACGGTTGAACCGATTGAACCATGACCCGCATGTTTTAACGGTTCTTTCTTCGGTTCAGTTTTTAAAACATTGAAAGAAACAATAAAGAAAAATCGATTAATGCTTAGACAAGTATGAGGCCAACAAGATATTGTGTCCAATGGGTTTGGACTATTTCAAAATACATGCAAGTCGTAGTGATTGCATCTTATATAGGAAAGAGTTTAAAAACTTGAGGAGTGTCCGAGGTGTGGGGAGTCACGCTACAAGCAGAGGGACAATGGTGTTGATGACGATGATGGTGTAACTAGCAAGAGTGTTTCTTCCAAGGTAATGTCGTACCTACCGATAATTCCAAGGTTCGAGAGATTGTTTGCTAATGTTAGTGACACAAATAATACTAGATGGCATACAGATGAAAGAGTGTATGATGGAAAAATTCTCCATGTAGCTGATTCAGTGCAATGGAAAAAAATTGATTCCTTGTTTCCAGATTTTGCCTTGAACCGAGGAACCTTATGCTTGAACTTGCGACCGACGGAACGAACCCTTTTGGTAATTTGGGTACTAACCATGCGTCATGACTTGTACTTATCATAATTTACAACATATCTCCATGGTTGTGCATGAAGCGCAAGTATATGATACTATCGATGATGATTTCGGGTCCAAACCAACCAGGGAACGACATAGATGTTTATTTAATGTCATTTATTGAAGATTTAAGACTTTTGTGGGAGGAAGGTGTTGATGTTGATGATGTGTATACAAGTGATAACTTTAAGTTGTGTGCCATGTTGTTTTGCATAATCAATGACTTTCCTGCATACAGTAATTTGTCTGGGTACAACGTCAAGGGACATAAAGTGTGTCCTATATATGAAGCTAATACATGTCACCACTAATTACAAAAAGGAAAAAAATACAATTTATCTTGGGCATCAAAAATTTCTAAGACCTAATCATTCATATCGTAGATTGCGAAAGGCTTTTAATGGAGAGCATGATTTTGATATCGCTCCAAAGCCTTTAATCGAGAAGGAAGTTTATAAAAGACAACAACACATTAATGTTGTCTTTGGAAAGAAACAAAAAAATCTTGTGGAAAAAATATTTGGAGAAAGAGGTCGGTGTTCTTTGATCTTCCATACTGCTCTAGTCTTGATGTAAGATATTGTCTTGATGTGATGCATGTGGAGAAAAACGTATGCGATAGTTTGATTGAAACACTTCTCAACTTTAAAGACAAGACAAAAGATACTAAGAAATCCCGCGAAGATATGGTTGTGAATTGTGATAGTATACAACAAGAGTTAGCCCCAAAAGAAGTAGGAAATAAAACCTATTTTCCCCAGCATGTCACATTATGTCTAAAAAAGAAAAGAAAAAAGTTTTTGCGATTGTTTGCAGGTATCAAAGTTCTCCAATGGTACTCATCAAATATAAAAAAACTTGTGTCAGAGAACGATCACAAATTAGTTAGCTTAAAATCTCATGATTGTCATGTCTTGATGAAACAACTTCTACCAGTGGCTATTTATGGCATTTTACCAAAAAATATAAGGGTAACTATAACCAAATTGTGCTTATTCTTTAATGTTATATGTATTAAAGTTATTGATCCTGGAAATTTAGATGACTTGGAACACGAAACTGCAATTATCTTGTGCCAATTAAAGATATTTTTTCCTCCATCATTTTTTGACATTATGGTTCACTTGATTGTTCATTTAGTAAGGGATATTAGAATTTGTGGTCTAGTTTATTTACAGTGGATGTATCCGGTAGAGTGTTACATGAAGATTTTTAAAGAGTATACAAAGAATTGTCACCATGCGGAAGCTTCGATCGTAGAAAGGCACGTCACAGAAGAAGCTATTGAGTTTTGTACAAAATATTTGTCAAAAGCAAACATTATAGAAATTTTTGAGTTCCGACATGATGGATGTTATGATGGTAGAGGTATTCAAGGTTTAAATGTTAAGACATTTGATCGAGAAGTAGTTCTTAAAGTCCATTTGTATATATTGAATAACCTTAGTGAAGTTCAACCTTACTTGACCGCTCACAAAAGTTTTATAAAGGAAAAAATTCCCCCAGATGAATCAAAAATGGTTGCTGATATAGCATAACAATACTTTCATAACTTGGTTTAATGAAATTATTTTCAAAGAGAGTAGTGCATCGAATACTTGCAAATGGTTGTCATGTATGCCTAAGTTTAATGTAATTAATTGGAGTGCATATGACATTAGTACATATTCATTCTATACAAAATCAAAGGATGATTGTAGCACCATGCAAAATAGTGTGGTTATAGTTGAGGCTGAATCCATTTACTTTTCTAATTCCAAAGATAACAATCGCGTATTAGCATATAGTGCTTACTTTGAGTTCATTGAGGAGATTTTGGAGATTGATTATGTTTCTTTTAAAGTGCCTTTATTCAAGTGCAAGTGGATTGACAGTAATACTGGTGTAGAAACCGACGAATTAGGATTCACACGAGATGATACACGAAAGGAAACTTATAAGAATGAACCATTCATCATGGATACCCAAGCAAAACAAGTTTTTTTATGTCACTTATCCTTCTAACACTAGATGTTCAATTGTTCTTCAAGGAAAACATATTTCCAATAGTACTGACGAAAATCAAGATTTTAACTATGAGACGCCTTGTTTAGCAATACATGTACGTCAATCATCTGAAGAAAATGATTCATATGATGTGCATGTTATTCGTCATGATCATGAAGAGTGGATATGGAAAAACTAGTAAGTAAATATTTTATATCCCTTAGTAATTTATAATTAATCATGTTACTCCCTTTTAATCATTGTACTATAGATTTAAAGTTGTTGTTGATTATCCTAATTAGTTTCAAATTTTGTTCAAATTATAGGTGCTTAACAACGAGTGACAAATCCTATTGGACAACCTATAAAACTTTCCATTTTGGCTATTGTCTTTGTTAGTTAATCATTTGTTTTAGTTTTGATGTAAAATTATAAAGTGAGTGTCATTTTGGGTTTGAATTTGGTGTAATCAATGAGTATTTGTGGTACAATGTTTCAGAATGAAAAATTGGCAAAATGTACAATGTTTATATTTCAGGAATCTGCAAAATATAGTTCTATATTTTGTAATATGGTCCTGTAATATAGGTGCAAATGACAGTACAAAAAATATTTATTCCCTGGGTTCTTACATAAAACCGAGGTAATAACATTGGAATATCTCCAGATCTACAAAACACCAATTGTTAACATTGGGCGCGTCATTCAGTTCTGAAAATAATAAAAATGCAGATGATAGGGATCGAATCCACGTGTACATAACTTTACCCCCTCGGCTTTTAAATAATCGTGGTCTTAAGTGGTAGTTTTTCATGACGCCCTTCGTTACTTCACTTACGTAGTCGAGGTCAAATGCATTTCGTGTCTGATGTTAGATGTGTTTTTTGTACTAGTGAATGTTTATATATATATATATATATATATATATATATATATATATATATATATATATATATATATATATATATATATATATATATGGGGACGTATCAAATGAGAACTTTGGTTATTATAAGAACTGAGAACTTTTAATAACAATCATACGATTTAAAATCAATGTCTCAGATTCTACTCAAATTTTAAGTGACAATAATTAATAGATAGATTCTTGTTTAAATACATATCACATAAATGCATATCTGAGCATTGATTTTGCATATCAAGTGAGAGCATTTTATAATGAGAGATGAGAGAAATAAATATTAACCATATGATTCATCAAGAGAGAGAATGTTAATACATTAATGTGGCTATTAATTTCTCTCTCTTGGTGAATTCAATAATTGATATTTATTCCTCTCATTTCTCATTATAAAATACTCTCACTTGATATGCTCCTTATATATATATATATATATATATATATATATATATATATATATATATATATATATATATATATATATATATATATATATATATATATATATATATATATATATATATATATATATATATATATATATATATATATATAGGGACGTATCAAATGAGAACTTTAGTTATTATGAGAACTGAGAACTTTTAATAATAGTCGTACGATTCAAAATCAATGTCTCAGATTTTACTTAAATTTTAAGAGATAGTAATTAATAGATAGATTCTAGTTTAAATACATATCTCATTAATGCAAATCTGAGCATTAATTTTAAATCGTACGGTTATTATTAAAAGTTCTCAGTTCTCATAATAGCTAAAGTTCTCATTTGATACGTCCCCTATATATATATATATATATATATATATATATATATATATATATATATATATATATATATATATATATATATATATATATATATATATATATATATATAAAAGGAGGGTTATATTTACTCCAGGAATATGTTATTATAACTTACTCTAAATCTAGACCATTGATTCTTCTCAATCTAATGGTTAAAAATAATAAGTAATAGTTTTCTCTCTCCATATTTAATTACTTATTAACTTTATATATATATATATATATATATATATATATATATATATATATATATATATATATATATATATATATATATATATATATATATATATATATATATAAAAGATAGTATTATGTGAACTTTGCAGCGGAGATCATCCAACTGGATTTTGCCTTCTGAATCAAGCGGAAGTCAATTATGTGAGTTACCAGAAGTCATGGCGATATTCACTGTTATAGTGATAAAGAACAAAATTATAGTTAATTCACACCTCTACTACCGATTAAAATCACGAAAGTCTTTACGCAACCGCTATTTAAAACCTTGCTTGTTCTGAATGACTAATGATTAATTTTTTTATTCGACTTTGCGACCGACTAATCCAAAAGAATCACTCCCACTGATAGAAAAGTTTTGTGAAGGATTCGAATATGAGACCTTAGAAAGAACATACTCTCGGAGCCCAAACTTTCACCACTAAGCCAACACCCTATTTTTAAACTAATGACTAATAGTAATGTGAATATATCAATAATTGAAAAACAACTGTGCACAAAAAATTAAATATGTGGGATGTCTAGCAATAACTATGTTGGTGACTCATCTATAAAGTGGGCAAATATTCTTGTGACTCTTGATGAAAATGTATAAGAAAATACCATGTGATGGTTCGTGAGAAGTTATTTATCATTAGACCCCATTACTAACCTAGTAAGTAACTACTAACCATTCAATTCTTTAGATAAAGATATCCTACGAATAAGCATCATAGAATAAGGTCTGTGTCATTCAGTGGAATAATTGACCTAGTTACTGCCACTGCTATTGTGTATTTGCTTGTGAAGTTATGTAGTTAAAAACAAACCTATGACAAATTTATCTTTCACCTTTTGTCCTAGAGAAAACAACTGTGCTTACCTCTTGCTAGGAATCATGAGTTATTAACTTATTATATTTTCCTGCTTTTTAAATTTTAAGGATACCAAGTCCTTTTTTATTATAGCAAGCAACATTACTCATAGTATATTTCATAAGCTCGTAAGTGAAATTAACCAAAAACACAAAGATGGTGTTTGAATAACTGAATTCATTATCATTAAATTATAACTCTGTCAATCTAATGGTCATTTTTTCACATCTCTACAATTTGGTAAGATGCCTAGTTTACAAAAATATATCTCTACTAAGCTATGTTAGTCTCTTTTGGTGTTAGTTTCATAGTCAATTCAAGCCAGTTATATTTTGGAATACATCTTCTGTGCATGGAATGGTGAGGCCACCCTTCGGATGATCGTATCCAAACTCTTCCTCAGCTTGACTCAACAAGTCTTGAAACGATGGTTGGTTCAGGTATGATATGGGAATCACATACCGCGTCTGTTTCTGTCCAACATATATTGCAAGATATCCCTTTGGAATGTGCACGCCTTCTGAAACTCCTCGTTTTGCAGAAAATGGCGCTCTTCTGATGATACCAGGGAAACGAAAACCCATTGTTATGTGTGTTAAAACTTGAGAAAAATTGGTTTTAAGACAACTCTTTTAAAACTATAACCAAGTTCTTGAAAGTGGAACGCTTTAGGATATGAATAAGTTGAGTTGGTCCTAAATGTTTGTAACCATAAATATTTATAGATAAGTGAATATTGAGAAACCATTGGCTAGTTGAATGATTGGTGAAGTAGGGATTATAAGGGCACATGGTACTGTCTAAGAGGTCTTTTCCACGGATCAAATAATGTGATATAATAGATAATACAAATCCCACCTTATAATATGAAAATCAACATATTACCCCACAAGAAAACAAGCTTATCCATGCAAAAGAAAGTTTAATTGACCTTGTTACTTATTTAGCTAGGGAGAAGGGACCACATAGTTCTGTTCTGGTAAACGAAATTCATGGAGTTTGTCTTTCAAAATTATAAAATGTGGTTCGTAGTGATCTTGTATTCAATATTGGTTCTCTTCTTGTCTCCTAATACTGTTTCTGACTTTCTTTCAATCAGGTCCTACACAAATTGCACCTAAATCTGATATATATATTATTTACCTGGTAGATGTACATTAGCTGGAAGATGTGAGATGTCTAAACCATGTCTTCCATTGGATTATCTACAACAAAATGTAACCACAGACATCAGGTTTCTTTCACCATTGCATTGTCTTAAATTTCCTAATCCCTGAAAATGACCTCTGTTAGACAATACCATGTGATCCCTTCTATTACAACTATATATACACTACTCCTTTGTTTCACAAGCAACACAAGTCTTTTACATCCTAAAACATCATAACTCAATATCTATTTCTCATCCATTCCTTTAACATAAAAGAAAAAATGGGTTTCCGCAGTATTATCAGAAGAACATCATTTTCCAGAACCCAAGGATCTACCAAAGGATTTGAAGTCCCTAAAGGCTATCTTGCCGTCTATGTAGGAGATAAAATGAGTCGGTTTGTGATTCCGGTATCATACTTGAACCAACCATTGTTTCAAGAATTATTAAATCGAGCAGAAGAAGAATTTGGATATGATCATCCAATGGGCGGTCTTACAATCCCATGCAGTGAGGATGAATTCTTAAACCTCACTTCTCGCTGGAATTGAGCTGTAAATCATGCTAATGGAGATTTAGATAGATTAGTCTAGACTAATTTTAACAGAAGGATTTTTTTTTCATTTAATTTGTTCCATGTATCAATCATTCCTACGGAAACAGAAAATCAATGTTCCCTCAATGAGAATGTTATGACAAATTCTTATTTCAATTTTATCTTGTTCCAAATGTCAACAAATTATAATATATACAGCAGTATCGGTAATCCGTTATATTATGCAACTGTTCTTATCTTGACTGTAACGGAAAGGCTGCAATAAAGTTATGAATCTTTATAAAGCATCTGTAATATAAAGCATGGAAAAAAAAGGCCTTATAGTTTTATGAAACTTTAATCTTTCACTATGAGCCATGACCAAATCAATAACAATCTCGTCTAACTTATCCGGTTAAAAAGAAGTTGAATTTTTTTATTAAGTCTGATATAGAAACATCTATGTAACATAAATAACTATGGAAAAATAACAATGTTAGACTATGATTATGTATTTGATGGTTCAAAAGTACAAAATACTTATTTAGCCTAATCTTATTTTGAGATGAACTTCCTATAAATTATCTTCAAACATTACGGATGAAAATTTCTATGAATAGTGGGAATAAATGAGACATCTATGACATGATTATGTGCTTCGGGATATATATATAGGGTATATATGAAGTTCCACATGAAGCATTTTTACGATCTCTTTGACTACTGTTAGTAAATTCTAACATTTTTATTTTTTTCTTTGTGGTAGATGACACCTACCTTCTTGACATGTTTACCATTCTTAGCCTTTTCATCACTTAATTTGAAGCTTTAGCAGCCTATGATACCCTCATTCCAACATTAGGATTTCATTATAACTATTCCAAATTTTTAGAACATAAGTGAATACTACAAGTAATGCCACAGATAGTTAATAAGTGGCAAATTTACGTTAAATATGTCGTTATTTATCGGTTTATTTCATAAGTAATTGTTAAAAAAAACTCTGATTTTTTTATGAAAGTAAAGAAACACCTGTTTGGACTTTTCTTGTATACATTTATCAAAAACATGTGAAAAGAATTTGAAAACCATGAATCAGCGCGAAGAAAACATGCAAAAGCAAAATTCTGAAGAAGCAAGACTCGCTAGGCCACATCTACAAGTGTGCTAGGCAGAGAGTAGGGCTAGGTGGCATGACCAAGTGCAAGTACTTTATGGTGAAGCAAGAGTTTGCTCGCTAGTCAAAAGGGTGGCGCGTTGGGCGAGCAAAGGCGGCCAAGGACACGTGGAAGGCATGCAAGCTTTGCATGTTGAAGAAGAAAAGTTGGTTGGTCAGAGTGTTAGAGCAAGGTAGGTGCGTTTAGCAAGAAGACAGTGTGCCCAACAAAAGCCTCGGAACTTTGCCTATAAATAGAATTTTTCAGGTCATTACACAGGGAGTTTCGGTGGATCCGGATGAGTATAGAATTGGAGTAGGTTCACTCAGGTCTAAAACAGAAGAATAAGATTGGATGTCTGAAGGCAGAAGCGCTGCTCAAGTAACTGGGCATAACACATTTATGAAGTTGGCATCTCATAGTTACCCGCTATTACACTAACCATGAGTTAGCGTAACTAAAATCTCTATTGTTGGGATTTGATGTAGTTATTATAATCATGTAATAAATAGGTCATAATGTTCTATGTAAATATTCAACATAAATTACTCATATGGAAAATAAGTGGAGAAAATGTTAAAAGGGATGAATTAAGATAATTTATAAGATAAATGGAATAAGATAATGTGAATTGTGAAGTATCTAAAGTGAAGCAATTTATGGGAGATTTTTACCTTACACCCGATACTTTGAACTTGGCACCCTTCCATTAGTAGTCTTTTTACCATAATACCCTCGCACTTAAAAAATACAACTTCCATGGTTGTTTTTAAGAGATTGGAAAAAACATTGATTTATGCTGCATTTCTTTGAAGATTCTACTGGATATTTACAAGTAAGTATTAATCTTTGTTAAATTTATGGATTTATACCAAAAACTTAGTATTCATATATAATTTTTAGAAAAAAACATGTATTTTTTATTGAAATTTTTAAAATGTCCGATAAAATCTCATATTTTACATGCATTTTTACCAGCATATTTTTAAACATATGGTAACCTATATGCTTTTTTTTAAATATCTGGTAAAAGTGCATGCATGCATACCAACAATTTCAAAAATATTGGTAAAAAAACATGTAGGTTACCGCATTTTTTTAAAATGCCATTAAATGCATGTTAGTTTGTGGATTTTTTAAAAATCCAGTGGTTCATATTTTTGTTTTGTTTTTGCTCTAGTGAGGACCAAAGGAACAAATGATAAGATAGTTCCTTGATTAACTAACATAGAAGAGAGACTGGCTATAGAGAGCTCTATTAAAGGTGACGAAGATGACAGAGAGTAGTTGCATCATAGGGCGGGTATAGTAGCCCCCATAAGTTCTCACCATAGGAGGATTGAGCAGACTCGGTTACCCTGCACTTTGCACCGTAGAGGTGGTAGAAATGGACAGACTTGAGATTTTAATGTCGAGCCAGACATTATCGTTATTAATGAGGTAGAGGTTCTTCCTCAATATGATATCGAGGTTCCTCTTTAGACTGATATTGAGGTTCCTTCTCGGGCTGACATAGAGATTCCTTCTCAGGTTGATACTACAAAAAAAAAGCTCATTAGTGATGTGAAAATCACGCCACAAAGTGAAAAAACACATCACAAACCAAAATTTGGGATGTGAAAATTTACGCCGCAGGAGACAATGTGGCAATTCAGTAGCGACGTGAAAATTTCACTTCACTACTGAGTGACATGTGTAAATCACGTCACTAAAAATTGCCATTAATAAGTATAAATTCTGTTGGATATTTATAAGTTGCGATGTGTTTTCCATGCCACTCAGTAGTGACATGAAAATCACGTTACTAAATTTCTTTTTTAATTTAAAATCAAATTAATAATATATATATATATATATTAAATTAAATTAATAAATATATATTAAATTAAATTAATAAACTAAATATATTAAAATTAATAAATAAAATTAATTAATTAAATATGTTAAAAAATATATAAATTAAATTAATATACTAAAATATATAAATTAATAAACTAAAATTATACACCAAATATTATTAAATGTAATTATAAATTAATTAATATTTTACACAAATTCAAAATTCAAAATAACAACGGAATACAAATTAATTTAATCATCAATCAGTCCGGGTCGAGAAACTCATCATCATTTCCGTTCTCCTGATCAGTCGACGCATAACCATCCACATTTTGGTTTCCACCAAACGATTGCATAAATTTCCGCATTTGGGTCTCCATGTCAGATTGTCTCTTCGCCATGACCTCCATTTGCCGCTGATGCTCACTCTACATTGCCTCCATTTGGGCCTTCAAAGCCGCTTCACGTTCCGCCGCATTGCGTCTCTCCTCGTTAATCGCCAATTGTCTTACGGTTTCTCGTTGTTCCGGTGTCAAAGTTACGGGACGTGAACCTCCTTCCCCGTCAATAACGCTTTGATATAGAGTTCTATCATCTGGTCTCAAGGTGCCTGCCAAATTTCCACCACAAAAAAAACACCCGTTATGCCCCTTGTCGCCAATGACTTCACTCCAAAGATAAAAATCCACATCCGGATGAAGCGGCTCTCCCGGTCTTGGAGTATATTGAGGATTAATATTTAGAAATTGAACAAGTAAGGCCTGATAATCATCCTACACATACAAAAAAAGTTAAGTTAAATATAATTTAAATAAATTTAAATTGACATTAATAATATATTAAAAATAGCCACGTGATTTTCACGCTGCAAATTTAATTGCCACATGATTTTCATGCCACAACATCTCATATGCCACATAAAAATCACGACACATGGTTGCCAATAAATTAAAAAAATATGAGAAACTTAAATTAAATAACTTACCATAGCTTTTTGTGTACGCTCGTCAACAAAACCTCCTGTTTTCTTTGTCCGAGTCCTTGCAACCAGCTCGGTCATCAGAGGTGGTCTATTCAATTCCTTAGCCTAAATAATAAAATTAACTATAATTAATAATATATTGTTGTAATATCAGTATTATTATTAGAATATTTTGAATATCATACAGCTCATTATGAGCTGCTGTCCTGTACAGGTCATTATGACTAAATTAGCATTTATAGGGAGAATAATTACCCTTCCCTTATTTAGATAGATTTATAGTTTATAAATACCTCTTATGTATTCTTTACAAAATATATAAAATATTTCATATTTCTACATGGTATCAGAGCACCCAATTCTAGGGGCTCTGCTTCCGCGCTCAAAACACTAGCCGTTCTTATTACGGTCCTTTTTTTTTTTGAGGTTCCCTTTCTCTTGGAACCCTAGTGATCTCGGTGACTTTGTAGTCGTCGTGCACCGCTCAACCGCCGGTGCAGATCCGAACTGTTTCAACTTCATTGCTGTTTTTCAGGACAACCTTCATTGCTGTACCTCTGTTTTTCAGGACAGCCTTCATTGTTGTACCTCTGTTTCTTGCTGTTTGCAGCCTTTGATTGTTTGGTTGTCAGCTTTGTTGGTGTTTCTCGTTGGCAGCCCTTCAATCCTCTCCTAACAGTAGATCTCAATCCTCTCCTGGCTCGAGACGGTTTGTTTCTCATTATGGACTCCTTAAGTAAGTTCTCTAACACTAGTTCTCTGACCATGACTGGTAAGAACTCTAGCTTCTTAGCTTTAAATGCCTCTTGTTCTAAAGATATCTAGATTATTGACTACGGTGCAACCGATCACATGACTCCATATATGTCATATCTTTCTTCTTATTCACCTTTACCTAATAAACGTCATATTACCGTTGCAAATGGGTCCGAAACCCCGATTGTCGGATCTGGTAACATTCGCCTAAGCCCATCTCTCCATCTAAATCATGTGCTTCATGTCCCTAAGCTTTCTAACAATCTTTTGTCCATCCATAAACTCACTAAAGACTCGAACTGTGTTGTGACCTTTTTTCATTCTCATTGTGTTTTTTAGGACCTTGCCACAGGGAAGACGATTGGAATTGCTGAGGAACAGAACAGGTTATATTGTTTACCTCATAAGGAAAGCAAGTTTCATCAGGCTGGTTCAGAGTCATGGGCAAATACTCAAATATGGCTCCAACACAGGCGTCTTGGACATCCTCCTTTCCGCATGCTCAGTTCTTTATTCCCTCAGTTATTTACCAAAGTGTCGGCTGATTCCTTTCATTGTGATGTGTGTCAGTTTTCCAAATCCCATCGAGCAACCTATTCCCCTAGTGATACTAGGAGTGTCGAACCCTTTGATCTTGTCCATTCTGATGTATGGGGGCCTTCATCCATTTCCAATATTTCTGGTGCAAAATGGTATGTTACTTTTATTGATGACTGTACTCGGGTTACATGGGTTTTTCTTATGAAAGATAAGTCTGAAGTATGTCAATTGTTTGTTAACTTTTTTCAAATGGTTAAAACACAGTTTGGGAAACCTATTAAAAGGTTACGGTCAGATAATGGTAAGGAGTATGTAAACCAAAATCTTCACAATTTTCTCAAAACTAATGGTGTTGTTCATGAGTTGACTTGTGTTGACACTCCACAACAAAATGGGGTTGCTGAAAGGAAAAATCGTCATCTTCTTGAAATCACCCGAGCATTACGCTTTCAAATGAATGTTCCTAAATTTTATTGGGGGGAAGTTGTCTTGACCTCTGCTTATTTAATCAATAGGTTACCTTCTAGGGTGTTATCTGGTGTTAGTCCTGTGCTGGTCGTGACTCGATTTTATCCGTCCGTGCCCATTATGTCAAGTCTTCAGAATCGTGTATTTGGTTGTTCTGCCTTTGTCCATGTTCATGGTTCTCATCGGGGTAAGTTAGATCCTCGGGCTATTAAATGTATCTTCATGGGATATGCTTCAGATAAGAAAGGGTACAAGTGTTATCATCCTCCTAGTCGTCGTGTCTATATATCCATGGATGTTACTTTTCAGGAATCTGAGTCTTTTTATCCTAGTCCTCAGCTTCAGGGGGAGAATAATCCAGAAGCCGAGTCTTCAGAGTTGTCTGTCCTTCCAGTTATTCCTCTAATGCAGGACCCAGAGTCGTTTCCTGAGTTGTCTGCCCTTCCAGCTATTCCTCTAATGCAGGACCCAGAGCCGTCTCTTGAGTTGTCTGTCCTTCCAGTTATTCCTCTAATGCAGGACCCAGAGTCGTCTCCTGAGTTGTCTGTTCTTCCTGTAATACATGAGCCCTTGATGCCTAATGAGGAAGGTGGTGATGTACCAATACCAGTGCAAAATAATGTTGACAAATACAAGTTACAGTTCCAGCGAAAAAGGTGGAAAGGTAAACCCGTTCTGCCCCAACAAGTCCAATCGTCTGAACCTGAGGTAAGTGTTCCTAACCCTGAGCCTAGTAATTCTTGTGAGCCAAACCTTGATGACCTACCTATTGCTTTGAGAAAAGAAAAAAGGTCTTGTACTAAATACCCTATATCTCATTTTGTGTCTACTGAAAAGCTTTCTGTGCAGCATCAGAGTTTTATTTCAGCTATTGACTCTATTAAAGTTCCTGCATCAGTACAAGAAGCATTGAAGGATAAGAACTGGATTCGAGCCATGAATGAAGAGATGCATGCACTAGAGAAAAATGGGACTTGGGAGATTATTGAGAAGCCAGATGACAAGAGGCTAGTAGGCTGTAGGTGGATATATACTGTAAAATACCAATCTGACGGCACACTCGACAGATATAAGGCGAGGCTAGTTGCAAAGAGATACACCCAGACCTATGGAATTGATTATGAAGAGACCTTTGCTCCCGTAGCAAAAATGAACACTGTAAGAATCATTCTTTCCTTGGCAGCTCACTTTGATTGGGAGTTGCAACAGTTTGATGTGAAAAATGCTTTCTTGCATGGAGATTTGGAGGAAGAGGTGTATATGGAGATCCCACCCGGATATGACCTTACTTCAGGAAGTAATAAGGTTTGCAGGTTAAAGAAGGTCATATATGGGCTCAAGCAATCACCTCGGGCTTGGTTTGGAAGGCTCACTCATGTAATGGTGTCATTGGGTTATAAACAAAGCCAAGGTGATCATACTCTCTTTATAAAGCATGCTCAAAATGGTAAACTCACTCTTTTGTTAGTCTACATAGACGATATGATCATAGCAGGTAATGATGAATTTGAGAAGAAGAACTTGAGGAAGGAGTTGGCAGCTCAATTCGAAATGAAAGACCTTGGAAAGTTGAAATATTTCCTAGGTATGGAGGTAGCATACTCAAAACAAGGCATTTTCATTTGTCAGAGAAAATATGTCCTTGACCTTCTCAAAGAGACTGGCAAGTTGGGTTGTAAACCCACCAGAGTGCCTATAGAGCAAAACCACAAGATTGGGAGTGATGAGGAAAGCCCAAGGGTTTATAAAGCTCAATACCAGAGACTTGTGGGAAAACTCATTTATCTATCTCACACCAGGCCTGACATAGCTTATCCAGTTAGTGTTGTCAGTCAATTCATGCATGACCCTCAGGAGAGACACTTACAAGCAGTGGATAGAATCTTGCAACATCTAAAGATGAGCCCAGGAAGAGGACTATTGTTCAAGAAAAGTGAGCAGTTGTCTATGGAGGTTTATAATGATGCAGATTATGCAGGGTCGGTTGTTGACAGGAGATCCACCACTGGATATTGTATGTTTCTAGGTGGAAATTTAGTGACATGGAGGAGCAAGAAACAGAATGTACTTGCCAGATCAAGTGCAGAGGCAGAGTTTAGAGCCATGGCTCAAGGAGTATGTGAATTGTTATGGATGAAGATCATTCTAGATGACTTGAAAATAAAGTATGAAGCTCCTATGAGACTTCTCTGCGATAATAAGTCTGCCATTAGTATTGCTCACAATCCAGTCCAACACGACAGAACAAAGCATATAGAGATAGACCGACACTTCATCAAAGAGAAATTGGATAGTGGTCTTATTTCTACACAGTATGTCCCATCAGGACTTCAGTTAGCTGATGTGCTCACCAAAGGACTTCCCTTGGAGCAGTTTCGAGATCTTACTTGCAAGCTGGGGATGATAGATATCCATTCCCCAACTTGAGGGGGAGTGTTGTAATATCAGTATTATTATTAGAATATTTTGAATATCATACAGCTCATTATGAGTTGGTGTCCTGTACAGGTCATTATGACTAAATTAGCATTTATAGGGAGAATAATTACCCTTCCCTTATTTAGATAGATTTATAGTCCATAAATACCTCTTATGTATTCTTTACAAAATATATAAAATATTCCATATTTCTACATATATATTATTAAATGAAATTATAACTTTTAAAAGTGGTAATAATTATTACTAGGCGTCGAAGATGCTCAGCACTGCTTATACTTCCAACAGAAGATCGCGAATTGAAATTAGGGTTTGAGATAATTAAGGTTATAAGGTAAAAACTTAATTAATATTAATTAACCCTAATCTTAAATTATTTAATTAATTATCGGTTAAAACCTAATTAATTAAATCGGCTAAAAACCTAATTAATCTAATTAATTAAACATGGTTAAAAAACCTAATTAATCTAACTAATTAAAAAAAGTTTAAAAGACCTAATTAATTAAATTATTTTAAGTTAATTAAAAATATGAAAAGGTGAAACCTAAATCTAATTTTGGTTGATAAAATAAAATTAGTGGTAGGTTAGTGGTTAATTAATTAAAAAGGTGATTAGTGCAAAAATAAAAACTAAGAAAGAAATAAATTAAAAAAACAAGGAGCTGGGATCTAGTACGGTGGCCTCCTGAAGGAGCACCATAGGGACTGCCTGTTGGGTCTCTATATTTGCTTTTGGAGAGATCTTGTGGCGTAGGATGGGAGTGCACCATAAGCCTGCACAAGCTAGAAGCATGAGATCAATATAGCAAGTAATTGTAAAAATATAAATGGCATGGGCATAATTCGAGCCCAGGTCTTCAAGGTAACAATCATCCCAATATTGCCAATCCAACTACGCTAATTAGTCAACATTTGTATGGCAAAAATAAAATAAATATTATACATGTAAATAAATGGAAAAAGTCAAAGAATTCAGAGCAAGTGACATGGGGTCATGAATCCATCAGTACTTACTCTTAGTTACCTCAGGAAGAGAAGTATGAAGTTAGCTTGGATTGAAAGTGGTTGCCTTCTTCAAATTCAAAAGCCCTAGTTCTTGGATTTTTTTTGTGAGGTTTTTGAGAGAACTTTTGGGGCTAGGGTTCGTGCCTTTTAGAGGCTGCAATGTTGTGTATATATATGATATGAATTTAGGTTAAGAATATTGGAGAGAGAGAGAGAGAGAGAGCAAGCAAATTGATTGACAAAAATATATTTGGTTTTAATTATGCATGAAACCTTTCTTTTTTTGGTTGAATTCTATTTTGTGTACATTTTTCACGGTTCCTATGACTCTTGGATGATGATATGGTCTTAATTCAATGAATGGAAGATTTTGTATAATTTAATTTGATTTATTTTTTATTTTATTTAATTTAAATTGAATTTGAATAAATAAATCCAAAAATAAATATAATAAAATCATAAAATAAATATAAAATAGTCTTTGGGCCTTTAATTAGCTTACTATCACGTCCATAATCTATAAACATAAGCCCATTATTCAAAATCTTCAATTTCATCAATTAGGGTTTCATGGTTTTCTTGAAATTTCACCAATTTGCACCAATCATAACTCTCTCAATTTTTATGGTATGGAAGTGTTCTAGGACTTTTTGGAAAGCCCAATGTGTCCTCTACAAGCCACATTAGAACATTGTTTGCATTTGGAGATTTTATCTTGATGATATTTGCCCTGACAAAAAACTGCTTTTGGTGAACTTATAAAAGGACCTGTAATGTTTTGGCTTCTATCTCTCAAATGAAGCATTTCTTGGTCTTGGTCCCAACATAAAAGTTGTAGAGAATTGAATTTCCTTGAGAATGAGTTTTGGTTGGACAATTTCTGATGAACCATGTGAAAGTTGAGACCAGTCAAAGTTCATTTGACTTTCTCCTTAAAAACACTGATTTTGGAATCTTTGAGATTTAGTGATTTCTGAACTTTTCTAGATGAACCATGATCAACCCTTGATCAAATGATGAATGAGACCTCAAAATGTTGATGTTAACCAAAAATCAGGAGTTTTGACTATAGATTGACCATAGTTGACTTTTAACCTAGCATAGTCGACTATTGACCTTTTGAGCAATTGACTGAGCAATCTTGTGAATCAAGGCTTGAAAATTGGTATGGGGATTCTTTGAGGTGTCATAAATCTCATTTCCCTTGAAACATGGTGGGAAAATTTTGGGGTATGACAGAGTGTAACATGTTAGGGGGAAATAGGTTTTATTTCCTACTTCTTTTGGGGCTAATTCTTGCCATATACCCATCACAACCATATCTTCGCGGGATTTCTTAGTAACTTTTTGTCTTTCCTTTAATGTTGAAAAGTGTTCCAATCAAACTATCGCATACATTTTTCTCCACGTGCATTACATCAAGACAATGTCTTGCATCAAAACTTGACTAATATGGAAGATCAAAGAACAACGACCTCTTTTTCCAAGAATTTTTCTCCAAAAGCTTTTTTTTGTTTTTTTTCAAAGACAACTTTAATATGTTGTTGTCTTCTATAAACTTCCTTCCCAGTTAAGGGCTTTGAAGCGATACCATACTCCTGTTCTCCATTAAAAGCCTTGTGCAATCTACGATACAGATGATTAGGTCTTAGAAATCTTCGATGCCCAAGATAAACTGTACTTTTTCCTTTTCTTAATTAGTGGGAACATGTATCAACTTCACATATAAGACATACTTTATGACCCTTGACGTTGTACCCAGATAAATTACCATATGCACGAAAGTTATTGATTGTGCAAAACGACATGGCACACAACTTAAAGTTATCACCTCTATACATATCATCAACATCAACACCTTCCTCCCATAAAAGGCTTAAATCTTTAACCAATGGCAATACATAAATATCTATGTCGTTCCCTGGTTATTTTGGACCTGTAATGATCATCAACAACATCATATACATGCGCTTCATGCACAACCATGGAGATAAGTTGTGAATTAAGAGAAAAACATGTCATAACGTATGGTTAGTACTCAAATTAAAAAAGGGTTCATTACATCATTGGATATTCCAAGCCTAAGGTTCCTCGCTTCATTAGCAAAATTTGGAAACAAGGAATCAATTTTCTTCCATTGCAATGAATCAGCTACATGGAAAAATTTTCCATCTCACACTCTTTCATCTGCATGCCATATAGTATTATTTGCGTCACTAACATTAGCAAACAATCTCTTGAATCTTAGAATTATCGGTAGGTACCACATCACCTTGACATGAACACCCTTATTAGTTGCACCATCGTCGTTATCAACATCGTTGTCCTTCTGTCTGTAGTGCGACACCCCACACCTCGGACACTCGTTCAAGTTTTCAAACTCTTTCCTATATAAGATGCAATCACTACAACAAGCATGCATTTTGACATAGTCTAAACTCATTGAACACAATATCTTCATGGCCTCATAAGTACGGTTTGGCAACATGTTACCTTCATGAAGCATTTCTTTCAACAATTCAAGAAATTCAGTGAAAATTTTATCCGTCCATCCACCCCTTGCCTTAAGATTTAGGCTCTGTTTGGTAAAAATAGCGGTTAACTGATAAGTTAGCTGATAGCTGATAGCTTATGGCTGATGATTGATAGCTTATAGCTGACGACTGATGATTTATAGCTTATAAGCTAATTGAAGTGTTTGGTAAAATTAGTGGTTCAACTAGTTGATTAATTAAAATGACATAAAAGACATTTAATACATAATTTTTTATTTTAAATTAAAATAAATTATAGAGAATAAAAGTGGATTTTAGTTGAAATAATAAGGGTAAAAATGGAAGAAAAAATATAAGCTATAAGCTAAAACTCTATTTAAAATAACGTATGAAAAATAAGCTATAAACTAGTAAAATAAGTATAAGCTCGTAGTGAAAAGAGTGTTCCCAAGCAGGTCTTTTATTGTTATATGATCTTATAAGCTATAAGCTCAAAAAATGATATACCAAACAGAGCCTAAATAGTTTTAACGCATCTGACAATCTTATAAAACCTTTACATCCCGAGTACAACGAATCTTCCATATCTCTTTGCAAAGTATCTACCATATTAGCTTTCTTGAAAGCAACGACTCCAATATCAAGAATGATGTCTTCTAGATTATCAGTCACACATTCATCATCTTCAACTGTTTGTAACAAAGGTCTCTTTTTTGTCCCTTCATCATGCCATGCCCATTTCGTGTAATTTTGAATAATTCCATTACAACCACAATGAATGAATATAATATCCCTTGTATTTTTTTTTTTGCGTATTATAGCAATTCATACAAGGACACCAAAAATCTCATTGTTGTTAGGAAGGTTTTTATCCGCGAAATCAAGAAATTGTAACAATCATTTCTTATAATCGCTACTTAATTTATTGGCTTTCATCCAACTAAGATTCATAATCAAATAAAGCTTTTGAAAATAAAATTAAAAAAGTACAAAAATATAGCTTCTCAACAACAACAACAACAACAACAATAAAACAATATGTAGAGAACAACAAGAACATACCGCGAAGCTCCTTAAAGAATAAATGTTCTTTCGTTGGCTAAGCTCCTTGAAGAAGAAGTGTTCTTTCATTGGCTAAGCTCCTTGGAGAAGAAGTGTTCTTTCGTTGGCTAAGTTCCTTGGAGAAGATGTGTTATTTCCTTAGGGCTCGAGAATTGAATTAGATGGACATGAAAGTCAAAATTAAAAGAAACTTTATCTCGGTTAAACTTAAAAAACCGAGGTAGATTAGCTGACGTAAAATATATAAAAAAAAATGTGATTTTTGGTCGTCAAAAGAATAAGAAATTAGGGAGTATTGATCTCAGTTTTTCAGAAAAACTGAGGTAACATATCCGACGTAAAATCTATAAAACATAATGGCGTCTTTTTGGTTCCATATATAACATTAAATCAGGAGTTGGGATTCGAACCTCAAATCCTTAACATATATTTATGTCAGATTTATAAATATCCGAGATAACAGTTTTATTAATATTTTTTTAAATAAAACAATTCGCCCGGTTCACATGTCCCCGCTGTTTCGTTTCATACGTATTGAAAGTTTCGTCATGAAAAACGTTATTTATTGTAGTGAGTTTAGTATTTTGGGAGTCCTTTAAGGTTTTGTTGTTTTTGTTTATATCTCGCTCATATATCTTTTGATACATTGAGGTAGACTGATTATTCTCACACTTGAAGCTTTTAAGCAAAAGAGTTGAGTATTGTTCTTGATTGAAGCTTTTAAGAAAGATCAAATATTGTTCATAGTTAAGGTTCTTGACTAAGTATTGTTTATTGGAAGTGTAATCTTTTGTTTATTTCTTTGATATAGTTGTTAGGATTGTAATTGTTTTAATCACTGAGGTGATTGTGGGAAGTGAGAGGGGGTTCTCATATCTAGGAAGTTCTTAGGTAGAAATTGCATGGAAGTAGTTATTAAGTGATTAGTTGTAAACTAGGATTGTTTAGGCTTTGAACTAATACTATTATAGTGGATTTTCTTCCTGGCTTGGTAGCCCCCTGAGTAGGCGACGTTGCACCGAACTGGATTAACATTTGATTTTGTTGTTTATCTTTCTGCAATTTATTTTTCGCATAATTTGTTTTCTGTCAGCAGGTGATGTTATAACATATGTCCTGACATTGTGTTTGTGTTAAGACATCTGTCTTGACATTTGTATTGAAGGTGGCAGAATTTCAGAATTATCCAGTTTGGATTTCAAAACAGTAATAACGGTGTCCTCTATGAGCCTAAAATCAACATGAGATTCCATGTCATTAAAGTACAAAAATGCGATATACCAAAAATGATGTTTTTTTTGTTAACATATGGTGCATATTTACACAATGTTTAAATTATTATGGTCACACAAAACTATTGGTGCGATCACAATCATACAGAAATGTTGGTAAAATCTCAACCATTAAAAGCTAAAACTAACGAATTTTTTAGGGTTATGGAAAAATCCGGTACTCCCTAGAGTTTTTGGAAAAATGGATAAAATTTGTCACGCATCAGATTTTTGAAAATGCCAGTAAAAATGCATATAAGATTTTTTGAATGGGCTACCAGATAAATTTTTCAGCACGTTGTTAATAAAAAAATAAGAAGGATATTTATGGTATTACAAAAATTTGGAGGGTGCCAGATAAAGTGTAAGGGGTGCCAGAGAAAGCCCATTCAAAATTCTAATTTACAATAAGCCCATCCAGAATTTGGGCTCGGCCCGTTATTCCATGATCACCGACACGTGACTAAACGACATCGTAAAACACACGAACTGTTCTGTGTAATTTTTGCTGACAGAGACGAACCCTAGAACCAGATACTCAGATTCAGATTCGATTTCCGTGACAAATTCCCAAATTGACATGCCCAACACCTCATCCTCGAAAAAGCACGGTCAAGATCAGCCTGAATTTACTGGTCCCATCCCTGTATCTCTTCGAACCAAAATGGGCAAATCCGAAGACAACGATAAGAAGGTAACCTTGTTCCGATTCAGATAAAATCCCATTATCCAAGTAAAGCTTGCAGCTTTATTCAAATTCGAAGCTTTAATTTGGAACAATCGTTAAAATGACTGTGCAGAGTGTTAAATTTTGTTAATAATTTTAGAATTTGAAATTAAGGGAAAGTGAATTAGTCTAATTTTGATTATAGAAGTGTAACAATTTCTGGGTTTTGTGTAGAATTCAAGTAAGAAAGTCAAAGATGTAGAAATAAGTGTTCCTATAGTGTATGGGAACATAGCATTTTGGCTTGGGAAAAAAGCTAGTGAGTAAGTATCCTACAAATACAATGCAGCCTTTAATTCTTGGGTTAATTCATTAATCTGTTTCAGAAATTGGGTTTTAAATTTAGTGACAATGTTTATGTTTATTCAAGGTATCAATCGCATAAATGGACTATATATGTTCGTGGAGCATCGAACGAGGACCTGGGGGTTATTGTAAAGCGAGCTGTTTTTCAGTTGCATACTAGTTTCAATAATCCGACGAGGGTTGTGGATGCACCTCCTTTTGAGTTGTCGGAGGCAGGATGGGGAGAATTTGAAATTGCAATCACACTTTATTTCCACAGTGATGTTTGCGACAAGCCTTTGAACTTGTGAGTCGTTTGATGTTGCTTTTGATTTAGTAGCTGGTTTGGTTGACTGCTTATGGGGAAAACGTAGTTTCTTTAGCTTTTTGTTTGATCTCTTGATTCAGTGTAGATGTTCGAAGTATGATCAAAATCAAAAGTACTATTAAGGGTAGAGAAAGTCTGAAATATAGTGTGTTTCAACAGATGACATATCATCAACAATGTGCTTTGGTTCTAAAATACCGCTAGTGTGGGATAATGCCTGGTTGTTGTGGCGATTGTTAGTATGCTAGTAAATGTTAGTGTCGACGTTGTGGGTGGGGATAGAACCCTTAATATTGTAATTGTTCCACTCATTAACATTCAAGCAATGGAATCATATAAGTTTAGATGATTACACAACTGATATATATATATATATATATTGTGTTATGTTTGGTTAGAGCATGGAACTACATGATTCCAATGCTTGAATGTTCAATGTTATTTAATTATACGAATCATGTGATACAGATATACTACATGACCATATATCTGGCGTTAACTGTTATTAATCATGCAGATTGCAAACCATATTTTGTCAATGTCAAAATAATTTCTGAATCTTGTGTTTTATTGAAGTGTAATATATATACAGATATCATCACTTGAAGTTGTATCCAGAGGATGAAAACAGTTCCATGTCCACAAAGAAGCCTGTTGTTGTGGAATCTTATGATGAGGTAGTTTTCCCCGATCCCTCTGAAGCTTTTTTAGCTCGTCTGCAGAATCACCCAGTTGTGAACTTGCCAAGATTACCTCCTGGGCTTACCTTACCTCCTCCCAGTATGTTACTTTGCAATTACCATAGTCATCCGCAGCTTTCATTTTCCACATTTGATTTTAATTAGTGTTGTAATTTATAAATACAGTTCCAGTTGAAGATGCAAGTAAAAGGAGGAGAGGCGATACCAAAGATAATCCCTTAAGCCAATGGTTCCTGAATTTCTCTGAAGCAGATGAACTCTTACAGCTTGCAGCAGCTCGTCAACAGGTACGGATGATATAATATAATATCTTAATCAAAAACTTTAAAGCATATAACTTTTTCGGATGTCAAAGTTGTTGTGGAGGCCCTGATGATACATTTATTTGAATCTGAACCAACAATTTACAACAAGTATTTGCTTGCATCCTTACTAATAATGAAGTTTGTGTTATGCATGTGCACCTGTTTGCTGTTTGTAGTTACCATCATAGAAATAATTATACATATGTACCCTTCTTTGCCGGAACAGAATGTTGGGCGGTTAAGAATCACCAAGAGAATAAATTAGGTGTAGTAGAGATGAGGATGCTGTATGGATGTGTGGTAAGACTAGAGATGATAGGATTAGAAATGACAATATTAGAGAGTGTTGCGGTAGCACCTATTGGAGAATAGATGGTGGAAAATAGACTTGGGTGGTTTGGGCATGTAGCATACTAACAACGTTGATGTAGCATACTGAAGACCTAGAAAGACTATAAGAGAAGTTATTAAGAAAAATCTCGAGATTAATGAGTTGAATAGTAGCATGTTTCTGGATAGAACATTATGGTGATAGTTGATCCATGTAGCCGACCCCACTTAGTGGGATAAGACTTGGTTGTTGTTGTATTAGGAGCTCTTTTCTAAGTATTCTCTCTATAGTTCAAAACATATAGTCAAGAGTCTTCAGTAAACAATTCAAAACTTTTTTTTTCTATACTTGAATGTATTTTTTGTTTGCACAATGCGTGTTTGGCCCACTTTTGTGATTATTAGTCAACCTAAAAGAATTATGCTTTTGTATTATTAGAATAGAGTGCACCCTATTTTTCTTAAATATGATTATTGGTTGTGCTGATCTGTGTATGTAAAGGATTCTTGTTTGTGACTAAATGGTTTTATTCAAAATATTTCATAGTTATCTTGTACTATCACTTGTGCTTGTTCATCATTATTAAAGGATTTACTCATGGCTTCAATTATCATCAATATATTGTGGATTAGGTAGTTCTAATAATTTTTCTATGTAGGGCATGAACATTAAGACTGTCTATTGTAATGCTATTTTAAACTAATAAATGCGCTTAAAAAAAATTTGGTCTCCGTATGGTATGGTAATAGAGTCTTTACAGTTTTGTTCCCTACAAAAATTGTTAACTTCTATATCAAGAAATTCTATTATGCTTTGCTGTTTAGAATCCCTCCGTTAAGTGGTGAGGTTACTGACAGTGACACAGTTCCATCTCACTTTAACATATGGTACTTATTTGGTTTTTATTTAAAATTTAAACAATATTTGTTTAAATAAACCAAAATGTATATTAATAATTTAGCTTTAATAAGGGTGAAAAGTTAGAATTGTCTTTGAATTATTACTACAAACTTTTCTCAAATAAGACTATTGGTTATACCGAGCACTGTATGCATGGAATTCTTGTTTGTAACTAAATAATTTAGTTCTATTTCTTAAGAATGAGGGTAGCTAGAAGGTAGTAACTCAAGGGGCGATCAGGGAGAAGATAGAAAAGATGGTTTATATGCAAATGAGCTTTATTCCAGTTTTATTTCATAGATTTATTGAACTACCATCTCACTTGTGCTTGTTTTTCATTTAAGGATTTGCTTTTGAAGAAAGAAGACTTAAAATATTTTGTATATGCAAATTAACATGATATATTCCAGTTTTATGCAATACCGTACTATATCACCTGTGCTTCTTCATTATTAGATGATTTGTTTCTCACATCTATTATTATCACATGTGGGTCGGTCATGTTTGTTCTAATAATTTCTATGCCGGGCAGGCGGGGTATGAATATTCCGAATTTTTATCACACCGAAAATGTTTAGTTATGTGGTGATGAAAATTGATTTTGAATGAATTGATTATGTTTGAAGATAAAGTGAATTATATTTGGGTCCATTCATGCAAAAGTGAGTTGAATAGTAAATTTCAGTGTAAATTACTACATTTAGACTCAGAAGTTAGTAATCATAGTTTTCAAGTAGAATCAATTCTACTTAGAGGAAATCAAACATGTCAGAATCAAATCAACATGCATAAAATCACTTTTTTCTCTTTCAAAAGTTGAACCCATCATATACTTTTTAATTTCTAAGTTTTTTATCACGCCATGTAGAGGAGGTTATTTTCATTTCTCCAAATCACTGACCATTGTCAATAAGCTAAACTCTTTATGATTTTCCTTGTATTTTTCCAATAATACGTTGTTGATTGCTTGAGTTATGGTGCATTTGGGTATATAATGTAATATAAGCACTTACGTATAAGTTATTTCTATGAAGAATAAAGTTGGTTAAGGTGTAAGTTGTTTTTATAAGCTATTATGTGTACCTTGTTGAAATAAATTGAATATAGTGTATGGATGTCATAAACTTATTTCACGAGTTATCTCAAACACTTACACAAGGGTTTATGTCATAAGATAAGCCCAAATAAGCTACTTAGCATGACTTATGCATGATTTGTGGAAGTTGTGAGGTGCCGAATCCTACTTTCTTGCTGGCTGTTGTTAAATACCTGCTGTAGCGAGCGTAGCAGAATTCGGACAAACAACTATGTTCTGCAATATGCTATTGAGTAAAATGTTGTCAAATCGCTGCTATAGCTATCTGCAATTTACAACACTTTGTTGCTGAAATTGGAAATATGCTTTACGTTTTTAAAGACTTTGAATGTTTGTATCATCTTAACCTTGTAACCAACCTATGTTGCCAACTGATAGTTAGTTATTTCATCCTTTCCATGACACAGGTTCAAGCTCATATCTCGAAACTCAAACGACAAATAACTTCGATAGATGGACAACATAAGCAGCAACAGCAGCAGCTTAAATCTTCTTCTGACCAATAGATATACAATTAGAACTTTGAGATTTATTTTCTGATTAGTCAGAATGCTGTTGAATTGATTAAATCTTCCTCATCAGCTACCTGTTTCTTCAGTTGTAATGTAGTAATTCATTTCATTTTTGTCCGAGGCGTTAAAATTGTATAAGATTAATTAATAAGCAGCCAATTTGTATGGCTTAACTGATAAAAGATTAACAAATTCCATCTGTCTTTTTTGTTAACTATAAATATACATTGAGTATAGCTGTTATATCATATTGACATGAACTGAGTAATAAATATACTAGTGGTTGAGATAGTACCATTACTTTCAGCCGTTTAATTTTGGTGTGTTTTGTCATTTCACATCACAAGTGAGGTTCATATGCTGATGTTCTTCTATGAAGGTGCTATGAGCAGACCAAGATATACAAGTAGTGAGTAGGTACAACAATGTATGGATGTTAATTGTTAACCAAGGAAGGTCCCTTTCTATTGAGGCAAGGAGTGAATTCAGGAAAGGCCCTTTAGTACTCTGGCTAGTACTTGAAATAATTATCAAGGGACCTACTTTCCCACCTCTCTTCTTAAAAATCTCTTATAGTTTTGGAAGTTAAGTTTTAGGCCACACAATTTTATTTTATTTTTTGGTCTAGTAGTCCAATAGTCTAATTTTGATTTTCACCATAAGTGAGATGTTGTGGGTTTGAATCTGCATAGTTATTAACTGAGTTAACTTAACATGATGATTGCACAAATTATTCGTATACTTTCAATGAACACAATTATTGATTTTTTGAAGTGTTTGTATCTCAACATGTGTTTGATGGAGGAAAAAAAGTTTTTGATTTTGTGTAAGTTACAACTTCCAATCATACCTTTCAATCGTACGATTGAGATTGCTTTATCGTGTGAAACAGGTTTAAAGTTTGAACTTGGCCCTAGGTTTTTGCATTTGTTGTGATTGTGAATGACATTTCCACTTATTATACATTAATATTTTTGGTTATAAACCAAAACAAAAGATAGGTCTCAGGAAATTGTTGTTTTCTGCTTATATTCAGTGACGGCTTACGTTAATTGGATAGGGATGAGTCTTAACATAACTGGAAGTTTAAAACAGACAAAAATATAATTGAGGCAACTACTAATTAAAACTCAATTATTGTTAATCATAGTCAGAGTAGTACTAACTTGAATTATCTCATGAAAAGTCTTCATAATGCACTTTTTAAAATAAAAAAACAGTAACACAAGAATTGGCTGAAAGAGATGGGAAAATGTCTTGATGAAGACTTGCATTACATGGAATTTATAGTGATAGAAATTTTTTGCTGTTCAACTTCTTAGAATAGTGTAAGGTTATATTATGAAAGAACTCGAGAAATCATGGAACATCACATCTACGCCCAAAATCTTAATGCATTAGATATACGAGTTATCTCAGTTATATACTAATCAACACCCGCTTTTCCAATTTGAGAAGAGATGTACTAACAACATCTTATCTTTTAAATGACTTAAATTGAGTCATTATCAACAATCACATGTGACAATTGGTTAATTTTCTGTAACATTTCCATCTTTACATTACATCCCCACCATATCAATAGCAAAAACACCATCCAATTATAGAAAACCCTTCATGTGTTGCTTTAAACACTCCAAATATGATTCAACATGTTTTCAGATAATACCAACAGAAAATAACAAAAATAGAAACTCATAACACAATTCACATTTTCACATTACTCTACAAAGATAGAGTATAGACTAGACATAGGTGCTTTCAAATTGTTGGAATGATCAAATCTGAACAGGTCGATTTTAGGAGGCAAGAGTAACATGGCCTTCATGTGCCAAATAAAGGTCAAGTCACAATCAACTTAAAAGAACATCCTTTCCTTGATTTGATCATAACAACACTATATTTTGGTAAAATTTGTGGGCCATAAAACTCTATCCCAAATTCTAAATTGATCTCTTTCTCCAAACTAATCTTATTCACAGAACATGATGAGTCTATTCGAGGAATACGACGTACAAATTATCTGGTCTTATATCTGTACCTTACATTGTAATATGTTACAATTTTGTAATGTCCTACAATCTCAAGAGCCTCTTGTTATAACTATCCTTTTGTTTTTTACCTTTGTTTTTGTCTGAGTCACAGAATTTATTCTTATGGGATCACTTTCTGAGTTTCTGTTAGGAGCTTTGGAAAACTAAACATGTTACTGCAGGGTAATAAGAAATAGTGGTGTGAAATTGCATTGAATTTAATTATGTGTTGTTTTGCTTCTGTTATCTAGTGGTTGTGATTTTAGGCAGGACCACATGGGAAGCTATGTCTGGTTGAAAAACTAATTTCTGTGGGTATTAAACATTGTTTTTATGGGGTTTGGTAGATCCATCAACTCATATATAGTAACTTGGTGCAAATTTTAAAATATGATTTTTTGAATAATAACATTAATTTAGTTTTTAAAATACAAAATCATTTATTAAAATTTATCTACTTATAAACAAAATATGATTTTATATTTTCATTAACAAATAAATACAAATTTATATATAAAATAATAGTAATTTATATCATGTTAATTTGCGCTACACAATATTGAGATGAATGATAGAGGTGGAAAATACATGCATCTTTTTTGTTTATAAATGACATTTTGGTAGTTTTGCCTTACAAGATGTACCAGTCAAAAGTACTTTAAGTTTATATATGATATTTTTTTTATATATTCTCTTATATTTTTATTTTAGAGTGTTGTGAGAGATAATTAAATATTTGCTTTGGAGAGAACAAGTATATTGTAGTCTGAGATGGTTAATGATAATCTATGTGTTGTAATAATTTTCACATAGCTTTAACCTCTGGTTGTTATTTGACAATGATTGTGGTTTTTTCTCTGGTTTTGGAGTTTCCATGTTAATCTCTTGTGTTGTTATTGTGTTCCTCTTTTTTCTCCATGTTTTGTTTTTTTCTCAACAAGTGGTATCAGAGCCTTAGTTTGGTGGATTATAAATTTTAGTATGCTTTGTGGTTGCAGTTTTGTCTAATCTTTCACATCAGAAAAGAAATTTTATACTCTGCGTTGATTGGGAAAATTTTGTTTTACTGCAGGAAAGGTTTTGGCTGCAATGTCAAGTTTTCCAAGTGCAATGAAGATTGGATTAGAGAAATTTGATTGAAGAATCAAGTTTGACTTGTGAAATATTCAATTCAAAGTTTCAAATAATAAACGAATAAGACTCAAAATTAAAGAATAAAAAATTATCAATTTGGTTGATATTTTGTCATTGTTAGAAAGAGCATTGAATAAGCTTTCCAACGCTTCGAACCAGACGCAAATCGGAGTTACAGTTCTCAAGTTATGACCGAAATAGTGCTGGATTTTGATGTTTGCTATAAAGCTGTTTCTGGTGTGCTTCGCCGGTGGAGCCAGAAGGACCCAAAAGCGTGAAAAAGACGTTTTTTTGAGTCGTCGGGCGAAGCGGTCCTGACAGAAATTCGTTTTAAGGGGTAAAAATACTTTTTTAAGGTTATGTTTTGGGTATTTTTGATCCCAATCCATCAAACCTCCATTTTTTGGTATAGAGAGCTTGAAAACAACATGGGGTTGTGCATTTGGATGATCAAAGATGGATTGTTCATCAATCGGAGTTGACAACCTGTGAGATGTTTGGTTTATCTCTTCTCCTCTTTGTGTGTTTCCTTTGTGTTGGGTATGTATGTATATTTACTCTGAACCTATTTATATCTGTTACTCTATTGTTGTATAAAGTTTGCTTTACAAATCTTTGTCAGTGTTTTCTTGATCTTTTTACTTAAATGCTTTGGATTTGTGTTATTGTAGAAATAGACATCACAAGTCTTGATTAGGGGGATATGTGTTAGCTTTAGATTCTAGAGATAGGATTGGGGTTAGCATCCACATAATATCAAAGTTTAATGCCTCTGTGTTGTTCGACCGGTTGAGACATCATCGAAAGAGCAATATGTTTGAACTCTCGTTGGTGTTGCAGAAATGGACATTGATGTGAGAGGTATGTGGTATTTCTGACGAGTATTGTAAGTTGAATGCAATTGAGTGATAGGTTTAATTTTGTGAGGAATGAGTGTATTTACATGCCTAATAAGTTATTTATTTTCAAAGAATGTATTCTTTTTATGTTCATATTTACTTTTCCGTTTTTATGCTTTACTAATTCAATCCAAACTCATAACTTTGGAAACTGTTGAGCGGCAGTTCAATGCACCAGTCCCTGTGGAGAAGATAAATTTCCCGAATAAATATTTCTAAAACTTTTGTTGTTTGCCGCTTTACCGCTTCAGCATTGTTTTACCCTGAAATTTTATTAGTTGATAGTCTACTCGCACAATTTTGGACATTGTCATGATAAGTGTAAAAAATGAGTAAATTACTCAGTATAATTAAAACACTTAATAACTTCTTTTGCAAGAAATCATATTAAAACTCCTCAATTTGTGCACGTATTAATATTAGTAATGTTCAACTAAGGTTAGCGATCAAGGTGGAAGTCATCATCCTTGAAGATTCAAGACCTTAGTGAAAACTTCATCTTTCATTCATACTGTGTAAAGCTATTATCATCATGAGTAGCTAAGTTTTCTCGTGTTTGATGTTAGATGTCATTAATTGTGATTTTATTGTAATCTCTTGCTTTAGTAGCTATATGAACTATTGTTTATGATATATCGATGTTGTTAGTTTTGTTTTTAGTGGATTTTGATCATCTTTATCTCCGCACCAATTGAAAATCAATAAAATTGAGAAAATTGCATTTTCCCGTGTTCACTATGGGAAAGAGAATTCCGCATCCAATAGATCATTTGATGTATCTTAGAATCCTTTTGATTGCTGCCAAGTGAGACACCTTCGGTCTCTCCATAAATCTACTCACAATACCCACACTAAATGCTAAATTCGATTGCATATTACACAAGTAACGCAAGGATCTAATCAACCTCCTATACTGAGATGGATTAACATCTTGCTCATCTTCATTCATCGACAACTATAGCACCAATTCAGATAAAGTTATGGCAGCACTACAATGCTCCATTTCAAACTTCTTCAAAATCTCAAGCGCATACCTTCTTTGGTGCATGAACAATCCCTTCTTAGACTTTTGGAACTCAATACCAAGGAAGTATGTCATGAAGATATGGTCGGTCATCTCAAACTCTTTCATTAGCTCACTTTTGAACTTAGAAATTCACTTTTCGTCACCGACCGTAATTAAAAAATCATCTACGTATAGACAAAGGATTATCACCCTTTCACGTGTATCCTTCTTCACATACATACCATGTGCTGATACACACTTATTGAAGCCAATATCCTTTAAGAAACCATTTATCCTCTTGTTCCAAGCTCTTTGAGTTTGTTTCAAACTGTACAATAATTTCTTGAACTTGTAGAACTTTGAGCACCCATCTTACACAAATTTAAAGCTACATATCCCTAGTGGACATTGTTGAATGTCCCTAACACATACAGGGGGAGCACCCCTAATGCGGCTATTTTGTTGCTTGTCTTATCACTTTCATTTATTATCGTTGATTGAGTCTCCCTCATGATTACACATCTTTTGAATCAAGGTTAAAATCGATTTATTATTGATTTTAGCATGCATAAAATAGTTTTATGTTTGAACTTGATCAAGATGCTTTCAGTCAATTGCATAAGTCATTGGAATAAAAACTATATGTGTTTTTTTATTAAAGTTAGGGCAAATAAAAATATCAAAGTACTTTAAAGCCATGAAAAATTGTGATTTTGTGTGTTTGGTTCAAACCATAAAGATTAAACACACATTATGATTCAAATCAAATTGAATAGGGCCAAAACAAGGATTTTATTGCAATTTGATTTGAATCACAGTTTACACTTGATTCAAATCAAGCTATTCTTGCTCATCCTTGTTAGATTTGATTCGAATTAGACTTTACACTTGATTCGAATCAAAGCTTTTTTCAGCATTTTTCTTAAAGGCCTGTTGCAGTTGATTCCAATTAGAATTTATACATGATTTAAATCACTGGGTCTTTAATTTGAATCATACATTGTTTTTAATTCAAATCAAGCGTGAAATGGGTCAAAAATATGATTTTCTTTGATTTCATTCACTTGCTCATTTGACTTTAACCATGTATTGCGCTTGATACGAATCTAACCAACCTTTACCACTCATTTTTGTGCTTAATCTCAAGCACATATAAAACCTTTTGTAAACAATTTTCATGTAACTAATTTTATAATCATTTTGTGATTTTTAGTGAAATCAACTCTCTTTCCTTTTGAAAAAGTTCAAAACCCTTGCATTCGAATCTCTTCGTGTTCAACCTTAGTTTTGTTTTTCAAATCTTGATAATGAGAGATCTGTGATTGATTGGGGGAGACAATGTCTCGAAACTAACCGTTCTTGAAGATAAGGTCAATATTTTCATATTCTTGCAAGATTGAGGAGTTATTATTGGTGCTGATAAAATCCAGTGTGAAAAGAAGGAGGTTCTTCTCTCCACATTACCTTAGTAGTGACTGTGTGGAAGACGAAGGATAAGGGAGAGTTCTTCTTAAATATTCATAAAATTCATCGCTCAAGGAATCGGTAGGATCAAGGGGTTGATTGCTACACACGAAGGATTTGGAGTAGATTGATGATATTGGAAGATTTTTGAAGCGTTAATCGAGTAAAGACTTTGTAGAAGAGGTTGGCGTGAAGATGTATACAAGTCAAGATCCAGATAGAAGATTTATTTTTTTCAGCATTATTGTGGACTAGTAATTTTATAAACTCTTAGAATATTTGTCAAAATAAAATAGAGTTACGTGGGTTCTAATGAGAAACCATTGAAGAGTGCACATAGGCAAAGAAAGAAAGAACGTCGAAGCACTATAAATCCATGTGTCTTCTCTCTCTCTCATGTGTCTTCTCTCTCTCTCTCTCTCTCTCTCTCATTTAAATTTCATAGTATATTGCATGCCTAGGTTTTCAAGTCCTTTATAACTTATCGTTTATTCAATTAATAGTGATTTATTGCTTAAGATTATGTTTTGTTTGAATTGGTACCTAATCGAGATTTAATGGTGATTAAAATTTGAGAAACTTTTTGAGTTTAGAATTTGCAAATTGAAGCATTGTATTAACACACCTCAGGAAGTATACAACTCAATCAATCGTATACCTTGTGTATCATCATTAGATTATCAGTGATATTTTTTATATGACTAAGTGATTACGTAATATAATTTATACTCAAATATAATTCTTGTATTTTCGTTCTAAACATTTTCGCGCGCAACTCTGAAAACCTCTGATAATTCACTTCTGAAAAATTGGTTGAATTTATTTTAGAATTTTATTCACCCCCCTCTAAATTGTTTTCTTACACCATATTCTCACCCAACAATTGGCATAAAGAGCTGGTCTTTTGATTATGTTAAAGTGTGTCTTAAAACATTTGTTGATGAAGGGAAAAAAATATACATTTCAAGATTACCAAAAATATGGAATCCAAAAAGCAACAAGAATGTTCTATTTGGGAGCTTTGCGAATTTCGGGTTTGACCAGTTCGGTTTACGGGTCCATTATTTAATGTATATATATATATATATATATATATATATATATATATATATATATATATATATATATATATATAATATTAATTTAGAAATAGTCTAAATTAATATAAAATATATTATAAGATATTTATAATATTTTATTCTAAAAATTACGGGTAGTATTTTGGGCTTTGTATGTTGGATTTTAGTAATTATAAATATATACATCTTCAGTGTTTTATAGTGTAACAGTCTTAAGGTTATACGGTTTATGGTCATCTCAAGGAAAAATTTAGAAAGACAAAGGATTTGGGAAACCTTTGGAGATATCTAATGATATTGAGAAATACTTCTAAATCGTGGGTTTGAGTGATTCATATATTGAGAGTTGGAGAGGTTGGAAAACACATTGGTAGAAATTAGGGGTTTGATTTTGGGAGCCTTCAGGGTTTGTTCTTGGAAACTTTGAAGGCGAAGGCTATTTTCCTGTAACTCATATATAATCTCTTGTAACAACTTTCTGAGTATAGTGAATTGGAGAGCTGCTCTCTCCCCCAGAGTAGATATTTTGATTGAAATGGGTAAACAAACATTTTGTCTCTTTTGTGCTTTATTCTTTTATAATTTTTGCTTATTGGTTATTATTGATGAAGATCATTTATTTTAGTTGCTATTGTTCTTTGTCTCACATATCAAAGTGTTGATTGAAATTGAACCTTGCCATTATTCACAAAAAGTGGTATGCACCATGGGGCAAAGGGGTATTGTTTACAAGTGAGCACCATGGTTAAATGAGAGATTGCAAAATTTTCCGGAGACAACAATTTTGGGTTGTGGAAAGTGAAGATGCAAGCAATTTTAACTCACGAGAAGTGTATTGAATCTTTGAAGGGTGAGGCATCGATGCATGCACGCCTTAGTAAAGTAGAGAAGCCCCAAATGATGGATAAGGCCAAGAGTGCCATTATCTTGTGCCTTGGGGATAAAGTTCTAAGAGAAGTCACCAGAGAGCTGACTGCTACTTCGATATGGGTAAAACTTGAATCATTATATATGACCAAGTCTTTGGCTCATTGGTTGTGTCTAAAAAAACAACTCTATTCATTTTGAATGTTGGAGAACAAATCCATAGTGGAGCAGCTTACATATTTTCACAAGATTAGTGATGATCTTGAGAATATTAAAGTGAAAATTGATGATGAGAACAAGGCTTTACTCTTGTTGAGTTTATTAACCAGATCCTTTGAGCACTTTAAGGATGCCCTTCTTTATGGTAAGGAATGTACTATCACTTTGGATTAAGTTCAGACGACGGTAAAATCCAAAGAATTTTCAAAGGAGACAGATTTGAAGATTGATGATAGTGGTGAAGGCTTAAGTGTCTCAAGAGGAGGAATTAAGCGTAAAGGGATGTCCAAATCAAAGAAGTTTGACAAGTCAAAGGTAAAATATTTTAATTGCCAGAAAATTGGTCACTTCAAGAAGGATTGTCATGACAGAAAGATCAATGATGATTTTATTCAAGTTGCAGTTGCCTTGGATAAGGATGGTTATGCGGATATTGGTACACTGGTTGTATCGAGTTTGGAAACTGAAGATAGTTGGATCATAGACTTAGGTTTCTCTTATCACATGTGTCAAAGAATATAATACTAAGACTTTGAAGTTTGTGCAAGGTGGAGCAGTTTGCCTTGGTGGTAATAAGGCTTGCAAGGTTTATGATATTGGTATAGTTAGACTTAAAATGTTTGATGATCGTGAGTTTCTTCTTCATAATGTGCGGTATGTTTCAGAACTCAAGTAAAATTTGTTATCTATATGCATGTTTGATGATCTAGATTATTGCACTAGAGTTGAACGTGAAGTGTAGAAGATTTTGCATGATGAAGTGATTATTGCTACAAGGTCTAAAATATGTGGTCTATATATTTTAGAAGGTTCAAATGTTGTTATTCATTCATAATTAACTAGTGAAGGCTTTCATGATAAGAAATAGTTATGGGATTTAAGATCAAGGCGTTATGAAAGCCTTGAGGCTGTTTCAGACGTGTATAATGAATTTTGCAGAAAAGAAGAAATAAAAATGCATGAAACTGCTGAGTTGGTATTAAGTTTTTGGGGAAGAACTAATGTCAAAGAAGCTTACTTATTTGGTAGAGTATTTCTTCATAGGAAAAATAGTAAAAACCAAGGGATAAACCTGTTAGAAACTATAACGGAGAAAACTCAATTTGAAGTGGAGTTTTCTACTATGGATACTAGTATTAGTGATGGAATGTTACAAAGATCTTTGATTATCATTTGACTCATGATAAGGTAAGGAGGGGATTGTAGCATCTTAAAAGAACGTTTATGCTACCTTGGGTGTTATGCTTTGATTGTGGCTGAAAGGTTGTAAAATTCAGAAAGAAGGACCTTCAAGGAGGCATATGAAAGTAGGTGGAGTCAACGACGATTGAAAAATCATTCTTGTGGGCTTGTTAGATTACCTAGGTAGAAAAGGGTGATTGGAAACATGTGGATGTAAGTGGCGATATAACGATTCAATGGTGCCTTGAATATGATCAAGATTATTGGTTAGAATTTCAACATGGTAGAGACCAACAAGGTTGTTGATGGTTAAATTAACATCAACACAGTTTCAAGTCAAGATGGATATTTTTGAAGCGTGCCTTAAAACCTTTGTTGATGGTTACATTTACATCAACACGGTTTTAAGCCAAGAGTCGTTTGACGATTACACTTTGTCTGTTACATCATTCTACCATAACTCAAGAAAACGTTACGGTTATTAGGGGACGATTACGACAATAAAGGACTCTTAAACCTAATTACTCTGACCTATTCAATATTCAGGGAAAAAGAAGAAGAAGAAGACTTGAGATATAAATAGAGGCTAGAGACCAAACAGTGGGAAGAACTGATGAATAACCTAAAAAGGATTGGAATCGTGAAGGATGGGGACAGTCCAGCAATGGTTGCCACCACCTATCTTCTCTAAAAACACCTTAAACACCCTCTAAAAATCATTCAGTTGTGATCTTTCCGATTCACATTGAAAAGATTGTCCAAATAATGCTTTAGGGTGAACATTAAGAATTACAATTATCTTGTTAACAAATTATGCAATATAAATACATACAAATTTAAAAAAAATTATTTATTTAAAATCAATTAGTATTAGTATTTTTTTTGTTAGCAAAAACTCTAAAACTAAAGAAAAAAAAGGTGATTATTTTCCAATAACAATCCAATTAATATGTATTTGTAATTGTCTAAATTGAAAAAAAATATTTTATGATTTTTTATTTTAATATTTATTGATAATTAAGTATGCATTTTAATTAACTTTTATAATATCCTTTTTTTAAGAATATTTACATTTTTTTTTATAAATACACTTCTTTTCTCTAATAATTTTTTATTTTTATGGTAATTTAAAATAAAAATTCATTTTTTCAGCTGAGAGGAAAATGATGAAATAGATGACAAAAATTCACATAAATAACAATTGTCGTCATTCAATATATATATCGTATATAAATTCAAATAATACGAAAGTGTCAAACTTAGTAACATGAAACTTTTGATAACTCTTCACCCTATATTCGTATAACGAAATTCACCGTTGGATAAAAATGTATTATTATATGGATCACGTCTATAAAATTTTACATCAATCAAAACTTATTTGACATGTTAAAGAGAATGATAAAAATTAATGATTTTCATAAAGTTTTATAAGACGTTAGTTTTTATGTATTTAGTTGTCATTTCAAATGATATCCAATTGATAAATTTTATAAACATAATCTATAAGATAATAGCTTTTAATCGAACAGTGAATTTTACTATACAGATATGCGGTAAAGAGTTATCAGAGGTGTTATGTTACTAAATTTATATATATATATATATATATATATATATATATATATATATATATATATATATATATATATATATATATATATATATATATATGTATATATATATATTAACATTGTTATTTTTTTTACTTATAATATCTAAATGTATGTCTTTTATTTATAAATAAATATTTATAATTGATTTAATTAAAAATAAATCATTATGAATTATTTTTAATTTTAATAAATTATTATTTAAAAATTTTAAAATAAAATTATCATATTTAATTGTAACTTAAAAATATTTTTGTTATTTTAAAAATACACACAATAGTTTCCTCTCATCTTTTACTTTTATTTTCTCTAATATCAAACTATTAAATAATCATCATTTTCTATTTCATTCTTTTCTTCTATATATATGTTCTTCATCAAATAAATTATAAATATATGTAAACAAAATTATTTCAATTTATTCTTCTCAAAACTTAAATCTCACTTTTATTTATTTAAGAACTAAATTAAATCTTATAATTTTTTTTCAATGCATCTTCGTTCATATATTTAAAACCACATGCTACTTACCAATGTGACACACATGAGTCACAAAATATAGTTGAATTTATGATAATTTGGTAGAAACATTAAGCTTATCCTTTTATGGTTGTATTTGGTTTTCCATTAGAACAATTAATGCGAATGTCTTACTAGAAAAACACCAACCGACCAATCATTCTGTTGAATATGACCTCTCCAGGCTAACATTCAAACTTCCTCGACAGCTTAGCATGCTTGCTTATGGTTTTGTTCTTAAAAACTCCTATAATCAGCATGTCAAATATCATAATAATAGAGGATATATTTGTTAATTATTCTTCTTATAAACTATAGTCACTATTTCGGTCTATGTGGACTGTGGAGGGTGTTGAATTTGAATTTTGGAGGTAAATGATTTTACACTAAGGTTAAAAAGGTTGAAAGTACGAGTAAAGTGTAAGAGACACATGGGGTTCTGTTACATTTCATGTGTGGCTCATCAGAGTATCATAAGTCCAACAATCACAAAAGCCAAACCATTTACAAGCTGGTTGTACAAACGATCGAGTACATTGTCGAGAGAGAAAACGCGGCCTTGAATAGAAGAAATTAAAATTTGAACTTCCACACATTTTGGGGGGCACACAATAATTAATTATAATAAGTAAATGGTATCATATTAACGGATGGAGAACGGAGGTAGTACCGGTGTGTAATTTTGTTTAGTCTATTTAAACTACCATCCTATCGCAATGGGAGGATTTTTGACCTTGTTGTCACGGTGATATGATGGAGAGTTCTTAGTCAAATCAGTCAATTTAACTCTCTTAGAGTGCACTTTTCAAAATGATGACTTTTCTAATGGAATTGGTAGGGACCTATCCCCGATCTGAAATAATTTGACTTCATCTAAGATTATAGTCTTCTCTTGATAGTTATTTTAAGAT
The DNA here is from genome assembly GCF_029867415.1 of Vicia villosa. NCBI lineage: Eukaryota > Viridiplantae > Streptophyta > Magnoliopsida > Fabales > Fabaceae > Vicia > Vicia villosa. The sequence continues at coordinate 116,777,993 of NC_081184.1, read as the reverse complement.
AAGATTCTTGCGCAAGAACCTTTTTAAATATTGAGTGATAATAGATTCAAAGGAGTCTAATGTGTCTTGTGTGTAAGTGTCATATAATTCACTAATTATTTATTTTTTACTTGTAAGGTGATAATAGATTTGTCAGAGATTTAGATTCTTTATTTTAGATTTTTAGATTTATAGGATTAGGTGGAGGTTTAGATTAGTTGATTTTATTTTGGTTTGTCACCTTGTCATTTGGTCTATTTAGAAGTCCTAAGATGATTTTCTTTTTTTATGAAAAGTCAACAGTTTTGGAGAAATTGGTGGATATGGTAGTCTTACTTCTTAAAAATGGTATCTTGATAAGAATTTTTGGTACTCCAGTACTTTTAAAAATGACTTGTGGAGCTTGTCTTGTGCCTAAATCAATAGAAGTTTAAACATTTGTCTAACAGGCTTGTGGGGGTGTTGGTTTTGATGGGGATATGTGCATTTATTATCTTTTAGGTTCAGTGTGTTTTTGCTCTCTTGACTTGCTTTGAGAGCTCCGATCTTATTATTATTCACGAGAATTTTTCCAATTGTTTTTTTTTCTCATGTATATATAATTTTTGTAATGCTTTGGTTTTCTTGATTAGCTTAGTATCTTTGGTGTCCAAAGCTTTCAAATTTTGTTTATCCCTTTAGGAGATAACTTTTGTAACTATTTTTGTTTATATATTGATTTGTCATTTAAAATAAATGTAATATCATTGCATGCATCACACACGTCTTCACCATTTGATCCAAATTTCAAATAAGGATTGTTCAAATAGCTAAATTGAGAAAATAATGTTAAGACATTTCTTTTATTGGTCAGAAATGAAACACTGTCTACAGTCATTAATGTCTTTAAGAAGCAAGTTAATAAATTAACTCCAAGAGTCTTTGGTTTCAGTTTCAACAACCTCAAAAGGTATAGGTAAATATTGGTAATTTGGATCACCCGACAACAATCAACAATACTCCATCACATTTGTTCTTAAGATGACATCCATCTAATCCTATAGATGGTCTACATGCCTTTGTCAAAAAAAATTGTCACATCAAAACAAATGTAGTACTTTTCAAATCTTGTTTGCAAGTCTGGTATGGGACACTCAATGTCTAACTTGAAGGTATTTTCTAGTGAAGCCATTCTCAATTCAACACCATATAACAATAGAAAACTATATTTTTTGCTATAGTCTCCTTTAACAACTTTTCTAACAAAATGTCTACCTTTTAAAGCCTTACATCCATAGATCTAAGTTGCATACATGAGTTTCATGTTTTCCGCCACCTCAAATAACCTCGTATTAGTATTGTTCTTCAGCTTATCAATAATCACTTTTGCAATCCAATCTCCCTTGACACTTTTATTGAATATATGTCTTCCACATTTGTGTTTGGGAAACAATGTCTAAACAGTGTATGTTGTGGTTCTTACAACCCTCTTGCATAATACAATGTAGTTACACTTCTTATGCTTAGAAACCACCTTACACCTCCTTGCTTGATTTTTTGCAAATATAAGTTTCTTACCATTAACAAATTATGCTCTAATATAACATTTTTGAACTGCCTCAATGAGAAAAATTCCATTTCAATCTTAAAATTGAAATCCTTAGTCGTTACATCATCTTCATTGAACCTAATCACATTAGGCATATCCTCACAGCTATCATCATCTACCCTACGATCAAGTTTGTTAGTGAGACACTCTACTTCTATGACATTGTTCATTTCCCATCTCTGGTGTAATAAAGTTATGATGGGTGGTTAACTGGTGGTGGCAACACCATCAAAGTTAAATGTATTTTTAGGTTCACCTACATCTACACCAACACAAAATCCTTCATCAAAACCTTCATTAAATTCATTTATTACATCCTCTTCACTATTATCATACACCTAGAACAAATTCATCACTTGATTCATCAATTATACCATCACACGAGTCAGCAAATTCCTTTTCCTTATTTTCTCTCTTACATGATCCATAAATGTAGAATCACCTATAGAGGCGTTGGGTTCAGTGTATATTTCCACATCATACTTATTTTCCTTAACAAAATTAGATAGTAGCATTGCATTACCATATTTTCTAAATGGCTTTAGGATCTTCTTCCAAACTACCACTCTCATGTTTCCTCCAAAGTTTCACAACATCAACTTCAAATATGAATTCACCCCCTAAATTATGCCACAATTTCAAAATAAGACAAAAAGCTAGGATCCTGGCTATCAAATGCATAAACCTCCCCAACATTGTACCTTAACTTAGTGTCTTTTACAAAACAACCCTTCGTATAGAAAATCTTGAATAAACCCATGTTATGTACAAAAAAAGAGTAAGGATTCAACTTGGTATTAAGGGCATAAGAATACAATATAACATAAAACCAAGTACAATCAACATTTTGTAATACAACACTAAATTTCAATGTAATACAAACAACATTCTACAATATGATACACAATTTCAGTCAAATACAAAGTATAAGTATAAACATTAACAGTACAAGAAATCCTAAACTATGATTCAAAAATGACTTTACAACTTGAAGGAACATACGAGACTAACTTAAACTACAAAATAGGTATTTTAATTTTTTTCGCAATGCTTCAATTGGACAATTATCTGTAATTTTCAATGCCATCAACAACTTGAGAGACCAAAACATAACACAAATTTCAATTCCAACAACAACTTAATAAACCAAACCATAACACAACTTTCAATGCTTCAATCGTACACATCTAAATAACTACAAAGATTATTATTTATAGAATATTATTTACAACACACATATACATTATTTCTCTCTCTCTCTCTCTCTCTCTCTCTCTCTCTCTCTCTCACACACACACACACACTAACTTAATTTGGTAAATAAATATAAATCCTTGCAAACTTGCAACTAAGATGCTTGAACAATTTACTTTGTAAACCCTATTACACACATGCCATTAGATACATAAAAGAAATGTAGGTGGTATTTATCAATGTATTATTCAACTTCTTTATAATGAAATGTTTATAAATCTAAATGTGTTTTCTGGTCATGTAGAAGAAAATTATGTGCGATACGAATCATTGATTCATCGTTACAAAATATTTAAACATAACCTTCATACTATATCTTTAAATCATCTAGCACTTGTTTCATACACAATAGTTAACAAATTTCTTGTGTCGTAGCTCTAAAGTCCAATCCAGCTCTTGAACAAATCACTAAAATTTATTTTTTACTTGTTCAAGTAAGAATGTTTATACACAATTAAGTATAATACACATAGCAGATCTTTGATCACTTACTGAACTTATATATTCAACATCAACATATGTTTCAATAGTTAGGCTTCCACCTTATTGTAAGTAGGAGTCTTCTCTTTGGAGTGGATTTGAGATTTTTAAAACTTGGTCTACAACTTGCAAATGTTTTACCCATTGATCATGCATGAATTGACTCAATCATACTAGCAGTATAAGTTAAATCCAGTCTAATGTGTGCTAAGTAAATCAACTTTGACACTTTCCTCCGCATAATCCCTCTAATGATTCAATGCGAATACTTGAAAATTTGCATCTAAACTTGCTTGTTTCTAGCAGAAGATCAAGTATATAATTTCTCCAACATGCAAAAATGCTTGCTTTTAAAAATGCTACATAAACTTCGAAGAAACAATGACACACCTTTGTGGAAGACACACCACTTGTCCACCTAAAACCTAAAGGTGGTAGGTGACTGAGTTCTCTCACTTATAAATGCTCAAGTCACCACATTCCTATCCAATGTGAGACTATTTCTCACACTTGATTTTCAACAGTCCCCCTCAAGTGTGAGTTTATACACAATGCTTCCCCTTAAGTGGAAGCTCTTTCTTCCACATACACTTGTACCGTTGGGGGAGGGTCGAAAGAGGAGCATTCTTACTATGTGGGACTTTCTTTTTAGCAACACACCTTTGTGGGAGACAAACCTCTTGTTCACATAAAACTTTAAGGTGATAGGTGAGTGAGTTCTCCGACTTATAAATGCTCAAATCGCCACATTCATATCCAATGTGAGACTATTCCCCGCACTTGATTTTCAACGGATGGGAGTGATGCAACAATATTATAGTTTCTTAGACAAATTATTACTTCGATTTATATTGATCTTTCACATCTTTTTCCTACATTAAAACTATCAAATCCTTTGGATTATAATCAATAAAAATTTCTCATAAATTGACCACTTTTGCATGTATGATCTTCTTTGATAACTTCATTCAGTTTGTTAAGGTGATAAATCGTTAAGAACCTTCTACAATAATCTCAATTTATTTTGGAAATATCTTGAAAACCTACTAACTTTTTTTACTTGTACATACGGAGCAACTCATTCAATTAAGAAACAACTCATTAAAAAATTCATCACTTACTCACCAAAGCTCTAAACTCTCATCCTTTCAAAATGATAGTAGTTTCTAAATTTGGCATTCAAGGAATTTACACTCCAACTTAAAGGAAAGTATTAGAATTAGTTGACAAGTCTTTATATTGACTTTGTCAAAAGCATTATTAGTTGTTAGCTATTTATAGTTGATCGTAATTAACTTGTAGTCATTTCAGTTACATTCTCTCTAATTCGTTTATATTTATACCTTTAACAAACTCTCTTTTCATACAACAACTATAAGTTTGTTAATTGTCCCTACCTATTGGGTTAGATGATGAGAGCCTATACTATATAGGCCATATTTTTTTGGGAGTGGTTTTAACTTTTTAAGCATGATCACATGGATGAGAACTTTAAAATTGTACGGAAACATTAAGCAAGTAGGGAAATGGATTTTCCATCATCAAAAAGTGAATATAATGAATGAATTTTTTATGAGCTCCATATTAAAAAATCTAACCGAAAAAGTAGTCTATAAATCCAAGGGGTCTCTCTTTTTTGAATGAGCACTCCCTTTGAAAAATTATACTCATAATAACAACTCGTGACGATTAATAATTTAATACTTATAACTGATTTGACAAATTTACAATATGCATTATTTGGAACTTGCACAAATTGTATAGTGACTTGGCCCTTTGCATGGGATTTCAAAAGTAGGCCATCTAAGTCAACAATGTAAGGATAACAAATGATCAATTATTTTATAATAAATTTTCATATATACACATATAAATCCTAAAGATTATACTAAAGCAAAAAAAAGAAAAAAGTATACGAACAATAAAATACACCTATTTACTTTTGGATATTAAAATTAATTTTCTTAAAAATTATATTTATTAATCTATAAGACATGAAATTATTATACCTTGAAAATCTATTGTTTCTTATATTAAAAAAACCAAATATCAAATGAGCTATGCTATATGTGACGAAAAAATTGGTCACGAAATTTCACGAATACGCTTTTTTATATATATCGGTGATCTAGCTTTCATATTTTCATAACAAGAAAGGACTATGTTTATCAAGTTGAAATTCACCGCCATAGCTCACTCTTATTGTAAGTCTATGAAAAGCTAAAAGCTAGATCACTTTAACTCTTCTCTAATAAGAATTTTAAATATTGATGCATTTGCAATCATATTTATTCTTGAAATGTTTGTTTTGATATGCATCATTTTGAAAACAGAGGTTAATTAATTAAATAGTACAAATGGTGCATACATATAATACATTCGCGAGAAATTCACGAAATGCTGTTTCGTGACATTAAGCATTTCTCATATCAAATACAAATAGGATGAAAGTATATTAAGTATGAAATACATTTTTTTTATTTTTTATTATTTTAATTTAAGTATATGTTTGGTTTGGCTTTAGAAAGATCAAAAGCAATTCTAGAGATATAGGGTCTGTTTGGTAAAAATAGCGGTTGACTGATAAGTTAGCTGATAGCTTATAGCTTATGACTGATGGCTGATGACAGATGGCAGATAGCTTATAGCGGATGGTTGAGACTGATAGCTTTTAAGCTAATTGAAGTGTTTGGTAAAATTAGCGGTTCAATTAACTTATAAATGTAAAATGACATAAAAGATATTTAATGTATAATTATTTTATTTTAAATTAAAATAAATTAGAAGGGTTAAAAATGGATATTAATTAAAATAATAAGGATAAAAAAGGAAGAAAAAACAATAAGCTATAAGACATAAGCTAAAACGCTATTTAAAATAGCGTCTAGAAAATAAGCTATAAGTTAGTAAAATAAGCTATAAGCTCGTGATAAAAAAACCGTTACCAAACAGGTCTAAATTATCATATGAGCTTATAAGACATAAGACATAAGCTATAAGCTCGAAAACATGTCTTACCAAACAGAGCCATAGAATTGATTCTGGATGATTTTAAGATGTTTTGTTAGACAAAAGTAAAATTGATTTTGTCTTCAGAATTGATTCTACGTACTTAAAGTTTGATAATTTATTATTCAATTCACTTTTACATAAACATATTCGAACATAAATCAATTCTGTTAAACTCAATTTTGCTAAATTTAATTCTGAGAAAATTAATTCTACCAAACTCAATTCTGTTAGAATCAATTATATCTACTGCCAATTAAACAAACCCTAAACACTTTTAAAGCTTGCATGTGCTACAATAAAATCTTCTTTTCTTGACACATTATTGAGAAAACTCCAAAGTAATTAGGATAATGCTAACTTGTGTCCTAGAGCACAAGTTAAGAACTAAATTAAGAAATATTGTCATGAAAATTGTGCATTAATTTAAATATAAATATAAATATAAATATAAAATTTATTTATTTATTATTTTTTCTTGTATTTTCTATAATCGAGTTTCTTAACTTGTACCATAGGGCACAAGTTAGCATTATCCAATAATAAAATACTAAACCCAAATCAAAATCAATATACCAATATTATCCAAAATTTAAGTCAAAAGAAAACAATAAATTTTTTTAAAAAAGGTTGATTAATTCTCATGTCCTTTAAGCCTAACTAAGAGCCCAAAAATAATTACCCTTTTAAAGAAAAAAAAAATTCAAAAAAAGAAAAATCGGTGAGAAAATAAGGTAGGTCCATGTTGGCATGACCAAGAGAAACACAGAACAGTATAACCAATAGGACTTGGTCCCACCTTGTCCTTCGTACGTTACAATTCACAAACCCCAATACACCCGTGGTCTGTCCTTTCTTTCCTTACTTGTCCCCACACTCCACATGCCACTCTCTCCAAAAAACCTCCATAAATACACCCCCCAAATACTACTTCATCACCACCCTCTACATTCTCCATCACAACACTTCACAACACCACAACACAACCACTTCACCCTTCTCTCTCTCTCTCTAAACAATGGCCATTAAGAAATACTCCAACAAACTTCCTCAACATGCAGTGTTGAAACAAATCCTCAAAAGATGTTCTAGCTTAGGTAAGAAAAACGACTATGACGATAATGAATACCCCATTGATGTACCAAAAGGTCATTTCCCTGTTTACGTTGGTGAAAACCGAAGTAGATATATTGTTCCTATCTCTTTCTTAACTCACCCTGAGTTTCAGTCTCTTCTTCGTCAAGCTGAAGAAGAATTCGGATTTGATCATGATATGGGTCTTACCATTCCTTGTCAAGAAGTTGTTTTTCAGTCACTAACATCCATGATAAGATGAAGAACCAAAACAAGAACAAGAACAACAACAAGATCAAGATGTTTGATATATATGGTTATGATTATTTGGAGAAGGTTGATGGATCTATAAGATGGATCAACAAAGATGAAGAAATTCTCTTTTTTTAATCTCCATTTTTTCATGGCCATTTGGGTATTGGGTGGGTTCTCATTCTTTCTTTTTTTTTTTTATTTTTTTTTTGGGAGTGATGTTTCAACAACCTATTTTTATTTTTGGTGGTGATGTTGTTATTATTATGTAACACTGACTTTTTACCTGTGATTATTTCATGGGTTGAAAAAATTGTAAAAAGGTTTCTTCCTTGCAGAGGTTCTGTGTAATGGGTACCCTGTGAGAGATGTTTGTTAAATGTGAATCAAGGCAATTAAGGTTCTGTTCTTGTGTTTCTGTTATGTTATGCTCTTGTCTCTTTCTTTTCATATTCCTGTTTCTGGTTTGAAGACTATACAAACAAGGAAAAAATTGTTATACCAAGATCTAGAAAGTTAATAGAAATATAATAAAGTTGTTACTAATTTTTATGATTTTTAGAAAAAGGTACTACTAATCTTTAGGGTGGATAGTTATTTCCTCCCATCATTTAAAGTGATTAAGCAAGTAAGTTAAATACAATAAAATTTTAAAATTTTGAATAAAATATAAGTTAATTTATTAAAATATTTTTATTAAAATTTGATGAAAAATTTTGGGGTATATATGGATAGGGTCAACCTACAAAATTTGGTCAAATTTACCCACAAAAATTTTAAAAAAATGAGCTGAGTCGGATAATTGAGTTGATATGAGTTTAAAAACTAAAAAAACTATTAAAAAAATAGGATTTTGGATAAATTCGAGCCCAAATTCAAAAAATTCATTTGTTAGACACTAGGTTTAGGATCTAGAGGGGGTGAATAGATCCCTTTAAAAATTTATTTGTTTTTAAAAATGTTTTCAAGGATGGCTTGTACAAGCACTCAAGGATCGATTTGCGTCTATTACGAACTATTATTGGTAGAATCAGATATGCTGCTAAACCTTTAATAAATGTGAGAATTGCTAAAAATGAGAAGTAGCTTGAATCAATTGATTTTACAAAAATATTTGCTTGAACAATTAAACACTCAAGCACCTACTTCCAAGGAATTATTGTCGAACACTTGTTGTGCAAATGTTGTTATGCACAAACAATTTCACTAACAGGTGGCGTGCAATAGTTATCAAATCAATGTGATCTAAGTGTGGTTGATTGTGAAATCCAATTGCAATTGACAATTACAATTCTCTATACAAAAACAGTTTTGTATCACAATTTAACACTTAGACTAATTATCGAGTTAACAATTGTGAACCAATATCAATAGCAAACAATAGAGAATAGGGAGAGAGGAACACAACGATTTGTTTAGGCAGTTCGCCGTTCGTCCTCGCTATGACTACGTCTGCCCCCAATTCCAAACGGGAACTGAGATAGTTTTTATTACTTTGCAAATTGTTATTACAAGAGAAGTTAAAGCAATAAACACACAAACTCAGTTTTGATGTCGATTCTTTATCTTCTCTCCCCTGGATCTTAAGCAAGATCAAGTCTCCCAATAATCTCGAATCAATCCTCCGGTTACCCCTACTCCCTTGACCGAACCAACGTTCTTCAAGGCTTCCACTCAGCTGAATCGAATCCAAAGCTTCTTGTCAAAAACCCCCAAATCAATCTGATCTTGGAGGACAAAACCCCAATGGTTTTATTCAATGAATCCCCCAAAATTCTTGGTGGACAAAACCCCAATGGTTATATTTTATGATAATTTTTATTTTTTGATGTTATCATTTATTATTTTATCATGCTAAAAATAATAAAAATAGATTATTTAATTTTTTTTAAGAAGATACAAATGTTGAATAATTTTTAGGGTTAAATATGTTTTTAGTCTCTATAAATATGACAACCTTCAATTTTAGTCCTTACAAATTTTTTCGTCAAACAATGGTTCTCGTAATATTTTTCGTCCCTATTTTTGGTCCCTCCCATTAGATTCCACTAACGGAGGCTTACGTGGCACGCCATGTGTCACGCCACGTTTGTTGAAGTCAACACAAAAGAAAAAAGACAGGTCGCGGAGGTTTTAAACCCCCTTTAAATAACTTTAAAAACAATAATTTTTCATAAATGGCAAATGTGTTTCCTCAACAAATATCCCCTCTGGTTGCATGTGTGCACTTTTTCAAACCTTTGCTTTTCATCCCTTTCACTTTTTCATCAACCAACCTCTGCAACGAATCTCTCCCATTAACTCCATTTCCCAAGAACCTGAAGCTCCTAGGAATAGCTTGGAATCACAAGATGAACGAAATTTCAAAATCCCAGTAAGTTTTTTTTAAAAACTTTTCACCAATTTTTCATCCATTATTAGTATTTATTTTTATTACTTAACTAGTTTTGTTTTGACTTTGATAATGTAGAAGAACGTAAGTGATCGGTAAAATAGCAAGTGTACTATTTTGCCTCTGTAGTAATAATAGGGAAATTCCCCGAATGTCGATCTCAAGGACTGCGTAGTAATATCGAGTTCAAATTATAGATCAATTAAACAAAAACTAATATTGGGGTTTTGTTTGCAAATTGTCACTAAACAATAATTAAAATAAGCAGAAAAGTAAATTGGCTTTTTGACAAATATGAGTATTATGCTAGGGGTATAGTGTGTGATTGTTCCTGTAATAACCTTGGATTTAGATCTCTTCAACAAGTTCATAACCTTTAATTACCGCCCTTTAGATTATTTTCCCCTAAGTCCTTAGTGGGAAAACCTTTAAACATTCATCCTAACTCCTAAGTCCTTAGATATTTATGATGAAATCAAGCCTTTATGTTATCAAGAGTTAACCGGTAACTATAGGGTATCCCTAGTCCTAGGTGATATCTACTATAGTCTAATCGTACAAAAACCTTAACAACCGCTGTCTAGCTGGTTGTTAACCGTAAATCAATCTTGTTGGTCCGACAAAGAAAACATAAAAACCTTGTACAATTAAATTAAATAAGAAAACAAATCTATTGATGAACTCAGGAATTCAAAATCATTACAGAGTCAAATTAGGGACACCCCCTAGCATTAGGGTTTAGTTACTCATTTTGTTCAAAGAAAACAAATTATAAAATAGATACATTACAAGAATTGAGATGAAAGTTGATCTTCAATCGCTTCCGTTCATGAAGACCTTCTTCTCTCTCAAACCCTTGTTTTCTCCAATCTTCAATCGTGTCTTCTCCTAGCCAAAAAGTCCCCTTTTTCATCATTAAAACTCTTCTATATAGTGCATATTCACTTAGGTTGGTTGGAAGTACCCAAAATGCCCCCACAGCTTAACCCATGGAAAAAATATGAAAAAAATCATAAAATCAGCGTCACATGCTGACACGGGCCGTGTCAGCCAACACGGGCACCCGTGTCAGACTTCTGTCATCTTAAAACTTATTTTTTTCTCCCAGGCCTCCTGACACGGGTGCCCGTGTCAGGTAACACGGCCCATGTCAGCCCATAACTTCATATTTTGGCTTTGAGTTCTTCATCAAAGTTGTAGCCCTTTTCGTTAGCGAAATTTTGCCACCGGAACTGCGTCAATCGGAGTTACGAAGCTCTAGTTATGATCAAAATACTACACACCTGTCACGATGAGAAACGTGCTGAAAATTTCCTGATCTCACACTTGCTAACACGAGACGTGTCAGCCCCGTGACTTTCATCTGTGTTGTATTTTCTTGGCCACGCTTCATCCTAACACGTCCAGTTTCAGGTGACACAAGTGGTCGTGTCAGACCTCATGTAGCTTGATTTTTCACTTCCTTCGAAACTCCCCTTTTTGTACTTTTTCGCATTGATTTGTCTCGATTTATTCCTTTGAGCCTGCAAACAGTAAAATACAGAACCAAAGCATAAAATGTAGAAGAATGAAGTAAAACGCTTGACAATATAAATCAAAGACAACTAAAATCAATGGTAAATAAATGTGTAAAAACCACTGATCAAACTCCCCCAAACTTAAACCGTTGCTTGACCTCAAGCGACAATTACAAGAGAAAATGACCTTCCAGGCACACCGGTGTTCATACATGAGATATCTGTTTGTATTGCTCAAGAGACAGTTGGTTCGGCATTCACATGACGCGACGAGTTTCTGTTACAACATTAAACCTCAAGCTCCCCTTTCGGATACCTCTCCAACTATGCTTTGCACTTAAGTCTCTTTCCGATTTTCCTCCTTTTTCATTCAGACAATCATATTAAGGCACTGCATTTTTAAGAATAATCATCACCTGCATGAGACGAATCAAGGCTTCTTATTTTCTTTTCCTGGCACCAAACTAGCAGCATTTGCTACTTTTAATTACCGATGAAATTTTCAAACTTTGCAGTTATATATTGTTCTTTTGGACAAAGTTTGGGGATCAATCTCCTTTGGGCTGAATGACCGGGTGAGGGTTACCCAACTTAGCGAGCCGATTGCCTTTTACCGCCTTTCCATCATTTGGTGCCAGCTTTATATCTCTTTTTTTTTCAATCAGTCATCATGCAAGTGAATCTGAATTATGCCAGACAGTATCAATAAACTACTCGAGGAGTACTTCTCAGGAGACAAGTACTATGGTGCAAATCTACACATTAGACTCGTATTTCTTTTAGGGAACCAAGGGTGTTTACCGAACCTCTTCTTGTCACATTATTCCAAACTTTCTGTCCTTAAACAATCCTCCCTTCATCTCTATATACTATTCCCGATCGCTTTTTAAGATCAAAACTCTTCAACAAAAATTAAAATTTCGGTCAAAATTTGGGTAGAATTCACTTCATGGTTTCACATCATACCCATAACATAAAAATTATAAAATGCAAAGAGAAGAGCCTCCCCCAAACTTGAACTAAACATTGGCCTCAATGTTTCAGAACGAGCTCGAGAGAGGTGACTCACAGAGGGTATTGCACTCCAATGATCACTTCCGAGATTTCACTAGAGATGCCCTCTTTTATTTCCTGAAAATAAAACAAACAAACAAACAAACAAAGAAATTAATGATTAAAACCGTGGGTTGCCTCCCACGAAGCGCTTCATTTAACGTCGCATGGCTCGACGGTCTATTCCCCTTGTTAGGGTGGCATATATGACACAAAGAACACGTCATCTTTATTCTTTCTTTTGTTTGGTAGCAATCCCATGAACTTAAAGTACCGAAGATGTTGCTGCCAAATCCTTTTCAGCTTAATTTTATTGAACAAGGCATAAATGTCTTCCAATACTTTGTCAATTTCTTGTCTTTCATCTGCCTTGTTATAAAAATAGTTTTTGGGAATACTCTTTTGTTGAAAATTTTCTTGTTGGATGTCCACCTCTTCACAAATTGTTAAATTTGTGGTTTTATCCAAAACTCGATCATCTTCAAGTTTCCTTATTTCTTCTTCCCCATATTTCTTTTTTACCTCAAATTCTTCTATTCTTACTGCATCCTCTTCATCTGATGTTAAGCATTTTTCTTCTGGTTCTACATACTCTTCTTCCAACTGTAACTTTCTCCAAATAAACCTATCTGGATAAAAGTTAGCTTCCTTACATTCATTCATAAGGATTCTTACCTCCCTCTTATATGCTTTGAAAATTTTAGTCGCCTCTTCCAAGGTGACTCCTGAATCAGGCGACTAACATGCAGGAGATACAAGTGGCAATGTATCAAAACAATACATAGCTACAAAACTCGGACAATTTGTTAGTAGCAAAGTATAGAAGAATTCATGAAGCAAAAATAATTAGCCTTTTTTTTCTTTTTTTTTTATATTAAAATCAAATTCAAATAAACAAAAACAAAAACAAAATTTTAGTTGACGAGCAACAAAATTTCAATTGAACTAAAATCATAACCTTTAATTACCGCCCTTTATATTATTTTCCCCTAAGTCCTTAGTGGGAAAACCTTTGAACATTCATCCTAACTCCTAAGTCCTTAGAGATTTATGATGAAATCAAGCCTTTATGTTATCAAGAGTTAACCGGTAACTATAGGGTATCCCTAGTCCTAGGTGATATCTACTATAGTCTAATCGTACAAAAACCTTAACAACCGCTGTCCAGCTGGTTGTTAACCGTAAATCAATCTTGTTGGTCCGACAAAGAAAACATAAAAACCTTGTACAATTAAATTAAATAAGAAAACAAATCTATTTATGAACTCAGGAATTCAAAATCATTACAGAGTCAAATCAGGGACACCCCCTAGCATTAGGGTTTAGTTACTCATATTGTTCAAAGAAAACAAATTATAAAATAGATACATTACAAGAATTGAGATGAAAGTTGATCTTCAATCGCTTCCGTTCATGAAGACCTTCTTCTCTCCCAAACCCTTGTTTTCTCCAATCTTCAACCGTGTCTTCTCCTAGCCAAAAAGTCCCCTTTTTCATCATTAAAACTCTTCTATATAGTGCATATTCACTTAGGTTGGTTGGAAGTACCCAAAATGCCCCCATAACTTAACCCATGGAAAAAATATGAAAAAAATCATAAAATCAGCGTCAAATGCTGACACGGGCCGTGTCAGCCAACACGGGCACCCGTGTCAGACTTCTGTCATCTTAAAACTTATTTTTTTTCTCCCAGGCCTCCTGACACGGGTGCCCGTGTCAGGTAACACGGCCCGTGTCAGCCCATAACTTCATATTTTGGCTTTGAGTTCTTCATCAAAGTTGTAGCCCTTTTCGTTAGCGAAATTTTGCCATCGGAACCGCGTCAATCGGAGTTACGAAGCTCTAGTTATGATCAAAATACTACACACCTGTCACGATGAGAAACATGCTGAAAATTTCCAGATCTCACACTTGCTAACACGAGACGTGTCAGCCCCGTGACTTTCATCTGTGTTGCATTTTCTTGGCCACGCTTCATCCTAACACGGCCAGTTTCAGGTGACACAAGTGGTCGTGTCAAACCTCATGTAGCTTGATTTTTCACTTCCTTCGAAACTCCCCTTTTTGTACTTTTTCGCATTGATTTGTCTCGATTTATTCCTTTGAGCCTGCAAACAGTAAAATACACAACCAAAGCATAAAATGTAGAAGAATAAAGTAAAACGCTTGACAATATAAAGCAAAGACAACTAAAATCAATGGTAAATAAATGTGTAAAAACCACTGATCAGTAAGAACAAGAGGAGGAAGTTTTAATGATCTTTCCTTTGACGTTTCGTCTCTCGGAACAAAAACACCAACGTTAGTAGCGAGATTAATGGGTCTTGATCTTCTTCCAGACACAAACTCATCCTCTTCATCTTCTTCTTCATCTCTCTCAACTCCAAGCAGACAAAGCCATTACCTTACTAGACCAAAACCAGACAAAATCAAAATAATGAAACACAGACACAGCACAGACAGTGTCATCATGCGGTCTTTGCCTGAAACTCTAAGGATGTTTTCAGAAAGAACATCATCATTTGTTGAGCATAGACTCTCTCTCCAAATCAACAAAGAAAATATGAATCACGGTGAAGATTTAGACACTCCTCCTCCATTTTCATTTTCAAATTAATCAGAAAACATGTACAGTGATCTACTACACAAAAGTACGTGGAAAGACCATACATGCATGCTCAATATTTCTATCCGAAGACAACACGTATAGTGATAACCGTATAACACCACTCATCAAAAGAAAGAAAAAAAAGAGCAATTAAACACATCCTATCCTAAATAGTAATAACCAATGCTTAATATATATTTGATGCCTCATGCTATCTATCTCTATATTTTCCTACTATAACAATTTTCATATTTCTATCAAAGAGCAATTAAACACATCCTATCCTAAATAGTAATAACCAATGCTTAATATATGTTTGATACCTTATGCTATCTATCTCTTTATTTTCCTACTATAACAGTTTTCATATTTCTATCAAAGAGCCTCAATTAAAAAATAGAAAACATGCAAAATCAGTTGAAAGATCACAGCCATGCATTACAAATGCAACACAACAACTTCATGAAGCTAAACGAGAAGAAGGTGAAGGACTTGATGGTGAATAAGAAGAGACTAGTGGAAATACCGAACACAGCTTTACTAGCACAAACAATGAACACACTTGTAGCAAACAAAGTAGTGGCGGTTCTGGTAACTTGAAAGCATAAATAAATAAACACTTAACAAAAGCATAAATAAACATGAAGATCTAATGGGACAGATGCATAAATAACAGTTGCCCTTACCTCTCACTTTTGGCTTCTCATTTTTCTGTATAATATTCTAACACCTACAATCTTGCAAGCTTTGTTGTTTCCCAGCAGTACTGATCCACCATCTTGAGACTTCTGGAACAGTAGCTTGTTGAGAAGTATACTTGAGATCTTCTTCCTAAATGACGTTCAACATTCCATTGAACTACTGATATAAAGAGAGTAGTCTTTCTGGTGATTTTTTAGATAACAATCTTAAATTATATAGAGCTTTCTGTTCTACACACTCAAGAAAACATTAGAAACAAAATTGTTTACATATAAAATATATGTGTTGTTACCATCAAAACTTAGAGATGAAGAGTAGAAACAAATCTTGTTCTAACAGATAGTTATTGTTAACATACTCTATAGATCATATAGAGTACTGAGCTGACTTATTGAGGGAGTAACTACATTCTTCACCATCATTCTTCATACATAACATCCCCCTCAAGCTAGAGAATATTTTCATCATTCCTAGCTTGCTTTGAAGATTTTTTAATGGTCCTACATGAGTGACTTAGTCATGATATCAACCACTTGCTTTCTTGATGCAATCGGAAGCAAGTGAAGAACTCCAACTTGAACCTTGTTTCTTACCACATGAAAATCTATCTCAATGTGGGTAGTTCTCTCATGAAATACTAGATTTGCATCTATGTGAAAGGTTGACTTGTTGTCACAGTAAATCACAAAAATAGAAGGATGATTGATGTGGAAATCTTGCAGTAAATACATGATCAACTGACCTTCGCATGTTGCTTGAGCCAATGCTCTATATTAAGCCTCTAATGTTGATCTTGAAGCTGTAGTTTTCTTATTAATTTTCCAACTAATTAAAGAGGTTCCAAGAAAGAAACACTAACCAATCGTGGATCTTCTAGTATCGGGGCATGCTCCCCAGTCAGAATCAGAAAAGCCTTTAAGTGTTAATGTTGATGATGCACTGAAGAACAAACCATTACCAAAGCTACCTTTGAGATATTCCAAAACATGTAATCTTGATAGCATGTGTTCATCACTTGGTGCATTTAGGAGTTGGCTAAGCTTGCTTACATTATAAGAAATCTCTAGCCTGGAATATGTCAAGTACGTAAGTCTTCCAATTAACCTTCTATATATTGTTGGATCAGATAGTAGGTTACCAGAGTCTTTATGTAACTGCAGGCGGGGGAACATTAGAGTGTTGAATGGTTTCACTCCACTTAAGTCAGTTTCTTGTAGGAGATCAAGTGTATACTTTATTTGACATAGTGTGATGCCTTCATTGGATCTGCTCACTTCAAATCCCAAAAATTACTTAAGAACTCCTAGATCCTTGATGTTGAACTTGTTATTTAAAAGGGTTTTAATGTTCGTAATCTCATTAACACTAATCTCCCTAAGACCAAATCATCTACATATACAAGAATCACTGTAAATAAGTCACCATTATACTTAATGTATAATGAATAATCAAATTTTAACTGAAGGTATCCTGACTATAGTAGAGTAGTGATAAGCTTTGTATTCCATTGCTTACTTGCTTGTTTCAAGCCATATAGAGATCTTTGAAGCTTGCACACTAAGTTAGGGTGAGATAGCTCAATACCAAGAGGATATTGCATATAGGAATGCAGTGTTGACATCAAGTTGAAACAATGGCAGTTCTGAGCAGCTGTAATGGCCATAAATACTCGGATAGTTGTTATCTTGATCACTGGACTGAAAGTGTCTAGATAGTCAAGCCCTTCAGTTTTAGTGAATCCCTTGGTAACTAACATTTCCTTGTATCTCTCAATAGAACCATTTGCATGTAGTTTGATTTTAAACACCCATCTACATCCAATAACTTTCTTATGATCAAGCAAGGTAACTAGTGTCCATGTGTTAGTATTCTGCAATGTAGTCAGTTCAAATTGAATATCCTGATTCCAATTTGTATTACAAATGGCCTCTTCATATGAATGAGGTTTAGAAATATATGACAAATTGAAGATATATTTGGTATCAACAACAATGATATTATGGTAAGATATGAAAGAAGATAATGGATACTTACTTGAAGAAGAAGTTGATGCATTAGCCAAATGAGTATATTAAACTGTATTCTCAATCAATTTGCAGTGATAATTTTATAAATATGAAGGAAGTTTAATGTTTCTTGTGGATCTTCTAGGTTGAATATAATAGTCTGTTGAGGGGAGATTGACTTGAGAAGGGTTGGAGGAAGTGGTAGGAGTAAAGTCAGGTTGAGTATTGGAAGTAGGAATCATAGGTGAAAATGATGTTTCAGAATGAGGAATATCACGTGTGGGTGGAATTGAAGGTTATATGTGGGATGTAGCAGGTATATGTTGAGATTCAAAGTCATGGGTGTAAGGAAACTCAAAATAATCAGTCTGATTGTGAGTGATATATTGTGTAGAGCGACTTTGAATTGAGGTATTATTAGGTAATTTGTAAGGAAAAATAAATTCAAAGAAAATAACATCCCTAGATAGAAAAATTTTCTTTTGAGATAAAATCAAATAAAATCTTACCTTTAACACCTATTTGCCGACCTAAATACATACATTTCAATCCAATTTCTTCCTATTTGCCTGAAGATTTGAAGCAAAACATAGATATCCCAATACTCTAAGTAGGTTAATATCATGTAAGCATTGATGCAGAATTTGAAATGGTGACTTGTTTTACAAGAAAGGTGTTGGTAGTCTGTTAATGATGTGAATGGCATGACAAAAGCAAATGACCATAAAAGTATAGGAAGTGGAGCTTGAAATAGAAAATATCTAGTAACTCTAAGTGTGTGTTTGTGTTTTCTCTCAACTATGTCATTTTGTCGAGGACTTCCAACATGTGAGGTTTGATGTACTATACCAGTTTCCTTATAGAAGTATTTAAGGATAAACTCACTGCCATTATTTGATCTTAGACATTTTATTTTTGCGTTGAATTGAGTATGAATCATAGAGACAAAAGCTTTAATAAGATGTCGAGTTTCTTATTTACATTTCATGAGAAAGATCCATGTAAATTTGCTTTTGTCATCTACAACAGTAAGAAATGGAGTATATTTTGTTTAGAAAAGAAACAGACATCAAAAGGTAAACCTGAGTACATAATTTGAACAAAAGTAAAATATTTATTTATTTCAACCAATTTGTAAAAGGAAGGGTGTCCAAATCCTAAATGCCAAATATTACAATGATTGTGATTAACAGAATTGACATAGGTAGACTGCCTCAAAAGTACAGTTTTGGTACAGGAACCATCACTGCATGAAGTTTATTGGAGATTGTAACTTGAGGGTGATTGAGAATATATAGTCCTCCTCTCAAATCATTTGCACCAATCATCTTAAGTAATATTCATGTATTAGGCAAGTAGAATTGTTAAAAATGAGTTGACAATCTAAACAATGAGTTAGCTTAGGGACATAAATATGATTGAAAGAGATTTGTGGCATGTATAACACATTGGTGAGAATGAAGGTGTTATCAAAGAATATATTCCATGCATAATAAGTGGTGACCATGGATCCATTTGGAAGCTTAACTGTTACGGGAGGATTTATTTTTAAACAAGAGAAAAAATTTCGAGAGAAGCAGGCATGACCAGTAGCTCATGTATCAAGTACGAATGATTCATGTGTGACACTAATAGGAACAATGCAAACAATACCTCTATTGGATTTAGATTGAGTGGTTAGATGGTTAATAACACTATGATTGGAGAAATTTGAAGATTGTTGAAGAAGAGCCAACAAGGCTTTATGTTGGTCTGGAGTAAAGCTTAAGTAACTGGAATCTTGATGTTGAAATTGTTCATCAGAATTATTATGAGGAACTTCATCATCATGAGTTCATCACGAGTAATATTGTTGATCAATCCTTGTTGTTGCCAATGAGGAGGATATCCATATTTCTTAAAATAATTGTCAATCGTATGATTAGTCATGCCACAGTGTGTGCAGACTCGATTTCCTTTGCCTCGGCCATTGGAGGATCTACCACCTCTACCATGTCTGCCACATGAAGAGTAACCTCTGGCTTGGAATTGACCAGTAGAAAATGCAAGAAGCTTAGATTAATCAATGGGAGTGATGGTTTTTTCTTCTTGTTGGACAAGTAAAGAGTAAACTTTGCTAATGTTTGGAATAGGACCCATTAACATGATTTGAGATCTAACAGCTAAATATTGCTCATTCAAACCTTTCAAGAATATGATAACATGATCAGAATCCTTTTAGCTACGAATCCTATCGATGGCCAGACAAGATATATCACAATCACATGCAGAAATGAGACGAAAATTATCCAATTCTTGCCACAACATTTTAACTTTGTATAGTAGAAAGAGATAATACAATTATCTTGCTTTAGGGTGCAAATTTTTTCTTGAATATATGAGATTCTGAACACATCACCATAATAAAATCAATCTTTTAATTCATTCCATATGCCTGAAGCAGTTTCTATGCACATAATACTCTGAGAGATTTCAGGATCCACCAAGTTGTTCAGTCATGGCATGATCATTGTGTTGCGTCGATCCCAAGCAATGAAGTCACAATCTTCATTAGTTGGTCTCGGTAAAGCCCCATTGATTAAGTGTAGTTTGTTCTTGGAACGCAACGCCATTGTCATTGATCTTGACCATGAATAATAATTTCCAGCATTCAACAATGGAGTCACTAATACAATAGCTAGATTTTCATTCAGATGCATGAAGTATGGATTAAGGATATCATTTTGATAATCTTTATTGGTGTTGAAATTCGCGTTTGGCCGAGTTATTGGAGCATGACCATTAATGATGCTTGAGGAGTTCTCTACTAACATGTTAGTAGATTTATGGAATAGAAAACAACGAAGAAGAAGAAGAAACAATCAATGAAGAAGAAGGAGGAAAGATGATATTTGTGATTATGCAATGTTAATGGTGATGGCGAAGTCTCGTGTCGATGATACCATGTACAAACTAAAATGAAGACACCAATGATAGAAGAATAAAAGCTTGTATTGCATAATCATAAATGAATTAGTACAAATTTGATTCTACAAGCACACCATATATATCACATATAATTGATTATTGCCACTAAGTAAACATAACAACTTGTAACAACCAATACAAGTTAGTTATTGTTAACCTAGCCTATAAATCATATAGAGTATTGAGGTGACTTGTTGAGTAAGTAATTACATTCTTCACTATCATTCTTTCTACTTAACAGTTATAATAAAAATTTATATTTTTATGAAATAGTTTAAATAACATGATAATTTGAAATAAAAAGGTCAATATCAAGCATATTTTAATGAAGCTACATTCAAACAGAGTATGAAAGTAACTAGTTTTCGTTTTGCAGCAGGACCAACCTAGATGGTCCTCTTTGTACTATTAATAATTAATGTTTCTTTCCTTTTTAGCCACAAAACACTTCTGACACTTCACAAACTTATAACTTCCTCACCAACTCAGCAACTTCCATCGGTCCCAAAAGAATGTTTTCTATTTTATTTTTTTCACAATTCAAATTTTTATTCATTTTTCAAATAAATATCTTCCCACATTTCTTTGTTGTCCATTCCTTTGTGATCTATGATACAAGTACATATGAGGTGATGAGTTGTATGGACCAACAATAAAAGATAGTATCAAAAAATTTAAATAAAGAATTCAAACAAATGCAAGTTGTAAATACATATGTGGTTTTAATTATGTTGTATATCAAGAGGACAATGTTATTACTATTAGCCTCAAAATCTCTTGTCTTCATCTACTTTTATTTTATTTTATTTTTTCATTTTTTAATAGTATTTATTTGTTCTATCTGTATCTTCCAATATTAATAATGCATGGCTTGCACTTGGCCTTGTACTTCTGTGAGTTAATTTATAGATAAATCAAAATTTTAATAGAATAATAAAAATAATTCACATAGTTTTATTAACTTGTTTTTGTCTTTCACTATGTTCTTTATCAAAAAAGAATCTTCATAAAAAGACAGAATGTGTTTATTAGTTTTTGCAGCAAAATGTGTTCCAGTAGGTAGATTTAATAGTCTACAGTTTAACCTCAACAATGACGAAAGATCAGAAGAAAGATGATGAAGTTTGGGAAAGAGTAACTAGTCGCAAATGACAATACTCTCGGAAGGCTCAAAGGTGGGACAATGAAGGAGACTGCATTTCGGTGCAATCAACACTCAGGCCCCTTATCAATTTTAAAATAGGTTTAAATTTAAAAAATAAATACAATTATAATAATTTAAAAAAAGGTAAAAAAATATAATTATGTATTTATTAATAATTTATTTAATTATAATTATTTTGAGTTTTGATCTATCTCAATTTTTGATATATTGAATTTTTATCCTAATTTTTTTTATTTATTAGATTTTTATTATAATATTTTATTTATTTCCATTAATACTTATGAAAATATTAAATGTTTTAAAATTTGGATCCTGTGTTGTTGCACTTTCTGTACTTGCATAGGGCAGATGATAACTTTATGTACAAGAAAAACGACTCACGAACCACAACCTTCTTTTATAGACGCATATCAGATGATTTTCATGCTAAAAAAATATGTTTTAGGTGAACGTTGTCTCTCTCAGATCGGCCACTCTGAAATAGGCTGCTGCAAGCTAAGACCTATTAACCGAGTACACAATCATGCTTCCAGAATTTTTGCTTTATTACAAGACTATTCTGCATCTCGTTGCAAGAGATTTTCACCTCAAGCACATCCAATGGTCCCCAAGTCATTGCAAAAACCTTCTAAGTTGGGAGAGTACAGTGCAAAGACCCGACGAACACATCTAATTCGTCAATGATCGACTTAGTTACTATAATGCTGACGATGCTTTCAAGTGCAAGCTACATACATTAACTTTAGTCGGACCAGCTAGAATATGGTTCAATGGTCTCCACAACGTTTGTAAGCTACTCACATATCCTTTTCATGGGAATTTAAGAGTAAAGCCCTTTAACTCTATGAAGCAACCCCACTTCATTCCCGTATAGGTAGACTATATCATAAATGCACCCATAATTTTGCATTCTAGCAAACATATGTTATATGTCTATTAAGAGAAAAACATCATCCTATCACATTTATTCTTATGACCCAAGTATTTTTACCCATTGGGAAGTATCTTCTGCTAAGTACTTCAATCTCTTTAATAATGTACTTTCATCATTGAACTCAAGACTTGATTTTATTCGAGCGTGAGTTGAGCATTGGTGATTAATAAGATATGGGCTTGTATCACATCCTTACACTATGCATTCAACATTGTATCTTTGTCAAATATTTCGTCAAATAATTGCAATATATTTCCATTTTATATTATTAGTTTTGAATATTCAAACACGCACATGACTAGGCCTTTTATTTATTCCTTTAAGTTATTTTATATTAACAGGTTGGTCCTTTAAGTGTTTTTTAACAACTTGGTCCTTTAAGTTTTTTTTTTTGTTGTTAAATTAGGATGTGACTTTATATTTTTTGGATGCTACTTTATGTATTTAGGATGCTAATATATATATTTTGTTGCAACTTTATGTATTTCGGGTGATTGGTTTTATCAAAGATAAAAAAAAAAAGATAAAAAGGGTAATTGTACACACATTTGATAATTTAAAGGATCAAATTGTTTCAAAACTTTTATTTATTTTTGATAATTTAACCAACTATCTCAGAAACATTGACAATATAGTCATTGAATTACTTTGTATCTTATACTAACATTTTTAATCATTCAAAGTTTGTTATTAAACAATTTAATAACAAAAACTACGATTCAAAGTTTCACTTTTCTATCAACAAACACACAACATACTTTTATTCATCACAAGAAACATGTAAAACAACAATAAACATGATTTATCAAATTTCTATATCCAAAACAATCATGTTCATGTATTTTATCATACATTCAATCATGTAAATCATAAACACATATCAAAATTAAGTCTAAATAGCTAGATTAATTTAAGGGATAAATATATGATACCCTCTGCCATTAGGGTGAGTTTTGGTTTCCCCATATTAATAATTTTTTTAGATTCCCCACTTATAAAACACATATCCCATTTCCACTACCCCTTATCCCTTGTTTGGCTAATTGAACAAGGAGAATCTATTGGTTCAAAACATATGAAAATAATTATATGTATATCTATTTTTGTCACATTTTTTAATAAAGACAAATTTAATACTTTATGATTATTATTTAGGAAAATATTAACCAGTAAATTTCATATTCAATTTCTTTGTAAATAAATACAAATTCATATATATATATATATATATATATATATATATATATATATATATATATATATATATATATATATATATATATATATATATATACTACAAAAAATATGCTCTGCAGCGACGTGGTCACCACATCGCAACATGGAATATCACGTGGCAACAAAAAAGTAGCGACGTGAGTGAATACGTCGCAGGAGTCAAAGTGGCAACTTGTAGCGACGTGGAGACCACGTCAGAAAGTAGCGACGTGCGTACCACGTCGCAACAGGGTTGCATGGGGAACATCTATCTGCACACACAGCAGGTGTGGCAGGTGTGGGATAGTGTGTTTGTTGACCAATGTAGCGACGTGTTTACCACATCGCTACATTAAATGCTTTTTTTAAAAAAATTTATTCACGCTAGATTTGTTTTGTTTTATATATTTTATATAATTAATTAATATATAATAAAATATATATAATAAAATATATATAATAAAATATATATAATAAAATATATATAATAAAATTTATATAATAAATTTATAAAATAAAATTTATATAATAAAACCTATAAAATAAAATTTATATAATAAAATCTATAAAAACTAATTTATATAATAAATTTGTATAAAATAAATTCATATAATAAACATTATATAATAAATTCAATTAATTAAAACTAAAAATTTAAAATTAATATTTTAATGAATTAAAATGTAGAATATTTTACATAAAAATAAATTTAAAACAAATAAAATACAAAATGTTTTTAAGAGGCATCATCCGGAAAATTATTATCCGGATTAAAATCATCAGCCACCCCGTCATCAAAAAAATTCTTCTCAATATGCATAACATCTAGATTATGGCGCAACAAGTTATCTTTCCAATACGGGAGGTCCCAAAATATACTTCTTTTTGTCCAATTGTGCGTGACTCCGTATCCTTCAATTCGACATTCTTTGCCAGTATCTGTAAATTTTGGTAGCTCACTAACTTGTTGCCATATAGCCCATGGTGACAATCGAGGTGGAGGCGCATCTTTCACTCGTACATCTTTTTTAAAGTTTGTCATGTTTCTTCTATAGGAGTGATTTCGTGGTAGGAATCTGCGGTGACAGTCAAACCACGAGCTTTTCCCACCTTTATCCAACGTGAACCCTTTGTTGTTTCCCATGCAATGCGGACAACCCATTTTGCCATGCGTACCCCAACCAGACAACATGCCATATGCTGGAAAGTCGTTGATGGTCCACATCAATGAAGCTCGCATTGTAAAGTTTTCTTTACGTGATATATCATAAGTCCATTCTCCAATCCACAATCTCTTCAAATCATCAATTAAAGGTTGTAAATACACATCAATTCCTGCTTTTGGACTCGAAGGTCCTGGAATGACGCACGTCAAAAACATGTATGGTTTTGTCATGCACATCTCAGGAGGGAGGTTGTAAGGGGTTACAATAACTGGCCAACAAGAATATGCAGTTCCCGACCCTTGGACATATGGAGTAAATCCATCAAAGCATAATCCCAACCTGACATTTCTAGGTTCTGCGGCAAAATCAGGATGCATCCGATCAAAGTGCTTCCATGCCTCGCCATCAGATGGATGCCGCATAGTGCCTGGACTTGTGTTATTTGTGTGATGCCATGTCATTTGACTTGCACTGTTCATTGAAGCAAACATTCTTTTTAACCTTGGTATTATCGGAAGATAAAACATGGACTTTATTGCTACACGGTCTTGATTAGTGTTAACGGCTCTACTTGGAACTTTATATCTTGGACTCATATAAAACTTACATTCCTCCAACAACCCATCTTGAGTACCAAACTCATTGTCGTAGAACAACATACAGCCATTAATGCAACAATCAATCTTTCTTACTCTTAAGCCCAACTTCGACACCAACTTCTTTGCTTCATAAAATGTTGTAGGCAAGTTGTCTTTCATTGCAGTTGAGTCCAATATCATCTTTACGAAGAATTCCAAACACTGATCAGGAACATTCCAATTTGCCTTGGCGGCCAACAATCTCACACACATTGATAACTTTGAGTCAGACGATCCATCAAACAACGGCGTATTCATCTCATTCAACAACTGATAAAATTTCTGCGCTTCCTCATTCGGCATCTCTTCCCCACCAAAATCTTCAGACTCATCATAGGTCACGTTCACACCAAAAGCATCCTCAACCATGTCACCAATCAGATTAAAGTTTTCCTCATATTCCACAGGCGGCCGACTACTTGAAGCATGAGAGTTGCTAGTCTCTGGTACGTTACTAGGCAGTTCTTCACCGTTAAACGTCCAAACCCAATAATTTGCAATGAAACCCCTTCTATGCAAATGAGCTGTTATTTCTCGTGGGTCACTAATTATTGGTCTACATTCACATTTAAGACAGGGACACCTAACTCCTCCTTCGCTTCGACATAATTCATGAGCAAACGCCCAACTGATAAACCCTTCAACTCCTACTATAAAATTGGGTTTAAGTCCCATTCTTCCTGGAAATGTTCTATCGTACATCCAACTACGATAATACCGATAATATTCCATACTGCATATTTATACAATCATTGTTATTTTGAGTTAGAATACTAATCAACTTGATATTATTCTTAGACGTATACTAGTTAATATATACTATTCTTAAAAATATTATTTAATAACAATACTACTAATATTTTTAACTACACATGTATATTGAACCTATGTTAACAATAAAGTTACTATTTTATTAACTACATATATTAAAAATATTATTTAATAAAAATACTACTAATAAATATTTACTATTATTAAA
This sequence comes from Vicia villosa, assembly GCF_029867415.1. Lineage (NCBI taxonomy): Eukaryota > Viridiplantae > Streptophyta > Magnoliopsida > Fabales > Fabaceae > Vicia > Vicia villosa. The sequence continues at coordinate 116,751,015 of NC_081184.1, read as the reverse complement.
AATATTATTTTTTATTCAACTATTAAACATGTACCAGATAAATAAATATTATATATTAAAAAGTACTACTCATATAACACCATAGTTCATAAAGATAATAAATATAACTTTTTATTAAATATATAATAAATTCTATATACAAAATGTAAATTTATAATATTTTATTTTTAATTTTTAAATATTAATAATATTTTGCAAACATAACTTCTACATTCATTAAGATTAATATGTATATTATTTTTAATAATAATTTCTATTTTAAAAAACAATAATATATATTACATATAAAACATATTCTATTAGATTTTTTTTAATAAAACTATTTTTATCAAATATATACAAAAATGATGTACTTTTAATTGTAGTTTGTTTATATTTCTATTTTTCAAAAAAATAACTTATTTTATATAAACATAAAAAATTCATAACTTATATGTATAAAAATATTCTCTTTTTAATATTTTATTTTCATAATTCATAATATAAATATATTATCTTTTTATTATAAACATAAAAAATTTAATTTCTATATATGCAAAAATAATTCTGTTTTAAAAATATTTTCATAATTTTCATAATTCTGTTTTTTATTTATATATTTTCGTATATATATATATATATATATATATATATATATATATATATATATATATATATATATATATATATATATATATTTATTCATGATCAAAAGATAATACTTAAGTATATAAAATTAAACTTAGACAAAAAACAAAATATATAAAAATTTATATTAAACTTAGACCAAATAAATTTATTTAGTTATGAAAAACAGAATATATATATATATTAAACTTAGATATTGTGAAATAAATATACAGAATAAACTCACATCCACACATATAAATTAAAACCTAACTAACAAATATACATTAATTTATACAGAATAAACTCACATCCACACATATAAATTAACAAATATACAAATTAGATTTATATATACTGAAATTTATATACTAAATTTATAAACTCACATCCACACATTTTTGTAAATAAAAATTTATTTTCACAACTAAATAAATTTATTTCAGTATATCACAATAAAAATAAAATTAAAAAATTACTAAAATACCTCTTCTTCAAATCTCCTTCACTCTTGTAGTACCTCTTCTTCGCAATTCTTCAATCTTCAATCTTCAATTCTTCAAAAAAAAACCCTAAGTTAAATTAGAAATTTAAAAGTTCTTAAAAAAAATAAAATTATACAAATAAAAAAAAAATTAGTTACCTTAGATTGGTATTTGAGAGAGTGTGTTGAGACAACAATGGAGGAAGAACAGGGGAGGGGGAGTTGAAGCTTTGGAGGAACAGTGGGGAGGGGGCGTTTGGAGAAGAAGAACAACAGTGGAGGAGAGTGTATAAGTTTCTTTTGGTTCTGAAACGTGAAACATATAAGTGGTTTCGTTTTGTGAATAAATATATAATGACATCAGCGACGTGGTCTTCACGTCGCTACTTTGCCACGTGGTTTCCACGTCGCTACACTTAAACGGTCATAATAATAATGACACACTCTGCCATATCTGTAAAAGTGGCAGAGTTATTTTCCCAAGTAATAGGTTGCGACGTGGGCCTAACGTCACTACTAAAATTCAAAAAAATTCAAATCTCCCTCCAGCTACAACGTTAAAGTTTGTATTTTTTTATTTTTTTACTTTTAAGTAGCGACGTGACTCACACGTCGCAACTGTTTTTAAAAAAAAGCAACCTCTGACACGTCTGATTATAACGTTGGATTGATTATTTTATTATAAAAGTTTGTTGTGACGTGGGAAACACGTCGCAACTACCTACGTGTAAAACACGCCGCTAATATATGTCGCAGGAGAACATATTTCTTGTAGTGATATATATATATATATATATATATATATATATATATACCAAATAAATTATACAAACTAAATAATTCACTTTATTACATGCGACACACTTAATTATAGATTTTTCAACATTGAATATACATTCTTAAAAGTGATTAATTACTAGAAGTTACTTCTATGCAATATAATGATTCTTTTGTGCACTTGAGTTCTTCTCTTTGTTCATCGTTTTCAATAACCTACATTAACTTTTAAAATGTCTTGGTTTATAACTTTCTTTATTTCTTTTCTTTTATCCATTTTCGTTGTAGTCATGAACCCCTTTATCATCTATGTCCATATTTTTGTCCTTGGACTTGATAGATTCTTCATCTTCCACAACATGTATTTTCTCATAAGTAAATTAGTCTTTAATATCTTCTTCTTTGCGATACTCTTCATTTAAACAAAAGTGATTACCCAATTTCTTTAGAGATATATCCTCTTTTTTATGTTTCAGAGTCCTTTTATATTCTTCCACGAAGGTGGGAGTTTTTCTATTATAGAAGACAGAGTGATGGTTTCGTCCATGCACATTTTGTGTTGTTTGTAATTATTAACAACATGTTCAATTTCATATAATTGTTTCATAACAGGTATATTATCTACCATTTTATAATTATTGAAATGGAAAACAAGAAATATCTTACTTATATCATCTTCTTACATGTATCTTGATTCTAGTTTATCCTAAAGAACTTTTGCAAATTGCAGGGCCGGCCCTAGGGGTAGGCCACCAAGGCTACCGCCTAGGGCCTCATTTTTTTATATTTATATACTATTATTTAATTAATTATTTTAAACAAAACCTTTTTAATTAATTAAATTAAATAATAACACTTATTAAAAATTTATAATAATAACAATTAGTTAGGATATGTATTTTATAATTGATTAATTTAAAAATTAAAGTCGTTTTATATTTTTCGAGACCATGTATAAATTTACGATGGTTTAACTGTAGAAAATTAATAGGCCATATTTTATTATTATTTAATTATAATTAATATTTTTAGGCCTTTTTAGCAAACAATTTAACCGTGAAAACTTTTGGATCCTTTGTCGTAGCCCGCCTTGCGCTTTTAAGTTCTCTAACATAAATAAATACTTGAAATTTAAGTTTTTTTAAGAGAATTTTGCTAATATTTTTTCAATTAAGAATTTTTTTTTTAAATGAGAACAAGTGTGCTTAGATGTATTGATTGTATTATCAATTGAAAATAAAAATATAATTTATTGATTTTACATCCTAAAAAATCTAAAATCTAAAATATATTATTCTAAAAAAGATATTTTTATTAAATTAAAAAAATTTAACTTAAATTTTCGCCTCAGGCCTCAAGATGTGTTGGGCCGACCCTAGCAAATTGACTACTTTGATATCTAATAAAAAATTTGACATACCGTTGAGAATATGACACATGCAAATGTAATCATAATTGTCCCATTGAAATGGTGGAAAATTGGATGGTATATTTCTATATTATTGTCCTTTCTAATTTGCAAGTGTCTCTATTTATAAAAAATAAAAGTTTATGTCACTTGCTGAAGAAAAAGACCTTTTAAATTCAATTATGTACTTTCCCTAATGAACAAATATATAAGTTCAGAATTCAAATAAAACTATAATTGATTTATAAATTGAGTGGAAGACGTGTCTTTTGCAACCCACACCGGTTATTGATACACAAACTGTTAGAAAATAATAAACTTTTAGATCTATTTAATGGATTAGATTTATTGATATAAACTAAAATTATATATATATATATACTTTCATACATGATCTTGTCCATTTTCTTCACCACCATTTGCACAATCGTTTACTCTTCAATAGTGTTTTTTTTTCTAAAATAGTTCTTGAAATTAAAAACTACTTTTTTTTAAGAAACATTAAAAGAAACTTATTTATTACTTTGTTATTGAAAATGAGAATGTATTCATTATGCAGAATTTTTAAAATATTTTAGATATGGATGATACACAATAGATATGTTTATTATCAAAACACAATAATCTTGAAAATATTACCAAAAAAAACATAACTGCGCATTCAATAATGGAACCTCATAAACAACTCATATGCGCATTCAATAATGGAACCTCATAAACAACTCATATGAGAACCGCTACATACCTTCGTTGAGTTAAATTTTGGTATAACTAATAGTGATATTCATGGAGAAATATGGATAGAATGATGTGAGAGTGTGTTTAAATTTTTTATTTTTGTTTACAATAAAAATAAACTACCATTAAAGAGTAGTTGGTTATATAAATGAAGAAGAAGAATAGACAATAAGTCTAATCCATTAAATAAATCTAACGTTTTTTTTTCTACTTCACCGGTGAAGAACTTAATAGAACACTCTCCTTAGACATCCCCTCATCATATATATTATTATAGAAATGCAAACCTCCAAACAATATTTTAGAAATTCCTTAATGATATTTTGCAATAAGCCTTGTCCCTTCTCTTTGGTCATGCCTATCTTTATATTGCATGTATGGAATTTGTTCTTATGAAAGATCCAAAATGGAGCTATACGTACGTTTGTCCGTCTAGATAAATCATCTAATCCAAGAGATGCAAGTCCAACATTGTTGTTTCAAGGTAGGTTAGTTACAAAAGTCTTCAATATATGTAGTTGATAGTCATTTCGGTTTTAGGTTTATATTTAATTCGTGTCATGTTAAAAAATTAAAAATATTTGCAAAAAAGTTAATTTACTAAACATGAATGTAAAATGAGAATTTCTTCACCCACCTCCTAACCTTCTTGCCCACCCCTTGTGAATTTACCACACTACCCCTTGTTTCGGAAGTTCATTTTCAAAAAGGTGTTTTTTTTGTAAAAAAGGTGTTTTCGGAAATGTATCTCCGAAAACGTGTTTTTTTTAATATAAAATACTGATTTCGGAGATACATCTCCGAAATAAAGTTACTTTTCAGAAAAATGTGATGTTTCGGAAGTTCATATCCGAACGCACCCCCCTTGAGGGAATTCGGAAATGAACATCCGAATTTATGTCTGGACAGAATCAAAATGAAAAACAACAACGATTCGCTTTATTTAATCGGGTGAAGATTACAACGATAATATTACTGAAAATTAAAGTTACATATTGTTGAACATGGGTAGGTGGGGATGAGTCAACATTTTGATAACGTCGTCCGCCGATCTTTGAAGTTTCGCGTCCAACTCGATCGGGCCTTTCGAAGAAAATCGGTCGAACGTTGTCCACAAAACCACTAAATCTTCGTCGTTCTTGATCTCAAAAGGTGTGAACTTAATTCCTCCCTCGTCGTTAAGCGATGGCGAGCAGTACTCGAGCTTGACAACCTTTCGATTCTCGGGATAGCGCAAAAGCGTGTTGAGCGACGGTATCAACTCCGCAAACGGCGTGTCGCGCGAGAAGCAAAATTGGAACGACATCGGGTAGCCGGTTTCAAAGTAGACGAATGCTAGGTGGGGGTAGGTTTGTGTCATTTGTGTTTTGTGGTGTGAAGAGGATGAAGAAGAGTGTGTAGTATTTATAGACTTATTGGAGCATTGATGGCCCAACAAACCTTATCCTGCCTCAGGGGACATTTCGGAAATGAACTTCCGAAAATAGGCTCTAGACATGTATATCTCGGAAGTTCATTTCCGAATTATGCAGAAACAGACTTAAATTTTACATTTTGTTGATTGCTTAGTGTGTTGTGTAAATTGAACAAATGAAATTGACATTAAACATAAATTAGACAAAGATGACATAAAACATACTTATATTATATATGTATTGAATCGGTCCGATTTTACATGATAAACAACAATACATACAAAAAATGATCGTTACAAACAAAAACGATCCGGAACGAACTAAAATTCACCGAACCAATCGGTGGATCCTAAGTCCAAAATAGGCACATCTTTCGACCGCTCTCTATTTTGCTCGCGCTCTTTGCTCATCATTTCTTCAAACTCCGTCATTCTCGAAACGAACGGATCCGGCCAAGTCTCCGCCTCATTTGAACGATGTGTCGTCCATTGACAAGAAGTAGCCGGTATAGGACAACCCGGTTTCAAAAACACTTGAACGAAGTGCCGCGATCGTAGGTACCCGATGCATATGATGCGGCCCGACGCGTCCAACTGCGGTCGACTATGAAGTGGAAAGAAAGTCTCACTTAGTCCAAACCTCGTCAAATCGACGCACACCATATCATATGCATTTGCTATAAGATGACCCATCTCGGGGAATGACATCCACTTCGAAACCGGAGCGATACCGGTAAGTGATGGAACAAGTGCATCATGAATTTTCGCAAACTTTTCTTGATTTTCATATAGTCGGCCGTAGATGTCCCGATAGGAAGTCAACTCCGCAATGAGTTCCCGTCGGACTAAAGTGTGATTATTTTCCCCTTTACCGAGCAAACCCGCAACGGCCCGATATCCACAATTGTCGTCGCCTCCAACATCAACGATGTTATCGATATATTTGTGCATAAAAAGTGGCATCTCATCAATGTAGACAATCGGTGATTTTTTGATCGGCGGTGTGCGAGGTGGCTTCGAAATACGGGCTCCTTTGTTACCACTACACTTAGACTTCGGTGTCTCATGAATTTCCGGGAACGATGCATCAACATGTTCAAAGTAGGAAGGAGATCGTTTTGTTGACGTGTCATCTTGTGTAATTTTGGAATTTTTCGGTGCACCTTTCGTTTTAACCGGTTGAGATGGCGGTTTCAAATCGGTGGTCTCCGGAAATGCGATCTTTCGCAATTGTTCTTTTATGTGCATTTTTGTTGTGTCGTCCGCTTTAGCAAACTTCTCCATTATCACTTCCAACTCGTCGGAGATGGTGATTTTGGAGTCATTTTCCTTCGGCGGGGCAAAATCATCAAAACGAAGTTTCTTCCAATGGTCGGCTACCTCATCCATGCGTATTGGTGAATTAAACTCCTTCTTTTTTGAAATTATACAAGCACACGGAAGGCCGTATGTAGTTCTTGTAACATCCCGATTTTTATTAATTATATTAGTAATTATATTATTTGGTGTTTTTAATAATTATTTGCTTAATTTAGTCATTTGTGATGTTTATTGAAATTTTTGTGTTTTAGGACAATTTAGTCGGTATTAGTTACGGATAGCGGACCAATATTTAATCGAAAAATTTAATATTTTTAGTATTAGAAATATTAATGAGTCAATATTTAGCATTTTGAGAATTTTTCGTGTAATTAAGATTTGACCGGAAATATGAGACATTGAGTTATTAGAGGATTTTATCGGTATTTATTTTACTATTTTATTTGACTTTATTTGGTGTGTCAATTAATTAATTGATTGTTAGATAGTATAATAATTGATTATATTAATTAACTTGGTGTGTAGATTTATGTCTATATAATTATTGGTGTTATTTAATTTAGTAACTAAAATATAAATAATATATAGTATATATTTTATTGGGCTTATTTAATGATGTTAGGAGTAAATAGGGAGTGTTATATTTAGGCCCATATAGCATATGATAGTAAGAGTCAATATGAGGGAGTGCCACATTTTCTTTCATTTTTCCTTTTCATTTTCGGATAGAGAGAGACAGAGAAAGAAAAGAAGAAGAAAAAAGGGAAAAGAGAAAGGGGAAGAACAAAGAGGAGCTAGAGTTTGGAGGAGACATTGAAGAGGTAAGGGGGAGAATCTTTATTATTATGAGTTAGTATAATTAGTTCAATGGGTAGATTAGAATTATTAGGTTGTTGTTAATTGAAACCCATAAAAATGTTATTTGATTGTGTATTTGCAAATGAAATTGGAAATTTATTTGGTAATAGAAATACTTTGTTAATATAATTTGGAATTTGTTTGAAATAAATGAAATTATGAAGTAGTATGAATGCTATATATATCATGTTCCATACTGTAGCGGAAAAGAAGAGAAAATATGCAGTGTTCTTTCTACTTCTTTTCTACTGTAGCAAAAATTCAATAGAAAGTGGGTATACCACTTAGTTTCAAATGACATATGTCTTATTAGCCACATACTGTAGCGCCAATTATAACTTGATTCATTTACCTACTGTAGCGAGAAAAAGAAAAGTATAATATAATTCAAAGAGTTCCGTTTTACCGAATATCCAAATTAAGCGGTATAATTAGTTGTCCGGAATTTAATAAAAATTTACAGGGTAGCTAAGTTTAATTAGTAGATTAGCATGGTGGTGTTATTTTGTTAAAATTGTGATTTTTAAGAATCGACCGAAATTGTGTTTTATTTAAATATTCTTTATAAATAAATTATAACAATTTAATAGAATTGTGAATAGAGTTGTTAGAGTTGTCAATAGAGTTGTTAGAGTTGAAAATAAGTTGTCAGAGTTGTTTTGAGTTATTAAGAGTCATATTTTTATTTGTTTTGCGTAATTTTGACATGTTTAGAGTTGTTAGTGTATGATGTCGGTGTTTCCTTTTTCGTTGAAACTCTAACAATTCATATCTTTTGAACCGTAACTCCGTTTGAGTCTTCGTTCGAAGCGTTAGAAAGCTAGCGCGATATTCTTTTCAATAAAAATGGTCTTGAGCGATAGAATGGTAGAAAGTGGAAATGAAATATAAATAGAAGTGAATTAAATTAATATAGTTTGATATTAATTGGTTAAACTAATAATTGAATTAATTGCGATGAGTCTATTTAATCATATTATGTTTGGACTTGGATAACTTATTCGGTTTATCGGTAAATTACGGTATTTTGAAAATTTGTCCGTAATTGTATTTTTGGCTCGAATATTTATGTTGAGAATAATATATTGCTATGACAATGATGTTGTTTTGATAATGTGTATATTCATATATATGTGGTAAATATGAATTGACATGAGATAATATGGATACTAGTGTTAATTGGACTTTGTGAATCGTAATTGATTAATTGGCCTTTTATATGTGAATGGTATGTATGTGTTGAGAATGTTGTGTACAATATTGTGGATAATTCATAGAGTGAATTATTGTGATATGCTAAATATTAAGATGGTAGAGATGATCTTAATTGCATATGTTGGATTAATATTGTACATACATTCATATCATGGTGTGCCTTGAAACAAAGGTGGTTTGCTTTGAAACAAAAGCGAGGCTTAGATTCTAGAGTGAATCGGAAGCGGAAAACTATATGTTTACATTTTGGTGGGCTTTGGTCTTGTCCGGACCGGAAGCGTGACTTGGATTCTAGATATTGAATCGGAAAGCGGTGAAACATTGGGTTCACATTGCGGTACCACATGCATAGCGTCACATATCTTGCATTGAGTCACATTAGAATTATGCGATAATTGATTATGTGAAGTTGATGTAGTTGTGATGTGTGTATGAGCTTGATAATTGAAATGAGTGATGTTTGAATGCATATTTGATTAAATGTGTGAATATGTGATAATTATGGTTGTGTGCGTAATTGAGAATATAATATTGGAATTGAAATATTATACTCTTTATACTTGTTGTATACTTGATAACACGTGAAATATCGATCAATTATTATTATCTACATGGCTATACATAGTGTGATTAATTACTTGAATTGTTGATTTAACCATTGTATCTTATTATACTTTCTTCATAATGATTCGTATTCTCACCCTTCTGTTGTAATGTTGCCCTCGTTTGGCGACATGCAGGTTCTGGAGTTAGTAGTTCGCGTGTGATCTTACTTGGAGTTTCTTCTGAGTTTTTGGAGATTAGGTAGTAAGTCGATGCTCTGGTCATGTAACACTGGGTAGACTAGTTATTTGAACTCATGTTTCTATTCCGTTATGTATTACGCTTGATTTGAGAACCTGTTATGTTATTACTTGATGTTTGATAGGCTCTTAAGCCAAATATTCCGAATTATGTTTTAATTTATGTTGATATGATTATTGAGACTTGATCATGGTATGGGACATGGATCATTTTATGAAACACATGAGTATTTAGTAGTTTCCGCTGTGAATGCATATTCTGGATAAAATATGATTAATTAAGAAGTGTTATTTGAAATGACCAGGTGTATCATATATTGTAGATAAATGATGTCGGTTTATAAAAGCTTTTAGTTTTTGAAAACATCGATGTGACACCCTTTTGAATTATATGCATGCTTATTCTCTGATTATATGCTTATTTATTTTGGGGTATAAAAGGGGTGTTACAGTTCTAATGGTGCACCCACATAAAGAACTATTCGTCCCCGTAGTCTCCGACCGCTTAGCTTCATGAAACAAAAAATTCAAACTCGTTCGAGATATGTTGTAAATCAATTGGGAGAATAGAATTTGGCCCTTATACCGGTGTTCCATAACCGTCTTGCTCCGACCGAACGATGTTTGAATTTCATTGTGTTGATTTTCAAGCATTTGGTTCACGGTGTCCCATCCCCGACACAAATCTCCCTTGCTATCACCCAACCACCTCTTGAAGACCGCATGTGCGGATTCAACTCGGTTAGTCGTGGTGCAACCAAGATGTCTAACTCGATTTGTCCAAGCGCACACGACTTTTTCTTTAACTTTGTCAAGAATGGTGGATTCGACATAATGACAAAATGTCCTAATGGAACCACACAAAGACCTAAAGTGTACCAATTTCTCGGTATACACTTCTTCGGAGTGTGCATCCAAAATTTCCTTCCATGCCGACATTATCCTTTCAACCACAACACCGGCTTTGATAACTTTACTGTTTTCATCCGGCCTATCTTTTGTCCCAACCGCGGGTTTCAACTTACTTCTCACGTTGCAAGTTATGTGATATCGACAAAGCATTGTCCCGGTCGGTGACAATGACATTTGGCATAACCTCTTGATCAACTAACAAAGACTTGCAAATTCCCAAGGCCCACGTAAAGTTGTCTTCTTTTTCACACTCCAAAAAAGCAAACCCCACCGAATAAGTCTTGTCCGTCGAGGTCACACCGACGATCTCTAGAAGTGGAAGCCTATACTTGTTTGTCTTGTACGTCGAATCCATGACTAGAACGGTTGGAAATGTGTTGAACAATTTGATACTTTCGGGATGAGTCCAAAAAATATCACGCACGGTAACTTTGTCCTCGGAGGTTCGGAAGCTTGAAACATAATTGTTATCGCCTAGAAGTTTCAAAAGTTGTTGCATTTCCGACCGAGGGCCCATATTTAAAACCTTGAGATTGTGTCGTTCATTGTAAACTTGCTTGTTTTTTGAAACGCTATCCGGTTTCTTACGCTTCAAATCGGCAAGTATGTTGCGAGGCGCCACTTTGACTATCGTTAGGTCCGATATCACTTTCCTCTCTTCGCGGGACAAACGACACGCCATTGGATGTCCGTGTAACTTGACATCCAAGGCATGATTATGAATTCCACAAATTACGGTTAACCGCCACAAATCATCAACCCTCCGAGTAGCACGCAACTTAAACGGACACCCGTACTTTCTCGATCCCGTGTCCTCGTGTTTTAGCACCCGGTTTAATTGTACATAACTACCACCCCGTTCGCAATTCAAAACAACGAAAGCTTTCCGCCTACTATTTCCGTTGTCCGACCTTAAAATAACAATTCCAAATCCATGTTTGTTAGCTTCCTTCCGAACCCAATCAATCAATTGTTCGCGATTACCGAAGCTCCGATCTTTTGTAAAATATTGCCGAACATCGACCGCATTAATCATAGGAGTAACGTCAATAACCGGATCGTTATTAACGTTGACAATTTCCGGAACTAATACTCCATCGTCTTGCACAATGTTGTCCGGATGCACCATACCTAACAAATGAATAAATTAGCAAAATTGGCCAAAACTGTTTTTTTTTAACTGCCAGGGCATATTTCGGAAGTTCATTTCCGAAATATATTAGGTAACATATATTTCGGAAATGAACTTCCGAACCATATCAGTTTTCAGCATAAAATGTATCAATCAATGTAGTGAAATAGGGGATGAAATGAGTGATGTTTACCTGAAATTGATGCTTTCTATGCTCCCTTTAACGTGATCAACGGTTTGAAACTTGATTTTAGGGCGAAAAATGGATGGAGATTGATTGGGTTTTAGAGAGGGGTTTGAGAAGTTTTGGAGAAAAATGATGAAATAGTGAAGGAGGGAAATTTGTATATGCAGCAATAGTTTCGGAAATGAACTTCCGAAAATATGCACGGATTTTGAATTTTTTTTGACTTCGGAAATGCATCTCCGAAAACACCAAAAATTGGGTGTTTTCGGAGATGCATTTCCGAAGTCAAAAAAATTCAAAAAAAAATAAACTTCGGAGATTCATCTCCGAAGCAGGGGTAGTTTTGGATTTTCGCTGGGGGTGACCCCATAGGGAGGTGGGTAAAGAAATTTTCATGTAAAATATCATATTTAGTTTAAAAATTTAACAACATTAAAAGAAATTGGTGTAAAGACAAATATTTCAAGAAACTAAAATTTTTTAATTTGATAGTTTTATATAAAAAAGATAATAATAAATTGAAAATAATATTTATAATAGACAAAATAGATTAAATAAAAAGCATACAAATAAATTCTTTTTTGACAATCATACTAAATGTTATTACAAGGAAATTGATGAAAATGGAAATACTATTAGCATTAAAAAAATTAATTTACTAAACATGAATGTAAAATATCATATTTAATAGTTTAAAAATTTAACAACATTAAAAAAAAATTGGTGTAAAGAGAAATATTTCAAGAAACTAAATTTTTTTAATTTAATAGTTTTATATAAAAAAGATAATAATAAAATTGAAAATAATATTTATAATAGACAAAATAGATTAAATAAAAAGCATACAAAGAAATTCTTTTTTGACAATCATACTAAATGTTATTGCAAGGAAATTGATGAAAATGGAAATACTATTAGCATTAAAAAATAAATGAGATAAAATTGTATAAAGAAACTACATAAATAACAAATGAGGTTAAAGGTATTGTAAACTAGTTTTACATAATTATTCGATAGAATTATACTCTTTAATCATGTTATCTCTGTATTGTTAAATGGAGAAAATTTATCTATAATTTTTTATGTGTGGTTTATCTTATTTGTTAATGAAAATGTGACAAGTATATTTTAACATTATTTCAGGAGAAAAGATAGGTGAAAATCACATGTGTAAGAGTAAATTATACACTTGTCGTATTCTTATTGAAAAATAGTACAAACCACATCTACAAAATTATAACTAAATATTTTTCTTTTAAAATTAAAAATGGGATTTGATTGGATACACTTTATTGATTCATTGATTGATTAACCATGTCTACTCCTTTTCTCATAACAAACATAAGGAAAACCAAATAAATTAGATAAAATAATAGTAGAACCTTAATTGGAAATATTAAACATATAATCATCTTAATAACATCCTTGTGAAGTAGATAAAAAGGCAAATATATAGAATGCGTAAGAATATTAAATAATGCTAAAGAAATTCAAAATTTATTCAAATAATTAAGATAAAATAAACAAATGTAAAATAATATAATACATAAATAAAAGTAAGGTAAATAAAGAAGGAATTATTGTCCAGTAAGTCCCATATAAAGTTGAAGAATATGCTGTGATATTCCTTGGGTTGAAAATCTATCCATCTTTCAAGTTCATCTTTTTAAAAGAAAAAGTATCACATGATTGACATATTTGGTCTATCACAAAATCTACCAAATTGGTACTGTGACCAGTGATTTTGGGATTTTTAAATGCAACCATTTTAGAGTACCTTCAATTTTGATCAATAAAAGTTATTTTTTATTGAAAAAAAAAAATAGTACCATGAGAGTCTAATTATCTGCTTTGATTGGCATTTGCAGCTATACATGCACGTTTTCTTCTTCTCCCACAATTTGAAGAAGCTACAAAAGGTAACAGTTGGTCGATCATAAATTTTCGTCACGATTTTGTAAATCCCACCATCAAACCAAACTATCAAACTGACTTCAATTTGACACATTACTATTATTATTATTATTATTATTATTATTATTATTATTATTATTATTATTATTATTATTATTATTATTATTATTATTATTAGGCAAAATATCCTTTTTGGTCCCTTAATTATATCCCAAGGTCCATTCTGGCCCCTTATCTTTAAAATGTGTCAAAGTGGTCCTTTAATTGTTCAAAAAAGTCCATGTTAGTCCTTTCCGTCCAATTTTTGTTAACGGTGTCAACTTTTTCATGCTGGCATATGACGTGGCAAAATTTTTTTATATTTAGTTTTTTTTATTACCAGGTCATTTTTATATAATTAAAAATAATTGTTTATTTTTTAGTTTTTTTCTGCCACCATCGTGAGCCTCAAGAACAACACGCCATCACCACCACAAACACCACCAACATCACCACCGCCACAACCAACACCACCACCAACCCCATTAAAGGAATCCCAATTTCTCTTCTTCATTGATTAAGCTTGAGAACCCGAACAACAACAACAACAACAACAATAAAAATCGAGTTGGGGTTTCTTTTGTTAATGTTTTTTCAGAGTTTTGAGAAAAATCCCAAATCGAAAGTTGTTGTTGTTGAATTGAAATGTTGTTATTGAAAATCGAGAAAACAGGATCCCAGAAGCAAGAAAGGAAACGAAATTGGAGAAAACAAAGAAGGACAAGTATGGATCTTCTACAGCACACTATGGTGTTAGGGTTTTGAAAATCACCTACACTATGAGAGATGGCTCCTAAACAACTCTCTTGCTTGTTTTCCCCTTGCGAGTATGTGATGAGATAGAAACTATGGATGATGCTAAGAATTGTTTATCCTTTATCCTTCGCGGTCCTTACAGAATATGAAGAGTGAGTGTTAAAAGCTTGCAAACTTATTAAAGAAGCTTTTCAACTCATAGCCCAAGCAGACCTGCAACTTTTTGATGAAGTTTTCGTTGATTAGTTCACCATAAAAGCCAAAATCCAAAATCAGATCTGGAAAATCAGTTTGCAACAACAACCACAAACTCAAAAAACCCAGTAACATCTCCAAACTCTAAGGCAAAAATTAAAAGATGAAACATGAAGCATCTGTGGCGGCGACGGCGGTGATAACTTAGATGTGGAATTTTTGGCGGTGGTATTGAACAAGAAGAAAAATAATTGGGCTCAGAAAGGTTGAAGAAGTTTATTTTTCAACGACATTCTTTGGCTTATTCCAATTTAAAATTCATCTAATTTCTACGAAGCTTAGAAAAATAATTATGGGTTTGATGTTTTTGGTTAAGATAAGAAGTTGAACAAATCTTATTCATGATACCACTTTAACACGTTTTGTTTTTTTTTCTAAAATTAAACAAAACTTTATTTATTTTGTTAACATTAAAACTGAGCCATTGGATGTTTATTTGCCAAGTGTCTTACATCCAAGATCATAAATGGGATAAATTAATGGTCATTTATTCATGTTATATCCACATCAGCATAAAACAATGCCACCTAGATTTTTTTTTGACTTTGACTAACGGAACCAAACGGAAGGACTAACGTGGACTTTTTTGAACAATTAAAGGACCACTTTGACACTTTTTAAAGATAAGGGACCAGAATGGACCTTGGGGTATAATTAAGGGACCAAAAAGGGTATTTTACCTTATTATTATTATTATTATTATTATTATTATTATATTAATGAAAATCAATATTAAGATTTGGAGTAAGTGTTCAACACTTACTTTTGGAGTAAATATATCCCTTCTCTTATTATTATTATTATTATAATTATTATTATTATTTATTTTATATTCTTCATCATCTTTTTTTGTCACTCATAAAAGTAATAAATAAATATTTAATCTTTCCAATCACCACCTTTAAAAATTACTCCCTCCGTTCCTTTTTAAGTGTCGTTTTAGCAAAAAGCTCTTCAACCAAGATAGTGGATTATTAGAGTTATTTTTCCTAGTATACCCTTATTTATTTTTCTCTTTCTAAATAAATTTAATCATACACTCTCTTTTTCCAATAACTAATTGAAAAATTTGAGGTGGAGTTATTGAAAAAATAAGGGTATAAATGACAAATCATAACATTAAATTATAAAACGACACTTAAATAGGAACAAAAAATTTCTTCTAAAACGACACTTAAAAAGGAACGGAGGGAGTACTAAATTACTTTTAAATGATTTTAATGATACTCCTAAATAAACACCCAAAAATCTGACATAGTTTGGTGAGGAAGAATACTCTAATTCTAAATCACTCATCCAAGGAGATGAAAGAAAGAAGAAAAAAAGAAAAATGGAAATAATGATTTGATGTTGAAAATGAATGAATGTAAAGGTTGAGGTACCGTACGGTTTGTATTGTATGTACAAGGACTGATATATGATGGTAGCAGGTGAACAAAGCTCTACCGTAATGGAAGTGGAATCCAGGAGGAACAACGCGTGATAGATGCCCCACCCCACAATAAAACCTACTTTTTGGCCGTCAAAGATTACAAATCAATCATCTAGAATACAATCTACAAAAGCTGAAAACTCCTTCAAAGTAATTTTAATCAACTAGCAGATTTTTTGGTTTATGAATTAGCTCTAATAGGCAAGATTCTCTCTTCCAAACCATTGGGGATTACTACAACCAGTATTTCTAACTCTTTGGACACTTAAATTAATGAAAAAATTCCATAAAAATATTGAAAGTAAATGTATAAAAATGAAGAAAAAATATAATTTTTATAATAGAACAATATTACCGAGCATACGACTCAAATTTAACTATAAGACTTAACAATAGTGGGCCGTTATATCTAACTAACATAACAGGTCCAATATTAATAAGCATTTTTATATAACTAATCCTAACATAAGAAAGTAATTAAATAAGTTTAGCTTGAAATTTCTCACGGACAATGTGACAATATTTCGATTTAATTTGCTTCTTCCGTTTGTGAAAGACTTGGTGGTTTGCAATTTGTATAGTAGATATGTTATCACAAAATATATGATAATAGGTTTAATATGATGAACTCTCAAGTTTCAAAGAAGGAAGAGTAACTGTAATACGGTGAACTGACTTTTATAATCGAAATGTGCGGTAAAGCATGAGTCGCCGCCGACTTTTATTTTATCCAAATTAATTAGAAAGGCTAAAAGAACATGAAAAACCTTTTAAATAAAATAGGGTTCGGGGGTAATTATGCAAAGGGAAGGTGTAAGGCATCCTTTGCATCCATGGTTTTCCATGGGCTCTTAATTGCTTTGCTCTTTTAGTTTTGAAGCCAAAAGTTTCAGAAAATGTAGAAAAAAGAGAAATAAGGACTTTAGCTCGTAAATGAGCGTAGCCTTATTGAAGATTTATGAGAAAGAATATGAAAAGTCTTTTTAGAGCAAGGCAAAGCAATTAAGGGCAAATTACCTTATAGTTTTGAAAAAGGAGTTCTTTTAGCCTTTCAGGGTGAAAGGGTCTATCCTTGCCATAAGAGGGCAGGAAGCCTTTCATTTGGAGGTTGAAGGGTCATCGAGAGTTCGTTTGCCATAAGACTGTCCCATGTCATAGGGAGGCAGGTAGTCTAAGGGAAGAACCAGAATAGCCTTTTCGTAGGTAACCAGAGGATACCTCAGCCTTTCGTAGGCAACTTCCGAGGGTCGATGTCATATTGGTATATCGAAGGCAGCATCATTAGGGTCTTATGACCTTTGTATTTATCGAGGCAACATGGCTGAGGTATCCTCGTATTCGAGGGACTGGCTATTCTGCAAAAATACAAGGCAACAGGCAACAAAAGGGGTTACCCAAAAAGTGGGGGTGGGTGCAACAATCACGAGATTATATTCAGTTATATTATCTTGTAAATTTAAGTGATGCTAATTCAGTTCAGAGTTACACTCCCTAAAATTACTAACCACAACCATTAATATTAACAGTGATAATGGGGGAAGGGAAATTGCAACCAGCGGAGGAGAGGGAAATTGAAACCAGCGGGATAAAATAAAGCAAATAGGTTTGAAACAATTAATAATTAGGGTTTAAGGTTACCGACTATGCGAAGCTTTGGCATTTGGCAAACCCTGCAAGGCGGGAAAAATTGCAAACAAAAAATAGGGTGAGTGCATTATCGATTCGGAGGCAAACAAAGCTAACCCAAAAAAAAATAAAAGAAATTAAAAATAAATAAATAGACAGGCACTTAGCTTTGAATTTGATTTGACATGGTTGGCGGTAAGCCTCAGATTAACCCTAAAAAAATGGCAAAGCAAAGGCAAAAAGTGAATATAGGCAAGACAACCCCTAATTTAAAAGAAAGCAAAATAGACTTTAACATAATAATGAAATAGAATACTTAGCTTCGGACTCTGAAGGTGCGTAATCGGAACGTATTGGAAAATTTGACCTGAAAAGAAAACACAAAACAGAAATACTCAGTGTAGGGTTATTCCTCGTAAACCCTAATCAGGATTCGAATTGAATATGAATTTATTAATTATTGGTCTCGTGACCTAATTAATTAAATCAGGATAAGAAAATAAAATCGGGTGTAAAAATAATTTTTATGAATTTTTGGAATTTAAATAAATTGAATATGAATTTTTATTGATTTTTAATAATTAAATCAAATTAAATAACTATTTTATAAAATATATATATTAAATATTATATAAAATAAATAAGTATTAATACATTTATAAAATTTATATATAATTTATATATAAATATATATATAACAATTTTTATTTGAAAAAAAAAACAATACATATATATGCATATGAATTAAAACTCCAGAAATGTAAACAACATCATGAACAACATAAATATGCATATGAATTTTAGTAGTAATGCATCAATGATAGGATTCGAACCAAAATTTGAATCGGCCAAATAAGAACTTACAGTGATTGGTTCTTGATGCTTTAGAGCCTGGGAATGATTGGGAAAGCTTCCTTGATGATCTGAGAACGTGTTGGAATCGATTGCACGCCTTGAATTGCATTGCAACACCAATTTGAAGTTTGAGTTTTTTGTGAACTTTTGTGCTCGGGTTTGGACTTTTGAGGGTAGAATTCTTGAACCCTTGTGATCTGCATTGCTTGGGTACTTATAGAAGATGAATTAGGGTTACTAATCCTGGAGAAAATCCAATTGAATCTTTGATTTCCATTAGAAAAAATTTGATTGAAATTTTCTTCATGTTCTTTCTAATTTTGGCTTTAAATGATTCAATCTCCTTTCAATCATTTATGCACGAAATTGAATCAAATATTGTGTTTAATTATTGATTGAATTGATTAGAAAATATAATTAAATCAAATTTTCTCAAATGTCTTTGATTTAATTGATTTAAATTATATTTTAATGAATATAAATTCAATAAAAAATCAAATATTGGTCAAAATTTTGTGGCAAGTGGATTTGGGCTCTCAATGTCATAAGGAACAAGTTTGGACCTTAGAAATGTAGGCCCATTAGCAAAAGAATTCAAACTCCTTCACATTTTTCCCTCCAAAATAGTCCAACTTTGACAGGGCCTATCTCTCTCATTTTTTGAGGTATGGAAGTGTTTAAGACTTTTTAGAAACCTTAGAGAGTCCTCTAACCAATTTCTTTGGTCTCATATCAAAATTAGTTTCCATGCTCCTTTTATGTCTTTTTGAAAAAAGTCACTTTTTGTTGACTTTTGAAAAAGACCTGTAATGTTTTGGTCCATATCTCTCAAATGAAGCATTTTTAGACTTGGCATGTGAGAGACTAAGTTGTAGAGAACCAAATTTCCTTCAAGATGAGCTTTGGATGGAAAATTTTGGATGTTCCATGTGAAAGTTATGGCTGGTCAAAGTTCAGTTGACTTTTCCTATACAAAACCCTAATTTAGAAACTTTTTTATTTGTTGATTTTTGATCTTTCCTTGATGAACCATGATCAATTCTTGATCAAATGGTGAATGATACTTCAATATGAGGATCTTGACAAAAATCAGGAGTTTTGACTTTACTTTGACCACAGTTGACTTTTAGGTTAACCTAGTCGACTGTTGACTCTTTGAACAATTGAGTGACCAATCTTTTGAGATGAGACTTGATATTTATCATGGAGATGATGTGAGATATATTGAGCCATGTGAGATGCCTTGGAGCCATTGATTTACTGATTTTCCTTTGAATAAGCCAAACCCTAATTCTCTGATCTTTGCTTAGGAGAGTGTGTCTTGAAGCTTTATGTATTGATTTGAGTTTGTATAAGAGAAATAGTATGGGCAAATTTTGGGGTATGACAGATGCCCCTGTTCAATTTTCTTAAACCTGAGGATGTAGAATGGTTTGTATACCAGTCGGAGTCTGAAGGTGGAAGAGGATTGAACACTGGAATACCCAGGAATTTGCTCTAGCTGACGATGAAGGGACTTTTGTCGGAGATGGGCTTGAAGATGTCATCCAGTACGTCATGCATTAGATTATGTTCGAAGTGTTTGTGAAGTAGTCTTCTGAGTGTTGATCGTGTCATTACTGTTTGTAGTAGATGAATTAGATCTTCGAGGTTTGATCGTGTCAGTACCGTTTGTAATACCTGAATTAGATCTCGGAAAGATGATCGTGTCTACATCGTTCGTGATGATAGAATTAGGTCTCCTGTCGTGTCAGCACCGTTCGTAGTAACTGAATTAGAATTTGGAAGCAGTTGATCGTGTCCATACCGTTCGTGATGATGGAATTAGATCTCTGAGATTTGATCGTGTCAGTACCGTTCGTAATACCTGAATTAGATCTCGGAAATATGATCGTGTCTATACAATTCGTGATGATAGAATTAGATCTCTGTAAAGGTCGATCGTGTCAGCATCGTTCGTAGTAACCGAATTAGATCTTGGGGAGATAATCGTGTCTACATCGTTCGTGATGATAGAATTAGATTCTCTTGTCGTGTCAGCACCGTTCGTAGTAGCTGAATTAGAATTTGGAAGCAGTTGATCGTGTCCATACCGTTCGTGATGATGGAATTAGATCTCTGAGATTTGATCGTGTCAGTACCGTTTGTAATACCTGAATTAGATCTCGGAAAGATGATTGTGTCTATACCATTTGTGATGATAGAATTAGATCTCTTTAAAGGTCGATCGTGTCAGCACCGTTCTTAGTAACCGAATTAAATCTTGGGGAGATAATCGTGTCTACATCGTTCGTGATGATAGAATTAGATTCTCTTTTCGTGTCAGTACCGTTCGTAGTAACTGAATTAGATCTTTGAAAATGATCGTGTCACCGCCGTTCGTGGCAACTGAATTAGCTCTTGGAAAGTTGGAGATCTCATTCATTTGTCTGTACCTGTATTCTGCGATAGGTATAGAAACATTTTTTATGCAATGTCATGATGTATGTGTTATGTAATGAGTCCCTCAAAATAAATGAGAAGCTTTGTATGTTATGCGTGAGTTCAGTATGTATGCGATGTATGAATATGTTTATGATTTATGATGTATGAATATGATTTAGGTTTTCTTGATTGAGAAACTAAATCTCCATGTCCCTGTAATTTTGTTGTCTGATCTTGTCTTAAAGATGCTCAGTTGGGGACTTATGTTTTTGCTTGGGGATGATCAGCAACTTGATGTACCCTGATTGGGGATAAGAGATATTGATAAATTTTGTTGGGGAACTATGTCTTTTGTTGAGAATATTGAAGATATCTTCTTGAGGATTGCTCTGTGGGGATATGATCTTGTGAAATCGGAATTGTGGGAAAGTATGGATGCCTTGAACATTGCCCCCAATATTATAGTAACTACCATTTGATTTAGGACACACCACTGAGTATTGATCAAGATGTCAAACTGAACTTGCATAGATTTGCCCCAGTTAGTAGAAACTTTGGAAAGATTCGCCTTGCGAGGACTTTATGAGATGTGCATCATGGGCGTCATGCCCCTCGTAATTGTAGGCCCAGGACAATGCCCCATGTTGATTGGAAATAGATTCAGATTTACTTGGATGCATGCCCCAGATTGTTTATGGCATCTTTGAGAGATTCTCAGAATCTTGACTTGGTTGCCCCAGATTGATTGGATAAAGCATGTCATGCCCCTTGTATTCATTGACTTCTAGTCAACTGAGTCCGTTATAAGGGATGTTGCTGCTGAAATAGTTCCGTCTGTCGGGATGACTTTTAGTCATAAGTCGTACCCTGTGCAGATTCTTTCTGACGCTAACATTTGAAATTATGTAGCAAAGTATGTTTAATAATGAATTCATGAGATGCAATGCATATGTCTGTCTTGAGTTTGTTGAAAAACCTAAAAACTAGATATGTAAAAGCATGATGTTTATAAAAACGTGATGTTTGCAAAAACGAAGTGTCTACTCAGCATTTGTGGTAAACCTTAAGGAGTCGGGATACCTTTTTGGTGACAGTATGCTTTCGAACTAACCATGCTTCAGTTAGGACTTTCAAGGGTTGTAACGTGGCTTGGTTCACGGTTTAAGAAACAAAAGAAAAAGGCTCAAAGTTTATTTGTACCCACCCCTCTTCGTAATAATCTTCAGTCCTAAGCTCAGTTAATTCAACTTATGCATTCAGGTTCCAAGAGACTTTTGGATTTGCACCTTTGATAATGATGATGGTTCACAAGCAAAGAGAACTTTTGAGGTGGCAGTCACTTCTTCCTTTTGGTAGTCACAACATTGTATTGTTCAGGAATTTATTGGCTTCTCTTCTTTCATCTTTTTGATATCCCTAACTTTTTCCTGAACTGTCTATTTTGAGCTTACAGTCAGCGGGATGCCTTGATTTTTGCCTAAGTCTTCTTTTGATTTTTGACTTAGCAGGATTTTCTTTGTATATATATTTTTTCATTTTTTTGTTTGAAAGGATATTGACTGCCTTGCTTAATGATTGATGAACCATCATTGGCTTTTGATTGACATCTCCAATACTCCTTTGATGTGTGCGGATGAACGCTTGTGATTGAAACCTTTGTTGAAAGGTGTACTGAATGATTCTCTTAAAATAGAATGCACAGCCAAATTAACTGAGACCTACCCTGCCCCAGGTTATGATCAAGGGTTTTAATTAGTACAAGAAAGAAACTTCTACTTCTTAGGCTCAAAGGGGTTGACGAGGGATTAACATCCTTATATCTCCACTGTTTAGGAATTGAAACAATGCCTGTACATCATCAGCATAGTCTGTTCAAAAGCATACTGTATGAGGTTACGGTATCATTTTCGTCATCCTCTCTTAAAAGGCTTACAGCTTAGCAGGAATTGAATATCATAAAACACATGCAAAGAAAAGACATAATAATTAAAAATGAGTGGTAACAAAGTAGATTATTCAAGACAAACATATGCAATGCACTAATGATTATTATTAAGACAAATAATGTCTATCATAAGTCGAATGTTTAAACAAACAGGAAAAGGAATTGCAAATGAAAGTAAATCTAATGATCTAAAAAGTTCATCCTTCTAAACATTAATCAATCTTGTCGTGACTAGGAATGGGAGCGGTGATCATTACAGGAGTCTTGGGATGATTGAGTTCAATTTCACCAGCATCTATCATGTCTTGAATATTGTTCCTTAATGTCCAACAACTGTCGGTGTCATGTACAGGACTATTGGAATGATACGCACACCTTGCGTTGGGATTATAGTGAGGAGAGGAAGTGTTGGGATTCGCGGGAGAATCCTTTACACTAATCAAGTTTGCTTTCAGCAGATATTGTAAT
This sequence comes from Vicia villosa, assembly GCF_029867415.1. Lineage (NCBI taxonomy): Eukaryota > Viridiplantae > Streptophyta > Magnoliopsida > Fabales > Fabaceae > Vicia > Vicia villosa. The sequence goes on along the minus strand of NC_081184.1, from coordinate 116,727,447 downwards.
GCTTGAGCCAGTGACATACTGATCTTTGTGAATTGAAGCTTAGGTGCCTCTGTCTTGCGCCCTTGTTGTGGAACTGGTGTAGAGATTAGAATTGTCCCCACAGATTGGTTGCGTTCATTACGACTTTTCCGATTGTACACAGCATCAGCCATATGAGGTTCCTCAGGTAAGTTGAAGTCAATGATCTGGTTGTCGATTAAATCTTGGATCTTATTCTTCAATAACCAGCAATCGTTAGTGTCATGTCCAATGTTATCGGAGTGATAAGCACATCTTGCATTAGGGTTATACTGATGAGACAAAGTGTTAGGATTCCGAGGCGGATCCCTCGACGTAATTAGCCCTTTCTTCAACATCTGTTGTAATGCTTCAGCCAAAGTCATGTTGATCTTTGTGAATTGTCTTTTAGGCACGTTATGTTTACGTGGTGGTTGTGATGCTGATGTAGAGATCAGAACTTCCCCAACCTGTTGGTTGCATTTGTCTCGACCTTTCAAATTGTGCACAACATTAGCCCTGTAAGGCTCTTCAGTTGAATTGAAGTTAATGATCCTGTCGTCAATTAAGTCTTGGATCTTATGCTTCAATGGTCCACAATCCTCCGTGTCATGGCCAGGACTATTCAAATGATAAGCACATTTCGCATGGTACTTATACCCAGGAGTGGGGTTGGTAGGAAATGAATATGGAGGCAATAGAGTTATCAAGTTTTGATCGAGCAGTTGTTATAGAACTTGAGACAACGGCATGGGTAATAGAGAAAATGATCGCTTAGGATTGGATCTCTGATTATCTTGACCACCTTGATGCTTGATCCTTCTCCTTCTCGATCAGAAGTGCCTTTAATTCTTCTTGCCCCTTGGCCAAGTTAAAGATCATCTCTTGGAATTGGTTGCTCTGAGCTTGGAGATTTTTGACAGATTGTTCAAGGTCCATGATGCTGAAATAAACAGCGAGGGAGGATGAGAGACCTATTGTAAGAAAACTGTTATGCGATGTTATGAATGCAGACGCAATATTTTCAAGGATCTTTAGGCTTTTAGTTAGCAACATTAGAAAATGATTTGGTCGCGTCTTTGTCTGAAGAAATTTGAACTTTGTCTTTGAACGTCTTTCTTTGAGAATCAAGCTCACCATATCGAGTGGGTCATCGCCTCTGATTCGGGATACTTCTAAATTATGAAGATACATGGCTAGAGGAAAATAAATCCTCTTTCCCCTTGATAGGTACTGAGTCTCTGAATTAAGGCACGTAGCTAGAGGAAAATAAATCCTCTTGCCCCTAGATAGGTATTCAGTCCTTGATAAGAGCACCTGAAATAGTGCGCCCTAAATCCCTAAGATCCTTTGAAAGGGTCAGTCAAATCATGTTATGCTTATGATGTCATGATGTCATGATGTCATGCGAATGCAGTTCATTAGGCACAGCGTGAGATAGTAAGGACAAATAAGTCCTTTCAACAAAACCTGCGAGGAAATGAAGGTTAGTAGCAAACACAAACAAGTCACACAACTCACGCAAGTCACACAAGTCACAAAATTTTGCCTTATGGTTAGGCTTGCATGTGGTCCAGAGGTATGTACCCTCCTCCTGACGTTTAGTTGGTTCAAACCTGTCCAATATAAAGATGGGGTTCTAGGGAGCTCATATCATTGACCTTTCTCGAAGGCGCTTATCTCAGTTCGGCAATCGAATCGCCAACCGAAAAGGTCCTGAAAGTCCAGTCCATATGAGTGTAGCTTCGAATATCAACCAACTTCATTCGGAACCAAAGCCAGCCATCTCTCTACTTTCTAATAGGCCAAAGTCAAGTTCGACTAAGGTTCTAAGGGCAAATTAGTGCTTAATGACACCACGCGGCAGCCAAGCATTTCCTCAGGTCGGATCCCAAGGAACACCAGGACAAACCAATGTGTCACACTAACGATGGCCATCAGATCAACCACATCAGTATACGCTGTGCAGTCTCCTTGATCTCATGCCATATACCTAAGGTACTCAGATCCGGGTTAGGATCTTTCACACAGCAAAATACCCAAAATAACCCTGCAAAATTAAAGCAAACAAAGCAAACAATAGAAAACATTTAAGGTGAATCCTAATCTTTTAAGGTAACCTGACTTTTATAATCAAAATGTGCGGTAAAGCATGAGTCGCCACCGACTTTTATTTTATCCAAATTAATTAGAAAGGCTAAAAGAACAGGAAAAACCTTTTAAATAAAATAGGGTTCGGGGGTAATTATGCAAAGGGAAGGTGTAAGGCATCCTTTGCATCCATGGTTTTCCATGGGCTCTTAATTGCTTTGCTCTTTTAGTTTTGAAGCCAAAAGTTTCAGAAAATGTAGAAAAAAGAGAAATAAGGACTTTAGCTCGTAAATGAGCGTAGCCTTATTGAAGATTTATGAGAAAGAATATGAAAAAGTCTTTTTAGAGCAAGACAAAGCAATTAAGGGCAAATTACCTTATAGTTTTGAAAAAGGAGTTCTTTTAGCCTTTCAGGGTGAAAGGGTCTATCCTTGCCATAAGAGGGCAGGAAGCCTTTCATTTGGAGGTTGAAGGGTCATCGAGAGTTCGTTCGCCATAAGACTGTCCCATGCCATAGGGAGGCAGGTAGTCTAAGGGAAGAACCAGAATAGCCTTTTCGTAGGCAACCAGAGGATACCTCAGCCTTTCATAGGCAACTTCCGAGGGTCGAGGTCATATTGGTATATCGAAGGCAGCATCATTAGGGTCTTATGACCTTTGTATTTATCGAGGCAACATGGCTGAGGTATCCTCGTATTCGAGGGACTGGCTATTCTGCAAAAATACAAGGCAACAAGGCAACAGGCAACAAAAGGGGTTACCCAAAAAGTGGGGGTGGGTGCAACAATCACGAGATTATATTCAGTTATATTATCTTGTAAATTTAAGTGATGCTAATTCAGTTCAGAGTTACACTCCCTAAAATTACTAACCACAACCATTAATATTAACAGTGATAATGGGGGAAGGGAAATTGCAACCAGCAGAGGAGAGGGAAATTGAAACCAGCGGGATAAAATAAAGCAAATAGGTTTGAAACAATTAATAATTAGGGTTTAGGGTTATCGACTATGCGAAGCTTTGGCATTTGGCAAACCCTGCAAGGCTGGAAAAATGGCAAACAAAAAATAGGGTGAGTGCATTATCGGTTCGGAGGCAAACAAAGCTAACCCAAAAAAAAAGATAAAAGAAATTAAAAATAAATAAATAGACAGGCACTTAGCTTTGAATTTGATCTGACATGGTTGGCGGTAAGCCTCGTATTAACCCTAAAAAAATGGCAAAGCAAAGGCAAAAAGTGAATGTAGGCAAGACAAACCCTAATTTAAAAGAAAGCAAAATAGACTTTAACATAATAATGAAATAGAATACTTAGCTTCGAACTCTGAAGGTGCGTAATCGGAACGTATTGGAAAATTTGACTTGAAAAGAAAACACAAAACATAAATACTCAGTGTAGGGTTATTCCTCGTAAACCCTAATCAGGATTCGAATTGAATATGAATTTATTAATTATTGGTCTCGCGACCTAATTAATTAAATCAGGATAAGAAAATAAAATCGGGTGTAAAAATAATTTTTATGAATTTTTGGAATTTAAATAAATTGAATATGAATTTTTATTGATTTTTAATAATTAAATCAAATTAAATAACTATTTTATAATATATATATATATATATATATATATATATATATATATATATTAAATATTATATAAAATAAATAAGTATTAATACATTTATAAAATTTTTATATAATTTATATATATAAAACAATTTTTATTTGAAAAAAAACAATACATATATATATTAAAAATAAAGTAAAAAAGGCTATGTAAAAAATAAAAAAAAAATGGAAAATTCTTAGCTTATGATCCAATGCTGCGCACGCGTGAGATCTATGGTGTGGTTGCAGCTCTGGAAGCGTTTGATGAATCCACCTGGAGATCTGATGGCTCTGAGGATGAGGGCGCATGGTAGTGCGTACGTCATAACACACACGATCCATGGATTTCAAAATAAGGAAACGCGCGCGAGTGTGCACCAATAGAGAGACGACGCGTCATCGTCTTCTTCGTCCCAAAATATCACAATATCTTTTACAGCGCTCTTTTACAGAACGCTATGAAAAGCCTAGATCTATTACACCTGTGCCTCAACGAATACTAGCAAATCATAATAGAAATTTGGCGCGATACCGTAAACGAGTTCGTCTCATCCATACGAATACCATGGTACCTGTCTTATGGCTTAATTTGTGCTAAATCAAAAAGCCCCAATCTAAAACCTAAGAAATCGCTCATGGCAAATCGTAGCTATCATGCCCAGAAACCAAATTAAAACTCCAGAAACGTAAACAACATCATGAACAACATAAATATGCATATGAATTTTAGTAGTAATGCATCAATGATAGGATTCGAACCAAAATTTGAATCGGCCAAATAAGAACTTACAGTGATTGGTTCTTGATGCTTTAGAGCCTGAGAATGATTGGGAAAGCTTCCTTGATGATCTGAGAACGTGTTGGAATCGATTGCACGCCTTGAATTGCCTTGCAACACCAATTTGAAGTTTGAGTTTTTTGTGAACTTTTATGCTCGGGTTTGGACTTTTGAGGGTAGAATTCTTGAACCCTTGTGATCTGCATTGCTTGGGTACTTATAGAAGATGAATTAGGGTTACTAATCCTGGAGAAAATCCAATTGAATCTTTGATTTCCATTAGAAAAAATTTGATTGAAATTTTCTTCATGTTCTTTCTAATTTTGGCTTTAAATGATTCAATATCCTTTCAATCATTTATGCACGAAATTGAATCAAATATTGTGTTTAATTATTGATTGAATTGATTAGAAAATATAATTAAATCAAATTTTCTCAAATGTCTTTGATTTAATTGATTTAAATTATATTTTAATGAATATAAATTCAATAAAAAATCAAATATTGGTCAAAATTTCGTGGCAAGTGAATTTGGGCTCTCAATGTCATAAGGAACAAGTTTGGATCTTAGAAATGTAGGCCCATTAGCAAAAGAATTCAAACTCCTTCTCATTTTTCCCTCCAAAATAGTCCAACTTTGACATGGCCTATATCTCTCATTTTTTGAGGTATGGAAGTGTTATAAGACTTTTTAGAAACCTTAGAGAGTCCTCTAACCAATGTCTTTGGTCTCATATCAAAATTATTTTCCATGCTCCTTTTATATCTTTTTGAAAAAAGTGACTTTTTGTTGACTTTTGAAAAGGACCTGTAATGTTTTGGTCCATATCTCTCAAATGAAGCATTTTTAGACTTGGCATGTGAGAGACAAAGTTGTAGAGAACCAAATTTCCTTCAAGATGAGCTTTGGATGGAAAATTTTGGATGTTCCATGTGAAAGTTATGGCTGGTCAAAGTTCAGTTGACTTTTCCTATACAAAACCCTAATTTAGAAACTTTTTTATTTGTTGATTTTTGATCTTTCCTTGATGAACCATGATCAATTCTTGATCAAATGGTGAATGATACTTCAATATGAGGATCTTGACAAAAAAATCAGGAGTTTTGACTTTACTTTGACCATAGTTGACTTTTAGGTTAACCTAGTCGACTGTTGACTTTTTGAACAATTGAGTGACCAATCTTTTGAGATGAGACTTGATATTTATCATGGAGATGATGTGATATATATTGAGCCATATGAGATGCCTTGGAGCCATTGATTTACTGATTTTCCTTTGAATAAGCCAAACCCTAATTCTCTGATCTTTGCTTAGGAGAGTGTGTCTTGAAGCTTTATGTATTGATTTGAGTTTGTATAAGAGAAATAGTATGGGCAAATTTTGGGGTTTGACAGTAACCATTGAAGCTTCACAAGTGGCATTGGCTAAGGCATGATATTTGGCTTTGAAAGATAAAATGGAAACTATGTGTTGTTATTTTTTACTTTTTCAAGAGTTGATGGAGCTTCTTAAACAAAAGCAAAAGTCGATTGTTGAACGTCTTATTTCTTGACAAGATCCCTAATTAGAGGCACTGAATACTATAAGGTTGTTGCTTGAAATTAACTTACAGAATAATCCTTGAGCATAACAACTTTGGTATAGCGCAAGATACAGAAAGAAGCTTATATAAAAAGCAGCTTGTGGATGTTCTTATAGTTGGTCTTGATTCTTTAGCTATCATCGCTTATAAGTAAAGTGAGTTGAGTATTTAGAATTTTTTGCAAATTTTTAGCTTTCAAGATTTAAGTCACCTTCTAGAAAACGTCTTCGTTTCTTTCTCCTAAGAACATCACTAGAAGTGATTCAAAGTTTCGTTTAAAGCTTTCTCCCTTTATTCCTCCTGCTCGTCGATCTCCTGTAACCATGTACCTTTCTAACTCAATCTTTTTTCCTTTAGTGTTCCTTGTCTCCTTAGCTAGGATAAGCGACAAAATTGTCGATTTAATGAGTGGTTCTAATATGGAAACCTCATATGGGTTATCTCTTAATTCTTATCACCCTTTACTAAGTAATGATCACATGGGAACAGAAATCATATATATATATATATATATATATATATATATATATATATATACACACACACACACATATATAGATATGACAACTATGACTCAAAAAGGGTATCTGAAACTCCTTGGAAGAACACAATCCTTCTTTTAGGTCATAACATACCCTTATATCAAATGTAGACGGAAGAATAAATCACGTTGAGGCCCATATGCCCCCTCTTATCTTGACGGAAAGGGAGGTACATGCCAATCTGAAAAGGAGGAACCTTACTAAAGATTTCATTCAGACCTTCTTGTGGACTGTAGGATGCAAACCTGGCGATCCTGAGACGTTGAAGCAATTGAATCTTCGGCGTCATCCGGGAACGCTGATGTATGAGTGGGTATATTAAAATATAGTGAGTACTTCCTTGGCTTTGAGCACCGAGGGCTCTCTTAGCGATGATAACATTATGGTTGGCGATCCTTCATAGTGACTAGTCTTTCTGGTGCTAAAGGAGGAGAGGATATGGAGCTTTGCCGATGATTGCATGGCCTCGTTTTATGAGTGCTTGTTTACAAGAATAAGACTTTGGCTTCCTATTAAGTGCCAAATTGTGTTATTTTGAGTATGTAAATAGTGGCACTTATCAATGCTTTTTGTTAATACTATTTGAATAATCCCCCGTTTTTGTGTAATTACGTTTACTTTTCGAATACTTTTATTTTCATACACTTTTATACTGTTTGATAGTTTTGTTGTATTTTTGTAGGTATTCTTGCGTTTTCGGAGCCTTGAGGAATAAAGTGTCGAAGACACGGCTGCGAGAGCAAAGAGGAAATAATTTTGCTGTACTGGTGCAGCGCGCTTCGCGCGCTAGAGGGTGCGTCGCGCGGCTTGGGAGCTAAAGAACATAAGTTGGCAGAAGATTGGGCGCGTCACGCGGTATTTAGGGCGCTTCACGCGTTAGGGCGGTTTAAGTGTTTTAAGTGAGAGCGCGCGTCGCGCGCTCCAAGGGCGCTTCGCGCGCTGTGCGTAATTCAATTTTGTATAAATAGCTGTAAACAGATTTTTCTAGGTTTTTATCACCTCTTCTTGACAAGTTGAGCTCTGATCCTTTTTTGGTAGTTTAGAGGTTGAGGAAACACCATTGGGTGCGACGTCATGTGGATTGATCGTGGATCTGTCTCGATTTCATTGTACCGGTGAGATCTTTATGGTTCATCTTCTCTCTTCCCTTTGTTTCATTCCAATGGTGGGTGATGTATGTATATTTCTACTCTTCTTGTATGTACATTTGTCGATCTTGGGATCGTTTATATATTCGCCTTACAAATCATCATTGTTGTTGTTCTTGATCTTTTTGCTTAAATGCTATGGATTTGTGTTGTTGCAGACATGGATACCATGGATCTTGATTAGGAATGATAACTGTTAGTTTCTGGTTTGCAGACATGGATTTAGGACTAACAATCGTAATGGGTATCGAGTCTAATGCCTCCGTGTTATTTGTGTCAGTGGAGAAATCGCTGATGTGAATAGTACGGTTGAGCTTTCGTCGGTGTTGCAGACATGGGCACCGATGTGGCATCTCGACTGATACCCGGTGATGTTGATGTGTATTGTGAGTGTCGAGCGATAGATCTTTAGATTTAAGTATTAGACGGGTAGAACGAAATGCAACTCCATAACTCTTTCTCTTAGACTATTGAGATTGTTTATCTGCTTTTATTTACTTTTCCCGCATTTACCTTTCCGCATCCAAATCATGAAACTTAGAACGCGAGATAGTCGAACGGCAGTTCTTCTCACCAATCTCTGTGGACACGATAAATCCCAGATAAATACTTCCAAATCTTTTGTTGCTTGCCGCTCTACCGTAACAACACTTCCTATTTTTGAATTTGAGTTAGTCATCCTTAAACATTTGAAGAATGCCCTTCCTATATTCATTCGGGGTCATTGGCATATGTGAGGGTATTCCAGCTATGTACCGAGCGTGTATCCTAAAAGCTTTCTATTAGCTTGATTTTCAATTTTTTTTCTTCCGAAGAGCACGTTCTTCAGTAACTTTTGTAACCATAGGCTTCTTCAGCTTTACTCGGTCGTCCCTTGGAAGGAAACGATTTCTCAAGACGTTTTGCATTGGTGAAGCCCTTCACTTCTACGAATCATCGTGTTTTCAATTACATCCGTGTCGACTCTCCTCGTTATTATCATTTCTCGTACCCAAAGTAGTGGTCTAAAATCCACTTCGGTCGAGATGTTGGCTACTATTATACCCAATCGGGCTTTATTTCTCTAAATGAAGCGACAATGAAGGAGGAAAAGTAGTCTTGGTTTTCAGGAATAGGTTATGAGGACAAGTTCAATCTTAGTGAAGCTCCCCCTACCAAAGTGAGGCAGAAGCAAGTTAATACTCGTGATATCTTGAGCGTAGTTAATCTTGAGGAGAGGGGGTCTTTGGTGAGAGAGGAATCTTCATGGTTTTTTTAACATGCATGATTTCATTTTGCAAATAGCATGAAAAGTAAGCAAGCTAAATATGTTATATTGTCTTGCAGATACCCAGGGTATCCCAACTGCGATAAATATTGGTACTACTGCTTCTTCCCATACTCATTTGGTGGCCACTGCTCCGTCTCCTACCTAAGTCATAGGAGCTTCGACTCTTGTGCTAGAAGGGGATCATTTTGTGGGTTCTGCAACCACTTTATTGATGGAGGAACATACTTCACACCGACTTTGATTAAGAAGGCCCGGGATGAGAGAAAACACTCTCTCTAAGGTGATTCTTCACCAAAACATACTCGGGTCACTGAGGACGATACTTCTGGGGAGGTGAATCATCTCATAAAGATACCATATATTTTCTCTTCCCGACTTCCATGCACTTTTGAAGACGATACTGATATTGTCTCAACATCAGACTTATCCTTCGTTTAGAACCTTCTTGTGTTAGAAAAATTGGAAGTGGCCTATAAGCTTGCTCACAACATGTTCAAATGTGCTTCTAACTTTTCTCTCATCTCTGCTACACGGGGTGATGCCTTGGCCATAGGTAGTCCCTTCAAGGAAAGGGGTGCTTAAAAAGGGAAAGATGAATTTATGGATTTGAAGTGCACCAATCTTCATAAAGAGCTTCTTGCCCTGCGGGAGGAAGTTAAGGCTACTAACTCTTTGTAAGAGGCAGTGATAATACATCGCACTCCTTATTCCTTGGTGCCTCACGTAACCAAGCTAAAAGATGCCCCCAGAGAAGTGGTATAAGGACATTTCTACTTTTGTTAAGGAGAAGGATCGCTAGGTTGAAAAGTACCAGAAAGAAGTAATGGCCTCGAAAGCTCTCCAAGACGAAGTGGCAGACTTGAGTCGGCTGCTTCATGATGCTCTTGAGAAGACCATGCGGGGTTTGCTTGGAGTTCGAGAACAAGTTGAGGAACAGACGAGGAAGTTCTATCCTGGCACTCTGATTTATGCTGAAGCAGCAGATCCTTTTATGTTTGTTTCCATGGTGACTCAAGGAAGTGGTATCGGTGTCTAGAAAGCGGAATTATAAAAATAAGCATGCTCCGCATATCATATAATTCTCATGAAAATACTTTATTAAAAACCAAATAAATATGGTAAAAGTCTCCTTAAAACAACGACGAGAGTATAACATCCAACTATTTAAATAACATAAATAGAATTAACAACATCGTTTGTCCCATCCAGTGTGACAGATCAGAGCAACGTAATTCTAAGAACTCAAAATGAAAAAAAGAGAAAAGAAACCTCAACGCCTTCCTCCATATCTAAATGACTACTCTACTACCTGCTTATTTGTACTCTGAATAGGATCATAGACCATAATAACAACAAGGGTGAGAATTCACATTAATAATATAAACGGTATAAACTGCAAATTAGAATTCAAACATTTACACACTCATCAAGAAATCACACAATGTCACTTCACAGCTAAATTCTCATACCCAAATCAACACCATACACAATTATAATTAAGCATATAAATCCTATATGCAATGTGACTCAACTATAAAACTTAATGCACTATGTGGTACCAACTCAACAATTCAGTTCTCTCATGAACCGGATCCCATCTCTGAACCCATGAGCCCCCTCTCTGAGCTTGGGACAAACCGCTAGTCCCCTCTATGAACTAGCGAACATGCCTCTTGACACAACTCCATGATGCAATGCTCATGTACATCAATTCACAACAATATTCATGCGATAAGACCCATCTCTGATCTTCACATAATGCACTGACTACTCAAGTAATCCCCTCCACAGATTACTACACCACAAAAAATATAACTATCATCAGTTATCGTGCTCACACATCATCATATACTTATCACAGCATATAAATGTTCATCACAACATAACAATAAACAACTCAAACACTCCCATCATTCATCGGTTATTTCATAAATTCGATTAACATATGTTTGATTATCAATTCACAACAAAATAACATCAAACAATAGCTAACAGTAGCCAAACCATCAACAAAATTTAGAAAATAAAAAATTAGATCTTAATACGAGCAAACATATCAATTATGCAATTTCCAAGTTCATGGCAACCTTGGTCGTCACATGCATGACGCCCTCCTTGGACATCATAACACAAAACTCCACATCTATCAAAACCGTGATGACCCGCTCTACATTTGAGTGTGGGGTCTATGGCGACCTTGCCTGCCATGGCCATGAAGCCCGCCATGGATCTATAGAAGGCCAAAATTTGTTTTTTTTTCATGGAGTCCAATTCAGAACTCAGTTCTCTTGCTTGTGTGCTTGAGCAATCAGAAGTCTCTTGCTTGTATGCTTGAGTATTGAAGTCTCTTGCTCGTGTATTTGGACATTGGAAGTCTCTTGCTAGCTAGTGTGCTTGAGAAACTTATAATCAGATTTGGTTATAGTGCAAGGGACTAGACTACTCTTGATTTGTAGGAGGAACCAAGATAATTGCTTGCGTGTTGTCTTGCTCTCTTATTTATTATTGATCAATACTATCAGATGTTATCTCTATCAGACTCTGACTTAGATTCTGACCTTGTGACCAGAATTTGATAAGAGATTTTAACAAAAAAAGAAGTAAAAGTCAACATAATTTAACCTCATTCTTTTGTTTTTCTCACCTTTACAAATTGGGTCACACATTCACTTAAAGGTCAAATACTCACAAAAACAAGTGACAGCGACACCACATATTCACCAAAACCTTAAGGTAATAGTTGTATGGGTCCTCTCACTTATAAAGTGCTCAAGCTTCACTTTTCCAAGCAATGTGAGACTTCGAACCCACACTTGTTTTTCAACACAACTCACACTTGTTTCTCAACAATCTCTCTCTAAAGTATGAGTCTGTTCACTATGTTCCCCCTCAAACGGAAGCTCTTTAATTCACATACTTGTACTGCCGTTGACAGACATCCTTATTCTTCATAGGCACTACAATGGGACACGTTGGCTGATCACCACCATGTAAAGAAGAATTTAGATACAAGGAGACGGTCCCATACTTGAACCATCGACTCTGATACCATTGATAGGTAAATTGATGGATAATTATGAGGGAGAAACATTCACATTTGGTCAAACATTCACCTAAAGGTCAAGTACTTACTCTAAAAAATAAGAGAGACACAACATATCCATTTAAAACCTCAAGATAATGGGTTTATGAGTCCTCTCACTTATAAAGTGTTTAACCTTTATTTTTCCAAATAATATGGAACTTATAACTCATACTTGTTTCACAACACAACTACCACTTATTTTTCTCAACAAATGGCTCATAGTTTGGCTGATAGAATTTATTACCATATATAATGACAACAATATGAGAGATATATATTTACTTACTATCAGTATATGCTCATTACATTTGAGAGCTCAAAGTTTACATTTATCCATATTTATACATATTGTAATCATGAAATTTGTTACATTATAACTAGGGTTAATTACATACTCTAATTTCCCCAACTAACTCACTAACCATCAAACCAACTTTTAAAAAATAACATGCCTATAAATAGTTGTTATACTCTCTAATACTTAGTATCCAATACACCACTCCAAGTCTTTTACAACAAGTATCTAAAAACCTAAAGAAACTCAAGTTTATATAAAAAATAAAAATAAAATCAATAAAATATAAATTACTGTTATGACTAAGTGTCGTCAATTTTTTTGTTTTAAAATCTATTTCAATATTATCTTCAGAGTCTTAATTATACTATCTATCTTTCATATGTATATAATTTGAAATCATGGAATTCTCTTATTATTCACACTTGTAAAAGCATGTTAGAGTTTGACACATATGTGAGTTAAACAACTACATTTTTTAAACAAGATTGAGTTGTGAATTAAAGTGTCATCTAAAAATGCATTGAAATCTTTAAAGTCCTCAAATATGAAAGATAAGATCATCTATTTCCTTATCAAAATAAATCATTTTCATTTTCTATCAATAGAACATTGGAAAAATGACATGGGCCTATTTTTCCCTCATTTCTCTTTTCTTACAAGATTTGGTTTCTCATCTTAATATTGGCATATTGCATTATTTTTGTTGACCAAAGCATATTGCATATTTTCTTCTATATGTTTACTTATCTAAAAAGTTACTCTTTTTAACTTTAGCATGTGTGATATGATGTATGAGGGACCAACATGAAGAAAATTGTTGTCAAGAATCCATTTAGTGGAAAGACAGGATCAATTGAGGCTGACTCAAGAAATACTTTCCATAGAAAATAATCAGTTGATCTAGGACTGGATACTTTTAGACCATCATATTTCAAAGACTTCAGAAGAGTGGGCCCTTTCTTGAACTTAACCAGCTGCTAATCACAATAATAAAAGAAATTTCTGGTAGTTAATTAAAGTGGATTAAGACAAAAATAATTGATTAAATTAATGTGAGTACAACAACAGTACTTGATTCTTTATAGGTTAACAGTATGTATCCACTGAATATGTGAACTTTTTGTTTACGTTGTCAACGGATTAATCTCCGTGACTTTAGGTGCTACTGCACAAATTTTGTATTGCTTGGTGCTGAGTGAATGCTAAGAAATAATCATTATAAAAATTGATTATATTTCAGTTGAACAAAATTGTAACCACATATTTATGTTGTCACTAGTCACTACAAGGCATCATTTGTAACGTGACCAAGTTATTGTAATTATTATTGTAAATATTTGTCCCATATAGAGACGGACTTCATATTATATACCACCGAAATAACACGACAGGCTCCTTCTAATCAAGGTCGGAATGTCCAAATTTAAATTCAGTATTTTTGAAAATATAATACAATTTAAAATTTAAATTTGCTTATGAAATCTTTTCACGTCTATGTTGCTCATCATTTACTTTCTATTTAATGTGAGACTCTTATTCTCTTATTCACATCTATGTAATATCACTATTAGCTTATATTATATGATCAATGTTAGGTGACTTCTGTATGGTTTATTTAACTCAATAGTAGCTTGCTACCTGGATATATTAGCTCTATTTTAGCCACACATTAGCTAGCTACCTGCATATATTAGCTCTATTTTAGCCACACATTACTTGAACCTTATCAGGTATATATATACCTCATTGTAATAGCTTTATACTTAATGTGAATAACAAATATTTTCCATATCTTTCTCATGAATGAGTTTTCTAATTATTCCACCATTTATATGCTATCAAAGTTTCACAAACTCTGGTAGCTATTAATCCTTCTCTTTTATCGTCTTTCAATCTTCACTTTTGCTGAAATTCAATTTTTTTCTCTTCTTCACCGTCTTGTATGAACCCTATTCCCTAAGGAAAACTAGGGTTTCACCGATTTTCCACGAATTCGACGAATCCATATTACCTGCATCCGAACGAGAATCCTTCTCTCGTTCTTGTTTCACCACTTCTTGATGACAAGAACTACCATACTTGGCGAGATCAATGTACATCGCATTGATTTTCATGAATAAAGAAAAGTTCATAGATGGAACTCTCACAAAGCCTCTGATTTCTAATCCTCTGTATTCTCTGTGGATACGTTGCAACACAAGAGTTTTGGCTTGGATTCATAGATTGATTTTTGAATCCATTGCTAAGTCTGTGTTGTGGATCGAAAGCACATTTGAAGTATGGAAGAACTTGCAGCTTCGCTTCTCTCAAGGTGATGTTTTCCGCATTTCAGATCTTCAAGAAGACTTGTACAAATTTCATCAAGATACTCTTGACGTCTCAAACTACTTTACTCAATTGAAATTTTTGTGGGATGAGTTAGAAAATTATAGACCTATACCTACTTGCACCTATGTTATTGCTTGTTCGTGTGGCGCTATAGCATCTGTTCGAAAATATCGTGAGCAAGATTGTTATTCGCTTTCTCAAAGGATTAAGTGAGAAGTTCGCACAATCTAAATCCCAGATCATGATGATGAATCCTCTTCCTGATGTTGATAAAGCTTTTTCACTAATCATTCAACAAGAACGGGAGATTAATAACACTAACTCTATGGTGATTCCCAATGTTTCTTCAAGTGATGAAGTGACTGCTTTTCAGTTTCGCACATCCTCGGGAAATTCAAATGGTAAGACTGGTAATAATTCTTTCAAAGAAAAGGCTCAAGGACAAGGTGGAGCACGAGGATACAACCGCATCTGCACTCGTTGTGGCAGAACGAATCACACAATTGAAACTTGTTTCCTCAAGCATGGCTATCCACTAGGCTTTAAAAGCAAAGGTAAGGCTTTAAATACCAGTTCTCAATATCACTATAGTGCCTCAGTTAAAGCAGGACACGATGAATCACTCCCATGTTTTGGATTCACTCAAGAGCAGTATAATAATATTCTGGAATTGATTCAGCAGTCCAAGACCACACCCAAAGCCAGTTCCATATCCACCTCTCCCTTTGTGTTGAATTCACACTCTTCAAATGATAATGGTAAGAATCCTCATCTTTGGATCCTAGATACAGGGGAAACATACCATATTTCTTATGATATAGCATCATTTACTTCTTGCAAAACCATTATACCAATCCATGTTGGTTTACTTGATGGTTCTCAAGCCATTGAATCCATGTCTGGTAGTGTAGCTATATCACATGTCCTAACCTTACACAATGTGTTTTACATTTCTATTTTTCATGTCAACGTACTCTCTATTGCTAAACTTGTTAACAACAATGATTGTCATGTTAATTCAATGTTGATTCCTACAAAATTCTGCAAAACCATTTCAAGGAAATGATTGTATAGCTAGCTTGCAGACAGGGTTAAATGTTCTTGATTCCACCAATCACTCCAAACTTTTATCCCTCTAATGCTCAAACCTCTAGTAATATCTGGAACCTAAGATTAGGACACATCTCTAATATAGGTTTACAACATATTTCTAAATCTTTTCCTTTCCTTCCTTATAATACTAAGAAATTTTCTTGTGAATCTTGTCATTATGGCAAACAAAAGAAATTACCCTTTCCTTATAGTACTACTGTCACATCTATGTCTTTTGAAATATTACATGCCGATTTATGGTGACTCTTTTTCCACTGTTTCTATTTTAGGACATAAATATTTTTGTGCCCTTGTTGATGATTATAGTAGATAAACTTGGGATATATTCTTCAAAACCAAATATCAAACTAAAAATAGCTTAATTCAGTTTGTAGCCTATATTGAGAACCAATTTAAAACTTCTTTAAAATTCCTTAGATCTGATAATGGGACTGAGTTTATGACTCTCTCCAAATTCCTTCTATCCAAAGGAATTGTTCACCAAAAATTCTGTGTTGAAAGACCCTAACAAAATGGGGTGGTAGAAAGGAAAGTACACCAGCATATATTGAATGATGCCAGATCTCTCTTATTTCACTCTCATATTCCCTTAAACAAGTGGAACTTTTGTGTTCAACATGGCATACACATTATAAATAAATTGCCTATACCCTTGTTAAAATCCAAATGTCCTTATGAAATGCTATATCAGCAACCTCTCATCTTAATATATTTAAAATTCTTTGGTTACTTAAGCTTTGGCACAATTATCCAAGCACATAGATCAAAATTTGTACCTAGATCTAGAAAAATCATTTTCCTTGGACTTAAGGAGGTAACCAAAGAGTACATATTATATGACTTACAAAATCATAATATCTTTTTTTCCAGACATGTGATATTTTATGAAGATCATTTTCCATTTAAGCCTCATCAGTCACAATCAAAGGACAAACCTGAGCACTATACCTTACCAACATATGAACATGAACCTTCACATACACTTTTACCTGAAAATACCCTACCTAACCCAACTTTAAGACAGTCTTCTCGAGCCTCCCATCCTCCTATTCATCTAGCAGATTATCATTCCTTTAATATTGCAAGTACTAATTCTTCCTCCAAATCTATATCTCACTATGTTGCCTACCCTCTCTCTTTTGTTCTTTCATATAACAAGTGCTCACCCTCTTATAAGAATTTATGTTATTCCATATCATCTACCACTGAACTAAAAACCTTTAACCAAGCCATTAAACATGATTACTAGAAAAGGTCGTGGATGCTGAATTACTTACTCTTGCATAAAACAAAACTTGGATTGTGGTTGATCTACTTGCAGGCAAAACTCCCATAGTATGCATATGGGTCTATAAAATCAAACACAAGGCTGATGGTTCTATAGAAAAGGTACAAAGCCAGATTAGTGGCAAAGGGGTATACTCAGATAGAGGGCATTGATTATTTTGATACCTTTTCCCCTGTAGCCAAGATCACTACAGTTAGGGTACTCTTATCTCTTGCAGCCATTAAAGGATGGCACTTGTAACAGTTAGATGTCAACAATGCATTTCTTTATGGTGACTTACATGAAGAAGTGTACATGACCTTTCCTCATGGCTTATCAGGTTTTGGTGAATCCAAAGTGTGCAAGTTAAAAAATACCTTTATGGTTTAAAACAGGCCAGCAGACAATGGTAGTCCAAATTATCTTCCTTCTTGATCTCCCTTGGATATTCTCAATCACAAGCTGACCATTCTTTGTATGTTATATCTGATAATTTCTAGGTTATCTAGTGAAGTTGAATATCGTGCTTTGGCTTCCATTACTTGTGAAACTCAATGGTTACAATACCTCTTCCATGATTTTCTATTTCAATTCAGTCACCCTGCATCTATTTTCTGTGACAGTAAGTCCTCCATTTATTTGGCACATAATCCTACATTTCATGAAGGAAGTAAATACATCGAATCAGACTGCCATGTGGTTCGAGAAAAGATTCAATCCAAGCTATTGCATTTGTTGCTTGTCTCAACACATGCCTAGCCAGTTGACATGTTCACGAAGCCCTTACATTATATAGCCAAGTTGGGACTTCGTAGCATACAATGTGCAATTTGAGGGGGGATATTAGCTTATATTATATGAATCAATGTTAATGTGACTTCTATATAGTTTATTTAAGTCAATAGTAGCTTGACACCTGTATATATTAGCTATACTTTATACACACATTGTAATATGTGAATAACCTTATATGGTATATATATATATATACCTCATTGTAATAGATTTACAGTTAATGTGAATAACAAATATTTTCCATAACAGTTTTGTAACAAACTTTGATAGCTTCTCTATCTCATTCCATGAATATTTGATTCTTTCTCATCTTCCTTATGAATGAGTCTTCTAGTTATTCCACCATTGACAATCATTGCTTGATTATGAAGGAACTCCAAGAGATCAGCATACTGAGTTTTTACAAAAACATAATTTTAAACAGCTTTTCAAGCATTTTTTACATCAGTTTCCAAACCAACTTCTAATTATTTTATATTAGTACATAAAACATTGTAAGACGGTTTTCAAACTAACTTAAAATTAAAAAAATATATTAATTCAGTTGGAACCAAATATCAACTTTAATTTTAATAACAAATGACATCCCATTCCCATAGCACTGTTTTTTTGCCGGCTTTAAACACCAATCGACTTAAAAATAGTTTCTTTATACTTAAACCAAAAAGTGCATATTTTAGCAACGTAGACCCCCTTTTTTTTATGAAGGTCCATTTTAGCAAGCATTAACTAGAAAATGGTTAAATGCACCTTAAGATACATGTTGCTAAAACATACCTTCATAAAAATAAGTGATTATAGAATTGTTTTTGGGGTTTAGGGAATTTTGGCAACATGTAGGACTTGCACACGCATAGTGATGAGAAGTTTTGTATGAGTGTTTTTATGAGAGAATTAGATCTCCCCCTCGATTGTAAGGTAGAGGTATTTATAAAGTTTCTGGGTGCTAGATATGAGAGAAAGTTAAGCCTAGTTCCTCCACATTTTCTCTTAATTTGCTCAATTAGGAGTGGTTCCTTCCCCAATAATAAGGAAGACAATTTTGACACCTCACTTTGACCGTCTTTTTGGACCAGTGTGTATGAAACGTGTTTTCCTTATGAATTAAGAGGGAAACATGGATAGGATTGGGTATTTTGGCTTAAGCCCAACAAAGTGACTTAGCCTTCTTTGGACTACCTGGGCCCCTTCTTTGGACTACCTCGAGCCCTTCTTCGAGCGACCTCGAAGTAGCCTTTATTTAGGTTACCTCGAGGTATCCCTTCTTTGGGCTACCTCTAGTCCTTCATTAGACCACCTCGAGGTAACCCTTCTTTGGACTACCTCGAGGTAACCCTTCTTTGGACTACCTCGAGGTAGTCTTTCTTTGGACGACCTTGAGGCATCCCTTCTTTGGACTACCTCAAGGTAACCTTTCTCGGGCGAGACTTTAAGTTGATTCCCTTAGGCAAGACTTTAAGTTGTGTTCCTCGGGCGAGAATTTTTGTTGAATTCCTCGAGTGAGACTGTAGTTGAGTTCCTCGGGCGATATTTTTTGTTGAGTCACTATGCCACACCACATCCTTGATTTCTTCCAGCAAAAAAAAAGGAGCTTCTAAGATAATCTTGTTTTCTTCAAAGAGTTGATTAAACGACACTCTATCTAGTGTAAGCCTACTTAAAACAAGTTCTGAAAACTTATTCATAAAGTGGCTCTTGACCTGCAACTTGACCTTTTCAACACCGACCACCCTACCTCTCTCAGTATTTAAGCCTAAGATAATGTTCCTTCTGATCCCCTCTTCATGGTGTTTTAGAAAAACTGAGTTAGAATCTCCTTCGATGATCCAGTTAAACCTAGACTTCTACCTCAACATACTTTTCTTACTGTACATATTATCTCATACTAACTTTGAAGCCACCCACCCTTCTAGCCTCTACAACCTCCTCATTTGCTACACTAGAATCACTAGCAACAAGATGATTTAGATTATTTAGCTCTTTCACCACTTTATCCACTTCTAAATGAATGATGTCAAAGACTTCTTTAATCCAAATTCTCAACCTAATTTTCGTTTCATCTTCTCCTTAAGAAGATAAGCTGCCTTGCCTTGAAAGTGAATTGGATATGTTTTTTACATAATTTATGTTAAAAGTTTAGGCTGCCAAAATAGATGTTTAGCCTAGACTAGAGTGTGTAAGATTGTTCTATATACCCACATTACATAATTCCTCTGAAATTTGATTTAACTTTAAAACCACCTTAATTAAAATATTTACACTCTAGTGAGTCTATCTGAATATGCTCACCATTTCAACCCTACTTAATCAATTTTAAAAAACAAAAAGGCATTATAATGCATAGAAAATAATAATATATTCACGGGTAAATTATGTGTCATTAGTAGAAGGTGAGATATCAGCATCATGATAAATATATTTCTATAACGGTGTAATAAGTTCTAGCTTGCAGGACATCCATATTATATTTGTTGTGTGCGTGCTAACATGCAGCTTTTATTAGCTCATCAAGTGCTTTTATTACCTCTTCCAGACATTTAGCATGTGGGGAAAAAATACACCAATTTATGGTATGCTTTTCTAGATGACATTTTTCAGTTATGAAAGTGGTTAAAATTTAAAAAATTAATAAAATGGTATATTATTTTTTTCAAATAACAAACCAGATTAATATATTAGAATAATAAAAAAAAAAAAACATAACAACACAAACACAAACACGAGAAGCGCTAAGAATTAACAAAACAAATAAAAACAATAAAACAGCAAAACAACGTAAGCCAGAGGAAAATAAATCAAAGTTCAAGCAACACCCGCTCAACAAACGAAATCCAACGATGCCATAAACTAATCCAAACACAATACTAAAAAAAACTAAGACAAAAGAGAACAAAGTTAAACCGTTCCATAGACAACTGGAACAACTCACCACCAAAAGAAAAATAAGAAGGCAAAGACAATCACTACCACCAACACTAACAAGAAGCCAACTTCGAAACATCATATACATCACCATCAGGGAGACACTAGACACCAACAAATTTTGGTAATTTTATTAACTTTTATTATTAGGCTTAAAAGCAGTTTAGTTTCGATAAATTAGCGAGTTTTTTATTTTGGTTCTTGTAAGTTTCTTTTAATCTGAGTCCCTATATTTTACTTTTGCGTGTGTTTTAGTCTCTAAACTCAAAATCCGAAAGAAAATTCGCTGGAAAAGGGACTAAACCGCAAAAAAAATATAGAAACTCTGACAATTTTTTTTTAAGAAAATTAAAAATTCGCTAACTTATCGGGACCAAAAATATATTTAAACTCTTTTATTAATATAAATTATAAAAATCAATAAAATTGTGAAAACTATAAAAAATAACTTTATTAAAAAATATTAATATTGCTATTTCATGAAAAAGAAATATAAAATTACTTTAGTCAGTAAAAACAACTAACAAAATTAAATAATTAAATAAGTTACCTATTATAACAGGCTTATATTTAATATAATACTATGAATGTTATGGTATGAAGTTCGTATACAATTTAATTGATTGCCAAAAGGATGTAACTAAATTGTCACAAAAAAAATGTAACCAACAAAAAAATTGCTAAAAGTATATAAACTTTATTTTTATAGCAAAAGTGACCGTATAAAACTATAAAGTTATGTAATATGCATTTTGCAATTTAAAATTGATTTTATAAAAAATAACTAAATTTTATTACAATATCTAGTATATAAGTACTAAAATAATATTTATACTTTTACCGACATATGTCTTTTTTTTAAATAATTATAAATATGAATATTTTAGACTTAATATATTAGAATAGTTATTATTATTTCATCTATAAATAAATAGTAAAAAATCTAAAATATTTCTTTTTAGCCATTGAGCACTTTTTATTCATTTTTTTTATATAAACCAAAATATCCTTTGCGGGCAGCTCTCCTTCAAAAGATTTAACACTGCTGCATACTCCGGACATAGATCAAATCTAAGATCTCTGGTTAAGTTGGAAGAGATCCTTACCATCTCAAGCTCTCCTTCAAAAGATTTAACACTGCTGCATACTCCGGACATAGATCAAATCTAAGATCTCTGATTAAGTTGGAAGAGATCCTTACCATCTCACCCAAGTGCTGGGTCTTTTTATTCATTTTAACCATAAGGTGTAAAGAAAAAGAAAGAATAGATAAATAAAGATGAAAATTTGGTTACAATTTTTGGCATTTACATTTTTTTTTACAGATCACAATCCACAACAACCGTGACTAGTGAGAACTCGAATCCAAAAAAAAAAAAAAAAACATTATAATCAAACCAGATTAATATTTTTTTTTCATCATCAACTCACTAATAAATATATATTTTCCTAAAACAAACTCACCTAACAGGCTAACACCAATCATTGGGACAAAAAATACCCAAAAAATAACAACAAAAAAATGTTAGTGATAATTATTTGTCCGATCCATGAAGACCGAGTGAACTCACTCACTGACTCACTCAGCAAATTAGATCATCATGAAGCAACGGCCTCGATTCTCCTACAAACTCAAAACCACTACTACTACTACTTCTCTTTCTCACATCCACGTGGCAACGATTCTGAAAATCCTCAATCGTCGATAATCTCGGTTCGGGTCGGGCCATAACCCGAAGAAGCTCTTCAAAAACCAACTCATCACACGGTATAGCAAGCGGTCCATGGTTACAAAAACCGTACTCCTCCTCCGCCTGCATCAGAAGCTTCTTGAAGATCGGGTGATTCAAGTAGCTAGCGCGAACCACGAACCTCCTCATCGTAGGACCCACGCAAACCGCCACGTGTCCTTCCGGCACATCGGTTGCTAATCTTGCTTTCTTTCTCCAACGGAGAAGCATTTGCCGGAGCCGCACAATGCGGCGGATTTTACTGCTTTTTCCGGTAATCATTGACGGTAACGGTGACGGTGACATTAAAATTGGAAAAGTGAAAGTGAGAGGGAAAAAAGGTGGAGTGTTGAAAAAGTAACGGAGCGGGTTTTGTTTCGTTGTAATGGGAATTTGGAAGTGAGGAAGGTGGAACGTATATATGGATTTTGAGAAAGCGAAATGCCATTGGAGTTGGAGATAATTACGAGATTATGCCATTTTGTTGTTGCGTCTTTCATTGTCAAGCCCATGTGACGACGTGAATGGGTCATGTGGGCTTTGTTTTGAGCCCACTAGTTTTTTTTATGATGATTCTTGTTTTAGTGCGGTAGTACAAATTTGTAATGCGATGTACTAAATCTACTTTAGGAAAGTTAAATTAAAGATAATGTTAACTTTTTGTTATCCTAAACAGTTTTTTAATATGGTTGGATTCTAATTGTTTTTCAATTTTGATTTTGTGTCCATGTATAGTGCCACCGCAGTTATGCGGAGTGGGAGTTATTAAACTATTTAAATTATAATATGAGAAAAGAGAGTATCTGTTTATAGTGCAAGTTGGATATCTGAAATTTTGACATGACCATTACAACTATATTGATTGGTACTGGTATATCGACACAAATCCTTTTGATACATTTTATTAAAAGTTAATAAATTAATTATTAGCCGACTAAACTCCCACAAAGATGTGTACTGAATACTCCAAATACATGTCAACCATATGAAATGAATCATATTTCTATTGTACATGTCTTGACATATGTATAGATATTATAGATTATGATATACCAAAGTTATAAGTATAGACTTTGGTCTTACTATGTGTGACAATCTTATTTGTTTGTCATTTGTAACATGGTAAGTACCATTTGATATATGATTTTTAAATGATTGAGTTGGGAGGTAGTTTTTTTTTTTTTATCAGAGTAGTTTTTTTTAAAGTTACATCTCGTTAGAGTAGAGCAAAGTTTAGGGGTTTATTTATGATATGACAAGCAGTGTGTGGCCTATTTGAAGGGTTATATTAAATGCATTAGTCAGTTAGTTCACACTGTGATTAGTTGTTATAATTAACTACTTAACTCTAAGTTAGTTAAGTTTGTAAATGTTGATGGCTTTTTATGGCAAGGATGAAATTGGTTTTGTTGATGGCATGATTCCAAAACCATAAGAAAATAGTCCTCAATTTCGATCTTGGATGCGCAAATATCACTGTTTCTTCATGGTTACTCAATTATGTATCAAAAGAGTTTTTTTTTAAAGTGTTATATATGCTACAAAGCCTGCAGAAATTTTGAAGGAACTTTAAGGTTGTTTTCAATAAAAAAAATGGGCCTCGTGTTTTTCAATTGGAAAAAAAAAATCCCCTCGGTTGTACGCAAGGAACCTACACTGCGAGGGCTTATTTTGCTCAATTTAAACTCTATGGAAAGAATTAGGAGAATTTTGACATGTTCATACTTGTCAATGTGGGGAGTGCAACCTATTGTTGATCATCTTCAAAGTGAGCATATTCTTATTTTTTGATGGGGCTTAATGAATCGTTTAATCACGTTTGTGGTCAAACTTTGTTCATGGATCCTTTGCCTTCAATTAACATTGTTTTAGCTATGTTTTCTCAAGATGAGAAACAAAGGGAAGTAACTGCTACATTGCCTCCAATTGAATCACCAATTACTTGTGTTGTTCAATCGAACTCTAAAAATTTCATGAAAGATAGACCAACTTGTGCACATTGGGGTGTTCTTGGTCATCTAAAAGAAAAATGTTTTAAACTCCATGGTTTTCCTCCTAGATATAAGAAACCTCGGAGTTTCGGGTCATCAAGTCAAGCCAACAATTGCAATGAAAATGGTTCTTCAAATAGCAATGTTGTCATGGACATGTCTGCAACAACTCCTCACAATTACCAACAAATCATTCAGTTCTTACAAACTCAAATGTCCAAGGTTGAAATATCTAAAGCTAGTTCATCAGAAAATTCAGTCATATGTATGAGTTTTTCCATTCTTGATTCTCATAAATCACATTACTCTAACACTTGGATAATATATTAAGATTACACTTCCCACATTTGTTGCAATTATCCCTATTTGAGTCCTATAAACCACTATTGTATACATTTATCACTCTACCAAATGGTAATCAAGTTTTTGTTCATGCCATAGGTAGCATTACTCTCAATAACACTTTAATCCTTCAAGATATCTTATATATTCCTAGTTTTAAAGTGAATATTATCTCAGTGGAAAAATTATTGCTTACCTCTCATCTCAAATTGATTTTTGATAATGATCATTTTTAATTTCAAGACACCCAGAAATCAATGATGATTGGAAAGGGTAACCTCATTTCAGGACTATACGTTTTTCTAAATAATTCTACTAAGTCGGTCCCTAGTATACATAACTCTTGTAATTCAGTTTATACGCTTGAACATGCTCATTTGTGGCAACATATGTTAGGACATTTTAATTTATATTATACATTGTGATATATGGGGGGTCCTTATAGTAAAGCCACCTATGATAGTAAAACTCACTTCTTGACTATTGTTGATGATTTCAGTCGATTTACCTGGACTTATTTGATAACCAATAAATCAGAGCTCCTGTGAAAATACAACAGTTTTTTAATCTTACAAAGACCCAATTTAGAAATGTTATTAAAACCATCAAAACTGATAATTCCAAAGATTTATGCAAGACTCAAATTCGTCAAGATACATGCACCATTCACCAATATGCTTGTCCATATAGACCTGGGCAAAATTTTGCTATGGAGAGAAAACATCAACATCTACTAAATGTAGCTAGATCCTTGATGTTTCATGCCAAGTTACCAATAAAATTTTAGGGAGATTACATAGCCACAACCATATTTCATCATAAATAAAACTCCTTATGTAGTCTTAAAGAGTAAGTCTCCTTTTGATCTTCTTTATTACAAATTTCCTACTTATTTTGATTTTATAGTCTAGATGTCTTTGATACATGTACATTATACCTCAGCATGGACATAAGTTTTCTCCTAGAGTTGTCCCATGTGTTTTTCTAGGTTATCCTATTGGCTATAAAGGTCTCAAAGTTTATGACTTAGTCTCTAATACCTTTCATGTCTATAGAGATATTAGTATCCATGATAACCTTCCATCCCATGTCTGATAATAATAGCCATGTTAATCCTTTTAGAGTCTAACCAAATCCCATTTATGATCATCTCACAGATGATCATACTCCTGTCATTTATTCCACAAGTCATGACAATCCTAACCTTGAGTTACCTATGTCCATTTCAACCAATAATGATCATTTATATCTTATTTCTCTAATTCTTAGAAGGCCGAATAGGACAATAGATCCCCTGCAAGTCTCCAAGATTTTATTTGTCATACTCCTTATCCCATTTATCACTCTCTTTCTTGTAATAATCAGTTTGTCCGATACAAAGAATTCATCATGAAAGTCTCCTCAGTATATGAATCTTAGTCTTACCATCAAGTTGTCAACATTCCTGAATGGTGCAAGGCCATGAGTGAAGAAATACCAGCTCTTTAGGCAAACAACACCCGGACAGTTTAACCTTTACCTCATGACAAGAAAACAATTGGGTGTAGATGGATATTTAAATCTAAGTTCAATGTTGATGGACTTTATTTTATAGATACTTTCTCACCATTAGCTAAACTCAACACTCTTAGAGTCTTGCTCAGCTTAGAAGCTTCTCATAAGTGGAAATTGACTCAACTTGACATTAATAATGCTTTCTTGAATGGGGATTTTTTGAAGAAATCTATATGGATTTTTCACTTGGTTATCCAAGTGAGAGGGAGAACATGGTATGTAAGTTGAATAAATCTTTATATGGATTAAGACAAGCTTTAAGTCAATAGTATCACAAATTATCTAAAACAATTATGCATCGTGGTTTTAAATGGTCTTCAACTGACCCCTCCTTGTCTACTAAAGGTACATGTGGTTCACTTGTGGTTCTTTTAGTATATGTAGATGATATGCTCTTGCCATTCCTATTTTTTACTTGGTTCAAGAAACACATACAATAATCCAAAGTATGTTCAAATTAAAGCTACTTGGAAATCTTAAATATTTGCTTGGTCTTGAAATTGCAAATTCAAGCAAGGGAATTCATTTGAGTTACAGAAAATATACATTGCAGCTTCTTGTGGGTGTTAGTTTCATTGCTCTCCCCATGGATCCTATCATCAGTTTAAATGAGGAATATGGCCCTTTGATTTAAGATGGCCCTTCTTATGATTGGCATGTTGTTATATCTGACTATTTCCAGACCAGACGTCTTATATGCAGTGAATAAACTCAGTCAATACACGGCTTAGCCTACACATCCTCATATGAATGGAATCAACCATATATTAGAGCATTACCAAAAGACTTTTTCTTCGTCTTATAATCAAGTTTGTAACATGAAATATATACCTTCCAACTTTAGGGGGAGTATTAAATGCATTAGTTAGTTAGTTAGTTAGTTCACAATGTAATTAGTTGTTAGAGTTAACTACTTAATTGCAAGTTAGTTAAGTTTGTAATTGTTTTTTGTTAGCATTCATCATCTATATAGGGGAATGATGATTTACTTTGTATAAGAAAGTTAACATTCAATGGTGAATTTCACTTAATCCTCCAAATTCTGCTAACTGCAATAGGTTATCAATGAGGTCGTTTTTCCTGGGTCTTCAACAAACGTGAGAGATGTGGAGGAGAAAAGTTTTTCTTTTTTGCTTGGAAATGGATTTTGGGGAGATCAGCTAAGAACCCATACACCTTCACATTATGTCTTCAGAATCCTATCCTTTGGATTAACCAAAAGCGGATTGACATTTATTGCTAGATTGTAGGTGTGGGTGTTCCTTTGTTTTTCTTGGTGGTCTTTGATACGGTGTTGATGGTCCTGATGGATTGAGAGCTAACTTGTTCTTCATTATGGTGAAGTTTTGAGGGAGGATTTCGTTGGAGTTTGGCTTGGAGTGGTTTTATTGTTTTTTGTGATTGTATTTGTTTGTCTTCTTTTGTTTGTTTAGTTTGTTTTTCTTGGATTATCGGCTGCTGCTTTTAGTACTTCTTATACCATTTTTTACGCATCTAAACTTGGTTAGGTTCATTCTATTTTTTCATCTTTTATTATATAATATGTAAATTATTATTTGAATTAAAAAAATGTGAGTTGTGAATATGATATGCTGACTTAACTTCGTAGGCATGTATATATAATAGTTTAGACCTAGCAAATATTGCATCAGTCTTTAGGTTATTCCACTTATTCACTCAACCTAACTCCTCTTAATTAGGGATCGTAGCAAGTGGTCTTTTTTCGAGGATCTCTCATGATGTGTATACCTCGCCCACATGTGGAGCACGTGACTAACTCGCCTTTACTCATGTTAGGATATCTCATGTGTCCCGCATGACTACATGACGTTAGGATCATGTTGTTGCAATATGTGGGCCTTAGGCTACAATATTGATCATAATCCATAACCTCCTAAGCATGAGACATGTAAAGTTAATGTGGTTGAGAGAGCTCACTTGCGTAAATATAGTAAGACGAACTACAACCCCTAAGCTTGAAGCTTGTAAAGGCGAAGTGGTTGCGGGAGAAAACTTGCTCAGAAATAATATGGCACATGATGGGCGTAATGGTTAGCACACTAAGATCAAACTAATCGTGATTGTAGGATGGAAATGATTCACATCACATATTATTAAACAGATTCTTACTTTTAAATTGTAATTCCTTGTGTCGAAAAGATTTGGTTTGATTTAGAAGTGTGGAAATAGTTTGTTACACACATATTTGATTTAGATATAAATTAGATAGATTTGATTTAGGTCTAAAATAGATTTGATTTGATTTAGTTTCAAAATAGGTATTTTGAGATTTTATAGTTTTGGGCTTTTGGCTTAGAGAGAAAGCTAACCTAAATCCATAAATAGAGGGAGTAACCCCTATTTTTGTAATCAAGTCAATTAAGTTGTATTCACGGTATTTTGCAGTTGCAAAGTGAATAAAGAAGTTTCCACAGTTTGTGGGCAGAGAGTTACTCTACAGAAACCCTAATATCTTTTCTTTTTTAAATTTCTTTTTCTTTTCATCGTTATTGTGATAGAAATTCATCATAGATTTAGGTGGATTTCCAACACTTACTAAAGACACTTCATGATCCTCATCAAATGGTATTGATTGAAATGATAGCCTTGATAGTGATTTTTGTTAGAGTAGAGAATTATTATTAATTAGATAAATTAGATATTAAGTTAATTTAAGATTTAATATTAGTTATTCTTTATTTTAAGTGTTATTGAATTGGGCTCTTTTAATGTTTGGGCTTTTAATTCATTATTCATTATGAGTCTTATATATGTAGTGTCTTTGACACATTTTTAAGGTATCAATGAAAAAAATAAAGTTTAATTTTTATAGCTTAGTTTTATCTTTCTCTTAGTTTTATAGCTTTTCTCTAGTTTTTTTAGGGTTTAGATTTAGCTTCCTAACATTGGTAATGTTGCTTTCATCTTTTGCACTCAATCCTTCCATGGCATATTCTTACTACAATCATTCATTTCCTCCTATACATTCACTCACTCACATTGTTCCACTACAACAACCATTTCTGCTCCACCATCCATAAATCCATATTCTGCATATTATTATGCATCCTCAAATCCTCCATTTTCAACCTTCACTTCATACATCCCATACCAACAACAACACATAGTTTCTGCTCCACCTCAACAATCATCCTCCACATTCTATGAATATTCAAACTACCCTAACTACCAACCTCAACCTCAAGATTTCTTTTCACAATCAGAAATTGTTCATGAGTTAGAAACTTTAAGGCAATACTTAACTGAAACTCAGAAAATCGAAAAACAAATATAGAGAAGAGTTGAAGGTACATATTCAAAATCTTTCAAAATCATTCAAAAAGTCACAAGAAATATTGAAAGAGAAATATATTCAGAGAACTAAAGAAAAACAGATTAAAGAAGAAAAAGAAGCGGAAAATTCTGATTCACTAAGATGTTCTCCGACGACAGTCCCGACTTCTCCTCCGACGAAATTTCTGATGTCTTCTTCGGCAAAACTTTACGCATCTGCTCAGGCGGAACTTCCGGCGTCACTTCCGACTCCGACGGTGTTTCCAATTCTGATGACTTTTTCGGCTACGGAACCATCATCACCGGTAACATTTTCCGGTGAAATTTCCAACGACTCTCAAAGGAAACTCGGAGAGAAGTATACAGACATCATTATTGAAACAGAACCAACAAAATCATCAAATGAAAAATCAGTTACTATCCACATTGGAGACAAGAGTTCACCGGATTTGAATTTCTTTATGATAGATATCAATATTCAAGATGTGTTCACTATTGAGTTTTCAAAATCACTTCCCTGGCCAAAGCCACCTCAAAAAGCTTCACTTCAATTTCCGGCACTGTTACCGCCTCCAAAACCACCAGATCCACAAATGGTAAATTTTTCTGAGATTTTAAGTTTTTCTATCATTTTATCTTATTTGAAGTTTTATGAAGAAAAAAAAAAGAAGAGGAAAAAACAGAATGAAGAAAGAAGAAGAAGGAAGAAAGAAAGAAACAAGAAAGGAAGAGAGAAAGAACGAAGAAGAAAGAGAGAAAAAAAAGGAGAAAAGGAAAAACGTGATATATATTATCTCACTACCTTTTCAATACCCATCACTCAACGGTCCAATCACACCGTTGTCTTCAATATCACCTATCATCCCATCACTTTCTCTCTCCTATGAGGTCATTAGTTAAACTATTAAATTGAATTATATTCTAATAATTTTTTTTAGAATCTTGAGGACAAGGTTCAAGTGAACCCCATGACAATGCTAGAGTAGAGAATTATTATTAATTAGATAAATTAGATTTTAAGTTAATTTAAGATTTAATATTAGTTAGTCTTTATTTTAAGTGTTATTGAATTGGGCTCTTTTAATGTTTGGGATTTTAATTTATTATCCATTATGAGTCTTATATATGTAGTGTCTTTGACACATTTTAAAGTACTAGATTTATTGCCCGTGCGTTGCACGGGATTATTTAGAATTTTTATCTTAATTTTTTTAAACAAAATAATATATTTGATTAGGTATAATTAATTATAATTATATTATTAAACATGCTTTAAAATTATGTTAAATACAAAATAAAATTTTAATGTGTATAAGAGACATTTTTAGATGTAAATTTCTATTTTTATTTAATTTTATTATTAAAACAATCAATTATATTTCAAAAAACATTTGATGTATATTAATATGTATAAGACGGTCTTATACACATTAATATATATCAAATGTCTCTTGAAATATAATTGATTGTTTTAATAATATAATTAAATATATATTTGAAGACGTACGGAAAAATTTAATAATAACATTTTTTTAGGTGATAGATAATTATGAAATTTTAGTTAATACTTTACTCTACTCTACGTTAAACATTATGTCCAAACATAATACATATTTGTTCAATATACACTTTATAGGATGATGATATCACAAAAATTTGAAAAATCATTATACTTATTCTACAATAAGTACATCTATGTCGAAATGAAACATTTCACCCATAAAATAAAAAACTAACATAAAATATATCAATAAAATAGGACTTTTATTAATGCATAATTAGCATTAAAGACATTTATTTATGTGGCTACATGAACAATCATTTCATAGAACTCCCAAGCAATCAACAATGATGTAAGACAATTTTATGATCTTCTCCTGGTTCAAATCATCGAATAAAAGATAATTAGATAGAAATATAAATGAAATAGAAAGTTACAATAATAGACAAATAAAACTTGTATCAATATAAAAGAGAATTGACATATTTATAATATAATAATTTGAGTCTCTATTATGCCACAAAAACTAATGTTGAGGAGTATAAGTTGAGAGAAACTAAATTTTTTATTATATATAATTGAAGAGAACCACCAATAATTTGTATTTAGATAGTAGTATAGAAGAAGAAAAAAAAGAAGAGAGTGAAGCATTTGAGTGACACCTAAAAATTTTATGTGATGTGAAAATATTATTTTTTCATAATAAGAATTGAATTAATTTTTTTGGGATATATATATATATATATATATATATATATATATATATATATATATATATATATATATATATATATATATATATATATATATTATTTTAATTATTATTAATATATTTTTGTATATATATATATATATATATATATATATTATTTTAATTATTATTAATATTATTTTTGTTATGATTATTGTTATTTTAATTATTATTACTAATATTATGTCAATTTAATAATTAATAGATTTAAGATTGTGGCAATAAATATAATATTATTTATTATTTATATTATTTATATTATTATTATTATTATCGGTTTTAATAATTAATAGATTTAAGATTGTGGCAATAAATATAATATTATTTATTATTTATATTATTTATATTATTATTATTATTATCGGTTTTAATAATTAATAGATTTAAGATTGTGGCAATAAATATAATATTATTTATTATTTATATTATTCTTATTATTATTATCGGTTTTAATATTATTATTATATTTATTTTTAATGTAGGGTTAAATTAGTAAAATTGAAATTAAAGGTAAGGTCAAAATAGTAAAATTGGAATTAAGGTTTATGCTATTATTATTTATATTATTATTATTAGTTTAATATTATTATTATATTTATTCTTAATGTAGAATTAAATTAGTAAAATTAAAATTAAAGTGTAAGGTCAAATTAGTAAAATTGAAATTAGGGTTTGTGTTTAAAGTTGTTATCAGGTTGACATGTGGCTAGGGTTGCCATCATGACAACCTTGCATTTATATATAAAGATGAATGAAAAAAAATGAAATTTAATTTTTATAGTTTAGTTTTATCTTTCACTTAATTTTATAGCTTTTCTTTAATTTTGTTAGGGTTTAGATTTAGCTTCATAACAATTTTTTATCTGGTCGTCGGTCTTGCATATGACTTAGATTAGGTCCACTGATTCTCTGTAGAGATACAACACACTGGCATGAAAACTAATCAATTTGGACATTTATCAATGGTTTTGGAAGTCTTTGTTCTTGTATATGTATGTCACCTCATCCCAAGATCTTCATCATTTCCTTACCATCTCTTCACAACCTTTATAGCAAGTTCATTATCTCCTACAACGGAAAAGTATCACCCTACCACTTTATCCTTATTAAATGTGTATATAAACACATAAAATAATAATGTTATATTTTTATACACCAAACTTATGATAGAATATGTATATATTATTCTTATTCAACTTTTTATCCTATTTTACATATATTCTATCATGCCTAGATCTTAATAGTTAATACTACTACTATGTGAATTGGGGAAAGTGTCATGTTTAATGACACATTGACTAAATTTTTTAATATAATACAAAAATCAAAATATTTAAAAGACTTAATTTAAAATGAATAGAGTATAAACTAAGTAATTAACATGCCCAAGTTGATTATTATCAAAACAACTTAAA
Organism: Vicia villosa; assembly: GCF_029867415.1. NCBI lineage: Eukaryota > Viridiplantae > Streptophyta > Magnoliopsida > Fabales > Fabaceae > Vicia > Vicia villosa. The sequence goes on along the minus strand of NC_081184.1, from coordinate 116,694,043 downwards.
TTTCAAGCTAGAATAATTAAAAACAATCTAGGGCAACTTGTTTATTGCTTTAAGTAACAAATAAACTCACGTTGCATGTGCTTGCCGGAATTAATAATTAGGTTTCCCATCATCTAGCATTGAGATCATGGAACTCAGAACCTGATCTTTGTCTTTAAACTGTATAAGATCCAAACTACATTACAAATCCTATAGTTTTCATTATCTTACGAATCATATAAATAGAATTCGCACATTAATAATTTAATCACTAATCAAGGGCGCAAAAAAATGCATGAAAAAGCTTTGTATACAAATAATAGCTTTTGTTGTTTACTAGTAGTAATTAAAATATGCAAGAGGCATGAAGAAAGAGACAAACATGGAAAGACAAAATCAACTATATGTAACACTTTCTTAATCTCAGGATTTTCCTGTCCCTAGAATCGTTTTAACGCGGTAATACTGATTAGATTAAAGCTTAATTGATGATCTTGGAATATATGCTGGGCCCAGCATGAACAATAACTACAGAAATTAAATATACATGCACTAATTTTTGTATCATGCTAGAAATATATACATTAGAATTATGGAGAGAGAAAGAAGGTTAACTGTTTCGCATGTTAGCTTGATCATCTGTCGTTTTGCCATGCTAGAATCAACAGTCATGGCCCCTTTAAGTAAATGTTTTGAATTGAACGAGAGTTTGGTAAAATGACAGTGTAATTTTGTTCAAATTATGAAAATAGAAACTTTTCCTCATCTAAACTGAAAAATAAATAAAGCATAAAAAAATTATTATAATTTTGTATGGTTATATATATATATATATATATATATATATATATATATATATATATATATATATATATATATATATATATATATATATATATATATATATATATACTAATAATTGATTTTTGTTTATACTCATTATTCACTTTATGATGGATTTGGAAAATATCTTTAATACTTTGTGATTGTGGGATTTAAAAATTTGAGGAATCATAAATATTACAAATATTATGTTGAAGCTAGTGATGTATCTACAAACACTCTAATAATATTGTCAATAAAGATCGTGAGCAGGGTCGGCCCTGGATCTGGGCAAACAGACCCACAGCCCAGGACCTCAGAAAAATGAGGGTTTCAATTGGAGGTGTAGTTAAAAATTATAATACTAAAATAATAAACTATATTTTTAGCAGGGAAATCAATGAACATTTCTACGGCTGAACAACACCTGCACTTGTTTTTGTTTGACGGTTCGATTCTTGGTGGCCTTTAATTTTCAATTGTTATCATTTTACAATAATATTTCAATCTCTTTCTAAATTTTAAATACTATTATTTTACCATAACACTTATTGTAAAGTCATTCCATAGATTTGCAATAAGTTCTTTATATAATATTTGTGACAATTAATATTTATTAAATTTTAATTATAAAATAATTTGTATGTAATCAATTAAATTTTATAATGAGAATTAAAATCAAATTTTATTCTCGATTATATATTGTAACCCTTATAATTTTATTTTAATTTATTTTGAATTTAATTGCTATGTATTTTTAGTGTAAAACTTTTTACACTATCAATGCATTACAACCATTCAATTATATTACTTTAAAAGAAATTAAAATAAAAGTCAAATATTTTTAACAAATTAACGGTTGTGATTAATTGATGGTGTAAAATTTTTTACTGTCAACGTGTAAAACATTATTTTTTGTTAGGGGTCTATTTTTTTATTTGCCCTAGACCTCTAAAAAGTCGGGACCAGCCCTGATCGTGAGTGTGAGATTTACAAATTTTAAGACAATGTGTATTTGAATTTAAATTGTTAGTTAGATTTTTTTATAGGTAATGGAATAATTATTAAATAGAGTACAAAGAGTACTCGTCCGATTACAACAACCACTTCAAACTAAGAAAATCCGAAGGACTTTTGCCCCAATAATAAAAATTACTACACCTTTTGGATCTCAATCCAATTACATGCCAAAACTAGAAAAAAAATTACGTTCTCAACAACTTCCCCAATATTGAACACTTCATTCTTGAATAAAATCATATTCTGCTTGATCCACAATGCCCAACAAATTGCCAACCATACAACCAATTTCTTCTTTGGACAAGCTTTGCCACGCAATGAATCCCTTTTGCCAAACAATTTTCGAAAAAGGGCATGATACCGAGAGATGATTCAACGTCTCGTTAGCGGGAAAAAAAAACACATACCCTATTGTTACTATTGGAAAGTACCCCCCCCCCTTTGGCCAATTGCTCCTTTGTTGCTAAACTATCTTTAAGACATCTCCAACCAAAAACATGGACTTTTGAAGGAACCAAAGTCTTCCATATGTTGGTCGTTGCAACCGACAGGTTAATGCTCATTGGATTAGAGTTTCCCTGCCTTGAACATGCCAAATAGCCTTCGCTCACCACATATTCCCCATCCAAATTATTAAACCAAATGAATTTGTCATCAATCTCTACCCTTGGGCCAATGCTAAGTAAGATAAAATTTAAATCCTCAAGTTGATCCAAAACAGTACCTGTCAGTTTCATGTTTTATGGCAAGAATTTCCAACACCAAATATCACTTCATACTTCACCCATTTCAGCCATTGTTGCGTTTGGATATGTTGCAAGGTTGAAGATGGATGGAAACACACCCATCAATGGTATACCACCTATCCAATTACTCTTCCAAAACAAAATTTTGCTTCCTGCCCCCCAATCTACAAGAAATACCTCCTAAGAACTAATTTGAGATTTGACCTTCCAAACTACAAAAAGATACAATATCCCTCCACCAAAGTGATGTTTTTTTGTTGACAGCAGAAACCCTACCGCCCAACACACTAACATCCAATTGGGACTTAACTTATATCATTAAGAAGACTCAACCAAGTCTTGTTTGAGGAAGCCACTAACTCTCATCAAGAAAACCCAACTAAGTCTCTCTTGAGAGACTCAACTAAGTTTCATCAGGAAGACTCAACCAAGTACCGCCTAAGGGACTTAACTAAGTCTCATCATGAAGACTTGACTAAATCCCTCCTGAAGGAATCAACTAAAGTCTCATCAAGAAGACTCAACCAACTCTTGTTTGAGGGACTCAAATAAGTCTGATCAGGAAGATTCAACTAAGTCTTTTCTTAGGGACTCAAGTAAGTCTTGTCTGAGGAATTCAACTAGGTATAAAAGACTCAATCAAGTCTATCTTGAAGAACTTAACTAAGTATCATTAGGAAGATTCAATTAAGTCTCTCATGAGGGACTCAACTAAGTCTCATCAGGAAGACTCAGCCAAGTCTCACCTGAGGGTCTTAACTAAGTATAATAATGAAAACTCAACCAAGTCTCGCTTGATGAACTCAAATAATTCTCGTAGGGAAATACTAGAGTCACGCATAAAACTTCGATAAGGCTCGTTAAAATACATGTGTGCTTCACATATCTTACCTTCAAGGTCTCCCCTTTTACGGTTTGAGAGACCGTTTTGGGATAAGACGTCCCTTCTTCAGATATGTCGTCTGAATCCTCCATATTTTATCCATATCATGTAATCATAGGGAATGACGTATGTTTGGTCCACAAAAACATAGAAAGAATCGTGAGAGTTAAGCACCTTCCCTAAATATCAGGAATAACATGTTAAGTCCCTATGTGGTTGTTATTTCCAAGGAGGCCTTGGATCTAGGCTCAATGCGGTTATAAATACCTCAACATTCTTATATATATATATATATATATATATATATATATATATATATATATATATATATATATATATATATATATATATATATATATATATATATATATATATATAACCACACATATAGAGGTTCTCACCCCTACGTGAGCTTGCTTTACATCTCACAATAAACCTTAAAACCTCTAACAATCCTTAATCACATGGGATTGTCACGCATTTTTACTTTTTAAGCAAGTGCAGACAAGTATAACTATTTTAATATAATTTATATATTATTTGTCATTTAAAAAATTTATATTTTATTATTGGGTTAATACCACTTTTCACCCCTGTAATATAGGCGAAATTCGCTTTACCCCCTCGTAATATTTTTTTTTAATTTCTCCCCTGTAATATCTTTTTGTTTGAATTACCCCCCCCCCCCCCCCCCCCCCTAAGCGTGCAATTTAAACACTAAATCTGGGGGGGGGGGGGGGAATCAAACAAAAAAATAATACAGGGTGTAAATTTTACACTTAGGGGGCAAAAGACATAGTATTTTTATATTTCAAGGGGTTATTTGAAAAAAATTACAGGGGGGGTTGTATATTTAACCCTTTATTATTTATATCTTACAATATTACCTCTTTATTTCATCCTCCAATTTGGGAGATGTCCATCACACTACATGTTGTGTCTAGTCTATTCTATATCATCTTCAATCATAACTTCTTTAGAATTATGAACAGTTGCTTTGAGATGCATTGTTGAAACATTTTTAAGGGTTGAAATTTGCGAGTGTACTCTTAAAACATCATATGGATTGCCTTGTGCTTCTGAGTTAGGAAGATACAGATTGATGATGATTTGGTACCTATTGATGTTGTTCATACCCATTTAAGGAAATTAAGCATGGAAGATCAACAAGAGTTGACACAAATGATGGGTCACAAGTGGACATGACAAGTGCAATAGAAGCATTGTGGAGAAATTTCAAGTCATTGGATGTTGAAGAAAAAAGAGCATTAAAAAAGTAAGTTATGTGAAATTGTTTACCCTATTATGAGTTCAATGAGTTCATGTTTGTTATAAGTAGGAGGTGGAGGCGATATATACTATCTAAAACCAAACTGAGGTATACACCTATTAGGAAAGTGTGGAATAGTTTTCTCACACCATCTAAGACACCCATTATATAGACATATATTTTCAATTGATCGCTTTTGTCTATGAGTCTCGAAAAGGCACCATATGACATCAACAAAGTTTATACCATCCAAAACACTTTGCAGCTCATCGACCTTCAATGATACTTGCTCACACGTTCATCTCAAAGTCTAAGGAAGTCCATAACCGCTAGTTAGGATTTGGCTCTCGCCTCTTTCACCAATGGTTAGAAAATATACATTTATCCAACAATGTTACATCATTTGTATTATCAGTAATAAACGATAACTACATAAATAAAAGTGGGTTTAAATAGTTAAATCGTCCAAGTAAATCAACGAGTTTTTGGTTTTCGGTCCTGTATCTTTTTTCTTACAATAATCCATGAATGTTAAAATCCTTTTAGTATTTGTCGCCTAACCACCACTAGTTAAAAATAATTTTAGATAAATTTGAAGGGAAAAAATACCATTAAATGACTCTAACTCAAGACCTCTTGTGACAAAACAATTAATTTTTCCCATATATCTTATACTAAAGACATTCTGGTCAAGTAACATTGACTATCAGATATCTTTAGTATAAGATTTCAGATTTGTAAGTTTTTTTGGCAAGGACCGGATAACTTAAGTATAAGTTTTCCGATGAAAAAATATGGATCAAACAATTTAGTTAGAAGACCTCTGGGCTGTGAAGCACGAACACCTCGAATTAGACCCCAACACTGACACGATGACACCAATAATAATTTGAAAAAAATGAATAAATTAAACGTAATCACAAGTGTGAGTGCAAATGTTCGATATCGACACGGATACAGATATGTTTTTTTCAAAAGTGTCGGTGCAATATAGCCTCTAGGAGATTAACAAGACCTGATAACTTCAAGTAAAGATTTTTGGTACACATAATTTCTTCTTTCTCTCAATGAAAACCACAAGACCTTAAATTTTCAAAATCAGAATGAAAAAAATGTAATTTTTCAAACTTGTATTATTTATTTAGGAATATAATAGTCAAGTTGTGTAAAATGTATGAGTGGGAGGATAATGTATAGGTTAAAATTTCCAGCAAACCACGTTGTGAGTCTTAGTTTACAACACTATACAAAATTCCACTTTCACCCACTTTCTCTCAACCGTAACCACATTACAAAAACCCAGCACTCAGGGAGGATTTAGTATGACCAGTATCAAATTGACCCATGATAGAAATACACTAGTTCTATTCGCACCGGTTTCGCAATCCTATTGAGTTCAACAGTTGGATTTGGCATTCCTATTGAACTTATTATGCTTCTCTGACACTATTTCATATCTCTTTATCCTTCCTCCTTGCCCCCCACCACCACCAAGCTCACGATTCAATATCACAAAAAACATGGGAAAAATATGTTTACAGATGAAAGCAATTAAATGGGACTGATACTCCTTTGTGTTTTACTGATGAGATAAATCATAAATATCATATCAAATAATTCTATCATGTTACATAATTAAGAATGTTGGATAAGAACTCCACAGTTGATTGGTCAATTTTGGGAAGCCGAATCAGATTAAGGGATTAGATAATCTTGTTAGTTTGCCAGGCACATTAAAAGAACATCATTCAAATGTTAAAAATATATTGCACTTGCATTTATCTTGTCATTATCAATAGATTGAAAAGGGAGTTTTTATTTTCCAAATTTCCATTTAACTCATCATTATCAATAGGTTGGAAAAAAAAAGAGTAATTTCAATGGTGAGACAACAAACAAAATGGAAACAGGTCTCCTGCTTCCACCCCCTCTCCTGTGAGGTTCTTGACTGTTGGACTAAATCTAACGGTTTGATCACTACAATTATTTAATATTCCCTTCATTTATATATAGTATATAGTCAAAATATATCATTTATTTTTTATTTTTTTTGCTAATAGTCAAAATATATCATTTATTCTGTTGAATGAATGTAAAAAATTAAATTTGCTTAGAAGGATCTAATGAATGTAAAATTAAATTTGCTTAGAAGGATCTCACACCATAATGAACACTGGTCGTGTGTTCTTAATTCTTGAACATGTTCAAAGTCAATGTCACCGGAAACTGCCTCTAAAGACCTACTGTGGTCTAGAAATAAATTAGATTTTGCATTGCAAGAGATGAATTAAATGGTGGTGAAAACATGGGTCCGGGTGGCCGAGAAGGCTATCCCACAGTTGATTAAATAGTGATGAAAGTGATGCTCTGGATGGCCGAGAAGGCTCTCCCACACAGTGGATTAAATAGTATTGATGGCCGAGAAGGCTCTCCCAAAGAGATCTTAAGCAAAAACAGAAAAAAGAAATTAGGGAAATGATCAAAAATGAAAAATAAAATCTAGAGAGTTTATGTAAATGATCAGTGGTAAAATCTGTAAGCCTGTTCAATCCCATAATTCATAAAGATTAGTCTATCAGACAGGACCATATCAAGTATCACCAAAACCTCTATCTATTACATAAAAAGTAATCACAAACCTAACCCGTATATGGTTTTCCCATTGTAACAGATTAGGGATTTTCCCTTGATAGAGGGAAAGCACCGAAATTCAGTAAATGAAAAAGAAAATTCAAAATGAAACTTAACTGCTATGACCAAAGAAGACACTAAAGTGGGAACCTGCTACAAAACTAACCAATGATCAAATTCGTATATGGAATCCCATTGAAAATAAGTGTTTTCTTTAATAACCCATTTTTTTACAAAACTTTGGTAATTATATTCAAAACATAGCACATTTAGTAGTATTCAGAAAAATCCGGTTGTAAATCTGAGGGCTGTTACTACAAGTTTCTACAGTGGACAAGAAAACAGTGATTGACTAACTCAATTAAGAACGGATCTGAACATTTTTAAAAACTTAACAAAGTAGTAATTACCTACAGGAAGACAAAACTAAATTAGAAGCAAGTAAGAAAAAAAATACTATATAGCCGGCCCTCGCAATATAAACTTGAAACTCAAACTGAGACAAGGTAGTTATTAAAACAAGGTAAAATCATCTTAATTTGAACATTATCACAATGCACTAAACTCAATGCTTATGATTAACTAAAGCTTAAATCAGAAGGAAAAAATTGGGAGAAAACATGGTACAGTTCCACGTCATGAATTATTTGGGTATTCTGCTCCATCCATCTCACTACTTTCAGTGATGAGCCTTGGCCTCAGCTTTCTGTTGAGACTTGGCTTTAGACTGAAATTAGAACAAATGCGATAACAGGAATCAAACATCAATGAATATGTTCTTAAAGGCGGCCAGAAATTATACAAAGTGATAATCATAGAAAGATGTTGCAACAAGAATCTTAAATTTTCTACATAATCTAGAAATAATCAATGGAAATATGGTTGAAATCCCACCTAGGACAGTTGTAAAATGGCCATTGGTGCCAAATTATTAATAAAAACTTAATTATAGAAATCATGAATTATCTGCTTTAATATCAGAAATCATATTCAAAATTTCAATCAGGAAAAAACTAAACATTCAAGAGCTTAATTATTTGTGTCGTTTTGGTCACATTATAAAGCACAAAACAAAGCAAAATAGAAAACAACCAAGCATATTCTTCTGAATAAAACACATGAAGCTTATGATGCTATCATCACTAGGCTCAAAGATGCACTAACGTCAAATATCAGCCATGGCGATTTTTCAAAACCGCCATGGCGATTTTTCAAAACCGCCATGGCGATTTTTCAAAACCGCCATGGCGATTTTTCAAAACCGCCATGGCCAGTTTGTGAAGGAAGGCTGCACCATGGTTAATATGGTGCCGCCATCCGCCATTGATGATCTTAACACTGGCAGATAACATCAAAACATAAGTTTACAAGATGATTGCATGGGTTTCGGTGTGTATTCTTAAATAGTTTTGTACCCGTATACATAGTACTTTTTACATACCAGTACCTATTGAGTTCACATGGCTACAAACCTAAGACTCGCTCGCGCTTATGTTCAAATCAGCCCATGCTGATGGGTTATACCAAAATGAAACAAATTAAAGTACAACTTGAGAAACAAATTATAAATTGTTATTATAATAGCTTCCATAATTCATTGGATTTTAATTTCTATATATTATATATTCCTTCATTCAGAAATTGCAATTTAACAAAATTTGTTAGACAATCTTATCACAACATATCCATATCAAACAAAGCAAAACAAATGTAAATCAAAACTGATTAATCACACACACCCTATGCATGATGTGAGGATAAATAACGCATGTGAAAAGTGAAAAAGGGTTTTCTTAAATAGATCAATTGAAATCAGATCGCTAACCACAGAGCCAAATTATAATCAAAATTCATAGACCCTCCTGAGAGGATCGAATAGAATAAAGAAAAAGGGATTCGTTACAATACCTTTAGAAACTTGAGCTTAATGGATCCGTAAACAACACCGAAAGAGAAAGCAGAAGCTCTAGCGACCTACAAACGAACAAAACCAAAAAATCAAAAATTCTGATAAATCAATTACCACTGTTTATTTCTTGATGAAAATAAAAGAGGGAAATTAGGGTTTTACCAAAGCTAGGGTGCTGGTGCCAGAATAAGGTCCTGGTGGAGGTGCCATGAGATCGATTCTGGTTGAACGAGGAAGATAAGCACAAAGGAGAGAGTTACGAACGAAGAGATGAACACTCGTTTTCTCTACAACTGTTCTCGATTTAATTATCAAACCCTAGAGAGTAGAGAGAGAGAGTGGTTACTCGCAATCTAAACGATGTCGTATGGGAAACCCGGGTCCGTTTACTTTTTCTCTTGTTGTGATGACCCGAGCCCCAATGAGGCCCATAAGATTGGGCCGTTTACTTTTTCTTTCATCGCATAACTACCTTTCAAATAGAGAATTTCTTTAGAGATCCCTTATCATTTTTTAGGGGTCTCTGGCGAAATTCTCTTTTTAATTCGTGAATTCGGAGATGTATTTCAGAATACATCACAATTCATTTTTTAGGAGTTTAATCGAAGATGCATCACCGAAACACTTTTTTTTAAATCAAGGGTGTTTCGGAGATGCATCTTTGAATAAATTTATTTTTTTAATTTTTAAGTGTTTCGGAGATGTTCTCCGAATTAGGATATATGATTTAAACTCATGACAAAACCCCCTCATTTTGTCTCTTGTTTCATAACATTTTCAAAACCCTCGAACACCTTAGAATCTACACTTTCAAAAGTTGTTTCAACTCATTTCTTATCAGTTTCACTCATTGCAACTCATTTTAACACATTTCAACACATTTTCAAATTTGAGTAAGTGTTTGAAAAAAAATTATATTTGCATGTGCATAATAATTTGTTTAGGATCATTTAAAGTTAGTTGGTTGAGTTGTATGTGATAAAATGTTGCATGTTTGATGTAAAAAAGGTAATAAAAAAAATTTTAAAAAAAACAACAACTTTGGGGTGATTGAGGATGAAGGTTCACAAATGGCTGTCGCAAGCGTTTCGGAAGTGCATCTCTGAAAACATCTCTGAGGTGTTTTGGAGATGCACCTCCGAAATTATGCCTGAGTTGTTTTTTTTTCTCTTCTAATTCCTTCCCTTTGAGTACTGCTGATTTTTTTTCCAGGAAGATGACTGACAACTTGAATAGAGTTAGACTCGGCGGGCCAACCCAAACTGCTCTGCTCGACGTGAGAGAGCTACTGAGCAGACTGTGAGGGGTTGCGAACTTCGTTGGGTACCGCAGAAGGAAGTGGAAGGACCGTCTACTTCTGCTCCCAGGAGTCCTCTATCTCATGCATCCTCATCTAAGGATAATGAGGAGGTACATGTTCCTGCACACGAAGAGGTTTGTGTTCCTACACTCTAGGAGGTTCGTGTTCTGGCACTCGTGCATCTTACCCCTGCTTACCCTAGAGGGCCCTCTGATACCTCCCTCTTGATATATTATTCCGATCATGTCGCCCGACATGTTTCCAGTGGAGAGGTATTTTTTTATAACACTTTTACTGTTTTTATTACACTTTTGTATTACACATCCATCTTGATATTAATTTTTACTTTACAGGAACTGACAATACTAAAGTCCGTGAACTACGCTTGCAAAATATTCACTCTGCATCATCATGCTCCTAATTGGTTCAAGAATGCCATTATTGCCTCCGAAATTTCAGGACTTTGTTGTTCCAATTACAACACCGTTAGCCACTAAATGCAGGGGGCATTCGTAGAGAGATGGCACAAGGAGACGTCATATTTCCACTTTCTGGTTAGAGAGATGACGATCATTCTAGATGATGTCGCCTGCCTGCTACACCTTCCTATCCTAGGGAGACTCCTTAACCACTCTCGCATCATTCGTGATGTTGCCATTGAATGGGTGTGTAATACCCGAGACCAGAGAGGATAGAGGGTGGTTGCACCACATGTAACACTCGTGGCCAAAGATGGCGAGGAGTGGTCGTCACATCATAATGATAGGGATCCTGAGGCAGTGCAGGGAAGAGACTGCATGGTTGAAAGATGTCTTATAAGGATTGATAGGTATTACCTATACCAATAAGATGCATCTTCTTTCCGGTAGCCTAATCCATAGGAACTCCACAATTACGCGTGCTTGACTTGGAGCAATTTTGGGATGGGTGACCTTTTGGGAAGTTTTCCGGAAAGCATGTGAGTGAGGACAAAGCATGTTGAAAAGACTTGTGTTGGTTTGTGGGATCAGTCGATAATCCTGAAAGTAGTATGAGGAGTTACAAATGGTATCAGAGCCAGACCTCTTCTAGTACGATGTGGTTCAAGGACGAACCATGCAGAAGTTGATGGGCATGTAACACTCGGGGCCAGAGAGGGTAAAGGGTTGTTGCATCGCATGTAACACTCGTGGATATGCTCTTGATCTTGACTATACGGAGGAGATGATAAGGGCTGCCATGTATTTCTCCCACATAAGGAATCAGGTTGTGTTGTCGTTCCGGGTGTATCTTGATCGGACTGTTCATGATGACATTCTTGAAGGATAGAAAAACACTTAGAAAGGGGGGGGGGTTTGAATAAGTGTAGCTTTAAAAACTTGACAGATAAAAATAAATTGCACAGTTATTTTTATCCTGGTTCGTTGTTAACTAAACTACTCCAGTCCACCCCCGCAGAGATGATTTACCTCAACTGAGGATTTAATCCACTAATCGCACAGATTACAATGGTTCTCCACTTAGTCAGCAACTAAGTCTTCCAGAGTCTTCTGATCACACACTGATCACTCCAGGAACAACTGCTTAGATACCCTCTAAGACTTTTCTAGAGTCTTCTGATCCACACGATCACTCTAGTTACAACCTGCTTAGATAACCTCTAAGACTTCCTAGAGTATTCTGATCCACACGATCACTCTAGTTCCTTACAACTTAATGTAATCAATTCTAAGAGTATTACAATTGCTTCTTAAAAGCTATAATCACAAACTGTGATATTTCTCTTAACGTTTAAGCTTAATCTCACTAATATATTACAACAGCAATGTAGTGAGCTTTGATGAGGATGAAGATTCTGAGCTTTGAATAGGACAGAGTTTCAGCAAGTTAATATGAGTTGTTTTGTGCAGAATCGTTAACCTTGCTTCTCATCAGAACTTCATATTTATAGGCGTTGGAGAAGATGACCGTTGAGTGCATTTAATGCTTTGCGTGTTCCGTACAGCATCGCATTTAATGTTATATGCTTTTGTCAACTACCTCGAGCCTTGTTCACGCTGTGTCTACTGACGTTGCCTTTAGTAGCTTTTAACGTTCCTTTTGTCAGTCAGCGTAGCTTGCCACGTGTACTTCCTTCTGATCTGATGTTTGTGAATACAACGTTTGAATATCATCAGAGTCAAACAGCTTGGTGCAAAGCATCTTCTGATCTTCTGACCTTGAAGTGCTTCTGAGCGTGATACCATCAGAACTTCAGTGCTTCTGATCTCATGTTCTTCTGATGCTTCCATAGACCCATGTTCTGATTCTGCTTCGACCATCTTCTGATGTCTTGCCAGACCATGTTCTGATGTTGCATGCTGAACCCTTGAGACAAAGCTTCTGAGCGCTGAATTATGCATACTCTTTATATATTTCCTGAAAAGGAAATTGCATTGGATTAGAGTACCATATTATCTTAAGCAAAATTCATATTATTGTTATCATCAAAACTAAGATAATTGATCAGAACAAATCTTGTTCTAACAATCTCCCCCTTTTTGATGATGACAAAAACATATATAAATGATATGAATTTGCGATCAGAAAGAGCAGACGGCAAAAGACAAATTACACAGCTATAGCATAAGCATATGAATATGTCTCCCCCTGAGATTAACAATCTCCCCCTGAGATAAATAATCTCCCCCTGAAATAAATACTCGAAGAACTTTAATAAAAGACTTCCCTGATTATTTCGGTAGAGACGATCACATAAGCTTTTGTCTTCAGAGAATTCATAGCTTCTGACTTCTGCTTCCATTGGACAGCTTCAGAACTAGAATTTCTTTAGATCCCTAGAACACTCACAGCTTCTGATTCCTGCTTCCATCTAGGACAGCTTCAGAACTTGAATTTCTTTGATCTTCAGAACATTCACAGCTTCTGATTTCTGCTTCCATTTAGGACAGCTTCAGAACTTGAATTTCTTTGATCTTCAGAACATTCACAGCTTCTGATTTCTGCTTCCATTTAGGACAGCTTCAGAACTTGAGTTTTCTGGATCTTTAGAACATTCACAGCTTCTGATTTCTGCTTCCCTCGGATAGCTTCAGAGCTTTGAATTTCTACCAACATCACTTCATGCTAGATTTGTATCAGAACATTGTTGAATGTACCAGAGCATCTCTACATCCTGAAATGTTACAGAACAAAAACTAAACGACAAAAGTCAGCATGAACGAGTCAGAACATAAAATGTATATTTGAACACATGATATGTATCAGAGCCATATAGGCTAAAATAATGTATCAGAGCAAATAGAATTTTGTCAGAGCAGATAGACAAATATGGATCGAATTCTATTATCAGTGCTTCTGATTCATTCTTCTTTCTTGCTTCTGATTTCTGAAGCTTGACAGCACTCAGCTCGCTTCAGTTTCCATGAGCTTATTCTTTTTACAGAATAACACTTCTTATGGTTTTGCTTCTTGTGTTTGCTTTGAAGATTCTCTTCACTTCTTTATACCTTTCTCTTCACTTCTTTATACCTGCAAAACACTTAAACCATATAGAACTTGCAGTTCTTGTTAGTAAATGTGTGGGAGCTTTACCCAGCAACTGATAGATTAATCAAATCATTTATCATTTATCTTCTCCCCCTTTTTGTCATAACATCAAAAAGAATATTTCAAAAGATTCAGATGAATAAAACGACAAATAAAATCACTGGAATGTAAAAACAAAGAAACTTTTCATTGATAATCAAAAGATATTACAAGAGGTTCCTATGTTTAACAAGATGAGGAGAGATAATAAAGACAAATGAGGTGACTAGCACAGTTACCTATGGTCGGCGTCCCTTCAACTGCACGCGCGCTTATCCATGAACAGTAACGACAGGTTTACCATCCCGAGATGAAACGTTACAGCTGTTTTGCTTTAAAAGAGGTTCTGAATCAACTTAGACAATGAAACGTTAGTAATAACCGAATCATAATTTCTAAAAGATTTCAATCAGAACTTCTGATTAAAAAAAATCCACCTTCATTTCAGAAGATACTCATACGTAAGAACTTCTCATCTTCTCATTCTGGGCATAAATCCATACTGATGTTCTTCAGAATGAACTTAAACCTATCTTCAGCCAGGGGTTTTGTAAAGATATCAGCCCATTGATGGTCTGTATCAACAAAGTTTAAAGATATAACACCCTTCTGAACATAGTCCCTTATGAAATGATGTTTAATCTCAATATGTTTAGCCTTTGAATGAAGAATAGGATTCTTAGATAAACATATAGCAGAAGTATTATCACAGAATATAGGAATGTTACTCTCATATATCTGATAATCTTCTAACTGACTCTTCATCCAGAGCATCTGTGTACTGCAACCAGCAGCAGCGACATATTCTGCTTCTGTTGTTGATAGAGCAATAGTTGCTTGCTTCTTGCTATACCAGGAGATCAAATGACTTCCAAGAAATTGGCAACTTCCTGAAGTACTCTTTCTTTCAATTCTGTCTCCAGCATAGTCAGCATCGCAGAATCCTACTAAGTTGTATTCTTTAGATTTTCTGTAAACTAAGCCAACATTAGTAGTACCTTTCAGATACCTTAGAATTCTCTTAACAGCAGTTAAATGAGATTCTCTAGGATCTGATTGGAATCTAGCACACAAACAAACACTGAACAGAATGTCAGGTCTAGAAGCAGTCAAATATAGAAGAGATCCAATCATACCTCTGTATAACTTCTGATCTACCTTCTTACTTACCTCATCCTTACCTAGGATGCATGTTGGATGCATAGGAGTTTTGGCTTCTTTACAGTCTAGAAGATTAAACTTCTTCAGAAGTTCCTTCACATACTTGGTTTGGTGAACATACGTTCCTTCTGATGTTTGATTTATTTGTATTCCAAGGAAATACTTGAGTTCTCCCATCATGCTCATTTCAAACTCAGCCTGCATAGACTCAGCAAACTTCTTTCCAAGTGTAGCATTAGATGTTCCAAAAAATAATATCATCTACATATATTTGACAAATTAAAATATCCCTTTTAAAGGTTTTACAAAAGAGAGTAGTGTCCACTTTGTACCGGTAAAAATGTGACTCGAGCGTTATCGCGCGCTCGAAGTACAACAGAGTCGCCACCAAACTTTATTTATTCCAAGAAGGAAAGGGAAAATATCGATAAAACCCACGAATAAAAAGAAAATGGATAAGATGGTCATCGCAACCAAATTAGGGTTCGGGAGTCGGTTAAGCAAGGGGAAGGTATTAGCACCCCTTACCTCCATCGTACTCGATGGGACCCATTTAGTTAGTTTCGTGTTTGAGTGTTAGCGTAATGATTGTGTTCTTAAGCTTATTAATCGAGAAAAGATAAAGAAAGGATTTTTAAGGTTTTTATTATTATGAAGAAAAAGAGATTTTTTATTATTATGCTCGCCAAGACGTTTGTATCTTGTGCCTACGTATTCCTTAGTGCAATGGGAAAGTCAGAGCAATCGTAGTTCGGGCTAAGAACCACGAAATGTTTGTTGGTTGATTTTAGCGAGAGGTACTCGATCGCTTTCAAATGGAAATACTACGCGCACATGGATATGATATCACTACAAGAATGGATGACTAAATCAAGATAAGACATGATTTTGGCCATCATCGCATTCGAGTGGAAGATATTCGATCTTCACATGTGGAAGTATGTTCGTATTGAAAATTGGATGAGTGTCTCGTTTATGAGAAAAGTTTTAAAAGCCATAAGGCAAAAAGGTTGAATGAAATTAAAGTTGTGTTTTAAACGGACATTTAGCAAAGGATTGAGCATAGGTGTGCACCTAGCGCGTCTTTACCCAAGGTATTGAACAGGAGCTAGCCCCATTGTCACTTGTTGTCCAGGTTAATTAATTTGTTTTAATTCAAAAGATCAAGGTATTCAAGAGGTGTGCACTTCTTGTCACAAGATCTTTCGGTTTGATTAATATGTTTTGATTCAAAGGATCAAGGTATTCAAGAGGTGTTCACTTCTTGTCACTTGATCGCTTTGATTTGATTAAGGTATTTTGATTCAAAGGATCAAGGTATTCAAGAGGTGTTCACTTCTTGTCACTTGATCACTTTGATTTTATTAATGTGTTTTAGTTCAAAAGATCAAGGTATTCAAAAGGTGTGCACTTCTTGTCACTTGATCACTTTGATTTTATTAATGTGTTTTGATTCAAAGGATCAAGGTATTCAAGAGGTGTTCACTTCTTGTCACTTGATCACTTTGATTTTATTAATGTGTTTTGATTCAAAGGATCAAGGTATTCAAGAGGTGTTCACTTCTTGTCACCTGATCACTTTGATTTAAATAAGAAAGCTTTTTATTTAGTATTTTAATCCAAAAGAACCGAGGTATTAAAGAGGTGTACACTTCTTGTCACTCGATCTTTCGGTATGGTTTAAAGAAAGTTTTAAAAGGTTTTTGTATTAACAACTTGACGTTGGATCAAGTGTTAGAATTTATTTGAAAGTTCATTTTTGAATAAATTAAAGAAAATATTTTTGAAAATCTACTAATAAAAACAATTAAACTAAAATCTAACACTAATCATAATTATTCTAAAAAAAATCCTAAACTAAAAAGATGTTAACATGAGTAGACCTAAGCAACATAGTGGATCCAAATCTAAATCACTCTATGATCGAATTAAATAAAACAAGGTTTTTAATCATTATATACAAGTTAAATAAAAAAAAATATATATATACACATACACGTTATGCACAGTAGGATAGAAATGATACATATACACGTTATTCAAATAAGAACAAGCATAAACCACACACTCTAACTCATTTTTTTTAATACAGAACAAACACAAACCAAGACTAATTACAAGCATCATAACAAAAGCTTAAGAATACAAACAATGCTGAAAATTTGAAAGGTAAATCTTTTCTCTCAATGTCTCAATCTTAACAAAGTAAAACCAACACAACACAACATAAATTTAATTAAATCAACAGTGAAACACAAACGAAATCAAAAGAGAGGAGTATACCGAAACAACGATGGTTTTCGGAAATGAAGACCCACGGAGGAATGTTGGAAAACAACGATATTTTCCGGTGACTTCAGGCTAGCAGTGTGGTTTGAAGCGGACTGTAGTGTTGCAACTGCTACACACGCGGAGTTCCAAAGATGGCGAGGAGTTGATGGTTGTTGTTATGTAATTTCATGTTTTGTTTGTGTGGTGTATATGGTGTTTTGTGATGGTACTACAAAGGGGGTTTCATGTTGTAGCAAAGTGTCACTGTTTTTAGAGTGGTGGTAGTATTGTGAGGTAGGAGGAAGTAGTTATGTGAAGGAGACAAATGAAGATGTGTAGGAGAATGACTATTTTGTTACGTGAACAGTAACTCTTTTCTTTTTTTTTTCGAATCTCAGAGAAGGTTGGAGAATGAGAGATCTCTTAGACAAGTGGTGGCTGGGTTTTTTCTCCTCGTGCGGCTCCCCCCCTTACTGAGTGTTGAGAGGTCTTTATATAGGATGAAATCAGGGTTTGGATGAGAGTTTGAGATGAAAATTGGGGGGGAAATTGGAGAGGTTTTTTGAACATTTCTGGAATTCTGATTTTGTTACTTTTTCTCTACAGGTTTTGTTACACTACTTTGATGCAAGGTTTGTAGTATTGTGTGCAGCAAAGCAGCAAGGTTGCAGGTTTTTGGGCGGCTTTGCAGGCTGGTGGAGAGGTAGCAGAATGCAGAAGCAAGAGCAGAGGCGTGGAGACAAAACTTGTTTTTTTTCTTCTTTTTTTTTGTGTACTATTTTTTGTGGTAATGTAAAATGGGCTAGTGATTTGGGCCTAAATTACCTAAAAAAATACAAAAACTTCTATATATTTTTTTTATTGCATTTTTTTTACTAAATAAAAAAGAAGATCAATTAATATGATAAATATAAGAATAAATAAATAAAATAAATAATATTCAATAAATAAACAAAATTTTAACTTAAAACCTAAACTTAAACATTTTTTTAATATATTATTTTTTTAAGTAGAATTAAACTAAACACATATTTTCTTGAATAAAAAAGAATATACAAATGAACATAAAATGCTACACATATTTTTGTTGACTTTAATAAAAGTCAATTTTCAAACGATGAATACACACGAAATATGAATGTGGCATGCCTAAACGAACGAAATGCGTAGGGCAAAAATTGGGGTGCGACACACTTTTCCTCTAGTGAAACCATTATTCAGAAGGAAAGAACTTAAGCGTTCATACCAAGCTCTGGGAGCTTGTTTCAATCCATACAACGATTTCTTTAGTTTAAAAACATGATTAGGAGACATAGAGTCTTCAAAACCAGGGGGTTGATGGACATAAACTTCTTCATCTATATAACCATTTAAGAAGGCACTCTTAACATCCATCTGATAGAGAGTGATGTTATGTTGAGTGGCAAATGAAATTAATAGACGAATAGATTCTAACCTGGCCACTGGTGCAAAGGTTTCTGTATAGTCAATCCCTTCTTGCTGACTATAACCCTGAGCCACCAGTCTGGCTTTGTTCCTTACCACTTCACCCTTCTCACTGAGCTTGTTTCTGAAGACCCATTTTGTACCGATTATATTGAATCCATCTGGTCTAGGAACAAGATCCCAAACATCATTCCTTGTAAACTGATTCAGTTCTTCTTGCATAGCAATTATCCAGTCTGGATCTTCTAGAGCATGATCAACAGAAGTTGGCTCGATCAAAGATACAAGACCTAATTGACAGTCTGCATTGTTCTTAAGGAATGCTCTTGTTCTGATTGGATCATCCTTCTTTCCAAGAATGACATCTTCTGAATGACCAGAGATGAGTCTGGATGATCTTCTGACAGATGGTTCTTCAGAAATGTTTAGATTCTCCAGAGAAGCTGATACTTGATCTTCAGATTCTTTGCTTCTGAGAAGCTCTGCTTCTGATGCGTTGCTTCTTGGCTCAACAACTTCTGATATATCAATATCACAATCTGCAAAATTATCAAACTGCTTTGGTTTTTCAGAACCAAGCTTATCATCAAACCTGATATTGATTGATTCTTCCACAATCAATGTTTCAGTATTGTATACTCTGTAGCCTTTTGAGCGTTCAGAATATCCAAGAAGGAAACATTTTTGTGCTTTGGAATCAAACTTACCAAGATGATCTTTAGTGTTCAGAATAAAGCATATACATCCAAAAGGATGGAAATATGAAATGTTGGGCTTTTTATTCTTCCACAATTCATAAGGAGTCTTATTTAGAATAGGTCTGATAGAGATTCTATTCTGAATATAGCATGCAGTGTTTATTGCTTCTGCCCAGAAATGCTTAGCCATATTGGTTTCATTGATCATGGTTCTGGCCATTTCTTGCAGAGTCCTATTCTTTCGTTCTACAACTCCATTTTGCTGTGGAGTTCTAGGACAAGAGAAATCATGGGCAATACCATTTTCTTTGAAGAATTCTTCAAAGGATCTGTTCTCAAATTCACCACCATGATCACTTCTGACCTTTATGATTTTACACTCTTTTTCAGATTGAATCTGAATGCAGAAATCAAAGAACACTGAATGAGTCTCATCCTTGTGTTTCAAGAATTTTACCCACGTCCAGCGGCTATAATCATCTACGATGACTAATCCATATTTCTTCCCTCTGACAGATGCTGTTTTGACTGGGCCAAACAGATCAATGTGCAAGAGTTCTAGTGGCCTTGAGGTAGAAACAACATTCTTGGACTTGAATGCAGGTTTGGAGAACTTGCCCTTCTGACATGCTTCACAAAGAGCATCTGATTTGAATTTCAGATTAGGGAGTCCTCTGACAAGATCCAGTTTGTTAATCTGAGAAATCTTTCTCAAACTAGCATGACCTAATCTTCTGTGCCAGACCCACTGCTCTTCAGAAACAGACATAAGACAAGTCACCTTCTGACTCATAAGATCTTGCAGATCTGTCTTATAAATGTTGTTCTTCCTCTTGCCTGTAAATAGGATTGAGCCATCCTTCTGATTTACAGCCTTGCAAGACTTTTGATTAAAGATTATATCATAACCATTGTCACTCAATTGACTGATAGATAAGAGGTTATGTGTTAATCCTTCTACAAGAAGTACATTAGAAATGGAAGGAGAGTTACCAGACTTTATGGTTCCAGAGCCAATTATCTTGCCCTTCTGATCTCCTCCAAACTTGACTTCTCCTCCAGACTTAAGCACCAGGTCTTGGAACATAGACCTTCTTCCTGTCATGTGTCGTGAGCATCCAGAGTCCAGGTACCACGACATGTTGTGCTTTGTCCTTTTTGCAGCCAAGGATATCTGCATTAGGAATAATCTTATCCTTAGGTACCCACATCTTCTTGGGTCCTTTCTTGTTAGATTTTCTCAAGTTCTGATTGAACTTGGGTTTAACATTGTAAGCAATAGGAGGAACAGCATGATAATTTTTAATGTGAGTTTCATGATATTTCCTAGGTTGTGTCACATGCTTTTTGGTGTGTGTTATGTGAAAACTTTGAGCATGTGAAGTGTGCCTAATATCATGGGAGTGGCCATACTTGAACTGATCATACAATGGCTTGTATGTGAATTTCATTTCATCAACAGGTTCAAGTTTGTATGGGGTTTCACCCTCAAAACCAATGCCGACTCTTTTGTTTCCAGACACAGCATATATCATAGAAGCTAGCTGACTTCTGCCAATACTTCTAGATAAGAACTTCCTGAAACTTAAATCATATTCTTTCAGAATATGGTTTAGACTAGGAGTGGATTTTTCTGAATCAGAAGGAGATCCAACATTATTGGATAATTTTAAAAGTTTTTCTTTTAATTCAGAATTTTCCAACTCAAGCTTCTTTGTTTCAAATTCAAATAGCTTTTTCAGCTTTTTGTATTTGAGACTAATCTGAGACTTGAATTCCAGAAGTTCTGTTAGACCGGAAACTAACTCATCTCTAGTAAGTTCAGAAAATACCTCTTCAGAATCTGATTCTGATGTAGATTCTGATCCGTCATCTTCTGTCGCCATCAGCGCACAGTTAGCCTGCTCATCTTCAGAGTCTGAATCATCTTCTGACTCATCCCAGGTTGCCATAAGACCTTTCTTCTTATGAAACTTCTTCTTGGGATTTTCCTTCTGAAGTTTTGGACATTCATTCTTGAAGTGTCCAGGCTCATTGCATTCATAGCACATGACCTTCTTCTTGTCAAATCTTCTGTCATCAGAAGATTCTCCACGTTCAAATTTCTTTGAACTTCTGACGCCTCTGAACTTCCTTTGCTTGTTCTTCCAGAGTTGATTTAGCCTTCTGGAGATCAAGGACAGTTCATCTTCTTCTTCAGATTCTGATTCTTCAGGATCTTCTTCTCTAGCCTGAAAAGCGTTAGTGCATTTCATGATATTGGATTTTAATGCAATAGACTTACCTTTCTTTTGAGGCTCATTTGCGTCCAGCTCTATTTCATGGCTTCTCAAGGCACTGATAAGCTCTTCCAGAGAAACTTCATTCAGATTCTTTGCAATCTTGAATGCAGTCACCATAGGACCCCATCTTCTGGGTAAGCTTCTGATGATCTTCTTTACGTGATCAGCCTTGGTGTATCCCTTGTCAAGAACTCTCAATCCAGCAGTAAGAGTTTGAAATCTTGAAAACATCTTTTCAATGTCTTCATCATCCTCCATCTTGAAGGCTTCATACTTCTGGATTAAAGCGAGAGCTTTAGTCTCCTTGACTTGAGCATTTCCTTCATGAGTCATTTTCAAGGACTCATATATGTCATAGGCCGTTTCCCTGTTAGATATCTTCTCATACTCAGCATGAGAGATAGCATTCAGCAAAACAGTTCTACATTTATGATGATTCCTGAAAAGCTTCTTCTGATCATCATTCATTTCTTGCCTTGTCAGCTTTACGCCATTGGCATTTACTGGATGTTTGTAACCATCCATCAGAAGATCCCATAGATCACCATCTAGACCAAGAAAGTAACTTTCCAATTTATCTTTCCAGTATTCAAAGTTTTCACCATCAAATACCGGCGGTCTAGTATAACCATTGTTACCGTTGTGTTGCTCAGCAGAGCCAGATGTAGATGCAGGTGTAGACTTTGCAGTTTCATCAGCCATCTTTTACTGAAGCGTTTTTCTCTTCCTGAATCTTTTCTAAACACGGTTAAGTGCTTGCACCTTAGAACCGGCGCTCTGATGCCAATTGAAGGATAGAAAAACACTTAGAAAGGGGGGGGGGGGGGTTTGAATAAGTGTAGCTTTAAAAACTTGACAGATAAAAATAAATTGCACAGTTATTTTTATCCTGGTTCGTTGTTAACTAAACTACTCCAGTCCACCCCCGCAGAGATGATTTACCTCAACTGAGGATTTAATCCACTAATCGCACGGATTACAATGGTTCTCCACTTAGTCAGCAACTAAGTCTTCCAGAGTCTTCTGATCACACACTGATCACTCCAGGAACAACTGCTTAGATACCCTCTAAGACTTTTCTAGAGTCTTCTGATCCACACGATCACTCTAGTTACAACCTGCTTAGATAACCTCTAAGACTTCCTAGAGTATTCTGATCCACACGATCACTCTAGTTCCTTACAACTTAATGTAATCAATTCTAAGAGTATTACAATTGCTTCTTAAAAGCTATAATCACAAACTGTGATATTTCTCTTAACGTTTAAGCTTAATCTCACTAATATATTACAACAGCAATGTAGTGAGCTTTGATGAGGATGAAGATTCTGAGCTTTGAATAGGACAGAGTTTCAGCAAGTTAATATGAGTTGTTTTGTGCAGAATCGTTAACCTTGCTTCTCATCAGAACTTCATATTTATAGGCGTTGGAGAAGATGACCGTTGAGTGCATTTAATGCTTTGCGTGTTCCGTACAGCATCGCATTTAATGTTATATGCTTTTGTCAACTACCTCGAGCCTTGTTCACGCTGTGTCTACTGACGTTGCCTTTAGTAGCTTTTAACGTTCCTTTTGTCAGTCAGCGTAGCTTGCCACGTGTACTTCCTTCTGATCTGATGTTTGTGAATACAACGTTTGAATATCATCAGAGTCAAACAGCTTGGTGCAAAGCATCTTCTGATCTTCTGACCTTGAAGTGCTTCTGAGCGTGATACCATCAGAACTTCAGTGCTTCTGATCTCATGTTCTTCTGATGCTTCCATAGACCCATGTTCTGATTCTGCTTCGACCATCTTCTGATGTCTTGCCAGACCATGTTCTGATGTTGCATGCTGAACCCTTGAGACAAAGCTTCTGAGCGCTGAATTATGCATACTCTTTATATATTTCCTGAAAAGGAAATTGCATTGGATTAGAGTACCATATTATCTTAAGCAAAATTCATATTATTGTTATAATCAAAACTAAGATAATTGATCAGAACAAATCTTGTTCTAACAATTCTATGGACGTCGTTCGAGGATCACAGAGAGATTATCCCATTCGACTCCATCTATTTGTACTCCGGGTGGATGGCATGTGGAACCGACACTATGGTCAGGTATCTGCCGGAGCGATGCATGCGGTAGTTTGGCTATGTTCAAATGATACCCTGATCTCCATCTCAGGCTGCTCCCGACACCATTGTCCGTCAGGACCTCGATGACATCTTTGAATATTGGGAGTATCATATGGTGCCACAAGACTATCGGTTCTACACAGTGTTACACCCTATCATAATATTGGATGCTCCTAGACGTCCACCTAGGCCAACTCATGAGGAGATTTTGGAGAACCAGCAGGCCGAGGATGACCATGCCACTAATGTCTTGTCGATCTGTCAGCGGATTGGGCAGGAGGCTTTGGACTTAGGGATCATTGATAGGGGCATACCTGAGGCGGTGGCCATCATGGAGTGGGTGGTTAGCGAGACAGCGACTGCGGTGGGATACAGGAGGCAGAGGAGGGGTCAGGGGGTAAGGATTATGCATACGTAGTAGGCTATGCTTTTTTATTCCAAAACAATTTATGTATTATATTTTACTATTTTCAGAACAACATTTTGTGCTTATTATCGTTTAATATTTCTTATCATTTCTCGTTCGCATTTTTATTATCGCAGTAGACTTTAATGATTTTTTTTGAAAAAATCACCTTTTTGATGAATTTTATTAAAAAAAATCAATATCAGGGTGATTTCGGAAATGCACCCTGAAACACCTTTCAAACGCATAAAGGGTGCTTTCGGAGATGCATCTCCGAAAACACCTTTTTTTTGGTGCGTTCGGAGATGCATCTCTAAAGGGTATTTTGGGGTGTTTAGAGGTTTTTTCCACCCCTACAAGGTGGAAAAAGAAATTCTCTTCAAATATTCCAATATAAAGTTTTGTTCATCGAATGACTTATAACATAGTTATCTAGTGTTATAATATATATATCAAATAACTTGTTATAAATTTTTCGGCTAATTTCATCTTTGTTCACCAGATAAATTATCTATAAGTAATCTGGTATGCACATTTGTTTAACTTTTATTTATGTTTCACGGATATATGGATCCATTTAGATATATGCGATAAATATAAAATTTGTGTATATATCACTGATGCATTTTTGACTACATAAAAATTCGATACACGAGAAGGGGTGATAATGTGGATTAAAAGCTTGAAATTAGACATTAAATGAATGTTATCATTACTCGTTCAAATATCGAAACATGAAAGAGAGAAAGAAGCAATAAATTAATATTTGGTTGTGATAAAGATGAAAAATACAGTAAATAGATAATGCAACGCGTAATGTTAGTAAAAAGTGTGGTTGTTCATTCAAAATCAAATTAACTTCGTCTAAAGATGATTCAAGATGAAATATTGATATTAAATGTGGACTTCACAGCCATGATTTACATGATAGATTTGAAATTCATGTGTTTGCTAGTCTTCTAAGTGCATATGAGCGGAAATACGTTGTTGATTTAACAAAGAGTCATGTTCCACCCTGACGCATATTGATGTCTTTGCGACAGTGAGACCCGAATAATGTCATTCGAATCACATGAGTATATAAACATAAGTGTAAGTTACAAAAATAGATCAGAGAACCTATAACTTGTCATACCCCAAATTTGTCCTACCCCTTTACTTCTAACTGGCTTAGGCTTTGCATTCATGTACATACATCACTTAGGTCATAATTCATACCCAGGCATGCATATCATTGGTACTATTCAAAGGCTAGCAAGAGAAAAACTCCATTGCAAAGAAGTTTGATCAGAGAATAAGAAAACTGAGGTATAATCATGTGGCTCTATGTTCATTGAAGTCCTCCTGGATTGGGGTGTCTCTCTGCTTCAAATCAGGGCATTGATTGAAGAGTGCAAGCTTGCAAATCATCTGGTTCCTTAAAACAGGGTTTCTTTGACCAAAGTCAACCAGTTGACTTTCTGGTCAACAGTTAATCAGGAATGGTTTCTATGTGTGAAAAGCTTCTCATACTGACTATGTGGATGTGTTTGTTTGACTGGATTTGACTGGAAGAGATTTAATCGGGAATTTCATCAATAGTCGGAAAAATCGGAACAGTTGACTTTTGGGTCAAAATCGGGAAAATTATTCAAATATTGACTTTTGGTGGAAAATTAATCAAGAAAAGTCGAAGAACGGATAAAATCGGGGGTTCGACAAAAAGTTGCAAAAAGACAAAAAACAAGTTTCCAACACTTAGAAAAAATTTTGATGCTTTAAATATTGATGAGCAGTCTACTTCAGCCCTGACTTACACGTGGCAAAAGGCATTTTCTGGAAATATTTCCAACATCAAAGTTGTTCCTCTCATGGGGTAGAACAACTTTGTAGTTGGACACTTTTTCATTTGAAGCTTGTATGAAGAGTTAAAGTGGTGTGAAGTTGCTGGAAACTCATTTGAACCAAGTCATATTCCAGGTCACAAGTCAGGTCATGACCTGGCATTTTCACAAACACATGGCATGCCAAATCTCAAGCCAATTTTAGAGCTCTACAGAAGTGCCATGAACGCAAACTTGGTATCATTCCAATCCTTTCCATGTGCTCTATCCAACAAAACAAGAATCAAGCCATTTGGACAAAGAATGAATCAGTTACAAGGCCCCAAAGTCTCATCTTCATAAAGTCAAAGTTACGCATCTGGCTAGGCAAAATTCCAGGGCACGTGCGAGCAATTTATCAAACACGTGGTGCGCCATTTTTGAAGCTAATTCCAGAGAATTACAAGCAACATCTGGAGTCAATTCTGACGTTAGTCTTTTCTCTCCCATGTCCTCTTTCAAATGGCACAAGAATAAAATCTTTTGGAGGAGTTTGGAACAAGATAGAAGGCCTTAAAGTCATGCCCTGGGGGATGCACATTCGGGGAAGCATTGGGCTAGCAGGGACCAAGTCATGCGCGCCAAGGCTAATGGATTGAATCTTCATGACTTCAACGCAATTGTGAGTGAGATACAAGCCACATCTTAAGGACTCATCAACACCATAATTCTTCACTCTCATCACCTCATTACAATGGGCTTAAGTTTGAATTAAATGGAGGTCTAGAGAGGAATCTACATGCTTGTAAAGTCATGACCATGGGCTGTTGTCATTATCCTAAAAAAGAGGTTCCCATGCAATGTAACCATTCCCATATTTGGCCATGCATAAGGTCTGCTACGTGAAAAGTGAAATGAACCATGTCATAACTACACAATCCTTGTTCAATAAGTTCTATGAAGATAAGTCCCACACTCATGATACAATCTCTCATGCACCACACCTCACCATATATATAGCAAAGCTCTCCACACTTCACGGGGACTTCCATTTTTTCCAGATTCGTTCTTCACTCTCTCCTCTCCATTTTCCCAGCTTTCTCTCTTCCTCTCATCACTCTTCTCTCATCTCTCTCCACCATAACCACCGTAACTGCCCTAACAAACTTTCTAACCAACTCTAACGACCTCCATCTTCCCTCTTCCACCACCACCGTCGCTCTTCCACCACCATCACCACCTTGCTACAACCACCGTAACCGAATCCTCAACCACCACCAATCTTCTCCGGTCCTTCATCAAGCTTCATCAAACTCCATAATCAACTCTCATCATCATCATCATCTTCAACAGTCCAAGAGATCCACCAATCTTCATCAGCTCCATCGTCACAGCATCTCCTTTCTGAATCTCGCCTAGTGTTCGTCTTCGAGCTTCGTAACCTTCACTAACCTGTGATTTAATCCACGCTCCAATCGCTGCGAGTTCTTGAAGAGGCAAATATGAACATCTAGTTCTAAGATCTTGAGTTTATTCCTCGATACAAATGAACAAGATTCGAAGTGAAGCGTCGAGAAACTAAGGAAAAGAAGGCATATCGTAGAGTTATTCCTCCTGCTTCAAGATTTCAAACATGTAAGCTTTCTATCCTCCTGTATTATAGAAGCATGTGATAAATCTAACTCCACCATGTTTGCAAAGCATGTGACGCATATTATAGGTGACTTTTGAACTGGGATTCGGTTAGTATGATGTGGTTGTCATTTGAACGTTTTATTTGTGTATGTGAGTTCTTTACGACATGAGGATTACTCAGGCGCCTTTGTTGTGCATTTTAGTAGAAATTTGTTTGGTTAGAGTTCCTATACGTACTCTCGGGTAGGCTGATAGAGAACAAACTAGTTGAAACTGAGTAGGGATTCGGATTCAGCGTCGAAATCTGAGGCGATTGGTGTCCGTTCTAAGTTTTTCTGGGCGCAATAGGTGGTGGTTGACGGCGGCGATCGCCGGAGAAGACGACCGGAGCTCTAGCTCCGGCGTCTGTGTTAATCCATGGCAGTCCCTGTTTCGCGCACGTGGCATCCATGCTTTGGCCCATGTTCCCAATTTTTGGCTTGTTTTGTGTTACTTTAATCATGAGACGATGAGTTGGCAT
The DNA here is from genome assembly GCF_029867415.1 of Vicia villosa. Classification (NCBI taxonomy): domain Eukaryota; kingdom Viridiplantae; phylum Streptophyta; class Magnoliopsida; order Fabales; family Fabaceae; genus Vicia; species Vicia villosa. Next base: position 116,665,575 of record NC_081184.1, on the reverse strand, counting down.
GCTATGATTGGCTTGGGATTTGTTTTTGTCCTTATTCCACTTAAATTTCACTTGACCCATTGATATCACGTTGGGATACTTTTTCATATCACGTTTCAATAAAAAACCATATTCTGAATATTGATAACACACAGGCTGAAATTAAATAATGAAATAAACTAAAAAAAAATAGAAATGAGTTGGAATAGATGGTAGATGGGCCGCGAATCACACATGCCTGTAGTGTTTCCTGAGTGCGCCCCACCATTGCTACTACACCACCTGCCAATGTACATGGGCCCTGAGCGTTTTTGCTATTCCCACACCCCTGTTTTTCTGGCCCAGTTTGCTTTGATTGGTTTTAGTTCGTACCGAAATTACTTCTGCCCCCCCCCCTTTTTGCTATAATAAATAAAATTGATTTTCCTTTTATTTTCTTTTGCTTGTTAATTCATTTTTTGCCTAAATAAAAATCAAAAATAGTTTTTTCACTCAATGAGACTTTTCAGAATTTAATTGAAAATTTTAATCGTTGTTTCCCTTGATTTTTAATTGGTTGATAAACCATATAAATAAATAGTTTCTTTGTTAATTCAAATTGGTTTCTCACATGAATAAAAATGCCTTTGGTTGTGAATATTCCCATAAATAGCTTAGAGTTTAATTTCCTTTCCTTTTGTGAATATTTTTTGCTTAATTGTTTTTTTTCCTCCCCACTTTCTTTTAGAATATTCATATAACATAGATGTAGAAATTAGGACTAGTTCCCTTTTTGCATTCTTTTTCTTTACAACTATAAAACATTAATAAATACTTGGATAAAAATCCCTTTAAAACATACCAAGAAAATACTTAAAACATTAATAATCAAAGTGAAAATTCTTAAAAAGGGAATGGAAGCTTGAATGTCCCTTGCTTTAGGGAACGTTCGGGTGCTTGGATCTCCCTTGCTTTAGGGAACCATTCGAGCGTAAGTTCCCACTTCTAAAAAACACAAACCATAGAGTAACTCGAGTTTCCCTTGCTTTAGGGATTTCCTCGAAACACTCAAAAACTCTCTTTCTCTCCTTTCTTAAGGGCATTGTTATCTCCGCTCCATTGCATCCTAGGCTGTCTCCTTATGCAAGAGCGCGAGCGTTAACTCCGCCCAACTAAAAAACATAAAAACAAACAGAAAATCTTGAGCCGAGCTACGGTAACTCTGATTCCTGAAAAGGATACGTAGGCAGCGGGGTAGGGCCTGTGCGAGTACAATTCTTTATTTTCCCTACATTTTGCATTCATTTCGCATTTAGACATAGACATAGATACACACCCTTTAGATAGAAACAAACATAGGTGGATACCATCGAGTACGATGGGCGCGAGGGGTGCTAATACCTTCCCCTTGCGTAACCGACTCCCGTACCTTGATCCTCTGGTCGCAAGACCTTGTTCCTTCCTTTGTTAGGTTTTCTGGTATTCCTTTCCCTTATGGGATAAATATATTGGTGGCGACTCTTTCATTTTTCGCGAGCGTGCGACAGCTGGCGACTCTGCTGGGGACCACCTAAGCAAGTCGATCCTAGCCTTTGTTTGTTTCTTTTATTGGGTGTTTCTTTGTTCTGTTTATATGTTTACATCTTGTATATATATGTTTGCATATCATGTTTATTTTTGCTTGCACGTCATGCATATGGATTATATTCTGTGTTCCCTGGGGTCTTCTGTTCTGTTTTGCAGGTGGGGGGTTTGTATGAGGTAAAAGGCCCACTACCCAGGCCAGTGACACATAGGATTAGCGTGGATGCTCATGTAGACTCTCGTAGCCCTTGCTACGATCGAGCTTGACATGGGGTACCACAACTGGGCGAGGTTCTTTCATGGAACACTGTGTCTGGCACGCTTGTTGCCTCAAACACTTTGTACCCCATGGGAACTTTAGACCCTAGTGACCATTAGGGACCACTTGTCCGTGTCTAGACTTCATACCCGTGAGATTGGGGTGGGACAGGAAACCTTGACTCCTACATACCATTGCTTCTTCATATTTGAGGTCGGACCTTTATTTGGTCTGTTCTCATGGTGCTTGATATTCTGGTATTCAAAAAGGCGTCGAACCTTTGATCCTGTGACATTTGGCCTGCAAGGAGGTTTTATATCAGTCATTCCGAGGATTGTACATATGCTACTAAGACTATATGGACCTCGATCCCGTGCTTTTGCATTGCATAACATCATCGCTTTATCCACTTCATTTATGAGGGATCCTAAAGTCTATTTCCAAAAAAAAAAAATATATACAAAAAGAGAGAGAAAAAGAAAAAAGGAAATAGGAAAGCAAAAAAGGAAAAGAAAAGATATTATATACAAAAAAGGCCTGGATTCCAAAAGAAAAAGAAAAAGGAAAGCGCGAAAAGACTTTAGGATCTCTCATAAATGAAACATGCATTCATACTATCATGCATTTCATGGTTCTCTCGAAGACTCATGGGACCCTTTTTATTCAGATTTCAAGATCATCAACAGATTTGACTTCTCACCGCCACGAGCTCCGAGATCAACTATGGAACAACTCCGTGAGGAAATGAATGAGATGAGGGAACAAATGGGTCATCTTATGTTGGAAATGCAAGAATTGATCCATAATCAGGGTATACTAAAAGAGGAAAACAGTCAGCTGAAGACTCAATTGAGCTTGGTCATGGAAGTTCTGAAGACGGTATTAAGGAAGGAAGGTGATGTTGTTCCTGCTGCTGCAACAGAAGTTGTTGATTCCTTCTCCCCAATAGGATCTCTTTTCACTCATGGGATGCCTCAGGGAGCTCTCCCTCAATTTCAAGTGCCATTGCCTCCACGTCAAAATGCTCATGCCCCTAGAATGAATCAAGGAGACCAAATGTGTGGGAAAAAGCCTAAGATACCTCAGAGGCTTATCAATCCGATCCCGATGCCTTATGCTCAGTTGCTTCCTCGCCTGCGGGAACTTCAGTTGATTGAGCTACGAGAGTTGGCTACGCCTGAAAAGCTTCCTCCCAATTTTGATGCCAATGCTCGATGCGAGTTCCATTCCGGGGCACCTGGCCATGATGTCGAGAATTGTAAGGCGATGAAACATCAAGTTCAAGATCTCATTGACTCAAAAGTGATTTCGTTCACCCCCGAGGGTATGATTGTCCAAGGCAAAAGGGTTCCATATATGGTGGAAGGAAAGGTTGATTCATACTTCTATGTAGGATCTACTTCAAATCAGAAGCACAATGCACCATCTTGGGTTCCAGATTTTCCACTTCATCAATTTCCGTTTGTTTCACAGCCAGATCAAAAGAGGAAGACACCTGAACAGAATGGGTACTTGAATCATCGCCATCAACAGGGTCCACAAATGCCAAGGAGACCACCAAGAAGAATTGACCCAATTCCTATGACCTATAGTCAACTGCTCTCTCATTTGCTCAAGGATTCTTTGGTCCAACTAAGGGAGTTTAAGCCCCCTCCGACACCGATTCCTCAAGGATATGACTTAAATGCAAGGTGTGAGTACCATTTTGGGACATCTGGACATTCAACTGAGGATTGTAATGTTTTGAAACACAAAGTCCAAGATCTCATTGACTCCAAAGCAATATCATTCACCTCAAACGGCCTGCACATGAAATGAAGAGTTCATGCATAAGCGAATGTCCGTATTCCATAAAGTATCACCAAAAAGCAATAAGCCCAGAAGGAGTCAAGTCTCCTCAACTATGGCAATCATCATTTCATTTCTGTATTCTCATTTCAGTGTTTCTTGTTTTGTAGAAGGCTACTTCCTCGTTTGAACTCATTGGTATAATAATAATGAAAACACCACAAATTCTCGAGCAACTTTGTCAGAATCTTTTTCAAAAAAGTAATCAAGAATGTTTTGTAGAAGCATCTCTCATTCTCAAGGTTCTTGTGCTCAGTTGTATCCGTGGAGGTTGGTGTTTCAGTTGGTGTTTGAGCTCTCCTTGCAACAAGTAGCTTCTCTAAGTTTGGTGACCACACAAGGTTCCTCCATGTTTGATGGCAAATACTTCTTCAACGAATATGCTTGGGGCTCCCGCACGAGGGATAAGCAAGACGCACTCTTATCTTGAGCATTGCATCATTCGCATTGCTCGAATCCCTAAAGCATTACAAATTCTAGCGTGACTTCGTCAGAATCTTCTTCCGTGTGATAATCAAGAGTGTTCTTCACAATGCTTCTCATTCTCAAGGTTCTACTTCATATATCAGTTGCCTTTTCTCAGGATCTCCTTCTCAGTGGCCTTGCCAGTTAACAGAGACAAGAAGAATATGAGAAACAAATTGATGTGATTCTATTGCCTTGTGCTCATTCGTTTCCTTGTTTGTTGGAATCACAATTGGTTAATATTCTAGTATTGGGTCTTCTTCACCACAAGTAGCTCTCTTGAGTTGATGATCATACAAGATTCTTCCATTTATGATGGCGATTACTACTCTAGAAACTATGCTTGGGGCTCCCGCACGAGGGATAAGCAAGACGTACTCTTATCTTGAGCATTGCATCACTCGCATTGCTCGAATCCCTAAAGCAAGGCAAAAGTTTACGACTCATGGGTGACTTCGTTGGAGTTCTCTTTTGGAGTAATCTGAAGTGTTTGGAAAGAACTGCAAAAAGTATTCAAGCTCAACAAGTCCAGACGGAATCAAGTCTCCTCAACAATGGCATTCATTTAGTTTCTTTATTGCATTCTCATTTATAACATTTCATTGTTTGTTTAAGCATTGCTAGCATGTAAAAACTTGTTAATTTCTGAATGAAAATCATAATACATTGTTTATGTTTGTCTTGAAGAAACCCTTTCGTTTTCTCTCATAAAATGTTTTTGGCATTACGATACCAACTTTACTAATTGTTTGCTTAGGCAAAAAGCTGAGGGAGAATGATAAAAAAAAAAGCAAAATCTCTAATCGTGTGTTTTTGAATAAAAACCTTACTGAGGATGTACAGGCATTGTTTCAAATCCCTAAACACTGGAGATATAAGGGAGATAAACCCTCGATAACCCCTTCGAGCCTTGAAGTAGGAGTTTCTTTTCTAATCATAAAAAACCCTTATTTTAACCTTGGGGCAGGGTAGTGTTCATTTAACTTGATCGAGTGTTCAAAACTCACCAAAAGGGTATGCATCTAAGGATACAATAATGGTTATCCTCCAAAAGGTTGAGGAATGTCAAAACCGCAATGATTATCCTTATTCCATCAAGGGGTCAAAAGATGACGATGCCACAATGGTTATCCCTCATCAATCAAGGAGTGAGGTAGTCGCAATCACCTCCAACAAATCAAAGACTATGCGAGGTCACACGACTTGTTCAAAAAAAAGAGAAAAAAAAATGGCAAAAAATAATGAAAATAAAAAAAAAAGATGAAAAGAAAATGGCAAAAGAAAAAAATAATAATGAAATTTGCCAAGCAAGAACAAAGTCGTGTGACAATGAATCAGAAGAATAAAAGGTGAGCGACCGTCATGTCCAAAAAACCTCATTGATTCCTCAACCATTCCAAATTCCTTGTGAGGAATGAACACTCATGTCGAGTTAATTGAACCTAGGAATGGAGAACATCACGAAGGGGGTGGGCACCAAATAATTTTGAGCCTAAAAATCCTTTGTTTTCTAAAAAACCGTGAACACAGCCGAATTACAACCCTTAAAAGTCCTAATTGAAGTAGGGTTTATTTTGAAAGCATACTCTGATGAGACAACATTTAACTGACTCCCAATGAAGCGTGATACATATTTATGTTGGTATCGTACATTTGCTTTATCTTCCACATGCAAAAATCGAGGTTGTGTCAACTAGTGATTCGGTCACAAGAGGTCGCAACCTCATTTCATAGAAAGTTTTACAACTTCAAGACTAACATAGGCTTTGCATTGGAATTATCATTCTTAGAATTAACATTCTTTTGCATGCGAAATATGTGCTTAACATCAAGGAAATTTTCAAAGATGAGAATCAACGAGCAACTTGATCATACCGAGGTACAAGAGACTTGAGAACTCCGAGGAGTAAAGGCTAATCATCTCAAATGTTGACCGTCAAGGGGCAGGTTCTCTAAAGAAATCCGTTGGGCATGAATAGTTGATGAGTTCTTTGATTACTCTGTGGGGAAGAGTTTGAAGACTCCGTTGAGCGTGGTAAAGTTGTTTCCATGTTTGTTTGACTTCAAAACAAAGAAAGCTTGGGGATTCTAGTAAGATGTACCTAATCAGGGGCAATTGAATCGAGGTTTGACCTCTCAAATTTGGCATATCTGGGGCAATCAAGTCGAGGAATCTCTCTCAAATCCGACCAATCAGGGGCAGTTACGTCGAGATTTGACAAATCTCTCCAAAGATCCATTGGGGCAAATTCCTCCATAAGTCACGAAGCTTGGGGCACAATTCTGAGTTTTTTGTCGCTCCATGACCATAGGAGTTTATTTCTCCTAGAATCTTGGTCTCTCCCCAAGCATGGAGTTTATTTCTCCCGAGAGTTTGTTCCATCCCTCAAGCATAAGAGTTTATTTCTCTTAGGAGTTATCCTACCTCCCTAATCAAGGCTCCTTATCTGGATTTCTCATCCCCAACATGGTGAATCAAGGGAATCTCCTTAAGCTGAAAATCCTCCAAGCAGTGGCACATGGTGAGAAGTCAGAAATCATTCTTCAAGTCAAGGAAAAGTGCATCTTACAAATCAAAGTCCAATATCTATTGGCACCTCCACATGGTCCTTAACACTAAGGGGATTCTCCCTAGTGTTTACCTCACTAATGCCTTTATTTGGCACTCTGCATATAGTATTCACTGCATATAACATTGCATCCTCAAAAGCGTAGCATATCCGTCAAAGCGGATCATTACGCCATAGAAAAATTCAAACATGCATACAAAGCATAAGCCAAATAATACAAATCATCCCTCAATCAAGATGACGATACTCCCCCACATAAAAAGTTGTCCTTACAAACTCCGATTGATATCTGCTACCACATTACAAATCTCCCCAAGCCACGGTGCCAATACCTGGTATCCTCAATCCCCAAAAGAAGTCTCATTTTCTCTCTCCAACATGGATCGGATGCAATGTCTTTCTTCGTCAGAATCGTTGTCTCCGAGGTTATTTCCCGTATGCTGCGTGCAGATTAGAGCGTGAATGAGGGTGGGCATTCAACCCATCTCTTTTTTCAATCATTTGGATAACCATACTTGGTGTGTGGCAATTCGAACGATTGCCGCTCTTGAAGAGTTACACCCCGCCTTTGGCCTGAGGGATCAATGTAATTCTTATGCTTCGCAAGCATCAATATCTCCGTAATCTCCAATGGTTACTATCATCTTCTTATCGAGTCTAGTCGTCACTAGTCTCGTCGTGGTTATTTCCCGTGTGCTGCGTGCAAACTAGAGTGCGAATGAGGGTGGACATTCAACCCATTTCATTTTTCAAGCGTCTGAATAAACCATACTTGGTGTGTGGCAATTCGAGCGATTGCCACTCTTGAAGAGTTACACCTCGCCTTTGGCCTGAGGGATTAATGTAATTCTTATGCTTCGCAAACATCAACATCTTCGTGATTACGTCTTTTGATCGAGTCTAGTCGTCACTAGTCTCCGAGGTCCCTTCCCCCGTACGGGAAAACTTTTCAAGTCCAACCACCGTGTTGTCAAAGCCCAGTTCCTAACCTGGCAAACCCTTTCAAAGCCCAGTTCCTAACCTGGCAAACCTTTTTCAAAGCCCAATTTTCAACTTGGCAAACCATTTCGAAACCGAACCCCGATGTTTAGTCTTAGATCGTACGAGGTCTATTCTGTCCTGAAGATCGTACGAGGTCTTCTCCCGATGTTGAGTCTTAGATCGTACGAGGTCTATTCTGTCCTGAGGATCGTACGAGGTCTTCTCCCGATGTTGAGTATTAGATCGTACGAGGTCTATTCTGTCCTGAAGATCGTACGAGGTCTTCTCCCGATGTTGAGTCTTAGATCGTACGAGGTCTATTCTGTCCTGAGGATCGTACGAGGTCTTCTCCCGATGTTGAGTATTAGATCGTACGAGGTCTATTCTGTCTTGAAGATCGTACGAGGTCTTCTTCCGATGTTAAGTCGTAGGTCGCACGAGACCTTTTCCTTTTAGTTTTGAAGATCGTACGAGGTTTTCTCCCCGATGTTGAGTCGTAGATCGCACGAGGTCTATTCTACCCTGGAGGTCGCACGAGGTCTTCTCCCGATGTCGAGTCTTAGGTCGCACGAGATCCTTTTCTGTTTTTGTCCTGAAGGTCGCACGAGATCTTTTCTTTCCTCTTTTGTTGTCGAGTCGATGTTGAGTCGTGGATCGCACGAGATCTATTTCCTTTCAGTCATTGTTTCATACAACCATTCTCTTTGAAAACCTGTATTGGCACCGCTACCACATTACATACTACCACCATTCGAATCCATTATTCACTGTATATTTCTCCACCAGAAAAACAAAAATTCTCTTTCCCCAGCAGATATCAAAAAAAAAAGAGGGGGATAACACTTACGCCATCTTCTCTTTAGGACAAATTTCTGGTACTTTGATATTTAATCTTCTTCAACCTTCAATGTTCGAAAGGCTAACGCCAATCTCACCTTCAGGTTTAAGATGATTAAATAGGGGCAGCTGTCATACCCCAAATTTGTCCTACCCCTTTACTTCTAACTGGCTTAGGCTTTGCATTCATGTACATACATCACTTAGGTCATAATTCATACCCAGGCATGCATATCATTGGTACTATTCAAAGGCTAGCAAGAGAAAAACTCCATTGCAAAGAAGTTTGATCAGAGAATAAGAAAACTGAGGTATAATCATGTGGCTCTATGTTCATTGAAGTCCTCCTGGATTGGGGTGTCTCTCTGCTTCAAATCAGGGCATTGATTGAAGAGTGCAAGCTTGCAAATCATCTGGTTCCTTAAAACAGGGTTTCTTTGACCAAATTCAACCAGTTGACTTTCTGGTCAACAGTTAATCAGGAATGGTTTCTATGTGTGAAAAGCTTCTCATACTGACTATGTGGATGTGTTTGTTTGACTGGATTTGACTGGAAGAGATTTAATCGGGAATTTCATCAATAGTCGGAAAAATCGGAACAGTTGACTTTTGGGTCAAAATCGGGAAAATTATTCAAATATTGACTTTTGGTGGAAAATTAATCAAGAAAAGTCGAAGAACGGATAAAATCGGGGGTTCGACAAAAAGTTGCAAAAAGACAAAAGACAAGTTTCCAACACTTAGAAAATTTTTTGATGCTTTAAATCTTGATGAGCAGTCTACTTCAGCCCTGACTTACACGTGGCAAAAGGCATTTTCTGGAAATATTTCCAACATCAAAGTTGTTCCTCTCATGGGGTAGAACAACTTTGTAGTTGGACACTTTTTCATTTGAAGCTTGTATGAAGAGTTAAAGTGGTGTGAAGTTGCTGGAAACTCATTTGAACCAAGTCATATTCCAGGTCACAAGTCAGGTCATGACCTGGCATTTTCACAAACACATGGCATGCCAAATCTCAAGCCAATTTTAGAGCTCTACAGAAGTGCCATGAACGCAAACTTGGTATCATTCCAATCCTTTCCATGTGCTCTATCCAACAAAACAAGAATCAAGCCATTTGGACAAAGAATGAATCAGTTACAAGGCCCCAAAGTCTCATCTTCATAAAGTCAAAGTTACGCATCTGGCTAGGCAAAATTCCAGGGCACGTGCGAGCAATTTATCAAACACGTGGTGCGCCATTTTTGAAGCTAATTCCAGAGAATTACAAGCAACATCTGGAGTCAATTCTGACGTTAGTCTTTTCTCTCCCATGTCCTCTTTCAAATGGCACAAGAATAAAATCTTTTGGAGGAGTTTGGAACAAGATAGAAGGCCTTAAAGTCATGCCCTGGGGGATGCACATTCGGGGAAGCATTGGGCTAGCAGGGACCAAGTCATGCGCGCCAAGGCTAATGGATTGAATCTTCATGACTTCAACGCAATTGTGAGTGAGATACAAGCCACATCTTAAGGACTCATCAACACCATAATTCTTCACTCTCATCACCTCATTACAATGGGCTTAAGTTTGAATTAAATGGAGGTCTAGAGAGGAATCTACATGCTTGTAAAGTCATGACCATGGGCTGTTGTCATTATCCTAAAAAAGAGGTTCCCATGCAATGTAACCATTCCCATATTTGGCCATGCATAAGGTCTGCTACGTGAAAAGTGAAATGAACCATGCCATAACTACACAATCCTTGTTCATTAAGTTCTATGAAGATAAGTCCCACACTCATGATACAATCTCTCATGCATCACACCTCACCATATATATAGCAAAGCTCTCCACACTTCACGGGGACTTCCATTTTTTCCAGATTCGTTCTTCACTCTCTCCTCTCCATTTTCCCAGTTTTCTCTCTTCCTCTCATCACTCTTCTCTCATCTCTCTCCATCATAACCAGCGTAACTGCCCTAACAAACTTTCTAACCAACTCTAACGACCTCCATCTTCCCTCTTCCACCACCACCGTCGCTCTTCCACCACCATCACCACCTTGCTACAACCACCGTAACCGAATCCTCAACCACCGCCAATCTTCTCCGGTCCTTCATCAAGCTTCATCAAACTCCATAATCAACTCTCATCATCATCATCATCTTCAACAGTCCAAGAGATCCACCAATCTTCATCAGCTCCATCGTCACAGCATCTCCTTTCTGAATCTCGCCTAGTGTTCGTCTTCGAGCTTCGTAACCTTCACTAACCTGTGATTTAATCCACGCTCCAATCGCTGCGAGTTCTTGAAGAGGCAAATATGAACATCTAGTTCTAAGATCTTGAGTTTATTCCTCGATACAAATGAACAAGATTCGAAGTGAAGCGTCGAGAAACTAAGGAAAAGAAGGCATATCGTAGAGTTATTCCTCCTGCTTCAAGATTTCAAACATGTAAGCTTTCTATCCTCCTGTATTATAGAAGCATGTGATAGATCTAACTCCACCATGTTTGCAAAGCATGTGACGCATATTATAGGTGACTTTTAAACTGGGATTCGGTTAGTATGATGTGGTTGTCATTTGAACGTTTTATTTGTGTATGTGAGTTCTTTACGACATGAGGATTACTCAGGCGCCTTTGTTGTGCATTTTAGTAGAAATTTGTTTGGTTAGAGTTCCTATACGTACTCTCGGGTAGGCTGATAGAGAACAAACTAGTTGAAACTGAGTAGGGATTCGGATTCAGCGTCGAAATCTGAGGCGATTGGTGTCCGTTCTAAGTTTTTCTGGGCGCGATAGGTGGTGGTTGACGGCGGCGATCGCCGGAGAAGACGACCGGAGCTCTAGCTCCGGCGTCTGTGTTAATCCATGGCAGTCCCTGTTTCGCGCACGTGGCATCCATGCTTTGGCCCATGTTCCCAATTTTTGGCTTGTTTTGTGTTACTTTAATCATGAGACGATGAGTTGGCATGCTATGATTGGCTTGGGATTTGTTTTTGTCCTTATTCCACTTAAATTTCACTTGACCCATTGATATCACGTTGGGATACTTTTTCATGTCACGTTTCAATAAAAAACCATATTCTGAATATTGATAACACACAGGCTGAAATTAAATAATGAAATAAACTAAAAAAAAATAGAAATGAGTTGGAATAGATGGTAGATGGGCCGCGAATCACACAGGCCTGTAGTGTTTCCTGACTGCGCCCCACCATTGCTACTACACCACCTGCCAATGTACATGGGCCCTGAGCGTTTTTGCTATTCCCACACCCCTGTTTTTCTGGCCCAGTTTGCTTTGATTGGTTTTAGTTCGTACCGAAATTACTTCTGCCCCCCCCCCCCCCCGTTTTGCTATAATAAATAAAATTGATTTTGCTTTTATTTTCTTTTGCTTGTTAATTCATTTTTTGCCTAAATAAAAATCAAAAATAGTTTTTTCACTCAATGAGACTTTTCAGAATTTAATTGAAAATTTTAATCGTTGTTTCCCTTGATTTTTAATTGGTTGATAAACCATATAAATAAATAGTTTCTTTGTTAATTCAAATTGGTTTCTCACATGAATAAAAATGCCTTTGGTTGTGAATATTCCCATAAATAGCTTAGAGTTTAATTTCCTTTCCTTTTGTGAATATTTTTTGCTTAATTGTTTTTTTTCCTCCCCACTTTCTTTTAGAATATTCATATAACATAGATGTAGAAATTAGGACTAGTTCCCTTTTTGCATTCTTTTTCTTTACAACTATAAAACATTAATAAATACTTGGATAAAAATCCCTTTAAAACATACCAAGAAAATACTTAAAACACTAATAATCAAAGTGAAAATTCTTAAAAAGGGAATGGAAGCTTGAACGTCCCTTGCTTTAGGGAACGTTCGGGTGCTTGGATCTCCCTTGCTTTAGGGAACCATTCGAGCGTAAGTTCCCACTTCTAAAAAACACAAACCATAGAGTAACTCGAGTTTCCGTTGCTTTAGGGATTTCCTCGAAACACTCAAAAACTCTCTTTCTCTCCTTTCTTAAGGGCATTGTTATCTCCGCTCCATTGCATCCTAGGCTGTCCCCTTATGCAAGAGCGCGAGCGTTAACTCCGCCCAACTAAAAAACACAAAAACAAACAGAAAATCTTGAGCCGAGCTACGGTAACTCTGATTCCTGAAAAGGATACGTAGGCAGCGGGGTAGGGCCCGTGCGAGTACAATTCTTTATTTTCCCTACATTTTGCATTCATTTCGCATTTAGACATAGACATAGATACACACCCTTTAGATAGAAACAAACATAGGTGGATACCATCGAGTACGATGGGCGCGAGGGGTGCTAATACCTTCCCCTTGCGTAACCGACTCTCGTACCTTGATCCTCTGGTCGCAAGACCTTGTTCCTTCCTTTGTTAGGTTTTCTGGTATTCCTTTCCCTTATGGGATAAATATATTGGTGGCGACTCTGTTCATTTTTCGCGAGCGTGCGACATAACTAAGATACAATATTTGTTTAAGCTGATAGAGAAAAAAACAAGGCTACCCAACACAAGAAGAAAAACATGGCTACCTAACACATTTTCATCCCAAACTACTTCTTCCAACAACCCATATTCAAACACATAGTTGCTACCAATCCAAACTCAACCATATCATGACCAACATATTCTACAAACACCAATATACACCAAAAATCCACATCAATACAACTACACCCAAACCACACAACAATGAACATTTTGTACTACCGGTTTTAACAACAAACTCCTTACACCCGAACCTTTCAAACAAACTATCACTACCAATCACCGCAACAACAAACCACATTTTGACCACTCATTCAATACACTCAAATACTTCAACAAAACTTCAATAACTCAAACTCCCAACAACACAACATTAACCATTCATTCTCTTAATACCTACAACATCCATACATAACGACTACCATGTCTCTTCAATTGATCCCACTTACCCAACCACCAACACACAACCAACACAATTCCAAAACAATTTTGCATCAATGGACGATGATGTCTTGAATTTTGATTTTGAGAATTTACCAAATTCTTTATTTGAATTCCTAACATTTCCTACATTCCCACACACATCACAACGTGACCAAGATTTATCGTTTGACACTCCACGGTCTTCTCAAACTCGTTTGATTCAAAAAGTTAGGTTATGACAAACATTAGTCCAAATCTCGTCCATGTAGAATCGACAATCACTTATTTCAAAAACACCGTTGATTAAGTTTTTATTTTTTATTATAATCTCTTGATCATATTTAAATATAAATTTTCCACGACTATTAATCGTGTATGACTATTTTTCCAAATATAAACATCGTCCATGACTATTTTTCTATGACTATTTAAAAATAAATATTTTAAATTGGTTTTATATTATTTTAGAGGGTTTAATGAATATGCACTGACAGTGTAAAATAATTTTACACTGTCATCGAATAAAAAATCATCAACTTGTCATGTCATTAAAAAAATTAAAATAAAAGAGTGATTTAATTGGATACATGGTTTGTGATTGGTAGATAGTGTAAAATTATTTTACTAAATTGCATCGTTCATTTTGTCTATTTTAAATATTATATCATTAAAAGTATTATTTTATTATTACATTAATTTAAAAATATTTAATTCATTAAATAATAAATAACAAAAAATAAAAAATAAAAAATAAAAAGTAGGTGTATCAAATTGAATGGGCGAAAGTCAGATTCATTCAATATTATACACTATTAAGAAAATTTTAAAAATAGAGCACTCTAATTTTTTATAAGTAGTGTGTTTGGGTTTTTTTTTTTATTTTATTTAAATTAGGGATATATGGCTCAAAAAGTCTCATTATACCAATAGATTTTATGTGATTAATTGCACCAGGAATAAATAAAACTATTTGTTAAATTTTTTTTAGTATTTTAAATTATAATGTTTCGCTGCTCTATCTTTTATTTAAATTTGCAATGCTTCAAGACATGTTTTCTTTATTTATTTTAATTGTCTCCTTTAAATAAAGTTTTTTTAACTCAAATAAATGAATTCTTCTACCTCTGATTTCATCCAATCGACCTTATCCAACTTGATAAAAGTTTTTAAAATATAATTTAGTGCCACTCTGATTTGACTTGTATGCACCAAGAGAAAATTGATATAGATTGTATCAGGTAGTCAGCATTAACTTTATAGTATATTATAATAAAAAGCCAATTTTATCCTTATCATATTTGCTTTGCCATTGCTGATAGCCATTTTGATGATAAATTCACATAAAGTACATAATTATTGTTTATACAACATCATCATCCAGAGATGAAGTAATAATGAGAAGAAATTAAGAAAAAAGAAACATTTAGGATTATATATATCCTTCCTTGTCTAGTTGACTGAGCTATGGTCCACCTTTGATGGTTATGTTTGCAACTGGCCTTTTGGACCTATTTGATCATTGATCAGTATTTGATTTTTTTCCCCACCTGCCACAGTTGGGAAATTATACTCCTCAAATGCCACACTCTAAAAATAAATTCCCAGAATGCCATAGTTAAAGCCATGTCGCCATTCAAGATGGAGAAAAGGGTGGGCTCCATCTGCTCCAAAAACCATGTCGCCAATTGGAATGAAGAGATGGTGGGCCCTGTCTGCCACAAGTCTGCATGTCGCCATTTAAGGTGGAGACAAGGCCTTTTTATTTTTTTTTCGTTTTGGTTATTTTAAATATTTTTGTTATATTTTTAATATATATTTATGTTATATGAATTCAATAAATTATTTAAATGGTATAAATCATTTTTTTAATTAATTATAATTATAAATTAATTTTTTTAAACATAATTAATACTAAATATTATTTAATACGAAATAAACTTTAATAAAAAATGTTAATTAAAAACAAATATTATTAATCATAATTAATACTAAATAATACAACAACATCTCTAAAGCAGTCAAGAATGTTTAACTAGTTAGAAGGGCCTGCTGCATTTGGCCGATGCAGACATTTTTTCCGCATATGTAATCCTTGACAGATTCCACATCGTCTTTTTACTTTCTCAACGGTGTCCATTTCAGTCCTAATGCGAGTGCTGTTTGGGCGACCTTTTTTGTTTCGTCGCATTCTTTCATTGTGTAAAAGAATATCACCTTGATAAGGAGTCCATTGATCTTCTTTGGGAACACCGATGAAGCTTTGTTCGTATACCTTGAAGATATTTTGAACTCTAAATATAGGAGGGATAAACATCTGATAATTGAGTCGGACATGAGAACAAGCTGCAATGGCATGCGAGCAGGGCACGTGAAAAGTTTGAAATTTCCCACAGTCACGTGTTTGTTTTTGGAGGTCGACGTTATAATAAGTAAGTGTCCGGCACTCGTTATTATTAACTGTCTCTTGGACGACGAAATAGTTTCTCTCACGATCAAAACTCAGGACATTATAACTGTGAGATTTTTCTACTTCTTTTTGCATCTCTTTCATGCAATTATCCGTGAAATCCTTCTTTGATGACAACATTTTTGTCCAATTATGACCTCGCCTCCAAAACAATGTTCCCATCCTGAAGTATGTTGATCTTACAAGTGCTGTAATAGGTAAATTCCTTGTTTCCTTCATCACCGAGTTCAATGATTCCACAAGGTTGGTTGTCATGTGACCCCATCGTCTTCCACCGTCATAAGCTCGCGACCATTTTTCTCTTGGAAGATTCTCTATCCAGTTGAAAGCTTCCATGCCTGTTTGTCGGATTTCCACCCGATAGTAAGCGTACGTAGACTCCGTTAGAGCATACCCTGTATATGCAATATTAAAAATATTAATATAACAAAAATATGAGTTTACAGATTGAAGAACAAAACACTAAAAAAATATTAGAATAAATTACCCATGTTTACAACTTTCTTGCGGAGGTCTTTGTCCTTGATCGCTCGCATAAAATTTTGAGCGATGTGCCTGATGCAATACACATGCACTGAAGGAGGATTTTTCCAGCCATTGTCTGGGTTGTTGTATGCACTCTTTATAGACTCGTGTCGATCAGATATCAAACATATATCAGATTGAGGGGTCACGTGCAGCCGCAAATTTTTAAGAAAAAAACTCCAAGCCCCTCCGGTCTCACCTTCAACCAATGCGTAGGCGATTGGGAAAATGTTAACGTTCTCATCTTGTGCAACAGCCATTAGCATTGTTCCTCTATATTTTCCATACAACCATGTGCCATCGACTTGTACAATTGGTTTGCAATAGGCGAAACCTCTGGTACTTGGTTGAAACGCCCAAAAAAGGCGATGGAAAATTCTTGCACCACTAATTTGTGTTCCATCATCTAAATATGCAGGCAGTGTTTCCAGCTCTATTACGGTTCCAGGAAGATGCTCTCGCATGACTAACAACCATTGCGGTAGGTCGTTGTATGAAGCCTCCCAGTTTCTATAAATAGACTCGATTGCTTTGTTATTTGCAAGCCATCCTTTTTTATAAGATATCGTGTAGTTGAAAGTTGTACGAACATGAGCAATAATAGTTTTCACCTTGATTGAAGCGTCGTCGCTGACAAGAGCTCTGATGCTTTGAGCGATAAGATTTGAGTCAAGCTTGATGTGATCTTGTGACATAGCAGACGCCATGCAAGTGTGTAGTCCACCAATTCTTCTAATAACCCATTTACCACACCCCTTTCGTAATGATGCTCTACATGTGAAGCCGCATCCTTCGATCCGACATCTAACCAAGAAACGTTGCGTATCAGACTTATAAATCTCGTAATCAACATTATTTTTAATGTGATATTGACGGATTGCATACATACAACTTTCTTTGTTTTCAAACTTCATGCCCTCCTCTAAACCTCCACAATCATGACCGCCGTCTATGGAATCAAAGACAGGCACAGTAGAATCGAAGGAAACATGATTTCTCGTGTGATATGGTTGGTTGTATAAATTAAGTACTGGAGAAGGTTGGGACAAGGGAATAATTACATCACCTGAATCGTCACTAGAACCACCAAACAAATCAAGTTGTCTGGCATCATCAGAGTCACTATCATCATCAACCACTTCTTCCAGAAACAATTGCTCGTTATGTTGGGCATGGGATGGCTCCCGTGTATGGAGGACTGACTTTGTTGATATTGATGTATTTGGGACGATTGCGTAGGATAAACTTCCTCTTCCTCATGAAAACAAACATACAACTCCAATGGATGTCCACCACTGAACCTAGTGTGACAATTAAGCATTGAAGTAACATCTTCATCATCTTCGATCTTCGCATTATTGTATGTGACACTATCACGTGCTCCATTTATTATTGGATATCGATAAAATATATCTGATATTTTTTTTGCATTGTTTCTTCTTTTTTTTTTTGTCATGTGCGCTAAATCACATTTGCGATGAACTTTGACAAGAATGGTAGTTGTATTCTGAAAAACTACCCCAATATTCTCATGTATAACGATATTTCCATTGAAATGAATGATACAAGGTATTTTATTTTGTGCCATTGCAATTGATTGATATGGATTACAATTGATTGATATTGATTGATATGGATTGCATAAAAGATGGAGCCATATTCTGCAATCATCCCGTATCTAATTTCGTCAGGTTTATACCACGTAACAAATATACACTCAACCCAAATCGACAACCGTTTAATTTTGGCGTTATTAGAAAGATGGAGGCCAGAAACTCACACTTTTCATCTTCCGACTGGTGAATGCACCATCACATTGGAGGATGTTAGCATGTTACTAGGCCTTCCTATTGAAGGTACGCAATTAAATGGTCCTTCTGAGCTAGATGATGATGTATGGCCTGCAATTGTAGGGGAAACACCACCACAAAATGCTTTACATGGTTCCGCTGTAAGATTGACATGGCTTAAAGGCATTTATCAAGCAGAAGCAAATAGACCAACAGAAGAGCATAAAACGAGACATGCTCGAATTTATATAATGATTCTCATTGGACAACTTTTGTTTCCCGACAAAAGCGGCAGCCACGTCCACCCAAAATGGTCACAATTCCTCTTTGATTTTAATCAGTATGGAACATATAGTCGGGGTTAAGGTGTTTTGGGATACTTGTACAGGGAGATGTGCAAAGCTTGTGAGTTCAAAGTAAAAGAAATATCAGGATGTCTTTTACTTCTTCAAGCTTGGGCATTTACAAGCATGCCTATTATTTCTCCTAAAACTGCGTTCGATTCAACATTTCCTCATGCGGCGAGGTAAAATATAATTTAATTTTAATATTTAATTTTTTTCAATTACTTTTGAATAAATTTTATATTTTTATATTTCCTTTAGATGGTGCGTTAAAGGCAAGAACTTCAAGAACAACCCCCGTGACTATCTCCAAGGATACCGGTTCCTAATTGATCACATGCAGCCAAATCAGGTTTCTATTCTTCAGCTCTTTTGAGAATATATTTTGTTTGACTCTATTTCGTTACACTAACAAATTTATTTAATTAATTTTACTTGTCAGTTTATTTGGAGGCCGTATCTAAGATTTGCGCCCCCACAAGATGAAGATAGTTCGATTTGGAGTGCAAAAACGTATATAATTTGTTTTCATATCGTTGAAATGCATCAAAGTGATCGAGTGAAGCTTCAATTTGGCTATCTTCAAAATATACCCGATACACCAGTGTGCCTCAAAGAGCATCACAAGATGAATACAAACAAGTCCCGCAAAACTCCATGGACAGAACTATACCGCCACGAACAATAATGTTGGACAGATAGGGCCTCATATACATTGGAGGGGACACAATTACAAGAGGAGACAAAACCATCAACACAGTACATGCATTGGTATAGGTCGCTTTCATTCATATATGCATCGTACGAACACTTTCTCACTGGCCCGCGTTCAATTCTAAGTGGGTCTCAACAACAACAACAACCTCAACAACAACCTCAACCTCAACCTCAACCATTTCAACAACAACATCAACCCCAATTCTTTCAACAACAACTTCAACGCCAATCCTTCCATCAACAACCTCAACCCCAACCCTTCCAACAACAACATCCTAACCCCAATTATTCCCAACAACATACTCCTAGCCCTTATGTTGACCCACAATACTCTTCCTTCACACAATACACTCCATCTCACTCTCAAACAAATTATAACTACCAAACCCAACACCAACAGACCTATATTCATCCACCCATGCAATTCACACATATTCTGAATCCAAACTTTGATTCCCCTTACATCCAACAAAACCCTTCAACCTCACACACTCAACCACCCACCACTTCTTACGTCCCAACCGTGATCCACCATGACCCGTCGCAAACAGAATCCACCCCAAAATTAAACTTTGATCTTAATGTCAGTGATTATGTCGTCAATAATTTTGATATGATAAGTCAAATTTGGTCTCCTCCTCCACCTCCAACACAAGAAACACAAGAACAAGACGACCCTGCTCAAGCTGAAGAAGAACAACAATTACGTTGTGGTGAGCGTGAGCGACGAGCACCTCAATGTGGTACTGATGGTTATTTGGATCGTCACCACCGCCATCACTGATTTTTTATTTGTATGAAATGAAATTTCGTATTTGTATTAGTAGTATTAATTGTGTTTAATAATATTTGCTTATAAATTAATATTTTGTATTCATCGTTGTATTAATATTATATTATTCAGTTTAAAAATATTTGTTTCTAAATTACTATTTTTTATTTATTATACATATTAAGTTGTATTAATATTATTATTATGTTTTAAAAAATATTTTATAATTTTATTAATTAAAAATAATTATAACTAGTATTAATTATGTTTAAAAGAATTAATTTAATTTTTAATTAATTAAAATAATGATTTTAAACTATTTAATCAATTTATTGGATTTATATAATATAAATATATATGATAAAAATAATTTATACAAAACAAAAATATTTAAATTAACAAAAACGAAAAAAATAGAAAATACCATGTCCCCATCTTGAATGGCGACATGCTTCACTTTGCAGGTGGGGCCCACCATGTCTCCACCCTGATTGGCGACATGGTCCATTCAGCAGATGGGACCCACCCTTTTCTCCATCTTGAATGGCGACATGGACTTCAGTTGGGGCATTCTGGGAATTTATTTTCAGAGTGTGGCATTTGGAGAAGATAATTTCCCAACTGTGGCAGGTGGGGAAAAAATTCTCAGTATTTACTATAAAGATGTCAAGTAAAAAAATGCAAAATTAATTTAAAAATTGTTTACAAAAGGTGTATGTATACCTTTTGTTAACTCTATGCAAAAATGTAAGTATTTAGCGTGTAAAGTGATAGGGGTGTTCAAAATTGAATCGATCCAATACAAAATCGTAAAATCGAATCGAAATTATAAAAAACCGTATTTTATTCAGATGTGTTTGAATCATTTTTAACATAGTCGCGCAGATCGGTTTGATTTGTGGTTTGTATTTTACAAACCGAACCAAACCAAACCGTATTATGTTACAAAATTTTACTAACTAATATATAGTAATTATATAATTTTTTAGAGAAATCAACTAGTATATGATATTTACTTTAATTTATATATCATCAAAAAACAAAATATTATTCATTTATAAATACTATTTTGACAAAATATATTTTATTGTACTTTTTTAATAATATTTATTTACGAATTTAATTTCATGTATATCATTCTTTAGACCTAAGATAAAATTGTAAGACGCATTTTTATGTATTAAATTATAGATTTAGTTGGACAATTATAAACTTTTTTTATAGTAATATATGAATGATTAAACACAAAATTATATTTTCCCCTATAGGTGTATGTATGACTCAATAATTTTTTTATAAAAAACCGAACCAACTCAAACCGTGTTAGTTTGGTTTGGCTTGGTTCAATTTTATTTTTGAAAAAGTCAACCGAATCAAACCGAACCGTAGGTTTTTTCTCTTGCGATTTTAATGATTTTTAGCGTCAAAACCGCCAAACCGCACCGCGAACACACTTGTAAAGTGAGTTTTCGTATATATAAATTAATTTTTCTTTGTCTTGTAGTGAAGTGTGTCCTACATTTCATATATTCGCACACTATTAGTCTCTGTTTGGTAAAATTAGCGGTTGGGTGATAAGCTAGCTTATAGCTAATGGTTGATAATTTATGGCTGATGGTTGATGGCTGATGGCTGATAGCTTATAGCGGATGACTGATGACTGATAGCTGATAAGCTAATTAAAGTGTTTCATAAAATTAGCAGTTTAACTAGCTGATAAATGTAAAATAACATAAAAATACATTTATTAATTAATAATCAAATGCACATTTAAAATAATTAAAATTTATAAGAGTATTAATAAAAGAAAAAGATGATAAGCTATAACCTATAAGTTAAACCGCTATTTAAATAGTGTCTGAAAAATAAGTTATAAGCTAGTAAAATAAGTTATAAGCTCGTGATGAAAAGACTGTTACCAAACAGATTTTTTATTATCATATAAACTTATAAACTATAAGCTCAAAATATAACTTACCAAACAAAGCCTTAATTGACTTTACTTAACAAAATACATAAATGATTAAATTTGTATATACAAACTTTTAAATTTATATTTTATTATTTAAAAATATTGATAGCTGCATAGTCAAAAGTTTTTATTAAATTGGAATTAAAAAAATTATTTTTAATTTTATTAGAATATCTCAATGAGTAGTTGTACAATAATATCTTATTATAAATGTGCGAGTTCAAACTTATGATATGTTATTTATTTATTTTTAGAAGTGAAAATTTAATTATTAGATTATTAGACAAAAACATATTTTTCTTATGGACAGTGTGCGCCCAAACGTTCGTCTTATTCAATATATGATGAATCACATTCGTGTTCAAAAAAAAGCTTGGGATTGTTATCAAAAGTTGATGTTGTTGTAACTTGGTTATTGTCCGATAAAGTTGAGACAAATTGGGCCAACACAGTGATTCATCACATGATGGTGAGCAAGAGAAATGGAGTTATATGGTTACCATATTGTCATTTGGTATCAAATTTTTTTGAAGTACATTGGCTTCAACGTTGAGGATGAGGAATTTAAGGAAAACTCAGTCGAGATAGGAAATGATGCAGTGAGACAAATAAGGATTGAGATCAACAATGGAGTGTTGACTTAAAAACCTCCCAAAACTAGAGGAGTCGTTCAAATTCAAGCTCAATAGATAGCACCTCAGTAGGAAGACCTTCAACTCTAAAGGTTTTGATTACAGAATCCCTTAGACCTCTCTGAATAAAGATTTCCTTCGAACTCTCATCAAAGAGAAAAAAAGGGCGAACAAGAAGATCAATTTCTAGCACGTAAGCTTACACAGATAACGATACCATCAAAGTTGTTATTAATGATGAGGAGGAGGAAAATGAGTAGTCTTCACTTGTTTGCATGTTTGTTTCTTTCATTGTTGATTGTTTCTGTCTTTTCCTTGCATTTGTTTTCCCTTTTGTAACCAAATTCTCTTTATGATTAATGAATTATTGAGATTATAAAAAACAAAATCTATGTCTTATTTTCCCTTCTTATTTAAAAATTTTAAACTATGTGCTTAGATTTATTCCTATATCAGTTTATCTTTTTTCTGCCTTTTTGATAATGTCAATGAGGGAGAATTATACTCTCAAAGGGAGTAAGATATACTCTCTATATTTGTTAAAGGGATTTTAACCACTCCAATTTGTTACATTTGTTTCTTTGATTGTCCACCTTCATGAGATATGTGGTTTGATCATCAAAAAGTGGAAGAATGTGAATCTATGTGCCTGCAGATACAATGACTGCACTAATTAGAGGATCTCAATCGTTTTGATGATGACAACATTGTGATGTAAAGTCTTCATCTAAAGTTATAATCAAGATGATCAAGTTTTTATGCTTGGGAGATCAATATGTCAAAGCTTATGAAAACACCTAATCTCACGTGATGTTCGGTGTAATCTCTGATGATCTCTAGTCAAACAATATCTAATAATGGTTTTTATCAAGCTTTATCAAACTGTTAAGAAACAGACATAAGTTGTATTGAAAAAAAATTGTGAGTTCTAAGTCCCACATTTCTCGGAAAAGTGAAGGTTGAGCACTTTATAAGTGAGAGGACCTATACACCAATCACCTTAAGGATTTGGATGAATATATGGTGTCTCTCTCACTTCTTTGGGCGAGTCTTTGAAATTTATCCGTATGGTTGTTTTATTGAAGTGGGCGAGGTAGTCCCTCAACGACTCTGAGGGACCATGTCATCTATTAAATATGCTGGTGGTGAACATCTTTCTCTACCTGTTGGCAGTAAACTGGTGTACAATTTTTTTCACCAACTATGGTTAGCTAGCGATGAAGGCTCGGGGCAGACCCATATACCATTACAAGGTTGCGTCCCTAAAGGTGTCAAATATTAATTTTTACTTCAGAAAGCCAGGCGCTCCAATGATGGCCATCTATGTGTTGATGGAGGTGACATGTTCATAAGGATCACCACCCCCATAAAACTTTGCCATATTTTGTTTGAAAGTGGTTAGGGGTCCAACACCTCCATATCCTCTAAGGGATTGGTCTCTTGTTAATGATTTTGGATGTTGAGGACATTGTCCTCTAGGTTTTGATTCTGACGACAAAGTTCATCCGTGGTGGCACGCATCTATGCCCTGGCACTAACATCATTGTTACGACCATTGTCCTTTGACGAAGGGGATGAATCTCTCTTTTGACGAAGGCTGGGAATTGTTGGGTATAAGAAAAAAGGGTTGTAGTGAGTACGACGATTATAAAAAAAGATGTGACCCATGTTAGTTTTACTAGCACCCTGCGATAGAAGTCTCTGTACTTCACAAAAAGTACAGGAGTGTGTGGTATCCCTATGCGGGTAGGGGATACTCAGAGACCTTTGTAGTTAAGGGTTGTTAGTACTTGCTCACAATGGTGAAATACCCTATTAAGTCATGTTTATGGCGGTAGAAAAAGTGAAACTTATGTGAGGTAAAAGGCTTTGTGTTTTACGTTATAGAGGCCCTTTGTCCTATGGCTCAAGAAACCCTAAAAAATGGTAACCCTCCCCCAAGACAGGGGGAGACTGTTGATCGTCTACTCTCTAACAATCATGATGTGAATTCATCCAAGTTGTTAATGTCTGAGTAATTGTATTGTCCATGTCTTTCTTGAGAGCGAATCCTCCAATGCCACATAAAATCCCACTGGAACAATGCTTCAAAAAGAATGAAGGAAAACCTACGATCGTCTATATTTAAATTCTCACAAATATATCCGGAGAGTAAGTATAGTTTAAAATATGAGCAATGAAAAGAAATCAAATTACAAGTTTTCGACTAAACATTTTTTATCTTCCAATTGAACTAGGTTTTGCTACTATAAATTTCACTAATTAATATAAATGGAAGAAACTTATACAAATATCAATATTTAAAAATGTACTATTAAAGAAAAGAAAAAAAACAAGAAAAAGGAGTGGTAAGCATTTGGGCGCCCTAAAGTAATTCCGAAAACCTAGACACAACTGACTTGGTCATCATCATCTCACTATTCTCTCTCTGCTCCCTCTCCTCTTCTCTTCTTCGCTTTCCCTCTCCAATGGCCGCACCTCAAACCGTCTCTTCCTCCCTCTCCAAACCCTCCCCTCTCTCCCCCCCTCTCAACCACACCCGTTTCTTCCCTAAACCCACTCTCCCCTGCATCCCCAACAACACCCCAAAACCCCTTTTCACACTCTCCTCCAAAAACCCACTTTCCGACATCATCATCTCACACAAAAACCAAACATCCCCACAAGACAACGATGTCTTCATCGAAGACGACAAGCCTCGTGAAGAGTGCGGCGTTGTCGGCATATACGGCGACTCAGAAGCTTCCCGTCTCTGTTACTTAGCCCTACATGCTCTCCAACACCGTGGCCAAGAAGGCGCCGGAATCGTCACCGTCAACAACAACATCCTCCAATCCATCACCGGCGTTGGCCTTGTCTCCGATGTCTTCAACGAATCTAAGCTCGATCAGTTACCCGGAAGCCTAGCTATTGGCCATGTTCGTTATTCCACTGCTGGACAATCCATGCTGAAAAATGTTCAACCTTTTGTTGCTGGGTACCGTTTTGGTTCTGTTGGGGTTGCTCATAACGGTAATTTGGTTAACTATCGCACTCTGAGAGCTAAGCTTGAAGAAAAAGGTTCAATTTTTAACACTACTTCTGATACTGAAGTTGTTCTTCATTTGATTGCTACTTCAAAGCATAGACCTTTTATTTTGAGAATTGTTGATGCATGTGAGAAGCTTGAAGGGGCTTATTCTATTGTGTTTGTTACTGAGGATAAGCTTGTTGCTGTGAGAGATCCTTTCGGGTTTCGGCCTTTGGTTATGGGGAGAAGAAGTAATGGTGCTGTTGTTTTTGCTTCTGAGACTTGTGCTCTTGATTTGATTGAGGCTACTTATGAGAGGGAAGTGTTCCCTGGTGAGGTTGTTGTGGTTGACGATAACGGGATTCAGTCGCTCTGTCTGATGTCTCATCCGCAGCCGAAGCAATGTATTTTCGAGCATATTTACTTTGCTTTGCCTAATTCTGTTGTTTTTGGTAGGTCTGTGTATGAGTCGCGGAGACGATTCGGTGAGGTACTTGCTACTGAGAGTCCTGTTGATTGTGATGTTGTGATAGCGGTGCCTGATTCTGGTGTTGTTGCTGCACTTGGTTATGCTGAAAAAGCCGGTGTTCCTTTTCAACAAGGGTTGATTAGGTCACACTATGTAGGAAGGACTTTCATTGAGCCGTCTCAGAAAATTAGGGATTTCGGTGTGAAATTGAAGCTCTCGCCGGTTCGTGCTGTGCTTGAAGGTAAAAGGGTTGTTGTTGTTGATGATTCAATTGTGAGGGGAACAACATCCTCAAAGATTGTGAGGTTGCTTAAAGAAGCAGGTGCAAAAGAAGTTCACATGAGAATCGCATGTCCACCGATTATCGGTTCTTGTTATTACGGAGTCGATACACCTAGCTCCGAGGAGTTGATATCTAACCGGATGAGTGTTGAAGAAATAAGGGATTTTATCGGATCAGATTCACTCGCTTTTCTTCCAATGAATAGCTTGCATACCATGTTGGGGAATAACTCTCCTAATTTCTGTTATGCTTGTTTCTCTGGAAAATACCCTGTTGAACCACGAGAGCTCAAGGTTAAACGGGTCGGTGACTTTGTCGATGATGGTTTGAATGGAAGTTTGGAACAAATTGACGGCGGTTGGGTTCAAGCTAACCGAAATCCAAAAGAGGTGAAAGCTTCTACTGGTGCTTGACCAATTTTACTTCCTGTTTCTGATTTTGCAGTTCTTAATGTTAAGGCTATCTGTGTGATCTAACCACACTGGTGAGCTCCATATAGTTCATTCTGATCTTTGGAGCTTTTGTTATTTAGAACTAAGATTAGTGATTTAAGAACTTTGCATGTTTTTTTTCTCTTCAAAAACAACTTGTAGTCCCACAGTTTTGGATTATAACTTTTTGCGCGTTTCATTTTCATCTCTTCTATTGTATATATTTGTTTCTTTGGTAGGTGAAAGAAAGTGCAATCATCATTTTAAACAAACACAAAATCACAAACTAAAATGAACAGTATAAAAAAGTATTAATCTTGCTGCATGAAAATTAGTTCAAAAGTTGTATATACCATTTTAGTATACTTTGTTTCTAGTGTTTTTGCTTTCTTATATTCTCCCTTTTGAGATTCCATTGATTTTGCCACAAATTGCAAATTCTATTCTATCTTCTCTCAACAAACCCTGTCCTTGTTTTTTCAATTTCTGTTTACTATTATTAATTGAACTAATGTACTGGCCAAAGTTCACAATTGTTGTAATTTTGCACTTCAATTCAAGGTCAAAGATCAATCTTAAATAAAAGTGAGTTAAATCTCAGAGTCTTTTTACTGTTTTATTGTTTGGGCCTTTTGTTTTATCCATCACTAAGCAAAAGTTTATAGTAGTAACTTTTTGGAAATCCTTCTGCCACCCTTTTTAATATTTTAGAAACTCTTTTGATACTGAAAAATAGAACAATAGAACATAAAATAATCCCTTTAAGTCAAACCAAATTCGATAGCATGATACATAGATTAAAAATATAAAGAAAGCACATAATTATAGATTGCACAAACTAGTTACTTCTTTATCGGATTTAACCATGTACGTCGTGATATCATGATATGTCTTGTCGTGAAATCATGATATGTCTTGATATGAATCAAGTTTGAATATCAAATTTAACCATGCACGCCGTGATATCATGACATGTCTTGATATGAATCAAATTTGAATAGATAAAGCAAACAAATGTGATCAAAATAACGTTTAACTCGGTCGTTTTCTTAGTACAATACTAACTAATTAACGATAACATAATTCACACATCGCCATTGAAGTTGTATGTTGGTAACCTGAACATGTTCATCGAAGTTGTATGTTGGTAACCTGAACATGTTCATCATCGCCCATGGAATGACAACAATACTCAACACTGACCACACTTCTTCTGTTGAGATGAAGATTCATTAGATTAGTTATTCATATCAAACAATGTAACAACTTCATTAATTCTACACAAATTAAAAGTTGTTCTTTTTTTTACTCCTTCCATTCTCTTTTATAAATAAACTTTAATTTATTAGTTTCATTGAATAATTGATGTATTTAGTGTATATAGTCCAGATATATTATTTATCCAATGAATTTAAAAAGTCAAAATTTATTTATAAAAAAATGGAGGGATTAATAACCTACCGTTAGGTTAAACATCATTATGATTAGTGTGTGCAAAATAAATTCAGTGTTTTATGAACAATAAATATATCAAACACATCATTGTATACATGTTCCCGTGTGTTGCACCCCAAAATTTGCCCATTTATTTATATCCAATTGGCTTTCATATCACATTCATGTACATACCGCATGTAGGTCATTCATCTAACACATTCATCCATATCACAGTTACTGCTCAAGAAAATTGACAAAAAGAGGCCGAGGTTGGGGAAATTCTTGGTTAAGAAGAATCAGATCTGAGGCCTTATTGAAGAGGATCATCTCCATTGGCATACTCATAAAATCAGGGTTTCATTCTCTCCGAGTCAAAGCTCTGGTTAAAAGATACAAATTGCAGGTTCATCAGGGCTTTCAGATCAGGGTTTTTGACCAAATTCAACCCTGTTGACTTTCTGGTCAGGATTTAATCAGGAGATGTTTGTGGACGTGAGATATGGCTGTCTTGAAGAAACATCATTCACTGGAGTTTATTTGGTTGGAAGTTGATTGAGAATTGGTTCCGAAACGGATTAATCGGAAAATTCATCTGAAATAAAAAAAAATCAGAAAATGTTGACTTTTGGTCAAAGTCAAAGTCAAAGTCAACGGTCAAATGTTGACTTTTGGTAGAAAATCGGTCAAAGAAAGTCAAAGAAATAAATAAAATCAAGAAAATAACCAAAGTTGCCAAATATGGAAAGTTAGATGAAATGTGAAACTTCCATAAATAGAAAGAAAAAACACTTAGAAAAATATTTGAGGATTTGAAAATAGTCAAGCAGCTGACTTTGAGCCTAATTTACACGTGGATACAAGCCTCAAATCAAAACAAGCTCAACACCAAAAATGTCCATCTCATGGCCCTCTACAATGTTGTAGTTGGGAGTTTTTTCATATGACATATGGATTGAAAGTTATGGAAGAGAGAAGTTGGCAGAATCTCACTGCATACAAGGCAAAAAAGCTGGGCAAGTCTTCTAGGCAGCGCAGTCATTTGATCGAACACGTGGTGCGCTGTTTTCAAACTGAGTTTCCAGGAACTACAAAGATCTTTTGAAGGCAAACTTCAGGCCATTCTATTCTTTGCCACCTCCTTCATTCATTGGTACCAAAAACAGTCCATTGGGATGCGCCTTGAATCGTTTACGAAGCCCCAAAGTCAGGGCCTCACCAAGTCATGTGCTGCCTAAGATAAGGGCCAGAATCCAGGCCATGGGCATGCATTTTTACAAGCACTTGGCATGCAGAATTCAAATCCTTTTTTAGAGAATTGTGGAGAGAATTTGGAACTGCTTCCGTGGCAAACGTGTTCTATTCCATGTCTTCTATCAAATGATGCGAAGATCAAGACGTTTTGTCATATGTGGAGTAAGATCTAAAGCTCTAAAGTCATGACTTTGCTAAGACGCGCGTTGTGAAAAACCTCAGCCTAGGACTAAGTCACGCGCGCACGCCCAAGGTAGCTATGGCACACCATGGTTCAATGCAATTCTGAGTGAGCTCCAAGCATTATTCCTAAAAGCTCCCAACATCAATGTCATTCTATTCCATCCCCTCTACATGTTGAACATAAATATGAATAAATTGATGAACTGTGGTCGGAGATATTAGCGCGTAAAGTGAGCTTATTGGGCAATGTTTGGCTGCAATACATACATGAAAACTAGACTAGAGATTGCGGCAGCATAAGTATAAAACACCATGTATCATCATACCATATTAAGCCATGCATAATTCTGAAAACGAAAAAGCATAGAAAAAGTTCACTACAAGTAACACAACTTGTTCATTAAGTCTACAGGAAATAATCCTCTACGCTTCACTCTACCATAAGGCTCCATGAGCACATCCCATATAAAGAAAAAAACTCTTCACAGAAAAGACCCATGCTTCATTTTCTTCTAACGAGTTTCAGAACAGAACCCTCTCTCATCATTCTGCTCTCTCTCTCATCACTCTTCACTCCCAACCGATTTCTCTAACAAAATCTTCATCACCTTTCAACCACCATCTACATCTCATCTCCACCATAACAACCTTCAATCACCACCACTGTCAACCACCACAAACTCATAACTACTCCAACAATCTTCATCATCTCTTTCAAAGAACCAAAAGGTTGCACTAATCATCATCTTCAAAGAACAAAAGAGCACTCGGATTTCTCCTCAAATCTTGATCAATATCTCTCCAAGTAGGTGATTCTTTCCATGGCTTTAGAAGCATGTATAGGCCTGGAACCCGTCATCAGGGATTGGGTTAGGATTTAGACCACCATGTTTTCATTGATTGTGTTGCATATGGTGCATGAACATGCTTTCTTTGAACATAGATTCGGTTTGCAAGATATAGTCTCTGTATGAATGTGTGATTTGCGTGTTTGAATCCCTTGTGTCATGAGGATTGCTTGGGTACCAATTTTGTGTGATTTAGGGGAAGCTTTGAATGTTAGGGTTTATAAAGATTGGTTCGATTTGTGTGTTAGAGAAGGAATTAAGGAAAACGGAATCCATATTCGGAATCCACGCGAAAAAACAAGGAGAACAGTGGTCTCATTCGTCGTTTCTGGGAATCAGCCGTCGCCGGCGCCGCCGTGGGGGGCGGTAGCTCATCGGAGGAGACGATGAACAGTACCCTCCATGGTACTGTTCACGTCAGCATGCATCTCATTTCTTTTTTTCTTTATACTTTTATTCTTGTGTTTTTGTTTTATTACAATGATTAGGAAGTGAGGTGTCTCTCTATGATTGGCTCTAGCTTTTATTTTGTCTTTTATAACTTAAAACCCACCTTGACCCATTGATATATGTCATCATTTATTTTCATGTCACATTTTAATACAAACCCATATGATAAATAAATGTTACATGCTGACACATGAAGAATAAAATAGAATGAGAATGAAAATGGTGTGTGTTGTTTTCATTGTGGGCCACGAACTCGTTTCTCTCATCCTGGGTTTACCAATTTCGCTTTCCGCACCCTTCAGTTTTAAGCCCAAAAGCGTTTTTAAAGGATTTCAGTTCAAGTATAATTGCTAATGCACCCCCTGGAAGACAGGTTTCTAGAATTTTGTTATTTTTATTTCCTTCATAATTTTTGATTCATTAATCTGTTTTCACTCAAATAAAAAATGAATAAAAATATGTTTTAAATAGAATAATGTGTGTAGAAATTTTTGATATTTTTGTTAGATTTTTAGAACTTAGTTTGTTGTTTTTAATAAATCATTTTCTTTAGTGTGTTCATTGTGTTTTTTAAGTTTGATCGGTTTTGCAGATTAATTTTGTTTAATACCTTAGGAGTAGAATTTAATTGCCATTTTTTGTGTGATATCAGTAGACTCATATACCATATTGTGTGAAAAAAATAAAAGTTTAATTCTATGTTTTGGTTAGGTTTTCATTAGGTTCTCTATACCCGATTTATGTGCGTTCCTAAACGGATAACCATGTGAATTTGACCTATAATTTGCTTTGCATTTATGCAATTGACTTAGTTTCTTTTTGTACATATAAGTAGGGATGTTTAGAGGACCTAAGACCTGGAGTTGAATTTTTCAAGTCATGTTTTCTTATTTTACTTGATTTTTCTTTCTTACTTGTAAATAACTCACCTTTGGTTAACGATCGCACCATAACTTGTCCGAATGACCCATAATTTTGTGTGAAACTTCTTGACTTGTTTTGTGATTGCTTAGACACCTTCTAGAGGTCATTAGCTACTGACTTCCATCATTTGATTGCATTCTTCTAACTTCATTCACCATTTGAATTCTATTAACTAGTTTTGACCTAGTTTTGCATAGTTTTGTTAGAACTTTGTTTGTTTCAAGTTAATTGACTAACATAGATTGGTATAAGGTCTTGGACCCATAAATGAACTAATAGCTACTGACTTTAAGCTTTGTTCATGTTTTCAATTGCTTTTTGTTTTGATTAGTGGATGTTTATTCGCTAATTGTTAAGTGACGATTTATGTGATACTTTGGTAGCTCTTTGTGAATATTTTCGTGTGATGTCATGATGCTTTTGTGTTTGATTTAAGACACTTATTTCCTTGGTTTGCTACTGCCCTAGGGCTCTCTTCTCATCTTGTTGGAGTTGTAACTCCATTCTTTTGCCATGTTCCCTTAGACTCTTCCTTCTTTGTTAAGAGGAATTGAGATAGGTTAGGATAGTTATCCTTGACCTTAGGGCCATTAGACTTAGATTAGAATAACTTAGATCAGAGGATAGGTTAGTTCCCTTGTTCATTCTTTTTCTTTTCAACTTTAAAACACTAATAAATAAAGAGGCGAATCACATTAAGAAAGTGATAGAGAAATGAGTGGGATTCATTCCCTAATCTGTTTCTCAATCACTTAGTGGCATAGAAATGAGTGGGATTCATTCTCTAATCTGTTTCTCGGTCACTATATAATGGGATAGAAGTGAGTGGGATTCATTCCCTAATCTGCTTCTCGATCATTATACATTTTATGTGATTCAAATCGCAAAGTAAATCCCCTTAAAAAATACCCAACCAAAAACACTTAAAACACTTAATAAAGGCTCAAATTAAAACAAAGTGACGAAGTGGTGCGAAACCTTGTATTGAGTTTTGTTCATCATGTAGTTACATAAAAAACACAAACCCAAGTTCATTCTTTTGCCTTGTTAGGCGCTTAAGAACAAGTTAAGTCCTTTCCAAAAGTAGGCGTGTAAGTCTCCAAAGGTCGAGCATCGTGGATTGCGACCTTAACCTCTGTTCAACTAAAAAACACAAAACAAATGGAAACTATGCAGCCGAACTACGGTCGTTCTGATTCCTGAAAAGGATACGTAGGCATTGGGTCGCGGGGCCTAAGCGAACACACTTGTAAATAATTCCTTCTTTTCCCCGTGTTTATTTTGCATGCATTCGCATTTAGGATTTAGACATTAGACGCCCTTTAGATAGAAACAAACATAGGTGGATACCATCGAGTACGATGGGCGTGAGGGGTGCTAACACCTTCCCCTCGCGTAACCGACTCCCGTGCCCTGTTCTCTGGTCGAAAGACCTTGTTCTTGTTCTGAGTTAGGTTTTCTGATATTCCTTTCCCGCGATGGGATGAATATATTAGTGGCGACTCTGATTCCATTTTTCGCGGTAGCGACAGCTGGCGACTCTGCTGGGGACGTTGCTAGACCTGTGCTGGTCCGTTCTTAGCGAGTCGATCCTAGCCTTTGTTTGTTTGTTTATTGGGTGTTTCTTTGTTTGTTTGTTTATATGTTTACATCCTGTATATATGTTTTCATTACATGTTTACTTTTCTGCTTGCATATCATGTTTATTTCTGTTTGCACATCATGCATATGGATTATATTCTGTGTTCCTTGGGGTCTTCTGTTCTGTTTTGCAGGTTGGGTGGGATGTTATATGAGGTAAAAAGCCCAATACCCAGGCCAGAGTTGACACATAGGATACCTAGGATAGAGTGGATAGTCATGACGCCAACAGAATGTCAGGTTCTGTTGATTGCGATCATGAGACCCACGACCAGCCGAGACTCGAATGGGATACCGTTGTTGGCATGTATTTGCAACAATGATGGTGTTTCAGGAGAGTTGCTAACGCTGGAGACCTTTTGACCTACCTTGACCTAGATTCACCTGTGAGTGGGGTGGGATATTCATGACAGGTACCGTTGGTGACTGTTCTGTTATGTTGGTGACTATGGTCCTCATGGGTTTGCGGTATCTATGCCGGATTTTGGTCCTGCGACATCCAATCCTGTTCAGAAGAAACATACACTTCTCCTATGTGGGGAGGAGCTTTCATTGCATCATAATCATCATAGCATGTTTAATTCCAAAAAAAAAGGAAAAAAAAGAAAAAGGAAAGAAAAAAAAGAAAAGAAAAGAGATTAATATTCATATGCATGCCATTTTTCAGGTATCCAAAGTCAACACTTCTCATCAAGAATGGCTAACAGTGTGACCGTCAACAAAAAGACTACGAAGCATACCTTCTCTTGCAGTTTCTACCGTGAGGATATAACACCTTTGGTCCGATTGAGCACCCGAGTTACTGGGCAAAATTTGGATGAATTCAGAAAGACTTATGGCCACATTCTGCTTATGTTAACTACTCGTATTGATGAGTGGGGTCTCTATACTCTTCTTCAGTTTTATGATTCTGAGCTGCGCTGCTTTACCTTTCAAGATTACCAACTAGCCCCTACCCTCGAAGAGTATGCACACATTCTTCAAATCAAAGTTCAACCTAAGGTTCCTTTTGTGTGTGCACCCGAGAAGCCCAAAATGGATCGCATTGCTGGTGCTCTTTATTTGAGCATGAAGGACGTTAAGGATAATTGGAAGCCTAATGGTGGGACCCATGGATTCTATGTGAAATTTCTGATGAGGGAAGCTGAAACCCTTGCTGATAAGGAAAAGTGGAAAGAATTCAATGCTCTCCTGGCCGTCATGATCTATGGATTAGTGATGTTCCCGAATATTCCAAATTTTGTTGATCTCACTGCCATTTGTCTCTTCATGGATCAAAATCCTGTACCCACTCTGTTGGCCGACACTTATTATGCCATCCATTCTAGGTATGGAAAAAAGGGATCAGTTGGGGGTTGTTTGCCAATACTGTACGAATGGTTTTCTTCACATTTGCCTAAAAGCGGAGCATTTGTCACTACAAGAGATTCACAGAAGTGGCCCCAAAGGATTATGGGACTTACTGCAAATGATATTGTTTGGTATCACCTCCGAACGGACATCGAGCAAGTTATAACCAGATGTGGAAGTTTTGGCAATGTTCCTCTCATAGGGACAAAAGGAGTTATCAACTATAATCCGAAGCTAGCACTGCGCCAGTTGGGTTTTGTGCTGAAGGACAAGCCTTTGGATAAAGAGATATTTGAGTCCGTTTGTTTTGAAAAAGGAACCGATCCAGAAGGTTTAGAGAAAGTAAGGAGTGCGTGGAACAAAATTCATACAGAAGACCGAACTACCTTGGGGGGAAAGAATGCTATTGCTAAGAAAGCTTATACTGAATGGGTTGAAGAAAGAGTTAAGGAGCGCCTGCTGCCTTTCCCGAAGGTTAGCCCTCTATATGAACAACCACCTGAGATTTTAACTGCCACTGTACCAGCTGAGGAGTACAACCAAGTACATGTGGAGAATATCAGGTTGCGAGAAAAAGGGGAAGACGCTAAAATAAAGTACTTCTTGGTGGATCAGAAAAGGGCTGAATTAGCACATGAGGTTAAAATACTGAAAGGAGGATCTTCCAGAGTTCAAAAAAGGGCTAGAACTGAAAAGGGTGAAAGAGTTACCACTGTTCGCATTGAGGACCATCAAAGGGTTATAGAAGAAGCGGTAAAGAAAGCAGAAGAAAAGCTCAAGCAAGAGTACAGAGAAGATTTAAGGGCTCACAAGCTCAGAGTAGAGAAAGAGGCTAGGGCCGAGGTAAAGGGTTTGAAAAAGAAGCTTGAAGAGGAAACCACTCAGAGGGTAGCAATCAAGAAGAAGCTTGAAGAGGAAATTACTCAAAGGTTAGCCGTGGAGACACAACTCAAAGGTAGTCATCTCCGTTCCGCTCGACTAACAGAAGAGAATGCAAAGCTCAGAAACCAGATAGCAGAAATGGAAAGTACATCTGAAAAGAATACCCTCCCTGATTGCAAAGGATGTGAGAGCTTGGTGGCCCACTGTGATATATTAGATGGGCAGTTGTTTCGCAAAGATGTGGTGATTCAAAGTTTTGTCAAAGGAAGAGATCGAGAAGTGACTAAGAAGATGTTTGATGAAACTAAGAAGTGGAGCGACGAGCACTTTAAACAAGGAGGACCTTTGTTTTACACCAAGATGGATTAGTGTTTGAGCTTGTGTTTCATGACCACCACCAGGATTGTTGGATGGGGTCCTTTGTCTTTTCTGTTGTTTGAACTGTCTTGTCAATGTATGGGTATGCCCAAACTCAAAAAGAGATTATTAATGAAATTTGAGTCCTTTTTGTTTCCTCTTGATGCTTATCTTTTGTCACATTGTTAAACATTCTTGATTAATATTAAATATTTTGGATACTCTGAAAATGGCACCTCACATCATATGCACACATGCACCTCATGCACATCATGCACAAACAGGTACATCAGATGGTGTTCTTATCTGACTGATCAGGTTTTCTCTTTCAGCAATTGCACCTCCGCCTACACATCGCTACTACACAAGGGCTAATCACTCACTGCAAATGGATCAGTTAAGGGACGATCTTATCCAGATGAGAACTCAGGTTACTGCTCAGATGGCTCAGTTCATGGAAGTCATGCAAAACATGGCTGATCGCCAAGAAGAACTCAGAATCAGGATGGACACAGTTGCTCAGGTTGTTGCGGACCCCCCGCAAAGAAATCCTGCTGATATTCGTGTCAATGGTGAACCTGTGATCGCAGGACCTGGTGTAATTCCTCCTGCTGCTAATCAAGGTAATCCCCGGGGGCCTCCCCAGCCTACTCTTGAAGGACAAACCACACAACAAATCAGAAGGGCTGCTGCTATCCCCGTGTTGGAAGAAGACCAACACGAGGATTTGTTTCCTGAAAGTGAATGGGGATTTCCACAGGATGCTGGAAGGATGTTTAGAGGTTTGGAGGAAAGGATGAGGGCAATGGAAGGCCAAGGATTGGGTATGGATATCAATGACTTGGGTTTAGTTCCTGGCGTCCGCGTGCCGCCGAAATTCAAGGTACCCGACTTCGAGAAATACAAGGGGAACACTTGTCCTAAGACACATGTTCGAGCTTACTATCGCAAAATGCATGTATACTCTGAGGACGAAGGACTGTTGATGCACTTTTTCCAAGATAGCCTGACTGGGGCATCCTTGGAATGGTATATGAGGTTGGAGAGAACTCACATCCGAAGTTGGAGAGACCTGGTTGATGCCTTCATAAGGCAGTATCAGTATAATGTTGACATGGCACCAAATCGCACTCAGTTACAGAATTTATCCCAGAAAGCTAATGAGTCCTTCAAAGAATATGCGCAGAAATGGCGCGAGCTGGCGGCTAGGGTCCAGCCACCCATGTTGGAAAGAGAAATGATGGACCTGTTCACCAACACTCTGGAGGGTCAATACTACTCCGCCTGCTCTGCATCCTCAAGTTTTGCCGAGTTGGTTATGATTGGTGAGCGAATTGAAAGTGGAATTAAGGCTGGTAGAATACAGAATCCAAGTGCTGCTAGTTCCTCCTCTGGGGCTGGTGGAAAGAAGCCATATAATGGGTTTGCTAAGAAAAGAGAAGGTGAAACGAGTGCTGCCTACTATGGTAGTGGCAGAAATCAGGCTCATCAACAAGTAGCCGCTGTGACTATCCCAAATGCTCCCTTCCAACATCAACAACAAGGGTATCAGCCACGTCAGTACCAACAACGGCCGAAATTGCCAGAAAGAGCTTTTGATCCGATCCCAATGACATACGCCCAAGTATTGCCATATCTCCTCGATTTGAACTTTGTCCAGTTGAGGACTTTGGCCACTCCTGCTAAGTTGCCTGCCAATTGGGATGCCAATGCAAGATGTGAGTTCCACTCTGGGTCACCTGGACATAATATCGAAAACTGTAAAGCGTTGAAGCATAAAGTCCAGGATCTTCTCGACTCCAAAGCCATCGAGTTTACTCCTACTCAAGGACCTAATGTTGTTCAGAATCCTATGCCTCCCCATGGAACCCATGCGGCAAATGCTATTGAGGTTGTCGAAGACACTCACCTGGTTAAGGATGTGATCGAATTGGGTTCATTGTTGCCATTATTGAAGAAGGAATTGTTGAGGATGAGACTATACGCTGGTTGTAGAGAATTCTGTCCTAATTGCATGGTCACTTCATCAGTTTGTGATAAGGTGAAAGATGGGATCCAACAGTTGATGGATAGTGGGTATCTACAGTTTGAGCGTGTGCGACGTCCTGAAAAGGTTGAAAATGCAGTTAATGTGGCATCTATCCCGTATACTCCTGCCAAGATTCCAATTCCTACAAGAGCACCTCCTTTGGTTATTACACTTCCTGGTCCCGTCCCATATAACAGTGAAAAAGCAATCCCATGGAATTATGGAGGAGAAGTTTTCTACCAAGGGGCCAAGTATGAGGTTAAAGCGCCGGTTGAGAAAGAAGATGTTGATAATGTTGTGGGCATTGGAAGAATGACGAGAAGTGGTCGTATTTTCAACCCTCCCCAGAATACTCGTGATGACGATGCAGAAGCTCTAGCTCAAGCAAAAGGGAAAAGAGTGGTAGAGGATACAGTGGGCCGGGGGCAAAGCTCCAATTCTGAAGATACTGTGGCCAAAGAGATGGAAGAGTTCCTAAAGATCATCAAGAAAAGTGAGTATAAAGTAGTTGACCAATTGAGTCAAACTCAATCTAAGATCTCGATCTTACAGTTGCTCTTATGCTCCGAGACCCATCGAAATGCTTTATTGAGACTCCTAGGCACTGCCTTTGTCCCTCCGGAGATCTCAGTAAATCAGCTTGAAGGGGTTGTGTCTAATATCAATGCTGGAAATGGATTGGGATTCACTGATGCAGATTTGCCTCCTGAAGGTAGAAAACATAATAGAGCTTTGCACATATCTGTGGAGTGCAAGGGGACCATGCTATCTCGTGTTCTTGTTAATAATGGATCTTCTTTGAATGTGTTACCAAAGTCGTCTTTGATGAGGCTAGACTATTCTGGTGTTGAGATAAGGCCAAGCGAATTAACTGTGAGAGCCTTTGATGGCTCAAAGAGGTCGGTGTTTGGGGAGGTTGATTTACCAGTGATGATAGGTCCTCAACTCTTCACTATTACTTTCTTTGTGATGGATATCCACCCGGCTTACAGTTGTCTCCTGGGACGTCCATGGATCCATGCTGCTGGGGCCGTGACTTCCACACTGCATCAAAAACTCAAATTCGCCACTCAGGGGAAGATAGTCACGATATGTGGGGAGGAAGAGCATCTGGTAAGCCATCTTGCGTCTTTCAAATATATTGATGTGGAAGGGGAGGTCCACGAAACACCTTGTCAAGCGTTTGAGGCTGTCCAGACTATCAAGATCCCTTATGTCGAAAAGAAGAAGTTGGAGGCTCCTATGTCTTCACTAAAGGAAGCCAAAGCTGTGGTTGAATCTGGTCATCCTGAAGGATGGGGCCGAGTCTTGGATCTACCAATCAAGCAGGATAAGTGTGGGATTGGATATCAGTTGGGGCAGAGTTCTTCTGATGGGTCCTTCAAGAAGCCCGGAACCTTCATTCCGATCAAGTTCTCTAGTGCTGGCATCGTCAAGGATCATATTTGTGTTGCTGATGATGATGTGGATAGTGATTATGACATTGAAGAATGGATCAAGCCGTGTGTCCCGGGACAGAAGCTTCTCAACTGGTCATCCGAAGACATCGTCTCAATTGCTCTTGATCAAAAGTAATAATGTTTGTTTTTGTTTATCATGCAATAATTCCTGTGTTATGCCCAAGACACAGTGAACATATGTAGGGCCTCATTTGTTGTTTTTCAATGTTAAAATCATTAATAAAAGGACGTTTTTGCATTCAAATATTTTGTTCCCTGTCTTTCGTTTTTACTTTTATATTTATAATTAATCAAAAAAAATGGCAACGTTTCTTATCCATCGTCATCCCCCCATTCTAAAATAAAGCATAAATCATAATCCATGCAGATCCACTTCTCCTCCAGATTCTATTGACAACGATCTTGCTATGCCTCGTTAT
Source organism: Vicia villosa (assembly GCF_029867415.1). Taxonomy (NCBI): domain Eukaryota; kingdom Viridiplantae; phylum Streptophyta; class Magnoliopsida; order Fabales; family Fabaceae; genus Vicia; species Vicia villosa. The sequence continues at coordinate 116,625,503 of NC_081184.1, read as the reverse complement.
GACTTTGACAACCCTATCTACGCCGCTGAAGAAGGGGATGAAGAAGATTGTGAATTGCCTGATGAGTTGGCCAGATTGTTGAAACAAGAAGAGAAAGTGATCGAGCCGCATCAAGAGCCTATTGAGACGGTGAATCTCGGCACCGAAGAGATGAGAAGGGAGGTTAAAATAGGGGCTTCTTTGAATGAGAATGTGAAAGAAAAGTTGATTGGAATGTTGAAGGAGTATTCTGACATCTTCGCATGGTCTTACGAAGATATGCCTGGATTAGATACGGATATTGTTGTGCACAGGCTACCCCTTAAAGAAAATTCTCCGCCCGTCAAACAGAAGCTCAGGAGAACACGTCCTGATATGTCCAAGAAAATCCAAGAAGAGGTTCAGAAGCAGTTTGATGCAGGTTTTCTTGCCGTAACAGTTTATCCACCATGGGTCGCCAACATTGTACCTGTACCTAAGAAAGATGGGAAGGTACGAATGTGTGTCGACTATCGAGATCTGAATAGGGCGAGCCCGAAGGATGATTTCCCGCTTCCTCACATTGATGTATTGGTAGATAATACTGCTCAGTTCTCAGTTTTCTCATTCATGGATGGTTTTTCTGGTTACAATCAAATAAAGATGGCGCCCGAGGACATGGAAAAGACAACATTCATTACGCCTTGGGGCACCTTTTGTTACAAGGTCATGCCGTTTGGATTAAAGAATGCTGGGGCAACCTATCAAAGAGCTATGGTGACTTCGTTTCACGACATGATTCATAAAGAGATTGAGGTCTATGTGGACGACATGATTGCAAAGTCCCATACTGAAGAAGAGCACCTGGTTCATCTGAAGAAATTGTTTGAAAGGTTAAGAAAGTTCAGGTTAAGGTTGAATCCCAATAAATGCACCTTCGGAGTGAGATCAGGAAAGCTGCTTGGTTTCATCGTAAGTGAAAGGGGTATCGAGGTCGATCCCGCCAAGGTAAAAGCTATACAAGAGATGCCTGAGCCGAGAACTGAGAAACAGGTTCGTGGATTCTTGGGAAGGTTAAATTATATTGCAAGGTTCATCTCACACCTTACCGCCACGTGTGAACCTATCTTCAAGCTATTGAGAAAGAATCAGGCAATAAAGTGGGATGACAATTGTCAAAAGGCATTTGATAAGGTTAAAGAGTATTTGCAAGAGCCTCCAATCCTCATGCCTCCAGTGGAAGGTAGACCGTTGATTATGTACCTGACGGTTCTCGAGAATTCGATGGGGTGTGTGCTGGGTCAGCATGACGAGTCTGGTCGAAAAGAGCACGCAATTTATTACCTTAGCAAAAAGTTTACCGATTGTGAATCGAGATACTCACTACTCGAGAAAACTTGCTGTGCTTTGGCATGGGCTGCTCGCCGACTGAGACAGTATATGTTGACTCACACCACTCTATTGATTTCAAAGATGGACCCAATCAAATACATATTTGAGAAACCGGCATTGACAGGGAGGATTGCCCGTTGGCAAATGATCTTGACAGAATATGACATCCAATACACTACTCAGAAGGCCATTAAAAGTAGTATAATTGCTGATTATCTTGCACATCAACCTGTGGACGACTACCAGTCTATGTACTTTGAGTTTCCCGATGAAGATATAATGTGCGTGGCAGAAACTCCCGAAAGTCAAGATCAAGAGGAAGGACCTGAACCAGGGGCGCGATGGACGCTCGTGTTCGATGGTGCCTCTAATGCATTGGGTAATGGTATTGGGGCTGTGCTTACTTCTCCAACAGGTTTTCATATTCCATTTACGGCCAGGATTTGTTTTGATTGTACTAATAATGTGGCTGAATACGAGGCTTGCATATATGGTATTGAGGCGGCCATTGATTTGAGGATTAAAAATCTCGCAGTTTATGGAGACTCTGCTTTGGTGATTAGTCAGATCAACGGAGATTGGGAAACACGCCACCCCAACTTGATTCCCTATAGAGAACATGTGGCGAAATTGGTTCAATACTTTGATGAGATCACCTTCGATCACATCCCTCGAGAGGAAAATCACTTGGCTGACGCTTTGGCCACTTTAGCATCTATGTTCAAAGTCAAATGGGACAATGAAGCGCCGTCAATTGTGATCAAAAGGTTGGATGAACCTGCATTCTGTGGCGTCATTGATAATGTGCCTGATGAGAAACCATGGTTTTATGACATTAAGAAATTTCTGGAAACCCAAGAGTATCCTGAGGGTGCTTCCCTCATAGATAGGAAAACTCTGAAGAGACTATCTGCCAAGTTCTTCATTGCTGGAGGTGTGTTGTACAAAAGGAACTTTGATTCTGTGTTGCTCAGATGCGTGGATAGACACGAAGCAGCAAAGATCATGCAAGAGGTGCATGAAGGATCCTTTGGTACACATGCTAGTGGACATACCATGGCTAGGAAAATATTGAGAGCAGGTTATTATTGGTCTACCTTGGAACATGATTGTTTCAACCATGTGGTGGTATGTTACAAATGTCAAGTGTATGCAGATAAGGTTCATGTACCTCCGGTTCCTCTGAATGTGTTGACATCTCCTTGGCCGTTTGCTATGTGGGGCATCGATATGATTGGGGAAATTAAGCCCACCGCCTCTAACGGACATCGCTTCATCCTTGTTGCTATTGACTACTTCACCAAGTGGGTTGAAGCTGCGTCTTATGCAAATGTCTCCAAGCAAGTAGTGACTCGCTTCATCAAGCACCATATAATTTGTCGTTATGGGGTTCCTGAAAGGATTATCACTGATAATGGATCCAACCTCAATAACAAGATGATGAAGGAATTATGCGAGAATTTCAAGATTACGCATCATAACTCCTCCCCGTATCGGCCAAAGATGAATGGCGCAGTTGAGGCGGCCTATAAAAACATCAAGAAGATTGTGCAAAAGATGGTGGTCACTTATAAGGATTGGCATGAGATGTTGCCCTTTGCTTTACATGGTTATCGTACCTCGGTGCGCACTTCCACTGGGGCAACTCCTTTCTCGTTGGTATATGGCATGGAAGCGATTCTCCCAGTTGAGGTTGAGATTCCTTCGTTAAGGGTATTAACAGATGTGAAGCTCAGCGAAGCTGATTGGGTCCAGACCAGATTTGATCAATTGAACCTCATTGATGAAAAGAGACTAGCGGCCATATGCCATGGGCAAGCCTATCAAAAGAAGATGAAGAGAGCCTTCGACAAGAAGATTCGACCTCGACACTTTCAGGTTGGTGACCTTGTGCTCAAGAAGATCCTGCCTATTCATAACGATCCTAGGGGAAAGTGGACTCCGAATTACGAAGGGCCTTATGTTGTAAAGAAAGTCTTCTCAGGTGGCGCCATGATCCTCTCAACTATGGATGGCGAAGACTTCCCACTTCCTGTGAATGCCGACGCAGTTAAAAAATACTTCGCATAAACCTGATCAAAAATAGAAATAAAAGAAAAGGAAAAGATCAGGAAAAAGAATGAAAAAGAAATAAAGTACACCCGCTAAGTTGAAAACCCGAAAGGGCGACTTAGGCAAAAAAGGGGTCCTGGTGGATTGAAAACCCGAAAGGGCGGTCCAGGCAAAAGAGGGACAAAAAGCGAATGACTGCGTCGTGCATTAGATCCTCGAGCATAGTTAGTCACTATAATCGGAGGGCTCACAAGGGCAAAGGATCAATCCATTCACCCATTTCGGAAAGCAAAGCAGAAGGAATATCGAAGATCTGCAAGGCATAGCAAGATGGGAACCCAATGGAATCTTTTCTTACGTTGCCATGTTTGTAAATGCTATTTGTTTTTCCTTTTTGGTGGCCCACCTCCTTAAGGAGGCCGCTTCCTGATGTACTCGCCTATGTTAGGCATTTATTTCTTCATTAATAAAAAGATATTTCACTCAAACTTTGTTTTTACACCATTTTACTGTTACCGTTTTGTTTACAAAAACGTCCAATTATTTTGGTAAGCATTGCATCTCTAACATCGAAGTCCTACAAAAAGAACATGATCTAAAGCAGATAGAATTGCTTAAAATTTTTTTTTGAGTATTTGGGATGGTGGACGAGGTAGAGCCATCGTACCTAGGGCATATTTGCTCGATTTGTTTTACAGGAATCTCCGATCATTCAGCACAGTCGGATGCCAGTACCTACGTTTCAAGAAGTATCAACCAAACATCTCTGTCAATATGGAACCCAAAGGTCTCCTTTCCTACAAATACCAGAGTTCATTTCTCTGGGGAACTCTCACCCAAGGTTCAAATGCTCCGCAGTGTTGATTAGATTCCCTTATTCTTCGACAAAGATGTGGAAGTTCAAAAAGGGGAGGTGCAATCTTCAAGGTTTCCAAACAAGATGACGATAAAGCCCCTCCGGTGTAAGTTCTCCCCCACAGAAGTGACATACTGGGGGGTCGTCCTAGAAACCATCTGGTGACCTTACAAAGCCAAGAAAACAAAGAGAATCCCCACAGAGTTCATCAAACAAAAGACTTTCTCCGGTGTTCACACGAATGCCTTTATTTGGCACTTTGCATATAGTAATCATTGCATCCGCATTGCATCCTCAAAAGCGTAGCATTTCCATGAATATGGAGCATTACGCCATAAAAAATTTCAAACATGCATCAATGCATAAACCAAGTCTGTATGTGCTCCAAAGGCACAAAGTAATATACCCCCAGAAGCAGCCTCACTTTCTCTCTCCAGTGTGGATTGGATACAAAGTCATTCTGCACAAAGATCATTATTTCTTTGGTGATTTCCCGTTTGCTGAGCTCAATCATTTAGATAACTCACACTTTGTGTGTGGCATTTCGAATGATTGTCACTCTTGTAGAATTACACCCCGCTTTCCGGCCTGAAGGGACTTTGTAGTTCTTATGTTTCATAAATAACAATACTTCAGCCAAGTCCAATGATTATTGGCATACTCTTTCAGATCTCGAGTCACCCTTCGGCTGTGCCTCTTTTTGAAGTCTAACTGAGGTTAGCAAACAAGGATCGGTTTCCCCTTCGGCTGGTTACATCCTTTATCGAGTCACCCTTCGGCTGTGTCTCTTTTTGAAGTCTAACTGAGGTTAGCAAACAAGGATCGGTTTCCCCTTCGGCTGGTTACATCCTTTATCGAGTCACCCTTCGGCTGTGTCTCTTTTTGAAGTCTAACTGAGGTTAGCAAACTAGGATCGGTTTCCCCTTCGGCTGGTTTCATCCTTTATTGAGTCACCCTTCGGCTGTGTCTCTTTTTCAAGTCTAACTGAGGTTAGCAAATCAGGATCGGATTCCCCTTCGGCTGGTTTCATCCTTTATCAAGTCACTCTCAGATTGTGTTTCCTTTTGAAGTCTAACTGAGGTTAGCAACATGTGTAGGGTCCACCTTCGGCTGGTATCCTTTGATAACAGTCAACACTCTTTGATTTACCGCAGAATGCAAATTTTGATGGTACTTTCGGGTATTCAATCCACTTACACCTCTCATGTCCAGAACTTGTATCGTTTGTACATTCAGGTCCAAGAAGATTGAATAGGGGCAGCTGTTGCACCCCAAAATTTGCCCATTTATTTATATCCAATTGGCTTTCATATCACATTCATGTACATACCGCATGTAGGTCATTCATCTAACACATTCATCCATATCACAGTTACTGCTCAAGAAAATTGACAAAAAGAGGCCGAGGTTGGGGAAATTCTTGGTTAAGAAGAATCAGATCTGAGGCCTTATTGAAGAGGATCATCTCCATTGGCATACTCATAAAATCAGGGTTTCATTCTCTCCGAGTCAAAGCTCTGGTTAAAAGATACAAATTGCAGGTTCATCAGGGCTTTCAGATCAGGGTTTTTGACCAAATTCAACCCTGTTGACTTTCTGGTCAGGATTTAATCAGGAGATGTTTGTGGACGTGAGATATGGCTGTCTTGAAGAAACATCATTCACTGGAGTTTATTTGGTTGGAAGTTGATTGAGAATTGGTTCCGAAACGGATTAATCGGAAAATTCATCTGAAATCAAAAAAAAATCAGAAAATGTTGACTTTTGGTCAAAGTCAAAGTCAAAGTCAACGGTCAAATGTTGACTTTTGGTGGAAAATCGGTCAAAGAAAGTCAAAGAAATAAATAAAATCAAGAAAATAACCAAAGTTGCCAAATATGGAAAGTTAGATGAAATGTGAAACTTCCATAAATAGAAAGAAAAAACACTTAGAAAAATATTTGAGGATTTGAAAATAGTCAAGCAGCTGACTTTGAGCCTAATTTACACGTGGATACAAGCCTCAAATCAAAACAAGCTCAACACCAAAAATGTCCATCTCATGGCCCTCTACAATGTTGTAGTTGGGAGTTTTTTCATATGACATATGGATTGAAAGTTATGGAAGAGAGAAGTTGGCAGAATCTCACTGCATACAAGGCAAAAAAGCTGGGCAAGTCTTCTAGGCAGCGCAGTCATTTGATCGAACACGTGGTGCGCTGTTTTCAAACTGAGTTTCCAGGAACTACAAAGATCTTTTGAAGGCAAACTTCAGGCCATTCTATTCTTTGCCACCTCCTTCATTCATTGGTACCAAAAACAGTCCATTGGGATGCGCCTTGAATCGTTTACGAAGCCCCAAAGTCAGGGCCTCACCAAGTCATGTGCTGCCTAAGATAAGGGCCAGAATCCAGGCCATGGGCATGCATTTTTACAAGCACTTGGCATGCAGAATTCAAATCCGTTTTTAGAGAATTGTGGAGAGAATTTGGAACTGCTTCCGTGGCAAACGTGTTCTATTCCATGTCTTCTATCAAATGATGCGAAGATCAAGACGTTTTGTCATATGTGGAGTAAGATCTAAAGCTCTAAAGTCATGACTTTGCTAAGACGCGCGTTGTGAAAAACCTCAGCCTAGGACTAAGTCACGCGCGCACGCCCAAGGTAGCTATGGCACACCATGGTTCAATGCAATTCTGAGTGAGCTCCAAGCATTATTCCTAAAAGCTCCCAACATCAATGTCATTCTATTCCATCCCCTCTACATGTTGAACATAAATATGAATAAATTGATGAACTGTGGTCGGAGATATTAGCGCGTAAAGTGAGCTTATTGGGCAATGTTTGGCTGCAATACATACATGAAAACTAGACTAGAGATTGCGGCAGCATAAGTATAAAACACCATGTATCATCATACCATATTAAGCCATGCATAATTCTGAAAACGAAAAAGCATAGAAAAAGTTCACTACAAGTAACACAACTTGTTCATTAAGTCTACAGGAAATAATCCTCTACGCTTCACTCTACCATAAGGCTCCATGAGCACATCCCATATAAAGAAAAAAACTCTTCACAGAAAAGACCCACGCTTCATTTTCTTCTAACGAGTTTCAGAACAGAACCCTCTCTCATCATTCTGCTCTCTCTCTCTCTCATCACTCTTCACTCCCAACCGATTTCTCTAACAAAATCTTCATCACCTTTCAACCACCATCTACATCTCATCTCCACCATAACAACCTTCAATCACCACCACTGTCAACCACCACAAACTCATAACTACTCCAACAATCTTCATCATCTCTTTCAAAGAACCAAAAGGTTGCACTAATCATCATCTTCAAAGAACAAAAGAGCACTCGGATTTCTCCTCAAATCTTGATCAATATCTCTCCAAGTAGGTGATTCTTTCCATGGCTTTAGAAGCATGTATAGGCCTGGAACCCGTCATCAGGGATTGGGTTAGGATTTAGACCACCATGTTTTCATTGATTGTGTTGCATATGGTGCATGAACATGCTTTCTTTGAACATAGATTCGGTTTGCAAGATATAGTCTCTGTATGAATGTGTGATTTGCGTGTTTGAATCCCTTGTGTCATGAGGATTGCTTGGGTACCAATTTTGTGTGATTTAGGGGAAGCTTTGAATGTTAGGGTTTATAAAGATTGGTTCGATTTGTGTGTTAGAGAAGGAATTAAGGAAAACGGAATCCATATTCGGAATCCACGCGAAAAAACAAGGAGAACAGTGGTCTCATTCGTCGTTTCTGGGAATCAGCCGTCGCCGGCGCCGCCGTGGGGGGCGGTAGCTCATCGGAGGAGACGATGAACAGTACCCTCCATGGTACTGTTCACGTCAGCATGCATCTCATTTCTTTTTTTCTTTATACTTTTATTCTTGTGTTTTTGTTTTATTACAATGATTAGGAAGTGAGGTGTCTCTCTATGATTGGCTCTAGCTTTTATTTTGTCTTTTATAACTTAAAACCCACCTTGACCCATTGATATATGTCATCATTTATTTTCATGTCACATTTTAATACAAACCCATATGATAAATAAATGTTACATGCTGACACATGAAGAATAAAATAGAATGAGAATGAAAATGGTGTGTGTTGTTTTCATTGTGGGCCACGAACTCGTTTCTCTCATCCTGGGTTTACCAATTTCGCTTTCCGCACCCTTCAGTTTTAAGCCCAAAAGCGTTTTTAAAGGATTTCAGTTCAAGTATAATTGCTAATGCACCCCCTGGAAGACAGGTTTCTAGAATTTTGTTATTTTTATTTCCTTCATAATTTTTGATTCATTAATCTGTTTTCACTCAAATAAAAAATGAATAAAAATATGTTTTAAATAGAATAATGTGTGTAGAAATTTTTGATATTTTTGTTAGATTTTTAGAACTTAGTTTGTTGTTTTTAATAAATCATTTTCTTTAGTGTGTTCATTGTGTTTTTTAAGTTTGATCGGTTTTGCAGATTAATTTTGTTTAATACCTTAGGAGTAGAATTTAATTGCCATTTTTTGTGTGATATCAGTAGACTCATATACCATATTGTGTGAAAAAAATAAAGTTTAATTCTATGTTTTGGTTAGGTTTTCATTAGGTTCTCTATACCCGATTTATGTGCGTTCCTAAACGGATAACCATGTGAATTTGACCTATAATTTGCTTTGCATTTATGCAATTGACTTAGTTTCTTTTTGTACATATAAGTAGGGATGTTTAGAGGACCTAAGACCTGGAGTTGAATTTTTCAAGTCATGTTTTCTTATTTTACTTGATTTTTCTTTCTTACTTGTAAATAACTCACCTTTGGTTAACGATCGCACCATAACTTGTCCGAATGACCCATAATTTTGTGTGAAACTTCTTGACTTGTTTTGTGATTGCTTAGACACCTTCTAGAGGTCATTAGCTACTGACTTCCATCATTTGATTGCATTCTTCTAACTTCATTCACCATTTGAATTCTATTAACTAGTTTTGACCTAGTTTTGCATAGTTTTGTTAGAACTTTGTTTGTTTCAAGTTAATTGACTAACATAGATTGGTATAAGGTCTTGGACCCATAAATGAACTAATAGCTACTGACTTTAAGCTTTGTTCATGTTTTCAATTGCTTTTTGTTTTGATTAGTGGATGTTTATTCGCTAATTGTTAAGTGACGATTTATGTGATACTTTGGTAGCTCTTTGTGAATATTTTCGTGTGATGTCATGATGCTTTTGTGTTTGATTTAAGACACTTATTTCCTTGGTTTGCTACTGCCCTAGGGCTCTCTTCTCATCTTGTTGGAGTTGTAACTCCATTCTTTTGCCATGTTCCCTTAGACTCTTCCTTCTTTGTTAAGAGGAATTGAGATAGGTTAGGATAGTTATCCTTGACCTTAGGGTCATTAGACTTAGATTAGAATAACTTAGATCAGAGGATAGGTTAGTTCCCTTGTTCATTCTTTTTCTTTTCAACTTTAAAACACTAATAAATAAAGAGGCGAATCACATTAAGAAAGTGATAGAGAAATGAGTGGGATTCATTCCCTAATCTGTTTCTCAATCACTTAGTGGCATAGAAATGAGTGGGATTCATTCTCTAATCTGTTTCTCGGTCACTATATAATGGGATAGAAGTGAGTGGGATTCATTCCCTAATCTGCTTCTCGATCATTATACATTTTATGTGATTCAAATCGCAAAGTAAATCCCCTTAAAAAATACCCAACCAAAAACACTTAAAACACTTAATAAAGGCTCAAATTAAAACAAAGTGACGAAGTGGTGCGAAACCTTGTATTGAGTTTTGTTCATCATGTAGTTACATAAAAAACACAAACCCAAGTTCATTCTTTTGCCTTGTTAGGCGCTTAAGAACAAGTTAAGTCCTTTCCAAAAGTAGGCGTGTAAGTCTCCAAAGGTCGAGCATCGTGGATTGCGACCTTAACCTCTGTTCAACTAAAAAACACAAAACAAATGGAAACTATGCAGCCGAACTACGGTCGTTCTGATTCCTGAAAAGGATACGTAGGCATTGGGTCGCGGGGCCTAAGCGAACACACTTGTAAATAATTCCTTCTTTTCCCCGTGTTTATTTTGCATGCATTCGCATTTAGGATTTAGACATTAGACGCCCTTTAGATAGAAACAAACATAGGTGGATACCATCGAGTACGATGGGCGTGAGGGGTGCTAACACCTTCCCCTCGCGTAACCGACTCCCGTGCCCTGTTCTCTGGTCGAAAGACCTTGTTCTTGTTCTGAGTTAGGTTTTCTGATATTCCTTTCCCGCGATGGGATGAATATATTAGTGGCGACTCTGATTCCATTTTTCGCGGTAGCGACACCGTGCATTTTTTTTTTTTTTGACCAAAGCAAAATTAACTTCTTTCATTCAATAAAATGGGTTCAATACAAGGAGGTATACAATTAACGTAACTACGTCGAGACCAGGAATTGGCCGCCTTTGCTAGACAATGAGCAGCCATATTCGCTTGACGCTTAACAAACTTTACCTCAAAGTTTTGAAAATTATGTAATAAAAGCTGAATAGAACGAATAATGAGATGAAAATCAGATACTCCGATAACATTGGAATTTATAGCCTGCACCACTCGTTGTGAATCACTCTCAAAGACGACATGATCAAGATTATAATTTAAGGAACCATGGATAGCTTCTTTCGTTGCCAACGCTTCTGCCTCATCAACAGATAAGTAACCATTATCCCAAGCAACACCGGCTTGGATAAAGTTCCCCACATTATCTCGAACACACCACCCTCTATTTGTGGTTCGGTAGCTACTATTGAACCCCGCATCAACATTGCACTTAAGCCATCCCAAAGGGGGGGGGGGCATCCAACTGTGTGAAGTCTGGGGGGCAGCCGCACTATCCGAATTATCTTGTGCCATATACCATTCCTGCCATCTGTGGAAAGCTAACCAACCAAGTCTCGGCGCCTCCTCCTTTTCATTATTCCAAATGAAATTATTTCTATTATGCCATAAGGTCTCAATCATAACCGCAACACGACCTGACACCTTCCTATCCACCTTGCTACACATATTCAAAAGAAGTAATTTTATATCATTAAATCTAGTGAGGAAGGGTGCAATAGTATCAAGCAAACCTGCTGTCCTCCAACAAGTAATAGTTTCCGGACATCCAAAGAAAACGTGCCATTCATCCTCTTCATCAACCTCACAAAACGGGAAAATAGAAGGGCACGGAACATGATGTTGGACAAGCCGAACCCGGGAAGGCAAGCATCCTGAGCAAATCCGCCATATAAGATGTTTCACACGGGGTGGAGCAAGCATAGACCACAAACCTTGCCAATCAATCTTATGACGCTCCGGGCATGGATACTTCTTCTTACTCTTCCACACTCGATAACCTGACCGAACACTATATTGACCATCCTGTTCTTCTTTCCAAACCAATCTATCTTCCAAAACATCCTCCACAAGCGGAACCATCAGAATTTCCTCCGCCCCTACAGAATCAAAAAGATCACGGATCACTCACATATTCCATTGTTTAACGGTAGGAAGTAGCAGATCTTTAACAACCAAATTATAGGTACCTTGTTGTTGCGGCCCTTGCATACAACCTTCTGATCTTCCACGAAGCCAAGGTTCATTCATCACTTTAATATGGCTACCATCACCTTTACTCCACCTGCAGCCGATAGTTAGCACCTCCCTAGCTTTCCATATACTACGCCAAACATAGCTAGGATTATACCCAAGATTAGCATTAAAGAAGGTAGTTGTAGGAAAGTACCTTTCTTTAAAGAACCTCGACACTAGCGCTTGCGGATTATTCATGAGAAACCAGCCCTGTTTAGCAACCATGGCCATGTTAAAAGCTCTAAAATCTCTGAACCCGAGTCCTCCCTCCCTCTTCGGACAAGCTAACTTGTCCCATGCCATCCAACGAATACCATTCCTATTCGACCCTCCACACCACCAGAACGCATTCAACATCTTCTCAATATCACTAATCACCGCCTCAGGTAGTATGTAGATACTCATCACATACGCCGGTATGGCTTGGAGAACCGACTTGATCATAACTTCTTTGCCCGCCTTAGACAAAGATCGACCCTTCCACGAATTAATTCTATCCCAAATTCGATCTTTGATAAACGCAAAAGTAGCTTTTTTACTCCTTCCTATCATAGAAGGCAATCCCAGATACTTCCCTGTACCTAACACATGTCGGACTCCCATAACTTTGGATAGGTCTTCCTGAGCCGGCAAGCTGAGATTGCGACTAAAGAAAACCTCTGATTTATTCAAATTGATATCCTGTCCGGTTGCTTTAGCATAAATATTAAGAACCTCCATAAGATTTGTTACCTCCGCTATATTGGCCCTGCAAAACAAAAAACAGTCGTCAGTGTCATACCCCAAATTTGTCCTACCCTTTAATTTCTAACTGGCTTAGGCTTTGCATTCATGTACATACCTTCCATTAGGTCATCTAACCCATCATACATTCATTTATTTAATGGTTTGACACGGGATCAATAATCTTGAAACAAAGGTTTCTCTGTACTTTGAGACTTTCATCTTTACACAAGTTTGCTTGAAGATGCTTCTTCATTAATCATAATCTCAACACTTGAGCTTGTTCATTAATTGAGGTCCGGTTTCATTTTACTCACGAGGCAAGTTATTGCTCTAGAGATCCTTTGAAAAATTGAATTTGGACATGGAGTTACTCATTGTGTTAGCACTAATCATCTCTGAATCTGGAAGCCAAGTTCATATTAAGCTGATGGTTCTCATCTTCAATTTCCGTGCTTATGCAAGATTTGCGAAAGTAAAAATTCAAGGAAGCATATTCTGAATGTCTAATTCAAAGGAATTGTAGAGAAATGCCATAATGATGTGTCATTTTAGAATACAAGTCAAGTATGAAGTAAAGCATTCAAATTCATCATAAAGTTGAAATACACCTTCACGTTACATTATCATCAAGACAATCCAAACAGAAAAAGACAATGGAGCAATTTCAAATCCTGCACATTAAACCGAAGCAAGAGAATACCCTTTCAGCCATACACCATCATAAATCCGCAACTGTCCTAATAGATCCATAACAAATTCTCAAACCATATCATTAACCTTTAACCAATTTCTAACCTATTAACAGTAGCCATATCCAAAACCAATACATCCATTACAACACCCAAATTCATCATTACACTACAAAGAAATTACACAAAAAAGGATTCTAAACAAGTTCCATTCAAAAATCCACTACAAAAATCCAAGACATAGAAAGTTACAACAAAAATACAATTGATCCTTTGACTTTCTTTTACAAGTCGACTCTCCTAAACCTATCACTCTTCAAAATCATCATCACTTTCTTCCCCATGATCAAAGCTCTAAGCCACCGATCCTTCTTCACTCCCAGAACTACGCTGCCGTACCTGCATTCAGTAATCCCATGCTTCACATTCCATCTTTCCTTTTTGAGCCTCTTATATGCAGCATACACAAACACACATCCAAACCTGAAAAGCATAACAATTCAGAACTTGCAGCCATACCCTTTCAACTTGATCCAAGACAAAAAAAAAACACAAAGGAAAATGAGAGAAGGCTACTGCAAGTTAAATGTTCACATTGGCAGGTGTAATCCCAAACAGAGTATGCATACAATCAAGCACAAATGTTATACATCTCAGTTACATCAGTCTACAATAAAGCAATTCGTAAAACATACGATGAGCAACATGATTCGGAAAATGCCCAGCTCAGTACAAGAAAAAGGCAACGCAACCACAGGGCATCGAATTCTCTAACATATAAATCTGCAGCAGCCTAGCAAATTCAAAAGAGAACCAATATTCACCTTCTAGTCCAATGCAGCCCTGCAACATCAGTTGAGAAAACCTATTTCTAACCCTCTTTCCAATTCCTAACCATAATAGCTGCCAACTCACCGACAGAACGTCAAGCTAACACCTCTAGTTTCTAGCAATTTCGGGAACCGATCCTAGCATTTAACCAAGCACTGACAGAGAAAAATCAGCCGGTAATCCTGCAGCATACACACGGAACTAGCTCAGCCCTGTATCTATTAAACCAACGGAAAAAGACAACAGCCCCACATCATGTATCTACACCTAAAATCAGAATCTTCAACATAAGCTAAGCTATGCACACATCTTCATCACACGGTTAGCTCACAGTTCGCAACATCCAAGCCACACACTTCAGAGTTTGACATCATGCCAATACCTTCTAGAAAACCTGTGCCAATTCAAATCAAGCAAGCTTATGTTAATTCTGACACAATCAGATACACCGTCTCGCATTCAGAACAGAGCTACAATAAATTCTGCAGTATCCAAACATTAACCAAACTGCAGCCATGTATATATTCACAAAAGAGAAACCCCCTAACACAGTTCAGTAACCATTTCCCACCCTTGTTATTTGTAACTAACAGTTTATCAAACTTCCCAAACCAAGTCATCACTAACATACCATACAACCTCTACATGATTAATAAGAAAATCAAATGAAACTTTCAGCATACCTGCAGTAAGATACCTCAAGGATTAACATCCCACCAACACATATTCAAGCGACTTCAGCTCTCTTCCAAACCGAACTAGTAGCTAGCAGTTAGCAAAAAATGAAAATCTGATAAAACATCACCCAAAGAAGAACACAAGCTTTGGAGTTTGTTCTGGTTCTGCACAAAATGAATACACGAGTCACAATTCAGCTTCACAAGTTGAAAGTCCAACACAAAAAAATCAGAAAAAACAATTAGGCAATTATCAAGTCCCACATTCAAGAAACTGAAAAAAAACACTTTGCAAGCTATAATTCTGAGTCCCACATCTAAGAACTCCTAATGATTACCCAATCATTACTGTATAAAAGTCAGTGCCACCATTCAGAAAAGAACACCTAAGCACTATCACCATCATTGTCTCGCTTGCAGACTTTGAGGGAAGGATCGTGAAACCCCAGTTCAAACATTCTCACTCTCTGCAACCACATCTTCTCCATTCTCACCAAAGCACAACCACCAATCTTCATCAGAGTTCCATCTTTGAACCCTGAATGAAGGTGTGCTAGGCCTAATTTCTATCATCTCCCTCGGTATTCTCTCTCAACGCACAACAACAATCACTCAGCAGTGGCAACACACAGAAATTCCAGAATAATTCAAAACGGAAAGAAGAAGAGAGAAGAAGAGAATCGCTCGTAACGAAAAGTAAAGCAAGGGGGAAGAAGATTACCTGGACGCTAGATATTATCTCCTATCTGGTCTTCTGCTCCATCGATCTCGCGCACCTTGCACTTCAGGTAAGTCATTTCTTCAACTCTCCCTCGATCTTCTTATGCTTGTATGGTAGATTGGAGCTTCGTGAATCTTTCCCCTAGGCTTCCATGGCCGGATTTTGCTCCGTGGGCCATTAATTCTATTCTTAGCTAAACCTGGGGTTTGCAACTTTGGGGTAAATCGGGTGGAAATCGAGGAAGATGATGATAAATTCGGAATTGGGAGAAAGATGTGAACAGGAATAGGCCAGGTTTTGGTGTTTGGAGGTGTCTCCGCCGTGGTCGCCGCCGGGAGGCGATATCCGGCGAGAGTGAGAGTGAACGAGAGAGGGAAGGTTGAGGGGAATTGAATCTGAATCGTCACGTTACTTTATCACAAAATCTGGTTTGGCCATGTTAATCTGAATTAATATCTTGGGCCAATTTTGCATTCACACCCCCTAAGGCCTGATACCACACGTTTTGGCTAAGATAAATCTGAAACAAAAAAGTGTATTGGGCCATTCCCAAAGGGCCTGCGCCCTTATTGATAATCTCACCACCAATTTTAACATTCCCCCCCTGACTCCATTATTCCATGTGTAGGATTAGTTTTTGTACATAGTTTTTCCTATTATTTTTTAGATAATAAAAACATGATAAAAATCACTTACTTTTGTTAGATTTTAGGGAGTAAAAACGACATAAAAATGCGCATTAAAAATACTAGTTTAGACTAATTTCATTTAATTCTTTTGATCATTTTGAACTCATTTCCTTCACAAAAATGTTCATAAAAATAATCACTAAAAATAGTAATTTTAGGCTATTTCTTTTAGTCCTTTTACTTGTTGTAATTCAATTTCTTTCATAAAAATCTATAAAAAATAATAGTACTTTTAATTCACCTTTGTGCTATATTTTTAACTTGCTCTTTTTCATGTTCTTATGCTATTCTCGATATTCTATTTAGCGCTTCATTTTTCATGTTTCTTTTATTCCTAACCTTAGGTAGAAACCATGATAACATTAGGTAGAAATTCCCTTCATACTTAGGCTAGTTTCTTCTCATTTTTCAACCATAAAGCATTAATAAATACTTGAATAAAATCCCCTTAAAAAACACCAAGAAAACTCATAAAAATGACTAATAAATACTTTGACTAATAAAAAGGGAATGGAAGCTTGTAACTTCCCTTGCTTAAGGGATGTTCGAGTGCTTGGGGCTCCCTTGCTTAAGGGTTCCATTCAGGCGTAAGTTCCCAACCTCTAAAAAACACAAACCAAAGAGTAACTCGAGTTTACCTTGCTTAAGGGATTTCCTCGAAACACTCAAACTCTCTCTTTCTTCTCTCGCTTTCTTAAGGGCACCGTTATTTCCGCTCCATTGCATCCTAGGCTGTCCCCTTGTGCAAGAGCGTGAACGTTAACGCCGCCCAACTAAAAAAACACAAAAACAAACAAAACTATGGAGCCGAACTACGATGCTCTGATTCCTGAAAAGGATACGTAGGCATCAAGTCGCGGGGCTTGAACGAGCACATTTGTAAATATTCCTTCTTTTCCCCGTATTTCTTTTGCATTCATTCGCATGTAGACATAGACATAATACACACCCTTTAGATAGAAACAAACATAGGTGGATACCATCGAGTACGATGGGCGCGAGGGGTGCTAATACCTTCCCCTTGCGTAACCGACTCCCGTACCTTGATTCTCTGGTCGCAAGACCTTGTTCTTACCCTTTGTTAGGTTTTCTGATATTCCTTTCCCTTATGGGATAAATATATTGGTGGCGACTCTGTTCATTTTTCGCGAGCGTGCGACAGTCAGCAAAAAGCAGGTGCGACACACTAGGTGCCCCTCTGCAAATTTGGATTCCATGGATATCTCCCCGAGCAACGGCCCCCTTGATGAGAGTAGAAAGTCCTTCAGAGATAAGAATAAAAAGATAAGGCGACAGTGGGTCGCCTTGTCTGAGTCCTCTTCCAGGCACAATAGGTCCTACTGTGTCCGAGTTAACCAGTACAGAATAGTGGACCGAAGTAACACACATCATAATCCAATGAACCCATCTCGAATCAAAACCCATCTTCAACATCACATTTCTAAGAAAACCCCAATCCACCCTATCATACGCTTTACTGATATCTATCTTAAGGGCCATATGAGCTCTCCTTCCTTTCGTCTTCTTTTTAAGAGAGTGAATAATTTCGGTCGCAATCATGGCATTATGCAAAATAGAACGACCCTCCACAAAAGCTGATTGCTCCTCTAAGACACACTTATCAAGGAGAGGCTTCATTCTATTAGCCAATGCTTTAGAAACCACTTTGTAAATAAAGTTACACAGCGAAATGGGGCGATAATCTTACATTCTACTTGGCTGCCCACACTTCGGAATCAAACAAAGATTCGTGTCATTGATAGCATCTGGAAAGTAGCCTCGTTCTAACCATTCCGAAGCTGCCTTGAAAATATCTTCACCACAAACCTCCCAGAAGTGTTGATAAAAACCCGGATTAAAACCATCAGGTCCGGGAGATTTATCCGGATGCATATCCATAACAGCCACATATAACTCAGCCCTGGAGATGGGAGATGTCAACTTGTTGTTGTCCTCTGCCGAAACCCTTTGCGAAATACCATTCAAAACCGGATCATACTCACTGCTGGGGCTGCACGTGAATATATCCACAAAATACTTCTTGGCAATCTCATCTAGTCCCTGTTATTCCGTAACAGTGTTACCTTCATCATTAGTCAAACTAGTAATTTTCCTAGCATTCTTCCGCACAGTCGCCGAGAGATGAAAGAATCTCGTATTCATATCGCCGTCTTTTAACCAATGCATCTTCGCTCTCTGTCTCCAATAAACATCTTCACTTATTAAAGCTTTATTATACTCACGAAACGCCTCCATGTAACGATCCGCAGAATAAGTGTCATGACCTCCTCTGAACATATCCATAGTAGTTATATGTCTATCCAATTCACCCTTTCTGTTACGCCTATTATGCCTACTCCATGTCTCAAGGTTTTCAGCACACGAAGCCAATCTCCTGTCTACTGCAGCATTCTCATCAAAGTTCCAATCATTACAAACTACTTCTTTGATATCATCTTCTTTCAACCAATTATTCTCAAACCGAAAATGATATTTGCCTCTAGGATTACAAACCGCATCACATGATAATAAGATTGGGGTGTGGTCGGAATGCGATGCTAGGAGATTTGAAAGTTTAGCATTAGCAAATACCGAAAACCACTCGGAGTTAGCAAGAGCGCGGTCTAATCTTTCCTCGATCATATGGTCCGTTCCCCTACTCTTCACCCACATAAATTGATAACCTTCGAGAGCAATGTCAGATAAATCACACTCACTCACCACTTGACGAAAACCCGAACACAACCAATTAGGATGTGGATGTCTGCCCTTTTTATCTTGCTGAGAAAGGAGGTCATTAAAATCCCCAATGATACACCACGGTAGATTCGACATGTCTCGAATCTCCCTAAGCATATCCCACGCAAGTCGCCTTCTACTTCGTTCCGGAAACACATAGTAACAGGTAAGTCTCCAAGCTCCCTTATCTACATCATTCACCATTAAGTTCACATAGTTTCTAGTGTAGTTTAAAACACTGCAGCTATCTGTTTTCCTCCACAAGACAGCAATGCCACCATTACGTCCCATCACATCAACCGCTAAACACGCCTCGAACTTCAACATAACCCGAATAGTCTCTAACTTGCGAGAATTAGTCAGAGTCTCCGCTAGAAAAATAATATCGGGTTGTTGTTGTTGAGCCAATTTCTTGAGATTAGGAATTGCACTCGAGCTGCTCAAACCCCGACAATTCCAACTAAGGAATTTCATGATTCCCAGCAGTCCTGGCTGCTAGGAGGTGTCGTTAAAAAAGGCTGAACATATGTTTTCTCCTCCTCCGTACTTTCCTCAACAACATCACCCGACTCCCGTCTTCATTTCTTTTCCCCCTGTTCATCCTTGATATTTTGTTTTTCCAAAGCAGAATAATTAGCATTATCATGTTCCGACTGTGGTTGTAGCAGAGGTTGGCTAAGGGATACTTTGGGTTTGGATAGGCTGTTTGGTTGCTTTTGTTTTGAATGGGACAATTTAGTATTTGTATTTTTGGGTTTGAACAGAACCGGTTTTGGGTGTAGAGGAGTATGAGGGCTAGATGTATTTTTTATGGGAGTAGATTTGGTAGTGGTTGGAACAGCTTTGAACGTGATATTTGAATTAACAGGATTGGGAGAAATCACGTGGGGCTCTTCATGCAACAACAACAATTTTTGCATGGGACTATCAACGTTGCTATTAGGTTTGCTGGGGTCCACCACTTTGTCATTAATATTAGGAAAGGAAAAAGGTAATGGGTTTGACTGGTATTGGTTGAAAAGTTGTGCATTGAAGGAATTATTTATACTGTGGGCCGAAAATCTCTGGTCTTTAATGGATGTTGGTTGGCTAAGTTTGAGGACGTGTGTGATTTGATTATTATTGGGTGTAATAGTGTGGTCAACAGTCTTTAACAGCCCATTATTCACATTAAATGCACCTTTATTCCCCACTAATGCCACCTGATCGTGATTATCATTAGCCTTTAATGTAGAATATTCTGCCACCTCACTCCTATTGAATCTCCTACTCTCCCTCTCCAACGTTTGGCTGTCACGCGCCTCTTCTTCCCCAGAATTCTGACTCCACCTACCTGCATATTCCTCTCTATTGTTACCTTCCTCCTTCAACCATTTGGACCCTACTCCACCGCCCCCAGCCCTCCTTGTTTCAGCCTTAATTTCGTTGGACCACCCTCTTCTCCCGTCATCTTCCTCCATGGCAAATCTCACCTCACATCTTTGGTCAGAATGACCCAAGATACCACAGACAAAGCAAAACAAAGTCAGCTTTTCATATTTGAAGTTCACCGTGCACCACTCCCCGCCTTTATTCTTCACTCTCGTATTTTGTTTCAAGGGTTTCCGGACATCAATCCTAACTCGCAGCCGCATGTATTGTCGCCAGAAGCTCGTATTGTTGTTTTTATCATACTCCACAAACACACCTATGAAGTTTGCCAATGTCTTCCCCACCTTTTCCATCATGAGACCAGTCGGGAGATTATGTACTTGGATCCAAAAATCAACATGGAAAAGTGGAATATTTTCGATTTGCACCCCTAATCCCACCTTCTCCAATATCAACAGTTGACTATCAAAGGTCCATGGGCACCCTTTCAATGCAGCTTCCATGTCAAGACCGTGAGAAAATTGAAACAGGAACCGTCCTTCACCCGTAGCTTCCTTTATCGTAACTCCTTTTACTGGCCGCCACATATCCGCCACTCTCGCCTTCATAGATCGAACATGGATTGGACAATCCGTGAGACAACGTCCCACCAAGCACCAGCGAAGATCCGCCAAAGCTTCTTCCTCCTCTCCTAACTCGAAACAAAAACCATCCTCACCTTCCTCCTCATGCAAAGACAGATTTTCTAAACTAGGACCAGCCATAGTACTGATAATAACAGACAGTAGAACCTTGTGCCAGGAAAGGACAATCGCAATGCTTAACGTAGAAACAAATCGAAGCTTCTCAAAAGAGAAGAAAAATCAAAACCCTAGCAGAGCCTAGGGAAAAACTACCGGTAGTTTTGCTATTTTTATGTTCCCGTGCATTCTAGTCCACAGAAAATGTGGATGTACATTCTAGTCTACATTAAATGTCAATGGAATCGAAAATGAAATAAAATCAATGGCTTTCCACCTTTTGGATTATAGAGTCTGAAAACCTAAACTCCCCACAACCGGGGTTCGAATTATAAAATCTAAATCAAAATGACTCCTCAACATGGAATCAAATTTTATAATATGAACATGTGTTTACAACTAAATGCAATTTTAGTTGAATTTTAATTTGGCAAATTACATAAACATAAGCAATAACCATAATATGACTTAAGAGATATTACAATAGCAAAAAAACTACACAAACATATTATAATCTAAACACCATATTATATAATAGATAATACAGTAATGATATAATAGATAATACGGTATACAAATACATAATACTAATTGAGTCTATACAAATCAATCTTAACTTTTATTATAATCGCTCTAGAAAACACTATGAAAATCAATAATCTATCTTTCGGCCCCATGAGATAAAAACTCATATGATATATCCCGAGTTCTTGCAAAAACATATATAGGATTATTGCATTCATTTTCTTCCTTCTCCTTTGCCAATGTTTCCCTCTCGCCTGGTACTTACGAATGTCCTTCATATGTTGAAATCTGATAAGGATGTAATATCCTTCATATGTTGAAATCTGATAAGGATGTAATATCTTATAATAAACCATATGAATTGAATATGTATATCTAAATTTTGATGAAGGCTAAGTAAACAAAGTAAATATCATAAATATCTTAAAAACCTCAAAAAATAATGCATATGAAATCATCCTAATTTCACAAGAATGCATATGAAACCTTTATTTGAGCCTCTCAATAACATTTAGATATTGCTTTAAAAAACTGAGTTTGTTGACATTTTTTGTGGAAAAAAAATCAAAATTTAAATTATTCTAAAATACATTAGCTTTTAAGGTTCTGATTTTATTTTAAAACACACTATTCTTTTTAAAGTCCTATAAAACTCAAATGACTAAAAAAATGACTTTTAAAAAGTTAAGACTTAGATGATTTTTGTAAGTACATTAGGTGTTCGTTACTTCTCAAAAGCCCGCTATGAAAGTTGTGCAAAATTCAGGTAAAAACTGAAAAATTTGTCAGAAGTGGGATTTGAACCCACGCCCTCTCTCAAAGACTAGAACTTGAGTCTAGCGCCTTAGACCACTCGGCCATCCTGACTTGTTGTTTAAATTATTGCTTTAAATTTATTTGTTAACATGATCAAGTTCAATACATCCACACCCGCATGCATGTTTTTGTCACTACCATGTTCAGGACTATGTATGTATCATTTTAACTCTTAAATATAAATTAGTTGAATTCCTACATGGTAATTAGTTTTACCATTACCTCACTTTCATTACTTTGTTTTCATTTTATTATAAAAGTTTTGTTTTGAGATGTTGAGTTCTTTTTACGGAAGCAATTGAATTAAACAATGTTACAAAAACAAAAATTTAGATTTAATATGTTTATAACATTTCATGTATAAGAATATCTTAAGTACAAGTAAAATATTATTACAACTTTTGCAAAAACCGATTTATCTTATTGACTTGTCTTAAAATTAATTTTAAGGAAAAGGTTTTCTGTAAAATGTATTAAAAAGATTATAAAACTATTTATAATGATACCAAACTAAATATTATTTTTTTGTCATGAAAAAAGTCAAAAAATCTTAATATTTAATTCAAAATAATCGGACCAAAATGCAGATTTTCACCCATTTTAATTGTGATTAGAAACCAATAGATTCACATCTACTTCACAAAGAGGGGCAAGCTATTCATTGTTTGATAGCACAAAATAACATTTTTGTCTCAAATACACATTAAGGTAACACATAAAAACCTTTCTCTCCTTCATATGTCTATTTCGCGGGGTTTTTTTTAGAAGGGGTTTTTTTTAAAGAAGAAACTTATCATTGATGGTGGAATATTAGATGACGATATCTACGAAAAAATGTTAGGGTTTCTATCCCTTACGAAATTCATTTCATCTATGACTTTTGAAAGGAATGTGAAACTTAATTTTATATCATCTCTTTTCTTTTTCTTACGATCATTTCTCTTTATATATTGGCAAGACTTTTATATGGATGATTCTCGTCCAGGAGTTAAGGACGTGATAATAGACAACTACATATGGGTGGATAAAGAAACGTTGGATACCGGCTCCGCCTTTTTCGACAAGGGTGGTATGGCTCATGCCTTCACCGAGGAGGATTCTTCCTCATACTAGGGGTGCTTCCCCTTGAAGGGAATAAAAGGATATACAACAAGTATGTTGGGTGTGACTCTCTCCACAAATGCTTGTTTTCTTTGATAGATTAATGTCTTCCTTTAGATGACTTCGAGATGCGTGTTCTAAATCAATTTGTAATAGCTTCTTCGCAATTGCACTCGGCGAGTCAGGTTTACGTCAAAGTGTTTGAGTATTGGCGCGAGTATAAGAAGAGCATGCCAACCTTGAAATCTTTTTCCATCTCTTTAAAGCCCATTGCAACTCTATTGATTCGTCACGTGGTCAAGGTCTGATTTTTCTTAGAAGGAATAGTAAGATGTAAGAGGTATACTCTGAGAGCATGAAGAAGTTAAATGAATGATACTACCTGGTTACATCCCTTATCAAGATGGCTCATACTAGTATACACAACATATAATTTTAGTCGTCTTTCCAATGTTGTGGTAAATTCTCCAAGTTATGGCGTCAGAGTAATTTTCTGAATGACATCGAGTCTTATGTTTAAAACTTGCACGCATGGTTCCAAAAAGAAACCTATTTAAAGCGGAAATTCGTGGTCATCTTTGGAAACTTGAGTTTCGTTGACAACACTGCTCCTTATGGGGTAGTGTCGAAGAAACTAAAGAAACGGTACATAGAAACATGCTTTCTAATGGAAATCACTACCAAAGAGGATAGATGGGTCGTCTTTGGAGAGTTACGTAAACAATTTCTTATTTCCTTTATTGTTGTCTGTGTTACCACTTCCTTATCTTGCTTATTTTTTGGTTCTTAGATTATATGACATGTCATCGGACAATGCTACAAATAAAGAGGACTCCTAGGATCGTCCTTTCACCTGTGGGGGTCATCAATGCACCAGCTGTTTGAGGTGTTCCAGTAACAAGACCCTTTACTGGTATGTCTTCATTCTACCCTCTTCATCGGCTCGTGGCAAAGGGTGTTTTGCGCTTACCGCAGTGCATGGTTGGGAGTAATCCACCTAGAGGTATGAATGTCAAAATTCTCCCTAATCATGAACCTTCTAGAAGAAGACCACTTTTAGACGTGAAATATTAGAGAAATCCACCTAGCTTAAGCTTTAATGTAAAGCTTTAAATTACTTTTTTTCTTTCTAAAATAGAAGGTATGCATCTATAAGTTTTTAGCCCTAATCAATTCTACAATAGTGTATATTTTGCTCGTCCATTAAAAAAGGGATTGAAAGAAAACCATCTCAGAGTTTCCTGTTGTCTCATGGATTGAAAAGGAGAACTTTAACTCACTATAAGTGGTTAGTGACTCCTATAAAGTTTCTTTACATTCACAACAAGGATACAAATACAATTAATAAAAAATATTTAGTTAAGATTATCAAACTAAATCATACATTTACAAACATTAATAAATATGTTTCCACCGCAAAATAGACTTATTTCCTGATTGTAAACTTATATTAAGGATTAGATAGACCGTTGAGAAGATACAACTAGAGCTGTCAAAATGGGCTCGGCTCATCGGATCAGTCCATAAGCCCAACAATTTAGCACGGGCCAGGCCACAAAATACCTTCCAAAAATACGACCCTGTCTTTTTGGGCCAGTTCACCGGGCCTATGTTTTCCAGGGGTTGGGCTGGGCCAAGCAAGCTTTGGACTGACCCATTAAAAAAGATTTTGGTAAATTTTAGGGAAAAAAGATTTAGATAAGATATGATTACATAAATGTATTTTCAAGTGATAAAGAAAAGTTAAAGAGGATGAAAATATATTTTCAAGATGATGTGATCAAGGAAATGGTTGTGAGATAAAGAGAAAATTTGATAAGTATTGGTGATAATATTAAGTTAATTTGTAATTTTTCATGGATGTTTTTGTGGTATATATATATATATATATATATATATATATATATATATATATATATATATATATATATATATATATATATATATATATATATATGGAGCATATCAAGTGAGAGCATTTTTAAATGAGAGATGAGAGAAAGAAATATCAACCATTGGATTCATCAAGATAGTGAAATTAATAGCCTCATTAATGTATTAATATTCTCTCTCTTGATGAATCCAACGGTTGATATTTCTTTCTCTCATCTCTCATTTAAAAATGCTCTCACTTGATATGCTCCATATATATGTATGTGTATATATATATATATATATATATATATATATATATATATATATATATATATATATATATATATATATATATATATATATATATATATATATATATATATATATATATTAAAAATCACTTATATACATTTATGAAGACTAGGGGCGGGAATAGGCTAGGCTAGGCTTTATAAAGCCTGGGTCTTGCCTACGATAAACTTACAAGGCCTGAGTCTGGCCTATGGCCTACTATAGGCTCGTTTTTTCAGCCTGGTCTGGCCTTTTTAAAAGTCTGGCCTAGCCTGAAAGCCTATTTAAAAGTCTCTTTCTTATTAATATTTTCCATTAATTCATATTACTTAAGAAGCCTTATAGGTCGCATATATATGAACATTTAGACCGACCTATTTAGCATTTTTTCGAATATATATGCATATATAGACCAATCTATTTAACACTTTTTTATAATATATATGCATATATAGGCCAACCTATTTAGACTAATTTTAATATATATGAAAATATAGGCCGGCCTACAAGGCTTTATAAGCTTTTTTAATAGCCTAGGCCCGACCTATTTTATTAAATAGGCTTTTAAAAAAGTCCAAGCCTAGCTTTTTTATCAAATAGGCCTGGCCTGTCCTGGCCTTAAGTAGGCTAGGCTATAGGCCCCTGTAGGCCGGTCTAGCCTATTCCCACCCCTAATGAAGACTCTACTTATATTATGTTGCATTTACCCATTACATTATTTTTATAAAATTAAAATTAAAATAAAAATATTGAAATACGGACCGGGTTGGCCCATCGGGCCGCAAGAGCCTTTGAAAAATGGGTCGGGCTTATTTTATGTAACCCATTAAGCAATTGTGTCGGGCTAGCCCATTTAAATTTATTGGCCCACCGGAACGGAGCAGACTGGATCAGACCGACCCATTTGACAGCTTTAGATACAAGGTCGACCCAAGACGAGGGAGACTATCGGTTGAATCTAAAATTTTTGGGCTAAAATAGGCCTCAAATGCTTCAAAATGTAGCCTAAAAAGTATATAATAAATAAATGTTTCATAACATTGTCAAATAAAACAATTGGTCGTGCCTTATAAGCACCTAATGGATCTGGCAGTGTATGCCAGTTCGAATTAGGTTAGTTGATATTTTATCATTTTAAAATTATTTTGAGCTGTTTTGCCAACTTTAAAATATATGAACTCCAAAACATTGGTTATTTCAAATAAATTATAATAATTATGTATAAATTTGATTTTGTATTAAAGGAATCAGTCCAATTTTATATTTTAAAAAAACAAATTTTTATAATTATTTATACAACAAAATTAACATTAATAATTATAATTATATATATATATATATATAGATATAATTAAAAAAATATTTAAAATTTTGATTTAAGTTTTAATTAAATACTATTTTAAAAATAATTTACATTACATTTCGCCTTAGGCTTCAAAATGTGTTAGACCTGTCCTAAGAAGATATGACTTTAGTGGATGGTGACTTATGGCAGGAGGCCATAAATGACGAGATGAGTTCACTATAATATAATAAGACCTGACATTTTCCAGGCTTACCTCTGGGTTGTAAAATTATAGGTCGTAGGATCTTGAAAAAGAAACTAAAACTTAATGATAGAGTTGAGAAACACAAAACTCGTCTTATAGCCAATGTTTTAGACAACGAGAAAATATAGATTTTTTGAACATCTTTTCATATGTTACAAAAATATCATCTATTAGAGTACTCATTATTAGAGTACTCATTTCAATTGTCGCTATTTATTATTTAGAAGTACATCAAATGAACATTAAAATTGCTTTTTTGAATGGTGATTTGGAAGGAGACATTTATATGAAACAACCCAAAGGATTTGTGGTTTATAGACAAGAAAATAATGCCGGTAAGTCAGATAAATCTCTTTACGGCTTTAAACAAGCTCCTAAACAATAACATGAAAAGTTTGACAAATCGATTATCTCAAATGAGCTCAAACTCAAAGTGAATGAAAGTTACAGTGCATTTACTACAAGTTTGAAAATTATATTTGCACTATCATCATAGGTCTTTTATGTAGATGTCTTAATCATATTTGATTCAAATATTCATATTCTAAATAAATGTGAAATTGTTGTTGTGTAACAACTTTGATATAAAAGACCTTGCATAAGTGAGCGTTATCACTGGTATTAAGATTAATAGGTCAAAAAAGGAATTTTTTGGATGAGTCTCACTACGCGGAAAATATTGTAGATAAGTATAAGTACTTTGACTATAATATGCTTGCACTCCATAGGATTCAAGCGTTAAAATCTTCGAGAACAATGGTTATAGAGTAACACAAATTAAATATCTGAGCATTAATGGCAGTCTGAGGTACGCCATTGATTGTACTAGACCTGACATTACATATGTCGTAGAATTGTTGTGCAAGTTTACCACTAGACCAAGTGTAGATCATTGACGGCTATTGAATGATATATGAGATACCTAAAAAGGATCGTGAATATTAAATTACATTATCAAAAGTTATCTGCTATACTTGAAGGGTACGTGATGTTGATTGGAACATCTTCTCATCAGATTTCAAAACAACCAACAGTTACATTTTCTTCATAAGTCTCTTGAAAGTATAAGAAATAAACAAATCTCACTTAGTATACTATGAAATCAGAAATGACAACACTTGCAACCACTAGTGAAAAAGAAAGTTGCTTGAGAAGCTTGGTAGCGTAGATTCCCTATGAAAAAATTGATGTCGACTATTATGATTTATTACGATAGTATTATTGCTATTGCAAAAATGAGAATTGTTACTACGACGATAAGAGATGACAAATTCGTCGTAAGCTCAAAATTGTTACATAGTTTCTCTCCAAGGAAATTGTTGTAGTGAGTCATGTTAGCACTAGTCAAAACTTAGCTAACTCTTTGACGAAACAATTAGTCCGATAAAAACTTCAAAACACATTCAAAAGAATGAGACTATTGCCCAGATCAATGAATCACTCATAATGTTAATCCAACCTAAAAAGGCTAGAGATTTCGAGAATTATGTCCACTGGATAATAACAAGTTGTGAAGTGATATGAAATGAACGTACTATTAAAATTGAAGAAGCGTGATTCCTAAAGCGACTAGTGGTTAAGATAATAGATATTCTTAATGAGATCTAAACTATATGTGGAGTGGAATAACTAACTATACAAGAGCACTCTTGAAATATCACTTTTATGAGTGTGAAAGTATAGCCGCTTTCTATTGAATATCGGGCATAAATTCTTTGGGTGTTAACTAAATTGAAATAAACGCACTTGAGAGTACACCTTAAGAAAGATGTGGGTATTCGGTCTGATATCAAAGATAGAGTTCAGAATCGCAATCACTCTTGTTAAACATGAATTTTTCTATGCTAAAGTTCAAGTTTTTCGACACATCTGTTGGTTGAAGTATTACTTCATATAAATATCTTACGCTACTTCTGAAATTATTTATTTTTTAGCATATTTGTTTGGATACTTATTATTAATTTTTTAAAAATATATATTAAAGTACAAGTGTGAATTTGTGAATTAAAAAAACTCAATGAGGCACAAATTAGACAATTTTTACATCTTTCAAGTATTTATATAGTATATGTACCATCAGGTGTGCCCCCAAAAAGTGTAGAATTTTTATGAACAAAAGGAGCGATGTTAATATTTAGGCAAAATACCCTTTTTGGTCCCGTATGTTAACCTCGGGGTTCATTTTGGTCTCTTAACTTCAAAAAGTTTCATATTGGTCCCTCAACTCTTTAAAAGTTGTCATTTTAGTCCTTTTTGGCATATTAGCGACAGATTTAGCGACCGATTTTTGAGTTTTTCCGTCGCTAATATGACAAAAAGGACTAAAATGATACCTTTTGAAGAGTTAAAGGACCAATATGAAACTTTTTGAAATTAAAGGACCAAAATGAACCCCGAAGTTAACTGACGGGACTAAAAAGAGTATTTTGTCTAATATTTAATATCATGGGTATTCTGTCCGGTAGGCCGGCTCATTTTAAGCTAGCTTAAGCTGCTTCTTCTTTTTTCATTAGAAACTTTAATTTTTAATGAGAAAAATTAACTTCAAAATTGACATGTCATTTTCTCCAAAGAGACAGCTTTCCTCTTCACTCTTTTTTCTACTCTTTGAATTTTCAAAACTCTTTTTCATTCCCTTCTACTCATTAAAATTTTTCAATCATTTCTTTGTTGTCTTCAAAATTCAATACGAGTTGTTGTCTTAGTACCAAGTGTATCTTTTTAAAAAATGACCTAGAACATGAATCAACTAATAATCTTTTCTGTGGCATAAAATCTTTTTAAAATTATTTTTTAGTTCATTAACAACAAAGAATATTTCAAAAAATAATATACGTTTTGTATAGATAGTTTAAGAACTTTATATTATAATCTTTTCGAGTGTTTCTCCTTTTTGTCCTCGTTTATCTTTAGACATATAAGAAAGTTCAACTGTTTCACCAAAATTGAAGAAAAATGAAAACGGATTAAATTCAATGAAATATTATGAATCTAATAAATATAAACACGATTACTTTGATATATCTAATTTAAGCTTAACAAAAACCCAAGTTCTATAATTAATATTAATGTACAAAAAATAATGTAAGTTAGGATCATGTAGTCAACCCCACCTACTAAAATATGACATAGTTGTTATTGAAAATTATGCATGCTCAACAAACAAAGAAATTGTTAGAATATGCTAATTAATAACCTACCCCACAGAAACCTAACATATGTCTTCTTATTAAGGTGGGTTAGAAATTGATAGAAGAAACTTTCTTCAAGGTGTATATATAGAGCATAGAATAGTATACTACTGGAAGAAATTGCATTATAATATAATCCTTATCACCGAATTATTGATTATGCTAATAATCAAATGTATTGAACCTTAGCTTTAATTAATTCTTACGACCAAACAAGTTTGAACTTTGAACAGAATAACAATAGAATGGGTCATTATTTACCAAAAAATAATTTTGTAAAACTCCATCTAAATATTATCATAAAACAAATCATGTCCAAATAATGCTTACAGTTTCAGATATATACTGAAATTAAATATGAGCTATAATTTAAATATAAGACACGAACTAGGACTTGTATATAGACTTTGTGACCGGGCTAGATAGGCATTGCGAATCGAACTTACGACCATAACAACTAAGGAAAACTTCTGTAAATACATGAAACCGAGTGCAATGAAACGGTAACAGATATATATAGAACGATTTGTAGGACCTCAAACCCAACCTATTGATTTAAGTCGTTTTTTGAGTTGGCATTACCATTCTGCTGCTGATGTTGTTGCTGCTGTTGAATATGAATGTTTTGTTGGGATGTAGGAGGCCGATGCTGTTGTTGAAACATCATAGGGTTGACAGAATGTTGTGGGATCATGCAGTTAGAAGGATGTGTCTCCCCATTCAACTCAGCTGTAGCAATCTTCAGTCTTTGAACCTCGGCGGTAAGGGCCTCATTCAGAGCTATTAGACAAGGATACAGGGATCAGAAGTAATCAGCAAAAAACGGTAGGGAACAATGTGCATTTGACAGAAAACCATATAGATGTTATAATAGGATTAGTGAGTTTGAAAAAATCATGGCATTAACGTGATTTTGTGGTAATTCGGCCAATCTCACCACCAATCATAACATGCACTAAGAAACCAACATCAAAAAAAGCTAATTGACAAACAAGATTTATAAGTGGCAGCTTAAACAGCTAAACATCAGCAACGGAATCAGCAAATCTTCTCTGTGATGCTCATTTCATAACCAAAATATATTTTTTCACATAGTGCCGGTGTTTTGTATCTACTTAAACTACTAATCTTATCTCTATATTTAACTAAACTTCCAATGCTAAACAAATAACTTTATCATGTACTGAAATTTAACTATTTGTTTAGTAAACTGACGCAGCAAGAATGAAACTTCTAACCAAACTTTGTCATACAAAGTTTGGATTTGGACAATGCCAAGAATCTACATTCTTAAAAGCTTAAGCTGTAATGTTAAAGCTATAAGAAATTTTGTTTAAAATAAAAAGGCTCCTTAGATTACAACAAAATCTATGCAACTGTAATTTTCAGCTTGTTAGTTTTCAGCATTAAACATAAAATGAGTTATACAATGTTGTATGTTTTGCTTGTCCATTAAAAAAGAGATTGAAAGAAATACCATCTCGGAGTTTTGCCTGTTGTTCCATGGATTGAAGACGGAACTTTAACTCGCTATTCTGGTTAGTAAGTCCAACAGAATCTCTCTGCACTCACAACAAGGATAGGAATAAAATTAGTAAGAAAAAACTAAGCTGAAATTACCAAACTAAAACATACATTTACAAGTTCCCACCTGCAACAAAGTAAGTTGTGCAGAGAGTGTGGTGGCTTCAGTCTGCAGAGTCTGAACCTTGTGTTCTAGCTCTGAAATGTATCGCATCTTGCGTTCTTTCGAACGCGCAGCCGATTGCCTATTAGCCAAAATCCTGAAACAACCAAAACAAAATTTCCAAGTTAGATAAACCAGCCGTGTTAGCATTATCATATAATATGTTGAAAATTCAATTCCAGCACCTCTTAGCACGCTTCGGATCAGCCATCGCAATCTCAGCAAGCTTTTCATTCGCCATAATTTTCTTCAACTCAGGCCCACTGAACTCCCCATTCCCAAACTCCAAGCTAAAAGCCGCCGCATTCCCATCCCCCGAATTACCCGGAGACACCAATCCACCCGGTGAAGGCGGAAGCTTCGAAGACTCATCATTGAAATTCAACTTCCCAATGAAACTATCCATCGACACGCTCCTATAGTGTCGTGTAGTAGGTGCAATATCACCTCCAGCACTCCTCTTCATCCCTTCCCTCCTCTGCATACTATCCCCACTCTCATTCACACTACTCTCAGCTTCATTATCACTACTATCACCGCCATTCGTCTTCGTTCCACTCGCTCTACTATCCAAATCATCACGATTATCATTAACAGCCGCGTTCGCATTCTTGTCATCGTTCCCGGTCGAGTTAATTGCATCGATGTTATCCAAATTCATATAAGCAGAGAAAAGATCATCCACAACTTCACCTTCCGGAGATAACGATTTCTTCTCCTCTACATTGTTATTACTACTATCAACATTTCTCTCCCAACCTGTTTCTCTTTTCACCGCTAACTGATTAGGTTTCGCCATTTCTCTTCCCCTGAGAGGAATCAACGGCGGCGAAGACTGCAAAACAGTAGAAAACCCAAACGGAATATCACTATTAGACCGCCGGTGCGATTTCCGCGGCGGCAAGGAAGGGTTTCTAGCAAACGGCGGTAAGCTGAC
The DNA here is from genome assembly GCF_029867415.1 of Vicia villosa. Lineage (NCBI taxonomy): Eukaryota > Viridiplantae > Streptophyta > Magnoliopsida > Fabales > Fabaceae > Vicia > Vicia villosa. The sequence goes on along the minus strand of NC_081184.1, from coordinate 116,592,472 downwards.
GTCACGATCTTCCATAGACACGTCAGCATGTTCCGAGTGCGACGTGGACGAAGAATCCCGAAACGGACAAGGACTAAGAGGCGGAAGAGAATCGAGAGAGAAAAACGACGGCTGAGAGAGTGATCGAGTGTGTGAAGGTGTAGGACTAGTGTTATGGGGAGGCATTATCGGCCGCGAAACCGGGATCTGAGAGTAGGGCGAAATAGGCGGGATCTGGTGCGGGTGAGACGGTGGTATACCCACTCTCTTGTTACTTCCATCTTGAAAATGATGATGCTGTTGATGAACCTGCTGTTGAACCTGCTGATTATGATTCTGATTTCTCATTTGTGATTGATTAAACTGAGGTATACTTAACTGTTCCATGCGAATGTGATTGAAGAAAAATGGTGAAAAACTAAAAGAGTGAAATGATTAATAGAGAGTACACTTTGTTGTTTGACGGAAATGCCGAAGATGCAGGCGCTTATCTCGCTACAAGATTCACTCTATCGACAACGAAGATTGAGAGGAGAAGAAAAACAATACTCACACACAAAGTCACAAACAGTGTCTTTTTTTTTTCTTTTCTTTTTTTGTTTTTTATTTTAATTTTTTTTCTTTGCTTTGTTTCTCTCTCTACTTTCTCGAAGATGAGTAATACTACACGGATTTCATGAGTTGAGTATTACGCGTGAATTTAATACGAATTTCATTTGAGTGTAATTTGAATTTCGTTTGAATTTCAATTTCATTCCGACTTCATTTGTTTTGCCATACGGCAGGTTTTTATTTTTTCTTCCCCATGTCCCCGCAGTTTATGTAACAACTCTTTACCAAAAATAAATTAATCTTTTTTTTATTGTCTTTATAAAATATTTCTTTTTTTTGCTTTAATTTATTTAACATTACTTTATCACGCGCTTGCTAAATATAGTATTTAAGGGAATCGCCCACGGTATTTTTTAATTTCCTTTATTAGTACTTGTATTTTTAATTTCTGTGGGCTAATTTCTAGCAAAAGAATTTGTTATTTTTTATTAAAAAAATTTAAGGAAATTATTATAACTAAATTCAAGATAAAAAAATCTTGAAAATCAAAGAACAGTCAAAAAAATATATTTACATTAAGAAAAGGGGATGTGCACTGACAGTGTAAATTATTTTTACACTGTCAACCAATGACAACCATGCATCTTACCAAGTCAGCCTTTAAATTTTAAAATACTGAAATGATTTGGCACTTTAAAATAATCTGATTGGATGTTTGTGTAATATTTCTTTACACTGACAGTGCACTATCATTAAACTCATTTACATTTATCATTGTCTAACATTGTCCTCACAAAAATCCCTTAATTTGAAAATTTTCCTTTTTCAATATTAGACCAAATTATTTGTTTCGTAAATATTTTATTACTATTTATATGTATTATTTTTTAGAATTTTTGTTGCTTTTTAATTTTTCCTAAATAATCCATAAAAGGTTTTTATTTTGGAATGGGTGGGGATAAAGGTTTGGTCAGATTCTTGTTTTTGTGATTCTCTCTAATCTACTAAATTACTTTTAATGTTGACATAACTAGTTGCAAACAACAAAAAGCTTTGTATTGTAAGGAAGGAGAACATCAAAATTCAAGGTAGGTAAGGATTCTCTACTTTTAATTCTTAATCTTTGGCGACTTTTTTACTTTTTCTTTAATTTATCATTTTCTTTCGTCTTAATAATATTTTTAATATAAACTTTAAATATTTAGATATCAGTCTCTAAGAATTTCACTGCAATTCGCATAAGTTATTCAACATCTTTTATGTCAGAATTGTTAAAGAGAAATTGTTTCCCTAATGTAGAAAATACTTACCGTTTGTTGCAAGTAAAATTCATTTAATTTTAAGGTTTATTTGGTTGGGGTGAATAGAGGGGAGGAGATATTTAATAATTTATGTATTTGATTTAAATTTAAGAGAGGAAGGGGAGATAGATATTTGCTCCCGTTACTTCCTCCTATTTAGAGGGGAAGTCTTTTATTTTAATTATAATTATATTTAAATATTTATCTTTATTATAATTATAATAATTTTTTTATTTTTATGTTACTTTTAATTAATCTAATATTTTTGTTTATAATAATTTTGTTAGATTTTTTTATATTCGATAATCTTTTTAAAATTATATATTATAATGGGGCTTAATTGCAATTTTGGTCCCCTATTATCATTTTTTTTTTAGTTTTGGTCCCTATATTTTAAAATCCTGAATTTTAGTCCCTTTATTTTAATTTTTTGAGGATTTTGGTCCCCTTGCAAATCCGAAGACAATTTTTAATGAAATGGAACTCACATTGATGACATGTTCAACATAAATCTTAAATAAAATTAGTTTTTTTTTAACATTTCACTGTTGAACTGACACTAACACATCATCAATATGAGCGCCATTTCATTTTAAATTGTCTTCGAATTTGCAGGGGGACCAAAATCCTCAAAAAAACTAAAATATAGGGACTAAAATTCCGGATTTTAAAATAGGTGGACCAAAACTAAAAAAAAATGATAACAGAAGGACCAAAATTGCAATTAAGCCTAACTGTTATGTTTTTATAATTTTTTTTATGTTATCGAATTTTAATATTTATATTTCGTCAACAAATTTGTATTTAAATTATAAATGATAAATATAGTGAATCTTAAGGTTAAATTACAAGGTTAAAAATATAAATTAATTTCAAAATACCTCCTCTCCCCTTGTGAACCAAACATATTTGTAAATAAAATTTCTCCCCTCTCATCCCCTTTCATATTTTGAACCAAACATATATGTAATTAAAATTCTTCCTCTCTCTTCCCCTCCCCTTGATAAAAATACTTCTCCTTCCCTCCCCTCAATTGACCCAAACGGACCCTAAAACTACAAGAAAAGTGCTAGTTAGCTGGGTGAATTTGCCAGGTGACATCCACCTCGCAAATTATTGCAGTTGCAGGGTGCAAACCACCTCTCAACCCAGTTTTTTTTAAAATTATATATTAATATTTTTCCATCTCGCAACGGAGGGAGGGGAGTTAGAAATTGTGGGAAAAAACGTTGTAGGGTGTTAATCACCTCGCAACAATGTTTTAAAAAAATTATTGAAAAATCAAATATTATATTTACTAAAAAGTCAGGGTGGCAGGTGACCGTTTGGTGATTTTACTGACACAAAAGTTGCGAAGTGCAAAACACCCCGCAAGTCTCAACGCTTTTGTGCGTTGCAGGGTGTGGACCATTTTGCAAGTTTTTTTTAAAAAAAATTGGAGAAAAATAAATCTGGCAATTAATGATGGCACAGAGTAACATGGGTGCTTTGTCAGACACATAGGTTGCAGGGTGGAATGCACTTCGCAACGTTTTCTAATAAAATTGGGGGAAAAGAAAATCTGAAAATTAATGAAGGTAGGTTAAGGGGTTATTTGCACGCCACAAGTCTCAACGTAAAAAATATTTGCCGGGTGTTTCTCACCTCGCAAAATTTCTTCAATAATACCTTTTAATTTTCATTTCCCACATTCAGTACTCACCCAAAAAACCCTAAAACCCATCGTCTTCACCCTAACACCACCATCGTCTTCGGTACTCACCATCGTCTTCACCTCGCAAATCTCAGTCTCTCTCTCTTTTTCCCTAAAAATCATTGTCTTCAGTTCAAAACAGCTTGTAATGCCTTGTTGGATTTGTCTATCACCGCCTTCGCTTAACAACAACAACAACAACTTCTCAATTTGGTACACTTAATTTACTCTCGTTTATTTTGTAGTTCTTTCAAGATATTTGTTGGATTCAAATTTGATCCATGGTGAAAAATCTGCACAAGGGTTCAGTTTCTCGTTTAAAAAACTTACTAACACGAGGGTTCAATTTTTTGTTTATAGAGGACACGTTGTGGACTGGGGTTTTTCATCATTCAGTTGCCACCGGCCTTATTATTCTACAATCTCGTTCGGTAAGTTTTATACTTTCGTTGTTGTTTCTGTTCTGTAAATTTCAAACTGTTATTGGATTATGAAAACAAATTTCTTATAGAATTTGATGTTAGATATAGGTGAATGTGAGATGAAATAAGAGGTTTGTGTAAATGTATCTAGTTGTTGTGCTCCATGTGTTTGATGAAATGCTTGACTCAAAATCGTTAAGTTACTAAACATTTTGTTTTTGAAAGAAACTCAAACTGTCATTTACGGTTAATTTATGCGCTGGATTTGGTTCTTTCAATGTGGGAATTATGAGATACTACCAGTTTCTTCAAAATCTTTTTTTACACTAGCATCTTTTAAGTCTGAATATACTTCTTTGGAGGCCAGAAATGGATACTGATTTCTAGAAGAATTTCTTAAGGGAAATAGGGAGACGCAAATTGATTATGCATAAGATATTTTGATTTAAGGTTATTCTAGCTTTTTACTGGGGAATTTTTCTGTAAGAGTTCAAACTTTGTTTTGTCAGTTTCAATCCGTTTTTATCTTTTTCAGTTATTGTTTTTGTAAGTATATATTTGATGTGTATATCCCTAAATTTATTGAAAATAATTTATAAGCTGAGATTGAAATTCCCAAACATCAATTATTTAATTTATAATAAAGAATTGGCTTCCAGCCTTCAATTGAACATTAATTCAATTCCCACTCGACTCATTCTTCCAATTGTATCATTAGCATTTGCTTAATTTTTCAATTTTTTGTTTATAGGCAACAGAAAATATCCAGAAGCTACAACAGCAGCTGAGAAATTGTCAGGAATTCCTTCTCAAGTATGTAACATACTGCAAATTGATATAACCATCTTTCTGCAATTTATGAGGAACTACCATCATTGCAATTTTCATGTTCATTCTACATTACTATTGTGATTAAATTTCATGAAGCACTTGACATTGCGAACATTTGATTATGGTTTTAGAGTGGTAATGCTGTTGTATATATATTAGTTGATTACTCTGTTAAGTTTCAGTTTGTGGTTTACTGATGTGTACTATACTTTTAGTGGATTGAAAGAGTTTTAAGGTCACAAACTATGTAATGAGTTAACCACCCCATTCAGTATAAATGAATCAAAATCAAATATTCTTTTGTCCTAACTTCAATAGCTATACTCTTTTAATTTGCAACAAACATCCAATGCTCATTAGCATAATGTGAACATGTTCAAGAGTTTAAAAGCAAATGATGCATTCAAATTACAGTAACCTGTCATCATATCATTCTACCTTTTCATTGAAACTGCTAAAAATACATGCACATGTGAATTATTATGCACCATATTCATTCAAAATTTCCTACAGTAGCAGACTAAACAAAAATATTTCAAAAGATATATTGCGTGGATGGTTAGAAAAAAAAGAAGATAAAAACATTAAAACATTTGACAGGAACACTTGAATATAGAAGAGCCAACAACACAATTCAACATAAACACACACACATACACTTGATACAAGATTCAAAACCATTTAAAATACTCACAATAGATCTCATGAACATACAAGATTTAAAATTCATGATTATGTGTATTCTTTATTTGTAGGAAGAATTTAAATTAGCAATCTTCAAGGATAGTTAATGTGTATTATTTATTATGGAATAGTACTATAAAAATTTAATAGTTAATGTGTAAGCTAACACTGATATTTTAACTGTAACACACAAGTAAAAATTCAATAGTTAATGTATTAGCTCACACTGAAGTTCGTTTCGGTTTTTAAAACTTTGTTGCACTGTCCGGTTTAAAACATTTCCTCTAGGGTCCTTTGAAGAATCCATTTGCTCAAGGGCTTAGTCCAATAAGATATATTTTAGAAACACTTAACCTTTTATAGAAGGTTAAGTTATCACAAGATTAATCTCTATACAACTGTGGTAGGGGAGAATATGTTCACTTTAACACTAAGCAGTGCAAATATGTTCACTTTAACCGTTTGCTTATTTTAGGGTGTCTTTGGTTCGGGGTAGATGGAGGGGAGGGGAGGGAATATTTTTAATTAAATGTGTTTGGTTCAAATTTTATGAGGGGAGGGGAGGGAAGGGGAGGGGAGCAAAATCCCTCCAAAACACACTTTTTGCGTTCCTCCAAATCGGAGGGATTTGGAGGGGAGGGGAGAGAATCTCAACTTTAATATTTTAAAAACTATTATAATTACTATAATATCCTCAATTTTATTTTAATATTTCAAAATTATTCATTTTCTTTTGTATTATTGCTCTCTTCTGTGTGATTTTTCTCGATTGCTTCTATCTAGGGGTGCTCGCGGTGCGGTTTGGGCGGTTTTGACGAAGAAAATCATCCGAACCGCAAGAGAAAAAATCGTGCGATTTGGTTTGGTTCGGTTGACTTTTAAAAAAAATCCGAACCAAACCAAACCAAACTAATGCGGGTTGGTTCGGTTCGGTTGGTTCGGTTTTTTACAAATATTTTATTGAGCCATACATACACATACAAATGACAACATAATTTTGTATTTAGACATTCATACACTATCAAATAACAACAAAACTCGTCATATTTTGACAACAATTTTTCATTTAATATGTAAAAATTAAATTAGACAAAAGTGGAATATTAAACATAAAATAATAGCATAAAACAATATAAAATTATTATAATGAAGAAAAAAAATAGAAGAGAAGAGAGATTAGTGAAGGTGAAAAAGAAAAAAAAGAGTTGAGAGATTAGAGAAGATGCGCGATAAAAACAAAAATGAAATATGAAATATTTACCTAAAAATGAGAATGTGAAAAAGAAAGAATATAAGAGAGTATAGATTATAGAAGAAGAGGGAAGATGTATGTGGCAAAGAAAGTGCAATAATGTTATTAGAGATTCGAGAAGATTGAGACTGAAATTATATGTGTGAGGATGAGAAAATTGTTCGTAATCATAAGGCTAAGGTATAATAAGTTTAAGTTTGGGTTGGATGTGAGTTAAGTAAAAGTTAGGTTGTAACATAATGCGGTTTGATTCGGTTTGGTTCGGTTTACAAAATACAAACCGCAAACCGAACCGAACCGTGCGGTTTTGTTAAAAGATGATCCAAACTAATCCGAACCAAATGCGGTTTTTTGCGGGTTTGGTTTGGTTTGGTTTGCGGTTTTCTATTGGGTTGGTTTGGTTTTGATCACCCCTACTTCTATCAACTTATTATAATTATTCTCCACCTTCAAATTATTTTAAAATTTTTGTCCTTAATATAAATCATAATCATTTCACTTTTTTGATTTATTTTATAACTCTTTTATGTTTATTTATGTTTTTTTTCTAATTTTGTTATGTATCCTATCATATTTTCTTTTATATCAAATTTTAAAATTTTCATTTTAATTAATTTATTTATTTTATTAAATTATTTTATGTATTTTATGTGTTAAATAATTCATTACGATTTCAAAGTTGTTATCAACATATAGTTTAATTTGTTTTTGAATATTTTATTCGAATTAAGCGAACTCAATTTTTTAACGTTATATAGTAAATTATAATTTTTTAGTCACTCAATATTAGAAATTTTACTAAAAAAAATATGTATAAATTTCTCACATTTGAATATCATATTGTATCACTTATATAAGATAATAGGGATAAAAATGTAAATTATTAATAAAACTCCTCTCCTCCCCTCCTGAACCAAACATAATTTTACTTAAAATCCCTCCCCTCCCCTCGTTTGAACCAAACACTCATCTGATTAAAAAAAAACCCCTCACCTCCCCTTCTCATCCCTCCATTAAAATCCCTCCCCTCCCTTCCCCCTCATTTGAATCAAACACACCCTTAAGGTCCCTGCAACATATTTTAGACGAACTTAACTCTTTTTAGATATTGTTTGTTTCAGGTTGTAAATCTAGTAATATATAATTTACACATATTCTCGAATGCAAAAGTTTTTTAGAAATAAAATAACTTTTAATTTCTCATATTTTTGTTTTAAAAAAAATGAGTATAAATAATTCCAATGAAACAAACCCCTTTACAGATAATTAAATTATTACAAGGAATAATCTCTATACAGGCTTGGATATGAAGAAAGAGGGATCAGGCCTCAATGGATGAGTGAAAATGTGTTTAAAGAAATGCTTGTTTATTGAAAATTAGATGAGTTTAAGAAAAAATCTGAAAAAGCAAAGCAGCGTAGAGCATCAGAAAGGGGAGTCGCTAATCATAGAGCCGGAAGCATTAGTATTGATGATCATGCTGAACAGATGGTAATATATTTTCATCTCACTACTTTTTTTAATTATATTCTTAATTGTTTTATATTTTTATTGGAGTTCTATGTGAATTAGGATGTGGCTAAGAGAAGAACTCTATTAATGCAAGAGCTTCACGAGAGGACTTATCGGGGAAGAGATGAAGAGTATTGCGACGACCGCGCTAGAGATACTCAAGTAGGATGATATTAATATTTCTTCTATTTGTTTTATTGGTGACTAATGATACTGCAGAGTTAATCAATTTTTTTACTACGTATATATTGGTGGCTAATGTTAAAGTTCTGTAGTTTTCTTTTTGAAGAATGTGTGTTTGTTGAATCTCACATGCCTCTTTATAGTTGGTCAAATGAAAAATATTATTTGGATTAGGTGTGTTTCTTTTATGAGCTGCATACATTTCATATTTTATTTCTTATGGTGTAGCAAAGTATAGATAATATAAAGTGTGTAAAGTATATACTATTTGAACCAAAAACCCATGTATGTGTTGTGATGTGCCAAATGTTTCTTGAATTATGACACGACAAGTTTTAAAACCTTCTGTTTTTTTTTTTGTGAAAAATAATGAAAGTGTTGTGCCAAATGTTATATGCTAAAGATGGATCATTTGCATCTCAACCTCTCATAATTTCCCTTAATCTTCCTTTGTTTTTAGCTACAGGGCTATCTTTCATTAGTTTTGTCTCCTCATCAGTGCTTTGAAACGTGTTTTCCATACATGTCGAAACCACCATAGACAATATATGATCATTTTATCTGCAATAGCAACTAGTTTGATATTCTCTCTAATGTTTGTATTTCTAATTCAATGTTGACTTGTGCGGCCAATCATCTCAATGACACCAAGTTTACATTCTTTTTTGTGTTTGGACTGAATTTCACATTAATTTATGTCACATGCCCATTGTTTCTACCTCATTGCTATGTACCATAACAAATATGTTGGCACTATCATTTTTGTACCATAGTTATTGTTGTAAATTTTGAATATATTTCAAAAGTTTTAAATAATTTTATCTCATCTTTAATTGATAAATATAAGAAAATATTTTTTTTAATATTAATTGTTATTATTTATTTTGATTTATGATGATTTTAAATTGGTCAAATAATTTAATAAGTTTGACTTGAATGAGTTAAATCCATTACTCTAACTTTCACTTTCTTATATAAAGTCCCCTACCATTTACAAGAAAGATACAGAAAAATAGAATCGTAAAATTATTTTATCTTCCCTTTCTTATTCTTTTTCTGGTTACATCTCCCGGTCAAGATTTCTTCTTGTTGTTCTGATACCTCATATTCATATTAAGAATTTGAGAAGAACCTGTTGAATCCTGGAGAATTTGCGCTTAAGAGGCGGATAAATCCTTAAGGACACTGTTCTTACACGCCTCAGGTTTATATAATTGTTTATTATTTTGCAGGTCAAAGATTAGTGATTACAAGAAAATGGAATCAAATTGCCCGGGTGATCATATTATACAACAATCTTAAGGATTTATACTTTGTCATGGTTCTTATTGATAAATCATTCGAGGTTCTATACTTTTAAACTCTTGTTATATTATTAAGATTTTTTCCAATGATTTCTATCGCATGCTTGTAATTGTGATTCTAAAGATTTTAATATTATTATTCTTTCATATTTTACTAGAAAAATTATAAAAATATTAAAATTTTGACTAAAGAAATTTTCTTTAAATAGAAGAAGAAAACTTTTTTAGTTTAGAATAACATTTTTATTCTTAATCTTTGTCACATTAATATCATTGAAATGAATTATATATAATTGTTTATTTTACTTTTATATTCACTGTTATATAATGTTATCTTTATTGAGAAGGGTTTAATGGTGATGCACTGACAGTGTAAAAAAGTTTTACACTGTCATCCAATGAGAATATATCATTCTGCCATGTCATCTCAGTAATTTAAAAATGACAGTATGACTTGGTAGGATACATGGTCGTGATTGGTTGACAGTGTAAAACTTTTTTACACTGTCAGTGCATGACCCATTTTCTCTATTGAGAAAGAAAGAAATATTAATGTATTATTACGATTTTATTTTATTCTAGTTGTTGAGAAGTATTTCTTATCTAAAATTTTGAATATTATTTGTTAGATATTAATGTAGATTATTATATTCATTATTGTATTAATAGTATACTACTAAATAAAAATATTTCTTTTATATAATAAAAGTAAATAAATAGGTTCTCTTTGACTAACGTATCACTGTTAGAATCAGACCGTTAGAAACAGACAGTTAAAAATATATTGTTTATTATAATTATTCCTCACATTAGTTACATATTGATTGTGAATGAAGTGTTAAAAGAAAAATAAATGTGTTTTGGTTAATATTTAATAGATTTATTTTGTGATAATAGGAAGACAATTATTAATAAATAAATGAAGATTATGAAATGTAGATTTAGTTTAATTATTATTGTTTAGAATTACATATCTAAACTAAAATTAAACTGCATAGAACCGTGATAGTCAGTGACTCTATTATTTTCATAATTATATTATAATGCTCATGTGGTGATTATATGTCAAAAGTGGTACATCTCAGGAATTTTTTAAGCATGTTTTTCTGTTGTGATTGAGTGGATATGAACTATCTATTTATGTGGAGTTTTTGTACTAGATTTATTTATAAAGAATTATTTGTGATATTAAAAATAATTTAGATGCTAATGATGATATACTTATTCACTTAATGCATTTTAGTGATTTTGAATCTAATATTTAATTCTAATTGATATTAGTTAAATATAAATTAATATTATTTAATCTCAATAATTAATTGAGTTAAACGTGTAGAATTGAGATATACTTTGTTATGACTCGAGTATTTATGAGTATAAAATATGTGTACTTTTGATTTTGTCTAAAATATATTTTATTGTGGGGTATATAATAGTAGGAGACTTTTATTTGAGATATTTTGTTTCATTATCAAATATTATTTAGTTATTTTATTGATATATTATATCATTTTTGGATATATGATATGAATGAGAAAATGAATTTGAAACATATTATTACTGAGATATCTTTGGGAAGTCTATAAGATATAATAATTAGAGAAATTTGAGATGATATTATTTTCAATGTGAGAAAAAATTTACGTATTATTAAAAAAAATTATTTATTATTTATTGAGTATTATGAAAAATATGATGAGTTTAATCACGTGATATATTTTGAGTGATAATTTAAATTGTGATATTTCTTATAGTGGATGATCCAATGTGTTACAATAATACATTGATGTTAATATATGATTCAAATTAGAATAAAACTAAATGTGAAACTATTTCTTATTGTGGGGGTGTTGTTATTTGAAAAGCATTCAAACACACGTTTATACTAAAATCTTAAATAGATTTATATTTATTTTTATTAAGAAATAATGATGTCGCTTATAAGTCATATAAGCAGACCTGTATAAATTTAACTATGGAGACCAAGTTTAACATTAAAACTTGAGTAATATATGAGATTAATTGACTTAGAGACGTCTTAGTCAATAAGTTTTAGGAAGAAAAATTGTGACTTCTTCATTTGTGTATAAAGTAGCTACTAAACGATGAGATAAAGCATAGGTAGATCAATATGATCTTAGTTAATCCTATGACATAGCCCCTGGGAAGAAATTAATTTGTGACGCATCGAGGGGAATTAGACTTAAGCCAATTGAAATTAACTAGTGATGGGAACCCAACCTTTGTGATTGGAGATCCCATGAAAAAGGTTCATATGGGTAAGAACAAGTCACTTGTTAGTTCTGCTAGCACCAAAAATTATTTGATTAATTTTTATTGCGTCTTTTTCCTATGGTGTAAGTGAGAAAGTGCTAGATGCTGCATTATTGAGAGGATAGGCTTATGTAGCTTTTAATGAATTTCATATCTTTTATTTGTGGTGTATGATTTGCAGCATACACTTGATGAAATCACCTATATGAGTGTTGAGTGGGACCGCTTGTATGAGATCTTGGCGAAATCTCTAGAGCACTCATGAAATAACCAGGCACGCGCACGGCCTATTAGCGCACCACAGCGTTAACAACAAGAACTGTGGGGGGTGAGATGTGAGTGGTAGACCTCTAACATACGCTAAGTGTCTTTGGTTCATATAGCTTGCTACACCAATTTCACTGTGTGTTAAGTATGTCATTCTAGGACTGGTTCATATAGCTTGCTATACTAGTTTGAAGCATCACATCCATGATGTTAAGCCAGAATTTTTTATTTATTCTTCTTTTCAACTTTTTAAATATGTGGGGGATTGTTGTAAATTTTGAATATATTTCAAAAGTTTTAAATAATTTTATCTCATCTTTAATTGACAAATATAAGAAAATACTTTTTTTAATATTAATTGTTATTATTTATTTTGTTTTATGATGATTTTAAATTGGTCAAATAATTTAATAAGTTTGACTTGAATGAGTTAAATCCATTACTCCAACTTTCACTTTCTTATTTAAAGTCCCCTACCATTTACAAGAAAGATACAGAAAAATAGAATCGTAAAATTATTTTGTCTTCCCTTTCTTATTCTTTTTCTGGTTACATCTCCCGGTCAAGATTTCTTCTTGTTGTTCTAATACCTCATGTTCATATTAAGAATTTGAGAAGAACCCGTTGAATCCTGGGGGATTTGCGCTTATGAGGCGGATAAATCCTTAAGGACAGTGTTCTTACACGCCTCAGGTTTATATAATTGTTTATTATTTTGCAGGTCAAAGATTAGTGATTACAAGAAAATGGAATCAAATTGCCTGGGTGATCATATTATACAACAAGTTGGACTGTAAGTGATGTTAAATGTGTCCATATGTTTTGTCAGCAAGTAGATGCTTTAAGTTGTGTCTATATGTTTTGTCAGCAAGTAGATGCTTTAAATTGTAAAATGGTTACACAATTTCATGGCCAGGGATATGATATGGTGTCATTTTGTTAACTTATTATGAAGTGAGTATAGATAATGATTGTGATTGTAGTTATCAAGACTAATGTAAGCTTTTCTCTTCCATTGGTAAAATAGAGCTCTTTCCTTGTGATTTTTATTTAGAACAGGTCTTTGTGAAAGATAATGCAAGTGTTGTGCCAAATATTATTTTCTATTACTATTTTTTATTTTATTTAATTTATTTACGTATGTGTTGGCGGAGTACCAAAAGTTGAAGGTGGAGCTTTTAGCTAAACATCCTGAGTTAGGTGGTCGACGGGGACGAGATCCTCTTGATCCAGCTATTGATTAATATTTGTGGTTGAAAGAAAGTAAGGGAAAGAATAGAAATGGAAAAATTTATGCTACTGGACCTTTAGCTGGCAACTATAAAAAAAGGGATAAGTGTTCTTTATTTAGGAGAATTGCAGACGGGGAAGGGTCTTCACGTCCTCCGACATTAACCCCTGAAATAGCTGAAACAATTAGACAACTAAGTCAGAGTGAAGCAGCACGTGAAAATGAAATATTGAGGAAAAAACAAATAGAGTTGGAGGAAGCATTGAGACTTTCACAAGAGCAAATAATGCTTACACAACAACAAATTCAACAACAAGTGCAACAACAAATACAACAACAAATGCAACAACAAATGCAACAACTATTTCAACAACAATATGGTGGTGGTGGATTTGGAGTGGTTGATAACCAAGGAGTGGTAGACGAAAATGATAAAGAAAACGAAAATAACGCAAACGTCTCAGATCCTTGAGTGAATATTATTTTGAATTAATTATAAATTTATAAGTATGAATTTATTTATATTAAGTATGAATTAAAATATTTAGAATTAATTAAAAATTTGCATTTTTAAATTTTTTTGAATTAAAATTATTTATTATATTTATATTATACTAAATATTAATTTTAATATTTAGAATAATATAAATATATATTTTTGTTGTCTACGTTACAATTTGCGTTGTGCATTAAACCTGGTATCTTAAAATATTTGTCAAGCGAATTTCACCCTGCAAGTATTTGAATATTTAAATATTGCTAGGTAAAATCCACCCAGCAACTCACCTGACGTATCCCCAGACTCACCTGTGACACCTGCTCTGAACGAATCTGTCACGTTGAACAAAGTTGCCTGCAAGTCTTGGAAAGCGTGTTTGCGAGGTGTTTTATACTTGGCAACGTTGCGGGTGAAAGCCACCTGGAATTTTTGCGGGGTGCTAATCCCCTTGCAAATATTTGCGACTAACGTTTTTGCAGGGTATTTGTTCAACCCCGCAATTATTGCGTTGCAGGGTGATTTTCGCTTTTGCAAGGTGAATTTCACCTGGCTAATTGCAGTTTTTTTGTAGTATAACTTATCAAAGGAAAAAATTATTTTATAAAATTTAAGATGTGTATTTCAGAGGAATTGCAATGGTCGTATTTGAAGTCTTGCATAATGGTTAGATTTTTCGAATGACTTTCTCTTTAAGCATCTCGCTCTGGTAGATCTCATGAGAATTATGAGGTCGGCTTGCCAGACCATGGCTGAAAATAAAGTAGCCCTATCATTGTTGCTACAAGATGGAAACTTAACATACACTCTATCAAAATAAAATCTCATGATTTCCGAATCACTATCTCTTAACCTAAACAAACCAAACAAGTTCACACCAATTTTCGCCGATCCACTAACCCTTTCAGCAAGTTCATGCAAGAACACTAATTGATAATTCCTTTGATGGATGTCAGAAAGAGTCACATTGGATAATTTTCAAGAGATATAGTGGATCGTAAAAATCGGTGTGAATTTGTTTGGTTTGTTTATATTAAGAGATTATTTAGAAATCATCAAATTTAATTCTGATCAAGTGTATGTTAAGTTTCCATCTGGTAGTTATGAAGTCAAGCTTCTCCAAATTCTACGTTTTGATGAAGACAAATACCATGTGAATGTATCAAGAAAGGATGAGCAAAAGATCAATGTATAAAGAGCCATGGATAAAGACTTTTCTCATAAGTAGTTTCATCAAGATTAGCTTTGATCTTCATTAATCGGTACAAGTTATAATTCAAGAGTTGATATACATGTTGTAGTAAAAAATACCTCAAACATATTCATACATATGTATTACACATTTAAAATTTATTGCCACTAAGTTTCAAATAGTTTTCAAAGAATTTGTTTTCTTTTTGGTTCAGTGTTAACCGGTTAACAGATTTTGGTTAACCGGTTACATGATCTCAAAAAGTTGTCAAGTAGCTAGTTTTAAATGTGTTAACCGGTTAACACATTTTGGTTAACCGGTTACACATGTGCAAAATTCAAATTAAGGAAGCGCTTCAGCTGTAACCGATTACACCATTTGTGTTAACCGATTAACACTGAAGCAATGACACTTTTTCATTTTAAATCAGATTCAAACGTATTTGGATTTTGTACCTTCAAATATTGCATTGTTCGATCAAAATGCACTCATTCAAAGTGGTATGATACTCATATGAATATTGCATGTTTTAGATTTCTAATCTTCACCTCTTTCCTACAATTTAAATCCATTATTTCACCAATTTTCAAACACATCTGCATTGTCTTAAACTTTTATTGAAACTTGTTGCATACAATTTTCATAACAGTCCAGCAAAGTTCCAACATCATATTCATTTAGCACTTGTATAACATATTTGGGAATTGTTTACTTGAAAGAGAAGATCAATTATTGCAATTGATAAAAGTCATACAACTTCAAACATCTTGTAAAATTCATAATTGTGTGTGTACCTTACTGTCCAAGATTGTTGGAAACAAGAGAGTGGAAAAGAAAAGATCATTTTCTTTTTCTACTTGATAGGTGTAGATACCTTGTTATCCAGGACTGTTGAAAGCAAGAGAGTTGAATTTGAGATGATTGTTCTCATTTCAACTTGGTTGAATCATAAGGTGTTTTTACCTTAGTGATTGGTTAGAAGCTAGAGTCTAGAAGTCTAAGATCAGGCTTGTACAAAGTTCTAACAACTATTAAAATCTCTTACATATTGTAAGGGGACTAGATGTACTATCGGACTGTGAGGGGAACTATATAATTTGTTGGTGTTCTTTATCTTTCTGCACTTTATCGCTTTCATCAAATAACATAAACTAGAAAATAAAGAACTATCCTTCCATACGACCAGAAAATTTTTAAAGTACTTAATTCACCCCCTCCTCTTAGGCACACTCAATACTTACATTTGGCATCGAAACATGTTAGGTAATGAAATTTCTATTTTACAGGAAATACATGTTCATATTGACATCTTAGTAATAGATCTAATGTCGATACAGGTGTTCTGATATATGTTATGCCATTCTGAACAGATTTTTGAAACTGTGTGATTATGTAGAAAATAAATATGTAGAAACATAAATAACAAGTGCAACATCACCTACTATGGGGCTACCAAGCCTGGAAGGAAGTCCACTATAGTACTAGTTCAAAGCCTAAACAAGTCTCATGCTTACAACTTTCCATTTTAATCACTACCTTGTGCTAC
This sequence comes from Vicia villosa, assembly GCF_029867415.1. NCBI lineage: Eukaryota > Viridiplantae > Streptophyta > Magnoliopsida > Fabales > Fabaceae > Vicia > Vicia villosa. The sequence continues at coordinate 116,575,753 of NC_081184.1, read as the reverse complement.
TTCTAACCAAGACCTTCCCAGATATGAGAAATCCCATCTCACTTCCAATCACCGCAGCGATGTCTAATAGTCCTAGTCCCAGTTACTATATTAATGACCTTTCACCTAATTAAATATCACACTTCAAATAAACAAGTAACAAACAACCTCGTGACAAGGGAAGACTACATTTCTAGTAAAATATACTTAGTATTGCTTCACAGCTTTGACTAAAAACAGAACTTGATCTTACTTAAAAGCTTTGATCAAGAACAAAACTTAACTCTCATGCTTAAAAGCTTAAAGAGTGAGAAAAAAAACTCAACTTATTACATAAAGGCTTCTGAGTGAGAACAACAATGTCTATCACAAATATCAAAAGATACAAGGGTGACAAAGCACCTACACAAGATACTCTCAAACCTGCAGCTTTTTGCTTCCCCTAACTTATGAATTCTAGAAAAAAGGTTGCATTACATTAGGTTAGGTCTTCTCTTTAAATAGACTTCTGCAGTTCACGGGCTTCGAAAGTTGCATTCAGATATTTCTTGATCCATAAGTTGATTGATGTACCAATTGTTTAGATAAATCTCCTTAAATATTGGAACACAGATATCAAGTTTCCTAAATTGTCTTGGCATCCAATTTTGGTCACTTGTACAACTGGAGATACAAAAGATTGTTCCTGATTAAATTATCCTGACCTGCGAAATAAATTGAGATATATCCAAGATAATTATCACAAAATCAAATAAAATATGTCAAGATTTAAAAACAACTTATGTTAATATTCTGGTATAACATGTCACAAGATCTGTCAGGACATCTTTCCTAAGTAACATGTCAGAACATTTTACTATAACATCTGTAGTGAACCAAGATTTAGCAAAATTGTGTCAATCTCAAAACCATGGTTTAACAGGTAACATGTTCTTAAAGATCAAGAATGGCTTCCGCAAATTCAAATCTGATTTTTAAAGACGGTGGTAGCAATCACAAACCTCAATTATTTTGTGGTGAATATTTTAATTTTTAGAAAATACGCATGAAGACACATCTAGAATCTCAAGGAAAAGAAGTATGGAAATAAGTTGAAAATGGTCTTTTCGTTCCTACTAGTTTTGTTAATGGTGTTGGCACACCTAAGCCCGAAAGTTTATAGGATGAAGATAATAAGAAAAAAGTTCTCTACGACAAGAAAACAATAAATCTTCTCCAAGGTGTTATTAGCATGTATGAGTTCTTTTGCATTTCAACATGCATAATGAAAAAAGAAGTATATGATATATTGGTGGAAGATCATGAAGGAACCGCTGAAGTTAAAAGATCATGATTGAACACTTTGAGTCAAGAGTACGAGATTTCAGAATGCAGCCCAGAGAACCAATCTTTGACTTGCATAAAAGATCTGTGCATTTGACAAATAATTTAAAAGAACTTCGTAAAACTCTTACTAATGATGAACTTTATCTTAAAGTGCTTACATCTTTAACCATTGAATGATAACCAAAAGTGACGACGATATTCAAAAAAGAAAAGTCTATCCACAATGACTTTCACAACATTATTTGGAAAACTTCAAGAATATGAGACTAAACTTGAAAGACTAGAAAAGCATGAGAATCAAGAGAAGAAATCCAAAGGCATTGATTTAAAGGTTAACTCAAAAGAGGTTGAAAGTGGAAAACAAGGACACGTATAGATGGATTGCCCAAAACTTGCAAAGAAAAGTTTCAAAAGAAGAAAGGAGTCAAAATCTAAAAGAGCCTACATTGCATGGGATAACAATGTAGTAAGTTCATCATCAGGTTCGGAAAGTAAAAAATGTGTAAATCTTGCATTGATGGCATCACATTGTTCTGATGATGAAGAAGAAGAGGTTAGTATTGAAATATCTTCTTACAATGATGATACACAAGGTGCTATAAATGAATTACTCAATGAATGTAAAATGTTGTATGAAACAGTGTCAACACAAGAAAAACAAATTAAATCTCTTGAAGATAAGATTGACACCATGCAAAATGATTTTGAAGTTGAAAAACAACAATACATTGACAAAGAAAATGGAATTTTACATGCAAAGAGTGTAATTCATTTTCTTTTCAAATTGTCCAATTGAAAAGAGTTCTTGAAAGATATGAAAAAAGACAAATTGGATTGGACAATTTCCTTAGTCAACAAAGATACTCCAATGATAAAAGTGGATTTGGTTATTCTAAATTTGATAAATTAAGTACTAGTAAAACTATCTTTGTTAAGGAAAGTGATAAATCTAACAAAGATAAAGTGAATAAAGCACACAAAATTTCCCATCATTCTAAGAAGATATTTCCTAAAAAGAAATCTTATGTTTCTAGATATAGAAGTAACTTTGTTTTTACATGTTTTTATTGTGGTATAAGTGGACATACATCTAACGTTTGCTATGTAAGAAACTATAATGTGGCAAGTGGGCATTATGTATGGGTTAAGAAAGGAAGTAATTATGAAGGACCTAAGGCACATTGGATACCAGACAAAACTTAATTTGTTTTGTAGGCTTGCTTGAAGATCACTACAAACCTATGGTATCTTGATGGGAGTTGTTCTATGCATATAACGGGAAAAATAAGCAAATTTTCAAATCTAGTGATTAAAGCCAAGGGTTATCGTATAAACACAACAACAAAGAAAAAAATTCTTGGCATAGTCAAAGTTGAAGCACTATCTTTCATATCCATTGAAGATGTACTTTATGTTGAAGTACTAAAGCACAATCTTCTTAGCATAAGCCAACTTTGTGACAAAGGCTTCAAGATCAAGTTCATCAAGTATGAATGTTTGATTGAAGATAAAGCCACTCGTAAAATAAAACTCATAGGTAAAAGAATTAATAATTTTCATGATTCCTTTATATGATTTATCTCTTTTTCCCATCCTTTTTTATAATGACAAATGGGAAGAAGATGCATGGTTTTTGTGTATGTTTCTTGTCTAACTTGTGCAGCAACAAAAGTATCAAATTTATCCAAACTCTCCATGAATCAAGAAAATCATTGATCAAAGGGGAGGGGCATTCAAGTTAGACGGAGCATTCGGATAAGAACAAGTCAAGCAATCCAATCTTTTTAGCATAAGCCAACTTTGTGACAAAGGCTTCAAGATCAAGTTCACCAAGGATGAATGTTTGATTGAAGATAAAGCCACTCATGAGGTAAAACTCATATGTAAGAGAATCAGTCATTTTTATGATTCCTTTAGATGATTTATCTCTTTTCCCCATCCTTTTTTTCTAACGACAAAGGGGGAGAAGATGCATGGTTTTTGTGTATGTTTCTTCTCTAACTTGTGCAGCAATAAAAGTATCATATTTGTTCAAACTGTCCATGAATCAAGAAAAACATTGTTCAGGGAGGGCATTCAAGTTAGGGGGAGCATTCAGATAAGAAAAAGTTAAACAATTTAAGAAACTCAAGCACTTAAAATTTCAAAAATTGTCATTATCAAAAAGAGGGAGATTGTGAAGTCAAACTTCTCCAAATTCTATATTTTGATAAAGACAACTATTGTGCGAATGTATCAGAAAAGATGAACAAAAAATCAATATATAAAGAGCTACAAATCAAGACTTGTCTCATAATCAATTTCATCAAGAGTAACTCTAATCTTCATTAATCAATACAAATTACAATTCAAGAGTTCATATACATGTTGTGCTAAAAAAAAGGCTTTGATCTTCATTAATCATATTTATAAGAAACAATTTATTTTTTAATTTATTCAATAACTAATATATTTAATTTAAATAATAGTATTTATTCAATAAATCTAGAAAATAATTTTTTTCTCTTATAAATGGAAGTAGAAGGAGTAATTAACACTTTAAATTGAATTGAATTGTGTTGTCATTTTGATTGAATAGACTGTACCGTTTGTAAATATGAGATTTGATTATAACTTAGTAGAAGAGGACACAGGGTTACCGTCAATCATGGCATAATAAAGGGTGGTGATTTGCTTTTGCAGGCCCGTGATATATCATATGTTCTAAACTTATTGACATTGTAGTGTAGTTCCATTCTTTTGACTTAATCACTTTCTCATGCAGTATTATGACGTGTCATCATCTATAGTTTTCATAGTCCACACGTGGCCTTAATCTGGCCCAGAGGTTTCTGCAATATATAACAAGCAAAGACTAATAATCCTCTTGTCCACTTTATTAAATCAAAATAAGGGCTCAAGGATGCCCCACGTAGTTATAGTGTTATACCATGTTGCATGCTCATAAAAAATAAGAGGATTTATTGAAAAACGTCTTTTTCGTAGTGTATTCTTTAACAAAATTAACAAAATACCCGTGTGGAAATTATTTAATATTAAAATATTTGTAATATAAAATTAATTGTATTAAATAATAATGTAAAAGAAAAGAAAAGCCCGTGAAATGCCGCAAGAATTTTTTTTTTATATTTGAGAATAAGAATTCTATGTGTAATTTTTAATTAAAATAAAATAGCTATTGTGATGCCATTGACCCGTAAAAAAAGAAATTTTTTAACATTTGACAATAAAATTTTATGTCTCAAATAAATATATAATTATTAATTAAAATAAAATATGTATTTTGATGATAGCGACCGGTGAGAAAAAAAGAAATTTTGATATTTGAAAATAAAAAGTTTATATTTTAAATAGAGACAATTGTTAATTAAAATAAAATAGGTATTTTGTTGATAGTGATATATAAGAAAAGGAGAAATTAACATTTAAAAATAAAAATTTTGTGTGTTAAATAATAAAAATTATTAATTAAAATAAAATAGATAATTTTTATAGTGATGTGTGAAATGAAAAGCTAATTGTATGTATGACTATCGACTATTATTCAATTTCATAAAATAAATTCTTAATTTTATTAAAATTTTAAAAATAATTTAATTGATATATACCGACGTTGTAAAGCAATTTTACACCCGTCAGTTAATTATAACCGTTAAATTTTTATAATTATTTGACTTTTATATCTTAACCACATTCAAAATATTATATATGAGGGTTCACATGCCCTGATTGCCTTAATAAATTGGTTAATAAATTGATAGTAATAGTACGTAAAAATAGATTAACTAAATTATAAATGTCAAAATAAATTAATTAAGTTTCTCTTATTCTGCGATGAATATTTATATTACAATATTATTTTTATTGAGAGACAAAAAGAATTATTTCAATAGAATGATCATACACCAATTAGTTGTTCATTTTTATGTTTTTAGAAGATGATGAGAGAAGTTGAAATTTGAGTATAATATAGTAAAATTTGAAATAAATGAAAGGTGAGAAAAAAAATCTATCATATAAGAAAAGTCTACCACTTCCTGATCAATTGGCCTATCCACATCAGCAAAACACTCCACAAAATTCCACATCAGCATCCTCAATTGTTCTTCAATTTCCACTCTCCTGATAACTGCCCTTCAACCATCCTCTCCCAAATTCCCAAAACTGTTTCCAAATAAATTCTCCTCATAACTGTCCTTCAATCATCCTCTTTCAAATTCCCATTCCGTTCACAATCTACAATCCATTGCGTTTCTGATGGCGGATTCTTCGCTCTCCTATTTTTTTCTTTCACTCTCGATTCTGATGTTTCGCCTTCTTCCACCGCTTGCGTTTCAGCTGCTTCCTTCGAAGGCGTCAAGGTTTTTTCTTTTTTTTCTTTTATTTCATCTTCCTCATCAATTCACCTTCTTCTACAGATTCAATTCACACACCCAACAACATGGTGCTCACATCTTCTGCACGCGATCAATATTCAATTCATACACACAACAACATGGTGCTCACATCGTCTGTGCACAGGGTGATGCTCGCGGTGATTGGTTTCGCTTTCTGATGACCCTTCACAGTGGTCGGGTTTATGGTGAGTGCTTTACGGTGGTTTTATTTTCATGCTTTTCAAATGTCAATCATGGGGTTGTGATTCAAATCTTATTGTTGTACGTTTTTTTGTTTTCAATTGTTTTCAGTCTTTATTTCATCTGTAAACTTTTTATGTGATATTAGATTATTTAATTGATTTTGTTGCTTAATACTGACCTTTCTCTACAGGAAACTTTGATGGTTTGGAACATTTCATAAGATTAGCTTTTGATGGGAATTCCTGTGTCCTTATTTGACAGGATATTATTTGGGCTGCAGAGTAAGGAACTGGCAAAACACTTGCATTTGGTTTGCCCATTTTGCAACGTCAGAGGAGCGTGAGAAGGCTGCAAATATAGTCGGTGTTAGATCGGTTTGCCGATTTTGCAGAGTAAGGCTGATATATATTACTAATTCCTTTTTTTTCCTGTTCCTGCAGATTAATATGAAGGGTCTACAGCATTTATAGCATTTTCGACGGTGTTAGATCTGCGGTGACTTATGTTCAAAATAATCAATCCAAATTATACTTGATTTTCATATTGCACTGACAGTATATATACTATAGTAGAAGCTTGCATCCCATTCAGGGAATTTGTGAGGATTTATTTTTTACATGGTGGATGGGAAGGCTTAGATCCATTGTGGGCTTATTGTAGACAGTCTTATATCTCTACATCGATCATCATTGTATAAACAGATTCTGCTATTAGAAAGGAGACTTACATCTTTTTTCATTTGTTTTCTCTATCAGTTAGTCTTGCACAATTACAACATAAATCATAAATAAACGAATGAAGATAAATGAGCATAATTGATCGTCACGTATATCGGCACCGCTGATAAAAGATAAGTGTATTCCCTTACATTGTGTACTTTCTATACATCTATAGCTTCTACTTTTAATACAGCATAAGCATTTAAATTGCACACTAACCATCTCTTTATCTATTGTTCTAACTTAATTGTGTTCAAGGTCGTTAGTTATATCCAATGTGAAACTAAATTCTTAAGTAATCCTTTCAGCCAGATACAGGTAAGATAACAAAAATAGATGCAGAAGGGATTGTGACTTGCTTGCAAGATGCAATATGTTCTCTCGATGAAAAACAGGTAAAGCACATAATTAAAACAGGTTGTGACTTAGTAAGCAACTATTTTAGTTTTTTTCTTCTTTGTACTGGTCTTGGTAGGGCTGCATTAACAGCATCTATGATCAGTGACACATCATCGAAAACAGTTCAGTTTTTGGTTGATAGTACAAAAGCAGGATTGTTGAATGGCTATGGACCTCTATCTTTTCTAAAGGTTAGTTTATAGTTTATATTTTACTTGGCCTTGACATTGTTGATTTCAATTTTGGTTAGTTATATTTATGTATTGTGTAACAGGTGAATGCTGCTGGACATATGGTCCCTATGGATCAACCAAAAAAGCTGCACTTCCGATGTTGGTAAGCTGGATAGAAGGGAACCTGAACGAGACAAGCTCTTAACTTCTATGTAAATTGATACAAACATGTCAAGATTAAAATCAAAACATCCTTAGTGATCCCAACTTTTTTGTGTACATGACTTTATGTATTAAAATGAACAACTGTCGTTGCCTCTGTTTTTGTTTAACTATATTGATAGGATGTTTCATGGAGTTTTCGAGGCGGCTGGTAACGGAAGAATGAACTAAATCAATATCAGATTTGTTAAAATAACCATCAAGAGGCATATGTCAAACGAAGAGGTATGTTTCTGTCTGCATTCACATGTCAAACTGAAAAGTCTTACTAAATATTGAGGATTGGAGGAATTTTGTTGGCTAAGACTAAGATGTTTGATACTCTAGGGCTATTGCATCCGTATTTATTGTCAATGAGATTGAACCGGGAAGAAAAAATGTTGGTTGAGATAGGGAAGGAACTTCAACCTCGGTCCTATAGAATTATGGCGAGTTATTTTTTGCTACTGTCATTCTCCTGCAGAGATTCTAGATTTATGTGTTTTTTGCATGTCCATCGGTTAATAAATAACATAATGAGAATAGTTCCGATTTAGTTTTTTCTTTTTCATTTACTTTTTAACAATTCGACCAATTACGATTTTCAGAGATTATGAACCATGGATACATGTATTTAATTGAAATGAGATGATATTGTTAAGCTTTTATGTGTATTAGTATGTAAATGTAAATCAATGCTGTCAAATATCGGCTACTGCCATTGTTCTGTGATGCGCCATTTAGTACAAAGATTGTCAAATAGCGGCGCTGTAACATTGTAGTGTATTAGAATTTGAATATACTAATATTTTTCCGTGTTTGACAACTCCAATATATATTTAAACAAGAAGAAGCTATTTGAATGATATATGCTGTTTTAATTTGCAGGCAGATTAAACTATACATGTTGGTGAGTTGGCAAGACTTGACCTCATTGAAGCCATTATTGTAACACTATATGATACATGCTTGAAACACAACTGAACATGATTACAAAAATGTAACTCAAGGGGAGCAATCGGTGCAAGGCTTTCTACTGACGCAGCTTCGATTCGAGCTTTGGTTGGCGATTCACTTGGCTTAGTGGTTGAAAATATTGCTACAGCTATAGCTGGCTTGATAATTGCTTTTGTAGATAGCTGGCAGCTTGCTCTTATAATCCATGCTATGGTGCCTCTCCTAGCTCTAAATGGATTTTTGCAACTGAAGTTCTTGAAAGGGTTCAGCACTGATGCAAAGGTTTGTTATAATACTAGCATGATCGCTAGAAGCATTTTTTACTTAGCCTTATGTTGTGAAATTGTGAATACTGATATTGTTTTCATTGAACCAAAATTGTATGAGGAAGCAATTCAAGTGGCGAATGATGCTGTAGGGAGTATACGAACAATTGCTTCTTTCTGTTCTGAACAGAAAGTGATGGAATTATATTAGCAAAACCATTTGGGAGCAATTGAGTTGCTTACAGAGAGTTTTACTTCTTCTAAGAAAAAGAACAAGCCTTAGCCGAGAAAAATCAGCTGTAAAAGGCAAGACGGCCATGAGGAGAGCTGAAAAAGAGAGACTGAAGGAAGGTGAAGCAGCTGATGACAGGTCTGAAAAAGCTGTGAGGGCAACTAATATTGTATTATACTGTTTAAAACTAATTTGATGGTGTTTTCTTTTAGTAGTTCATTATTTTTTCAACAAACAAACTTGCCAAATGGTTTGTCTTTCAATCAATTACTATCAATAAAAGAATGATAAACAAAAATGAAAACGATAAGGAGCGAAAAGTGGTAAAACAATGAAGATAGAAAACTCCTTTTTGATGATGTTATCGTTTCCAACTTTACATACATGATGTGATATACAGTTTAGAGTGGGAATCAGTAGCCAATCAACAAAACACTAACAATAATAGTGTTGTTTGTACTCTAATGGCTTGAAATTCAGAAAGGGGTACATTTTGTAGCTGATGGAAGAACTAGAGCTATTAATAGATTATTTGTATGAAAATGGATTTTGGGATTGGACATTGGTGGATTGCAAAATTTGCAGCATGAGGTGGATTGAAACTGGCGCATACACACATGTTTCAAAATTGTCAGCTGCTCATTTGTTCATCCATTGTTACATTGTGGCCTTTGTCAAGGTTTCAGTTTGGAAGGAGTGCACATTATAGGATCTAACAGGAGTGCAATTGTTGAGATCAACTTCAACCTGTTATGGCAACTGTATAATGTATTTTTTGCATTTTTTTGTGAATTAATTATTGATACAATGGCTATTTTTATTGTACTGAAAAGGAAACTTTGCCACTACATATATACTTGATATTTTATTTATTATATTGATTACAGTGCTTTATGAATAGATACTATGTTTAGTCAATTAGAGTGAGGTGGATTAGAATTTCCTAATTTCCATGGATTTCCAATTATGAGTCGTGGGTCTTTGATGAGGTGTGTAGAGAATCCTGTTAACTCAAATTTACTAACGCATGCTTTTGTTTTCAATGCCAAATAATTGATTTGAATCCGAATGTGAAAGTTGAAATTAGCTTATTTTTGACCATGTGAAATTATGCATCAAGTATAACTTGTGTTTCTTGCACCCAATGCACTTACAGTAGCTTAACCAATGCTTTTCATGACTGTTTTATATGACAGGTTTCCAAGAAAGAGTGAGGGAAATGATAAGGGAAGTTAAGGCAAGTAGAGAAGATGTAGACCTTATGTGCCAAAGATGACTTAAAATAAATTGGTTCATATATTTTTTATGAACCAATTAAAAATAATACTATATAATAATAATAATAAATAATAATAATGTGATAAATAAAAAAAGATAAAAAAGATCGAGATAGATAATTTTCTTCTTTTTAAATTTCTATTTTAATCGTTAAATTTAATTAGTTGTAATTAATGTACTACAATTATAACTCACATTTGTTCACATAATTAGATGGAAAATATTTTTTGACGGCAAACTTAACATTGAACTTTTATCATAACTAAATTGTTAAATTTATTGTTCATTAAATTGTATTGGTCCTTCTGTTTTTAAGAGAGTTGTAGTATTTCATAATTCGTTTGGAAGATCAATAAAATTAGCTAAACATTGTTTCAAGCAAAATTGGAATTTAGATTTTTTAAAATTACATACAACATGACATGTATATTTCACCATTTCAAATCAAAATAAGATGTTTGGCTTCTCTTCTTTACTGTCTATTGTCTATTCTTCCACCAATTATCTAGATCTTTGTCAAATGCTCTTAAATGTTTCATAGGGAGTTTTAATGTCATTATTGGAATTTGGAACCAATGAATATAAAGGTTTCATACTCATACTAATATACTAATATTCTAATGGTGGTTTGATTTTAAATATCTGATTCATTTACGAAATATTGGTCAATATATAGAGAAAAGGAAAAACCTTTATTGGAAAACAGACTCGATAAAGCAGTGTCAAATTTAATTTGATTAGAATACCAATAAAATTAATGAAGAGAAGGATTCTAACAAATGTACACGACAAGGTATGTGCCGAAGGAGGAAGATTTAAATATGTATTCTGTATATATACATGTATATTTAATACTCACTTATCCTAAGACAATAACGACGAACATCACTAGATGGAAATACTACATTTAGATCAAAAACACTATGTCTTTCATATTTTCTTCCTGATATGCATTTGATTAATATGATTAATATCGGGAAGGACGTGGTTTCCCTTTTACATGTTAATGTTTGCAATATATATATATATATATATATATATATATATATATATATATATATATATATATATATATATATATATATATATATATATATATATATATATATATATATATATATAATTAGTTATATTCTTTAAGGACAACATATGAGGAATCTTAAAACTTAAGAATATCTTATAACTGAACTAATTTTTGCAGGTACATTTCAATATTGACGAGGTTGCTTCAATATTTCTCACAAATGCATTGGGTATCCTTGAAGGACTGATACCTGTTTGGGTTCTATATTTCTCACAGATACATGGGGTATCCTTGACGGAAACACGAAGTTATTGACAAAATATTGAATATTAACCAGAACACGAAGTTACTGATAAATTTTTTAATATTAACAGAAACATTACGTTACTGATAAATTTTTTGAATATTAACAGAAACGAATTCGGAATATTAACGGGAACACGAACTTATTGATCAAAATAATGAATATTAACGGGAACACAAAGTTACTGATCAAAATAATGAATATTAACAAGAACATGAAGTTACTGATCAAAATATTGAAAATTAACGGGAATAAATTTGAAATATTAACTGGAATACGAAGTTACTTATCAAAATAATGAATATTAGCGGGAACATGAAGTTACTGGTCAAAGTATTTTTCTATTAATTATGTATTTTGAATGAATCATTATTATAAATGGAGTTTGTAGTGGTTTCTCATTGGCCTACAAGAGAGAGCTGATAGTTTGAGATTGGGCTGATAGTTTGTAGTTATAATTGAGCCAAAATAATTAATTTTCTCCTTAGCTAGCAAAAAATAATCGATTTTCCTTAGCTGATAGTTTGAGATTGGACTAATAGTTTGTAGTTTAATCAATTATATTAAATAGTTATCACTAATTGAATTATATAATTTGATTGAATATTTCTTCATTATAATTTGTGATTTTGCGATTTTAAAACTTTTCCTTCATTATAATTTGTCAAATAAAATATTACTGTTTTTATAACTCTTTCAATTTTACCCAAAACTTAATCTTTTACTAATATCTTTTATTTTTCTCAATCACAATGCGCGGAAACGACAGGTACCCGTGCGAACGCACGGGTAAGATACTAGTTAAATTTTAAAATAAAGTTGATGGGGTAACAACTCAATGAAATAATTGAATGAAAGAATTCTTCGTTGTATTAGGTAATTACTTTTTTGGACTTGCAAGGATAATTTTTTTAATAAAAAAATAATGTGAGAAATTTATATACATTTAACTTTCTTAGATAATTTTCTTAGATAGATAGTTGATACATTAGTAAGAAAATATTTTTAGATGAGTTTTTACATTGAAAATTATAAATATATATATGAAATAATTGAAAAAACTTTTTTATCTAGATGATAAATATTATTCTTTCGGACCAATGATGAGTTGACCCAATTGTCTGTCAAAAGGCATATCCATAAAAGGGTTGAGAGTTCAATGCATCTACAACTATTGGATTCGTACTCGATCCACTCAATAGGAGCTACCCGCTATTAAATATGATCTAACGGACTCCCGTGCTCCATACAAAATCCAACAATCTCCCATTTATAAGATATCCCACAACATAGTTGCAAGTATATTTCAACCATTACTTGCTTCATTAATTGGATTTATTAACTGAATTGGGTATTTGATTGTTAGCCTCGAAGATTCTCTCATTCGTTCTACCGCATTGGAAGCATTCACCATCGCATGAATTGGTTTCACGATCTTAAATCCATCATTTTCGGTACCTTAAACGGAACAATGACACTGACTGTTGGGAATCTACTTTTGATTTCTAGGAATTCCACAATCAAATCCCTTTGACCCATAAGAAAGTTGGAATGTGTTTGTCGATCCTTCCAAGAAGAAGATTGAAGCAAGCCACGTGCATGGGTTATACTTAGGGCCAGTCCTAGAAATGAAACTTCCAACTGATTCTTCTTTCAATGTCGGGATAACATATGCTAAGGGATTCTTGCTGAAATCTATTTTAGAGCTTGAAGTGGAAGATGCCATTGTTAAAGGAAGCTTGAAGTCAAAAGTTTTTGTTCTGAGTGTGGAGTTGTTTTGTGAAACACAAATGGAAGAAGAATGAATAGGGTTTTTCAAGTGGGTATTTATATACACATTAACCCTCCATGTGATGGACAAATGGCGCACGTGTGGCAGTTAGAAACGGTTCATGATTCAGGAAGTTGAAGAGTTGGTGGAAGTTTCAACGTTTAACCCACAATCTCCTATGCAATATGAGTAATGATGAGATTTTCTACAAAAAAAAAATCCATAGAAAGTGACAACGTGCATAAAGTTTCACTGATGACGATAACTTCATCGGAACATTTTGAATAGTGTAGAAAATAGTTCAAAAAATGCCATTTTACTCCTTTTCGATGTAAGTTCAGTCGAAAAATGACATTTTTGGGGGGTAATTTGTTATCTTAGATTTTCGACACAAAGTGTTCAGGTTTGAAGACTATAAACAATCCTAAGAAGGGCAAAATAACTTTGGTCGAACTTTTTAGTAGTACAAAGACCAAGGATATATGTTTTAGACTTAGAGAATTTTTGAACTTTCCAATGACACTATAACTGCACGCAGTCGAACAAGGCTAAAACAGATAAGATCAGGCAATTATTCAAAACACGTGTAAAAGTTGCAGAAATCAGGTTGCATGGCTTTGGGAACATGGGTAAGTTTGTTAAGTCGACCGTTGTAGACAGTTACAAAAGGACTATTATATAAGCAATGTTTATTTATGGTCTGCAATTTCACACAAATTCTAGAAACTCAAAAATACCAGTGTTGAGAGAAACGAGTGATCTAAAAATGTATGTATTTGCGTTTCACTTTATGAATTAAGTTCTTTATTTTACTAATTATTTATTGCATTCAAGTTATTTTACTGCATTTAAAGTTCCTTTTTATAATCTTTCCATTGTTTTGACTTAATGTCAAACGTGTTCAAATCTACAAATTTTTGTACAATATATATGAGATCTTTTTGAGTTTAGTCCCTTAAGTAAATTCAAATGAATTTAATTGAAATGCACTGACAGTGTAAAGAAATTTTACGCTATCAATTAATCACAATCGTTGATAAATTAGTAATATTTGACTTTTATTTTAAAATTTTAAAAAGTAATATAATTGAATGGTCATGATGCAACGATGATATAAATTTTTTTACATTGACATTGCATAGCAATTAAACTCGACTCAAATTTTTTTTTTGTTTATAATATTTTTTAGGGTAGTAGGTAGGGTCGAAGCCCAAAAAATAAAAACTACGGAACGATAGATCTAGCAACAAGAACACCCTTTAAGTCCTTCTTCAGATTTTTCAGCATAAAATCTGGCGGATCCCAATAAGTTTCGCAATCTTCTTTCAAAAGTATTCCTTCTTTAGCAAGAGCATTAGCGCAACCATTCAGTTCCCTGCACGCATAAACAATCTCAGCGCAATCCATAATAGCCATCAAATGCATGATTTGATATTCCAGACTCGAAGTCCCATTCATCTTCTTTTTAGCTTTAGAAAGGATCTCTATGGAAGCAGTCGAATCAGTGTTAACCTCCACCTTCGAAAACCCAAACTCCACAGCAAGCTTCAAACCTTCAAAATCCCCCACAATTATGCCATTATCACACTTGCCTTGCCAATAAACTTGGTAAAACCTAACATCCACTTCCCCTCTTGCGTCTCGAATGACACCTCTACAGCCAGCTAACCCATCTTTATCTCTTGATCCATCGGTATTAAGTTTAAAAACTCCATCCATAGGAGGACTCCACTTCACCAGAACTTCTATCTTTTGAATGTCCATGGTACAGTGGTTTATATGCATAACCTCCTTATACTCATTCAAATTATTCTCAATAGTGGCAATGAAATTAAACGACCGTTGAAACTCCATCGTGTGCTTCTCTTTATTCCTCCATGTCCAAAGTAAATGACATCCTGTAGCCCAATAGTTACACCACTCAATATTATCATGCGGTTTGGCCATAATATTGAGGTGAATCCAATCTTGTAGATTTGTTCCAAAAAAAGCTTGCATGATGCTGCCAGGAATTCTGTTATCCCAAACTCTGCGAGCAAAACTGCAATCGCGCAACACATGGAGAGTTGATTCACAAACACTGCCACACAAGTTACAACTAGCACTTACAAGCCCCTACATGTTCAATCTATAGTTGTTTAGCAGCCTATGAAGCTTCTCATTCTTTCCGGAACGTTCATGGACCAAATGTGCTTCCAAGTATTATTACCATCTACAGCTCCTTCCTGCATTAATTTACAATACATATTTTTCATAGAGAAAGATCCATCCTCTTCACTATCAATCATAAATTTACCGTCTGCATTATCCACCATCGAGGGCAAAGTAGCATTGATACAAAGTTTGAAGTTTGACGGAAGCCAAGCATCCATCATCTGCTAATTCCAACCTCCTTCCGTGTTAACCAGGTCACGAATAGTAGCATTCATGATATCATTAGGAATGTTCAAATCATACTCCTCCATGCACTTATCCTCCAAACGCCGTCTATCACTCCACGCCTTAATCCTTAAGCCATCTCCAATCCTCCATCTGCCACTTTCTATTAGCCTCGGGCTTGTTTTTCAAAATGGCCTTTCACACATTCAAATCGGAACTCCTAGCCTTCCCACCACCCAACAAATTGTTGCTATCATATTTCCCTCTAAGAACCTTGCACCATAAGTCAGGTTCTTGGTTAATGATCTTACAGTCCAATTTCATAATACAAGACTGGTTCATAATCTCCAAATCTCTAAGCCCTAGGCCTCCATCAGATTTGGCCAACGTTACCGTGTCCAAGTTTACAGCATAGTAGTTCCTTTTTGTATCAGTATCACCCTGTTTACGGTGATTTCCGGTAAACAACCGCTAGTCTTCCAAACTATAATAAATATGATTTGGTTACTCGCAGGATCGACTAGATTGATCCTAGGACACATAGTCAAGAAGATTGTCATCAACGTTCATTCGAACCATATTCATTATTTGTCTTCTTCAATAAGCGTTGTTCGATTAAAGAACAAATAGTCTTGACAATCACTTTGCTATATATAAATGTGACTTCAACGAAAAGATAAGCAACATAACATAGAAAATTAAAAGGACTATTGAAACGTAAAGAATCTTAAACTGCAGAAATGTAAAAGACTTTGAAAGTAAATAACATGAAAGTAATTCGAAAGTAAATGACATTAAAGTAAAGATACAGAAATGTAAATGGCAAGAAGTAAACGAAATGCAGTAATTCTGGAAGGTATTTAAAAACAAAAGATAATACACATGTATTAAAATGGTGGTGTCATACGTACATTTTCTCAGCGAACTCTTTTTCTTAACGCTTGATACTTGAGTAAATATGTGAGTGATTTGTACAAAATGAACACACAGAATCCTAACATTAAGACTCCTATTTATACTAGTTTCGACCTTAACGGTCCTATACTAATCTGCTGCCACGTTTCTCATAAGAACTTCTAGCGATGCCATCTGTTACTTGGACAGTTACGAAACCGTCTTCGAATTTCAAATCTTCCCGCCTGAGTCTGTCTTCGACGCGTGGCAGTGTATTAAACAAACACTACGAAAAAAACACACGCTAAGTAGTAATACTTGAATATATTTATAAATTTGTCTAAGTCCCCGAAGACACATACTTTTCACTAGCTTTCAGTATTCATTATCTTCATAGCGAACTTAGAAATCTTTACTCTCGAAGCATGACCATCAGTAGCCATTCTTTTATTTTTAAGGGATGGCCATCAGTAACCATCTTTCCTTCGATTTTCTACTTCTTCGAAGGATAAATACTACAAAACGAAATCTTCAGCTAACACACCCCAGACAAACTTCCTTTGAATCTTTTGAATATCATTGATACACTTCTTAAGGAACATATTAGTCATCATCGGATATATAAGAATTGCCTCCATCACACTTTTTGCTAACGTAATTCTTTCTGCAAACGAAAGTTGCCTAGCCTTCCAACTATAAAGTTTCTTAGAAGTTTGCTCTAGAACATAATCAAATTCCTGGTTTTTCAGCACTTTACCAATGATGGGAACACCCAGGTACTTACCAAGGCCATTGATTTCTCAAAAGCCATAGATATTAACAAGCTTAGTCTTCAAACCTCTAGAAACATTCTTGGAGAACAAGATTCTAGATTTCTCAGTTGACTAGGCATAGTACGAACGTGCTGCATAATTTAATTAACACACAACATTTTTTTTGAGTTGCCTCTCCAAAGAGGAGAAGATCATCTGCAAACATTAATTGAGAAATATGCACACCGTTCCTACCAATCCGAAACGGTTTTCAATTTTTATTCTGCACTTCTTATTCAATTAAATGGGAGAGCTTGTCCTTGCAAAGAACAAATAGATATGGCGGGTTTACTTATAAAATTTTAAAATAAAGAAGAACAACCACTTTGATAAAAAAGAAAGACATGCTCCTATGTCACATTAAGTGATGCAGGTCTATGTATAATTGAATAAAAATAAAGGTGAATTCTTATTTACCCATTTAAAATAGTTGGGTAACTTTACCCATCTTAGGTGTCAACTAATGAAAGGTCCATGTGTCTATTTTTATTATATTATTAATAATAGATGTTATTATTTTATAATTACAAATTTGCCCAAAATTCATTAAATGTAGATCATCATTTCCAAGTCAAATAAATGTCACTTTTCCAAAATTTAAATGTTACATTAAGTTCAACTTTCCACCATTAAAATCCATTTTAATTGCTCCACTTCTAGCTTTCAAATTAATATATAATGCCATAATTTTTTTATAACAAATTCACAAAGATTTTATTTTTGATATTTTAAATGTATATAAAATATATTAAAATAAATTATTAATATGTTTATTATATTTAAAAACAAACTAATATTGTTAAATTATTTTATTTTAAAATTGCATTATCTTTAAATTTATTATTTCTCTTTGTCAAAAAAATAATTTAACTGAAAGTAAATTTGAGACTTAAATTTATCGGAATTTTTAATTAGTTAAAGATGAAAAGTAAATAAATTTAAATTTTATTATTAATAATATTAAAACTAATGACTATTTTACAATTCTTTAGGTGAAATTTGAACAGTATATTTTGAAATTATAAAGTCAAAATTTAACACTAAATCGACATACATAATCGAGTAAATATTTAAATTGATCTAACAAAAGAATAAATATTTTTTAATTTAAATTTTTCTCAAATACAATAATAGATTTACAATCCTTTATAAAATAAATTATCAATGTCACCTAATATCAAAATTATATGTTTTATTTTAATTTTAAATTAATATAATTAATTAAAAAATGCAAAGAAATTATCAATCCATTTATTTTATATAGAAATAATAAAATATCATTATTTAGGATAAATAATATTTAATATAATTTGACAAAAATATATTATTTTTAAATTGTCATCATTATACTCGTCGTTACGGTCTAGTAGTTTGGTTGTGAGGATTTTACATGAAATTCTATATCAGAATCCATCTAATTGTTTTTTTTATAATCAAAAGAATGATATGAAAGAGAGCATTTGGGGTGCCCAACCCAATACAAAAGAGAAGGAAAAGCATAAATTACAATAGAAACTATCCCAATCCGACTCGAAATAGACAATCAGCCAAACAAACCTTCGAATCTTTCTACAATATCTCTAAACTAATACTATTACAAAAACCCAACCAGTCTCACAAGAGAGATATAATGCAGAGATATCACTAATGGAATATGAAGGATGGAAAAACACTTAGAAAGGGGGGGTTTGAATAAGTGTAGCTTTAAAACTTGACAGATAAAAATAAATTGCACAGTTATTTTTATCCTGGTTCGTTGTTAACTAAACTACTCCAGTCCACCCCCGCAGAGATGATTTACCTCAACTGAGGATTTAATCCACTAATCGCACGGATTACAATGGTTTTCCACTTAGTCCGCAACTAAGTCTTCTAGAGTATCCTGATCACAACCTGATCACTCCAGGAACAACTGCTTAGACACAAGCTAAGACTTTCTTAGAGTATCCTGACCACCACGCGATCACTCTAATTACAACTGCTTAGACACAAGCTAAGACTTCCTAGAGTATTCTGATCAACACGATCACTCTAGTTACTTACAACTTAATGTAATCTTTCTAAGAGTATTACAAATGCTTCTTAAAAGCTATAATCACAAACTGTGATATTTCTCTTAACGTTTAAGCTTAATCTCACTAATATATTACAAAAGCAATGTAGTGAGCTTTGATGAAGATGAAGATTCTGAGTTTTGATTTGAACAGAGTTTCAGCAAGTTGATATGAGTTGTTTTGGTGCAGAATCGTTAACCTTGCTTCTCATCAGAACTTCATATTTATAGGCGTTTGAGAAGATGACCGTTGAGTGCATTTAATGCTTTGCGTGTTCCGTACAGCATCGCATTTAATGTTATACGCTTTTGTCAACTACCTCGAGCCTTGTTCACGCTGTGTCTACTGACGTTGCCTTTAATAGCTTCTAACGTTCCTTTTGTCAGTCAGCGTAGCCTGCCACTTGTACTTTCTTCTGATCTGATGTTTGTGAATACAACGTTTGAATATCATCAGAGTCAAACAGCTTGGTGCATAGCATCTTCTGATCTTCTGACCTTGAAGTGCTTCTGAGCGTGATACCATCAGAACTTCAGTGCTTCTGATCTCTTGTTCTTCTGATGCTTCCATAGACCCATGTTCTGATTCTGCTTCGACCATCTTCTGATGTCTTGCCAGACCATGTTCTGATGTTGCATGCTGAACCATTTGAGACAAAGCTTCTGAGCGCTGATTTATGCATACTCTTTATATATTTCCTGAAAAGGAAATTGCATTGGATTAGAGTACCATATTATCTTAAGCAAAATTCATATTATTGTTATCATCAAAACTAAGATAATTGATCAGAACAAATCTTGTTCTAACAATCTCCCCCTTTTTGATGATGACAAAAACATATATAAATGATATGAATTTGCGATCAGAAAGAACAGACGGCAAAAGACAAATTACACAGCTATAGCATAAGCATGTGAATATGTCTCCCCCTGAGATTAACAATCTCCCCCTGAGATAAATAATCTCCCCCTGAAATAAATACTCGAAGAACTTTAATAAAAGACTTCCCTGATTATTTCGGTAGAGACGATCACATAAGCTTCTGTCTTCAGAGAATTCATAGCTTCTGACTTCTGCTTCCATTGGACAGCTTCAGAACTTGAATTTCTTTAGATCCCTAGAACACTCACAGCTTCTGATTCCTGCTTCCATTCAGGACAGCTTCAGAACTTGAATTTCTTTGATCTTCAGAACATTCACAGCTTCTGATTCCTGCTTCCATCTAGGACAGCTTCAGAACTTGAATTTCTTTGATCTTCAGAACATTCACAGCTTCTGATTCCTGCTTCCATCTAGGACAGCTTCAGAACTTGAGTTTTCTGGATCTTTAGAACATTCACAGCTTCTGATTCCTGCTTCCCTCGGATAGCTTCAGAGCTTTGAATTTCTTCCAACATCACTTCATGCTAGATTTGTATCAGAACATTGTTGAATGTACCAGAGCATCATCAGAGCATTTCTACATCCTGAAATGTTACAGAACAAAAACTAAACGACAAAAGTCAGCATGAACGAGTCAGAACATAAAATGTATCAGAGCAAATAGAATTTTGTCAAGGCAAATAGACAAATTTTGGATCAAATTCTATTCTCAGTGCTTCTGATTTCTGAAGCTTGATAGCACTCAGCTTGCTTCAGTTTCCATGGTTTTGCTTCTTGTGTTTGCTTTGAAGATTCTCTTCACTTCTTTATACCTGCAAAACACTTAAACCATATAGAACTTGCAGTTCTTGTTAGAAAATGTGTGGGAGTTTTACCCAGCAACTGATAGATTAATCAAATCATTTATCATTTATCTTCTCCCCCTTTTTGTCATAACATCAAAAAGAATATTCAAAAGATTCAGATGTATAAAACGACAAATGAAATCACTGGAATGTAAAAAACAAAGAAACTTTTCATTGATAATCAAAATATTTTACAAAGGTTCTTATGTTTAACAAGATGAGAAACATTCCTAGCAAATACATAAAAAGTCATCCCAAGGGGAAATGACTACAAAAATTAAAAACAAAACCCTAGCAAGACACAATCTGTGTCAACCCATCAAGAATCCCTGGGGTCTTCTTGTCTTTTCAGACTAGAATCTCCACTGTAGGAGAGATTCAAGAGACCAGGGAGGAAGTGAGGGACAGTTCACAGACAGGGAGCTAATGTTGCAAACGGGCTCCAGTGACTCAAGAAGGTCTTCTTCCTTTGGATAAATGTTGATAACAGCATTGAAGAAGAGATCTGTCTTGAAAGAGACTTGGAGAGCCATCCCAAGATATGCTTCACATCCGGTAACTGAGTAACCCTTCCATCCGTTCTCATTGAGTTGAGAGAATTCATGATGAACGCTAGGTTTGAACTAGGAATTTTTTTAAAGCGAAAAATAAAAAAACTTTGTTTGAGCAAGAAAGGAAATAGAAGAGAGAGAGAAGAAAACTTGATGAGGAATGCAAAGGAACGGAGGATATAAATAGAAAAAAAAAATTGAAAGAGTGCAATAGAGGAAAAAATAAGAGGAAGGGAGAAGTGTTTGAAGAGTAAAAAAAAAATGAAACGAATGATGAATAGCATTTAATGTTACGTGACATGAGGAGAGATAATAAAGACAAATGAGGTGACTAGCACAGTTACCTATGGGCGGCGTCCCTTCAACTGCACGCGCGCTTATCCATGAATAGTAACGACAGGTTTACCATCCCGAGATAAAACGTTACAGCTGTTTTGCTTTAAAAGAGGTTCTGAATCAACTTAGACAATGAAACGTTAGTAATAACCGAATCATAATTTCTAAAAGATTTCAATCAGAACTTCTGATTTAAAAAAAATTCACATTCATTTCAGAAGATAATCATACATAAGAACTTCTCATCTTCTCATTCTGGGCATAAATCCATACTGATGTTCTTCACAATGAACTTAAACCTATCTTCAGCCAGGGGTTTTGTAAAAATATCAGCCCATTGATGGTCTGTATCAACAAAGTTTAAAGAAATAACGCCCTTCTGAACATAGTCCCTTATGAAATGATGTTTAATCTCGATATGTTTAGCTTTTGAATGAAGAATAGGATTCTTAGATAAACATATGGCAGAAGTATTATCACAGAATATAGGAATGTTACTCTCAAATATCTGATAATCTTCCAGCTGACTCTTCATCCAGAGCATCTGTGTACTGCAACCAGCAGCAGCGACATATTCTGCTTCTGTCGTTGATAGAGCAATAGTTGCTTGCTTCTTGCTATACCAGGAGATCAAATGACTTCCAAGAAATTGGCAACTTCCTGAAGTACTTTTTCTTTCAATTCTGTCTCCAGCATAGTCAGCATCACAGAATCCTACTAAGTTGTATTCTTTAGATTTTCTGTAAACTAAGCCAACATTAGTAGTACCTTTCAGATACCTTAGAATTCTCTTAACAACAGTTAAATGAGATTCTCTAGGATCTGATTGGAATCTAGCACACAAACAAACACTGAACAGAATGTCAGGTCTAGAAGCAGTCAGATATAGAAGAGATCCAATCATACCTCTGTATAACTTCTGATCTACCTTCTTACTTACCTCATCCTTACCTAGGATGCATGTTGGATGCATAGGAGTTTTGGCTTCTTTGCAGTCTAGAAGATTAAACTTCTTCAGAAGTTCCTTCACATACTTGGTTTGGTGAACATACGTTCCTTCTGATGTTTGATTTATTTGTATTCCAAGGAAATACTTGAGTTCTCCCATCATGCTCATTTCAAACTCAGCCTGCATAGACTCAGCAAACTCCTTTCCAAGTGTAGCATTAGATGTTCCAAAAATAATATCATCTACATATATTTGACAAATTAAAATATCCCTTTTAAAGGTTTTACAAAAGAGAGTAGTGTCCACTTTTCCTCTAGTGAAACCATTATCCAGAAGGAAAGAACTTAAGCGTTCATACCAAGCTCTGGGAGCCTGTTTCAATCCATATAATGATTTCTTAAGTTTAAAAACATGATTAGGAGACATAGAGTCTTCAAAACCAGGAGGTTGATGGACATAAACTTCTTCATCTATATAACCATTTAAGAAGGCACTCTTAACATCCATCTGATAGAGAGTGATGTTATGTTGAGTGGCAAATGAAATTAATAGACGAATAGATTCTAACCTGGCCACTGGTGCAAAGGTTTCTGTATAGTCAATCCCTTCTTGCTGACTGTAACCCTGAGCCACCAGTCTGGCTTTGTTTCTTACCACTTCACCTTTCTCACTGAGCTTGTTTCTGAAGACCCATTTAGTACCGATTATATTGAATCCATCTGGTCTAGGAACAAGATCCCAAACATCATTCCTTGTAAACTGATTCAGTTCTTCTTGCATAGCAATTATCCAGTCTGGATCTTCTAGAGCATGATCAACAGAAGTTGGCTCGATCAAAGATACAAGACCTAATTGACAATCTGCATTGTTCTTAAGGAATGCTCTTGTTCTGATTGGATCATCCTTCTTTCCAAGAATGACATCTTCTGAATGACCAGAGATGAGTCTAGATGATCTTCTGACAGATGGTTCTTCAGAAATGCTTAGATCCTTCAGAGAAGCTGATACTTGATCTTCAGATTCTTTGCTTCTGAGAAGCTCTGCTTCTGATGCGTTGCTTCTTGGCTCAGCAACTTCTGATATATCAATATCACAATCTGCAAAATTATCAAACTGCTTTGGTTTTTCAGAACCAAGCTTATCATCAAACCTGATATTGATTGATTCTTCTACAATCAATGTTTCAGTATTGTATACTCTGTAGCCTTTTGAGCGTTCAGAATATCCAAGAAGGAAACATTTTTGTGCTTTGGAATCAAACTTACCAAGATGATCTTTAGTGTTCAGAATAAAGCATACACATCCAAAAGGATGGAAATATGAAATGTTGGGCTTTCTATTCTTCCACAATTCATAAGGAGTCTTATTTAGAATAGGTCTGATAGAGATTCTATTCTGAATATAGCATGCAGTGTTTATTGCTTCTGCCCAGAAATGCTTAGCCATATTGGTTTCATTGATCATGGTTCTGGCCATTTCTTGCAGAGTCCTATTCTTTCGTTCTACAACTCCATTTTGCTGTGGAGTTCTAGGACAAGAGAAATCATGGGCAATACCATTTTCTTTGAAGAACTCTTCAAAGGATCTATTCTCAAATTCACCACCATGATCACTTCTAACCTTTATGATTTTACACTCTTTTTCAGATTGAATCTGAATGCAGAAATCAAAGAACACTGAATGAGTCTCATCCTTGTGTTTCAAGAATTTTACCCATGTCCAGCGGCTATAATCATCAACGATGACTAATCCATATTTCTTCCCTCTGACAGATGCTGTTTTGACAGGGCCAAACAGATCAATGTGCAAGAGTTCTAATGGCCTTGAGGTAGAAACAACATTCTTGGACTTGAATGCAGGTTTGGAGAACTTGCCCTTCTGACATGCTTCACAAAGAGCATCTGATTTGAATTTCAGATTAGGGAGTCCTCTGACCAGATCCAGTTTGTTAATCTGAGAAATCTTTCTCAAACTAGCATGACCTAATCTTCTGTGCCAGACCCACTGCTCTTCAGAAACAGACATAAGACAAGTCACCTTCTGACTCATAAGATCTTGCAGATCTGTCTTATAAATGTTGTTCTTCCTCTTGCGAGTAAATAGGATTGAGCCATCCTTCTGATTTACAGCCTTGCAAGACTTTTGATTAAAGACTATATCATAACCATTGTCACTCAATTGACTGATAGATAAGAGGTTATGTGTTAATCCTTCTACAAGAAGTACATTTGAAATGGAAGGAGAGTTACCAGACTTTATGGTTCCAGAGCCAATTATCTTGCCCTTCTGATCTCCTCCAAACTTGACTTCTCCTCCAGATTTAAGCACCAGGTCTTGGAACATAGACCTTCTTCCTGTCATGTGTCGTGAGCATCCAGAGTCCAGGTACCATGACATGTTGTGCTTTGTCCTTTTTGCAGCCAAGGATATCTGCAATAGGAATGATCTTATCCTTAGGTACCCACATTTTCTTGGGTCCTTTTTTGTTAGATTTTCTCAAGTTCTGATTGAACTTGGGTTTAACATTGTAAGCAATAGGAGAAATAGCATGATAATTCTTAATGTGAGTTTCATGATATTTCCTAGGTTGTGTCACATGCTTCTTAGTGTGTGTAACAGTGTTAAACTTCTGTGCATGTGATGTGTGCCTAATATCATGTGAGTGGCCATACTTGAACTCATCATACAATGGCTTGTATGTGATTTTCATCTTATCAACAGGTTCAAGTTTGTATGGGGTTTCACCCTCATAACCAATGCCTACTCTATTATTTCCAGACACAGCATATATCATAGAAGCAAGTTGACTTATGCCTATGCTTCTAGATAAGAATTTTCTGAAGCTCAAGTCATATTCTTTCAGAATATGATTCATGCTAGGAATGGCCTTTTCTGTTTCAGAAGAAGATCCACTGTTTTTGGATAAATTTAAAACTTTTTCCTTCAGTTCAGAATTTTCCAATTCCAGCTTCTTAGTTTCAAATTCAAATTGCTTCTTCAGCTTTTTGTATTTGATACTAAGATGGGCTTTGAGTTCCAGAAGTTCTGTTAGACTGGAAACTAACTCTTTTCTAGATAGTTCAGAAAATACCTCTTCAGAATCTGATTCTGATGTAGATTCTGATCCGTCATCTTTTGTCGCCATCAGCGCACAGTTGGCCTGCTCATCTTCAGAGTCTGAGTCATCTTCTGATTCATCCCAGGTTGCCATAAGACCTTTCTTCTTATGAAACTTCTTTTTGGGATTTTCTTTCTGAAGTTTCGGACACTCATTCTTGTAATGTCCAGGCTCATTGCACTCATAGCAGACAGCCTTCTTCTTGTCAGATCTTCTATCATCAGAAGATTCTCCACGTTCAAATTTCTTTGAACTTCTGACGCCTCTGAACTTCCTATGCTTGTTCTTCCAGAGTTGATTTAGCCTTCTGGAGATCAAGGACAGTTCATCTTCTTCTTCAGATTCTGATTCTTCAGGATCTTCTTCTTTAGCCTGACAAGCGTTAGTGCATTTCTTGATATTAGATTTTAATGCAATAGACTTAACTTTCTTTTGAGGCTCGTTTGCGTCCAGCTCAATTTCATGGCTTCTCAAGGCACTGATAAGCTCTTCCAAAGAAACTTCATTCAGATTCTTTGCAATCTTGAATGCAGTTACCATTGGGCCCCATCTTCTGGGCAAACTTCTGATGATCTTCTTTACATGATCAGCCTTGGTGTAGCCTTTGTCAAGAACTCTCAATCCAGCAGTCAAAGTTTGAAATCTTGAAAACATCTTTTCAATGTCTTCATCATCCTCCATCTTGAAGGCTTCATACTTCTGGATTAAAGCTAGAGCTTTAGTCTCCTTGACTTGAGCATTTCCTTCATGAGTCATTTTCAAGGACTCATATATGTCATAGGCCGTTTCCCTGTTAGATATCTTCTCATACTCAGCATGAGAGATAGCATTCAGCAAAACAGTTCTGCATTTATGATGATTCCTGAAAAGCTTTTTCTGATCATCACTCATTTCTTGCCTTGTCAGCTTTACGCCTCTGGCATTTACTGGATGTTTGTAACCAAACATCAGAAGATCCCATAGATCACCATCTAGACCAAGAAAGTAACTTTCCAGTTTATCTTTCCAGTATTCAAAGTTTTCACCATCAAATACTGGTGGTCTAGTATAACCATTGTTTCCATTGTGTTGCTCAGCAGAGCCCGATGTAGATGGAGTTGGATTTGCTTGAGATTCACCAGCCATCTTTTAATGAAGCGTTTTTCTCTTCCTGAATCTTTTCTAAACACGGTTAAGTGCTTGCACCTTAGAACCGGCGCTCTGATGCCAATTGAAGGATAGAAAAACACTTAGAAGGGGGGGGTTTGAATAAGTGTAGCTTTAAAACTTGACAGATAAAAATAAATTGCACAGTTATTTTTATCCTGGTTCATTGTTAACTAAACTACTCCAGTCCACCCCCGCAGAGATGATTTACCTCAACTGAGGATTTAATCCACTAATCGCACGGATTACAATGGTTTTCCACTTAGTCCGCAACTAAGTCTTCTAGAGTATCCTGATCACAACCTGATCACTCCAGGAACAACTGCTTAGACACAAGCTAAGACTTTCTTAGAGTATCCTGACCACCACGCGATCACTCTAATTACAACTGCTTAGACACAAGCTAAGACTTCCTAGAGTATTCTGATCAACACGATCACTCTAGTTACTTACAACTTAATGTAATCTTTCTAAGAGTATTACAAATGCTTCTTAAAAGCTATAATCACAAACTGTGATATTTCTCTTAACGTTTAAGCTTAATCTCACTAATATATTACAAAAGCAATGTAGTGAGCTTTGATGAAGATGAAGATTCTGAGTTTTGATTTGAACAGAGTTTCAGCAAGTTGATATGAGTTGTTTTGGTGCAGAATCGTTAACCTTGCTTCTCATCAGAACTTCATATTTATAGGCGTTTGAGAAGATGACCGTTGAGTGCATTTAATGCTTTGCGTGTTCCGTACAGCATCGCATTTAATGTTATACGCTTTTGTCAACTACCTCGAGCCTTGTTCACGCTGTGTCTACTGACGTTGCCTTTAATAGCTTCTAACGTTCCTTTTGTCAGTCAGCGTAGCCTGCCACTTGTACTTTCTTCTGATCTGATGTTTGTGAATACAACGTTTGAATATCATCAGAGTCAAACAGCTTGGTGCATAGCATCTTATGATCTTCTGACCTTGAAGTGCTTCTGAGCGTGATACCATCAGAACTTCAGTGCTTCTGATCTCTTGTTCTTCTGATGCTTCCATAGACCCATGTTCTGATTCTGCTTCGACCATCTTCTGATGTCTTGCCAGACCATGTTCTGATGTTGCATGCTGAACTATTTGAGACAAAGCTTCTGAGCGCTGATTTATGCATACTCTTTATATATTTCCTGAAAAGGAAATTGCATTGGATTAGAGTACCATATTATCTTAAGCAAAATTCATATTATTGTTATCATCAAAACTAAGATAATTGATCAGAACAAATCTTGTTCTAACAGAATATCTAAAAATCACCTTTGAAAATAATTTCATTCCTAAGCCGCCAAATTTATCAAGTTACCGCAAACCATAAAATACATTTGAGTATTTTCTTAATCTTTCCAATCAGAAAAGATTTGAAAACTTTGAAGGAGTCCAAAATCGTGAGCATGGTAGGAGGCTGGACTCCCATCCAAGCAAACAAAACCCGTAAATAATCTAGTAAGCCTTTTTTCCAAAGTTGAAAGCGAGTAGGCAAATGATCTAGGAGCAATCTCTAGCCGAAAAAATAGACATATGAAGGAATAGGAGCCTTCCAAATTTTGCCTTGTCTGGTCCGAAGACTTCGTACGCTTCTCATATAGATCATCATACAAGAACGCATTGAATACCAGATGCTTTGCCACTGTAGGACTTCTGCTAACTTTTACCTTTCTTCTTGTCGAACTTACCATCATTTCGCAAGAATTTTTCCTTAACGGCAGGGACTACCTTCCATATAAGAGAGTTTCTTTGAAATGAGCACGTGTTTGAGGCAAAACGCACAACAGTAACAACGCGTGATCTTCACATTAATATTTTCAAGATCAAGAATCAGCTTGTTGGACATATACAACTACTCAGCCAACATTTTATCTTTAATCATCTTGAATGAATACAAAGCTTACTTCAGGTAGAGTCGGTTTACCAGCGATTTTGGTCCTGTATAAACTTTCAAGTTTCACCCATAATCCTAATGTCGTCGTCTCCTTTGATACCCCTCGAAGAACCTTATCACCATGGCTCAACAAAATTGCGTCGTGGGCTTTCTCTATCATGACTGTCTCTATTTTTTTCGTTAAAGCAACATCCATAGTCACCGCACCAATTTATTGCAAAAAGGATGCCTCTAACAGAGTATAATAGAGAACACAATGAAAAACAAAGATGATAAACAAGAAGAACAACAAGGTTTGGTTATAACTGTTATTATTTACTTTCTCTTTGAAACAAGATTACAAGAATAACAAATAATCCTCTCAACCTAAATTAGGATTTACAATATGCAATGATGAGAGACTAGTAAGTTATTTATAATAAACCTAACATACTAAACTAATTGGCTTTTTCACAAATACACATTACAAGTCAATTTAGGGTACAAGTTAACTTAAACAATTGAACATAACAAACAGACCCAATTTGAAATACTAACAACCCTAACATTTTGACACCCACATACTAGAACACATTTCACCACAGTATGTAGGTCTTCGACACATTTTCTATCAAAACAAGAAGCTACTCTTTGACCCACTGGAGTTCGATCCAATTATCACAATATATATATATATATATATATATATATATATATATATATATAAAATATTTAATTTGTAGTTTTTTTAACAATAAATTTTTAATACTTTTTATTAGTTTATATAATATATTACATTAAACCTAATATTTACTGCATTTTTATATATTATTTAAAATAAATTATAATTTGTTATTTGGATATTAGAAATAAATTAAAATAAATCATGTTAAATTTATTCTTAAAATAAGTGTATTATGCGGAAATCAAAACATAAAAAGAAATCTATTATTCTGCTACTTATATTAATCACTAAACAAAAATTAAAAAGGATAATAACACAACCATAACACCTATAACACTTGTACTAACACACAACCAATCACATTTTTTTTATTAATTAAAAATTAAAATTAAAATTATTTCTCTCATCTTTTATCTCAACCACTCCATAATGTCAATTAAAAACGAAATTAAAATTTAAATAAATTTATATTTTCTCTTTTTTCATTAATTGTTCTTAAAAATATGGATTTAAATTCGTATCCATGCGAGTATTTCTCAATTAAAAACACAACTTTTTAAATATAACTCTTAATTAAATTAAATAACATATTTTATTGTATGTTTTTGAAGTACAATGGACTCTTCTTCTTTCAATACAAATTTAATGAAACGAATATTCTATACATTTGCTTTGGAAATATACTAATTTGACTTGAAAACAAAATAAAACAAGTGGTTAAATACACAATTATACATACTTATGTGAATATAATTAAAATTTATCATGTTATTAGGTGATATATTTTTTAGCCAATCTAGGTAAAGAAGTCTCCCCCAAAAATAAAATCCATCATTCCATTTTGCCACCGTCACCGCTATAACCCCTTGAACCACTGAATCAATCGCAGCAAACCATAGCGAGAAAGAGATAATTCGTCTGTTTATGTTATTTTTCAGTCTCTCAACCGGGAGATTAATCGAATGGTTCATATTCAATGCTGTACCATGAAGGAGAGTCAGCATTGTAACAGTGGATCCGCATTTCCGCATCCGTCACGCTCATGAGAATGAAATCAGATCCTTAACCTCTTCATTCACTCTCCCAACCCGTCGTTAATTCCTCTCTCTTCACTCCTCGTATCGTGTCTCTCTCTTTTACACTTCAAAATCAAACATATAACCATGTCGTCCTCGTTTTTATCGAAGGATCAACATCAACTAATGGAGACAATTCTTGTTCAATTGTTAAGGTTGTCTTGGATCGCTGCCACCTTGCCTATTCTCATCGCTTCCATTCCCATTCCCAAACTCAACTTCCTACGCCAAATCCTGTTGCTGTTCGCTAAGAGGGGAAAAATCATGCACCCCTCTTCTTCTTCCCAAGTAACAACAACCCTTTTCGTTTTTATCCATTTGATGCATAAATTTATCATCTTTTTACCAATGGGTATCTAGTTCTACTAAAAATATTTGATGGGTCGAATGAAAGTTGTTGTTTTTTTTATTGCAGAAATTTACTGTTCCTCAGAGATTCTTCTTGCATTTCTATGTTGTGGCTTCAATATGGACAATGTTTCTGCTTGTTGCAACTTGGGTGTATGCTTATAGAATGGTGCCGCTTGTTGTGGAGCCGTTGTCTTTTCCTACTTTAACTAGTTTTTTGACTGGTGGTTCAACTATTAGAACTTGTTCTGCTGAATTGAGGAATGGTTATGTTGCTTGGCAAGGTGTTTTTATGCTTTTGTTGATGGAAGCTCATGTTCTTCGACGCCTTTTTGAAAGTATATATGTGTTTAATTATAGCCCGTCTGCTCGGATGCATATCGTTGGCTATTTCACTGGATTGTTGTGAGTTTCTTCTTAATCCTTTCTTAAACTACTTGACTCAACTATATGAGGATAAGCATGTTAAGGGGTTGGACTTGAAACAACTAGTTATAATTGTACGATCATCAGAGTTGTCTCAAATTTTTAGAGACCCTGTGTAGATTAGTTGCAGTTTAACTATGATAAAAACAAATAGAGACCCTACTTAATTATGGTTTAACCGTGACAGACATTTTATGATACCTTATTTAGCTAAGATTTAACTATTACAAATTTTGGATCCTGTGCAGTAACCCGTCTTGCACGCCTTCAAAGACGGCTCTGACAGTCATATATCTGTGTTCTTAGATGACCATATCAGAGCGAATCTTGATTCTAGTGTTTCATCTACTTGCACTCATTAGTTTTATTTTGTCAATGGTTATGTTACTCCAGGAAATACTAAAATGGAGATAATTTATTTGTTTTCTTTTTTGAAGCTAGTTTCTACATAGCAGCACCGTTATCGCTGTGCGGTGATTCTGCATTGGAAGTTTTTGATTGCTTAGCAAATCTAGTGACTGAGTTCATTGTTAGAGGCAAGAATCAGATGCCACTGCCAGAGATAGACTTCTGGCTAGTTTTAAATCCCCTGACCAGGCTTGGGTGGAAGCATTGGGTTGCTGCAGCTGTTTTCTCGTGGGGATGGATTCATCAATACCGGTGCCATAAGATTCTTGTATGTATCATCTTCTTGATTGAGATATAAATATTTGTTTTGCAAAACATGGATATCAATCAAATACTTTGTGCATGTCTGAGTTGGATACTTTTGCCAGGGTTCTCTACGCGATTCAAGACACGCAGATGAATATGTAATTCCTCACGGTGATTGGTTTGAAATTGTTTCCTCTCCGCACTATCTCGCCGAAATTGTAACGCTCTTTTTCTGTCTCTATTACTTATACAGTTATACTGCAACGACTCATCTTGCTAAGCCTAATACAAAATATTTGATGATTATGAAGGTAATTTACGCCAGTTTTGTGGTTGCTACTGGTGGATCCAATCTAACAATCTGGTTACTTTTTGCTTTTGTGGTAATATTTCTCCACCAGATTTAGCATGGTTTTAATGTTTTGAACAAAATTCTATTTGATTTTGACTTGCTTTTCACATATTTGTTTTTGTTGGTTACAGGTGGCAAATCTGGCATTTGCAGCAGTAGAAACACATAGCTGGTATCGTCGAAAATTTGAAGATTATCCAAGCCGTCGGTTTGCTATTATTCCATTTATCCTCTGAGATTGTAAGGCAAAGTGTAATTATCTCAAAATATGACAGTAAATAACTTTATCTACTCAAGATGTACATATTTAGATGAAAATGTTTTTATTATTTACAAAAAAAAATTATTTATCATATGAGCAAAGAGTCCATTAGTTACATTCAAGTTGTTTCACAGTTATTTTGAGTTTTTGAATAGTTCTTTTTGGGTGTAAAAGATCAAACACTTGGACTCTGGAGTGTTGTAAATTGTAATAAGTTTGATAAAATGGCAGGGCATAATGCTAAAGTCGATTGTTTACATGCCTTTAGAATAGTTTATTTGACTTAATAAGAGTTTGGACGAATTTAAAATTGGTTATGGCATATTTAGTTTACAAATTGTTATAAACTTGTTTCAATAAGATCTTTAAGATTGTTTATAAAAGTAGCTCACCAATTATATCGAAATAACTTAACCTTAATTAATCTTTTATTACAAAAATAATTCATAAATGTTATTAAACTATTTATTCAAACATTTTTTACTGAGACTAGTAATCACCAGTATTGACTATTGAGGATTTCAAGTTCATGTTTTTCTTTTAGTTGAACTTTTAATAAGGCATATGATAATTAGGGATGTGCATCGTACAAAAACCAAACCAAACTAATTCAAATGTATGGTTTGTTTCAGTTTCAGTTTAGTTAAGGTTCAAAATTAGTTTATAAACAAGAACCTGTTAATTTGTATGAACTATTTTTGAAATTGGTTTTTAGTTTGAATTGGTTTTTGTTAATCCATTTTGGTCAAATTTAATTTTGTCACCTTCTCGCACCACTCATTCATTGCCATCCTCAACCTCCATGACGCAGAACTAAATTTATCAAATTGGTCTGACTTATGGTTTTTCGTTCGACTTTGTTTTGCTTCAAACTGTTCTTCAGATCTGAGTTTCATCGCCTTCAAACAAATCATTTTATGATTTATTCTTCTTCGTTCTGCGTTTTGAGATTCGATTTAGGATCTGAGTTTTATCTATCAAACTCATCGGCTTCAAACAAATCATTTCATGATTTCAGTTGAACTTTCATTTATACTTTACAGAAAGCAATGAACTAAAAAAATATGACAAGATTTATTGTATTCTTCTGCAGGACTTCAAGTTTGACAATATGTACTCTAGACTAAAAATCAATTTTATACTTCCGCAGAACCTCAATTTTCACAGTATATACTCTAGACTAAAAATCAAGTTTCAATCTACAAAAGTTAATATCTACTTCCATATTTCAAAAACTTATAAACTAAACTGTAGTATGGATGAACATAGACATGAAGCGAGTAAAGAAATGGATAAGTATATTAAGTAACAAAATATTCTAGATTTTCTCTCATTTAGTCCAATTTTTTTCATAAGAGTGGTAGATAATTCTACATTCGTTACCAAGCATAGTTCATTAAATCAACTAAAATGGAGGACCCAAAAGATTAGAATATGCCAAATCAAAATGTCAATACAAGTGTCAAAGTTGAACGGCCATGATGTTTTCTTGAATATTTGAGGTCCGTGATACATGCTTAGAAAAGAAGAACATTCTCAAGCGTAAAGGTCTATGCCCCAGAACTTGGCCGGTTGATTAGTTCGATATTTCTTGTCCATATTACTGATGAGATCTGCGTCCTCTTTAGACAACTCAAAATCAAATACCTGGAAGTTCTCTTTCAATCTATCCAGTTTCGATGTTTTAGGAATGACAACAGTGTTCCTTTGAATTCCCCAGCGAAGAGCAATCTGGGCAGCAGTCTTTTTGTATTTTTCAGCCAGACCCTAAAATCAAATTTGCAACACAAAGACAACACTCAAATTAGTTTCATTTACAACGGGTGGAAGATAAGATGATAGGCTGCAAATCTGTGTTGAAACTTATTATTGATAACTCACTTTGAGAACTTGGTCATCCAAACATGAGACTGTACCAAACCATTCTGTGTTAGCTGCAGCACCTCCCAGTGGAGTGTGGGCTGTTACACAAATTCCATGCTTCTGACAAAATTTAACTAGAGATTCACGCTGGAAGTATGGATGAGTTTCGATTTGATTCACAGCAGGCTTTATCTTGGAGTATGCTAAACAATCTCTAGTCAGAAAGATATCATAGTTGCTGCAAATAGTTTTTCGTCAGATTGTAATTTCAATAAATAGAATCAAACAATTCTCAAGTCAATACTAGATCACAAAAGTTATGCATATCCAACAATACATTTCCTTTTTCGTTAGATTAGACTAACAATCACCAATGACAATCAAGTTTTATCAAATTAGGGGTAGGCAGTAATTCTAAAGCATCTACTAGAGGGGATAAGGAAGATTGCTTGCAACACAAAATTAGACCTGATCCCTATGCTGCGAACCAAGCCCGTTGAAACAAGACCTTCCATTGCATGCCATGTAGTTTCCAGGGATATGGTTGTATCAATATCCAGGACACCATCTTCACCCAAAGCACTATCAGTAGTACCAACCCCTGCACGTGTGAGAAATGCGACAAAATCGTTACTATTATAGAACACATATATGAGTGTTTTAGATCACTTGTAAATTTCATAGTTATCCATAGTGGCCAATAACAAAAATTGTTAGCGCAACATCGGGGGAGGATCGAGTTCGGGAGCATTGTTAATTCCGGGACATTCCTTTGAGCAACACACCTTTGTGGGAGAGACACCACTTCTCCACCTAAAACCTTAAGGTGATAGGTGAGTGAGTTCTCCCACTTATATATGCTCAAGTCACCACACACATTTCCAATGTGGGACTATTATCCACACTCACACTTGATTCTCAACAAAAATAACAAAAGGAAAAATGTAATGGAAGCATAAGAAACTAAACATACCAGTGTGCCTTGTGGCTACCGGAAAGTGAACAAGATATAAATCGAGATAATCTAACTGAAGCTTCTTAAGACTATCCTTACAAGCCTCAACAACGTGTCCATGATCAGAGTTCCATAGCTGAAATCAAATTCAAATGCCAAATACCATTAATTAACTAACTTATAATAATCAAACACTAATTATCAGACTCAGAACAACAGATCACCATCACTAAACAATAAATGTAATAACAAACATTATTTACAGTGAAAATTAACCTTGGTGGTAATGAAAAGATCTTCCCTCTTCACAAGTCCAGTGTCAAAAGCTTCTTTAAGCGCTTCTCCAACTTCAGTTTCGTTCTTGTAATCGGCTACAACACATTCAAATCTCGTCGGTTAGATAAAAACCACAGTTAGTTTCCAAATTTGAAGGAGTAAATAAAAAAAGAAAAATTACCAGCACAATCGAAATGACGATAACCGATTTTGATTGAATTGATAATAAGATCTTTGATTTCTTGTCCTTGCATTCGCCAAACTCCAAGTCCGATTATTGGCATCTTGAAGCCATTGTTCAGTGTTATCGCCATTTCCCCCTCTTCCTCTCACGTCTGAAACTCCATTATTGACCACGCTCTCTCGTTTATATATATGGGCCTCCATTATTGGGTCACTATTTTTTGAATAGCCCAAGCCCAATTGATAAAACCGGGTGTAAAAATTGCTTGAAACAGAACCAGCAAAGAAAGGCCACAATCAGAATTCGGAAGTAGTAATATCATAGCAATAGATGCGGGGAATACTCATTCCATCCTATGGGATGGTTTCCGCAACTGTGAAAAGTCACAAATATCCTTAAAATTTAAAGAGACATTTTTAGAAGTATCCTTTTCACACTCCAGTCCATTCAAATTGCTGAAAAACTCTTATTTTATTAAAATTTAGTTTGGAAATATAATTCTATTGAGTTCGAAGATGTATATCCTTAACTACCATTAATTCAATATTCTATAGGATGTCATACCCTATCATGATACCAGACACTTTTGGAAGACCACCCACGTCATCCAACCAAGAGGTACTTACGATTCAGAACGACCACATCGATGATAGTGGTCTGTTGGCGTGTTGTAGAGATGTGTAGAGCAAGCATATAGTCAAAACTCTTTGAGGTTGAGAGTGTCCAGCTAACCCTCGTGGAAAACATGGTTGCATACTTACACAATGTCGTGCAGTACAAGCAGAGGAGGAGTCAAGGGGTTAGACATACCCAATAGTTAGTTTATGTTTGGATGTATTAATTAATTTTTTGTATTTTCGTATAAGTGTTATGTATGATGATGACTTTTTGGATTAATGTATGACTTTTTGCTTTCATTTAACTTTAATATAACTTATATGATTTTTATTCAAATATTATAAACAGGAAAGATTATAGTTGATACTTATATAGCTCTCATCGTTTCTCTCTTTTTATTCTTCACTCTTAGGGGTGGTTTTTGGCCATTTTGGCTAGAAATCACCCCTCAACACGGTATTTTTTTCTCTTTTTATTTAAATAAGTGGTTATCCATACATATTTGCTTCTTGTTTTGTGTGTTTTTAAGTTTTCATCGTCTTGTACGGTGTCTGTTGGTTTTCCCATCTTAGTACGGTGTTTGTTGGTTCAAATTGACACATTCACTTCAAATCATTGCAGATCTGAGGAAGACTTAGGCGTCAATGTTGCAGAACCAGAAGTATGAATATTCTGGTGACTTTTATTTTGTCATATTTGTAGGCACTTTCATGTTGTCGTTGCATGCTATTAACTTAGGTGCTGCGAGATTGTTTGCAGATTCACCTTTTTCAGTTTTTAGCGAACTTGAATTTGTAATGATGATGTATTTTTAATTTGAATTAATGAATATCTTTTTAGTCAAAAAAAAAACTTTAATATAACTTCATTTTACTTTGATTTTACTTGATTTTATTTTAATATAAGTTAGCCTAGACAATTATGATGTTGGGACAATGGTGATTCTCTGAAATGACTCAGGAGAGTTTCTGAAGAAGATGTATCTCCGAAATAATCCATCATTATAATTAACACACTTCCAACACATTATTTGATTGAAACATCTCTGGATACACCCAAATAATATATAGAGATGCATCTTCGAATCATATTTTATTTAAAATGAAATAGATCTCAGAATAACACAATTTCATGTGATTTTAGTATATTTAGAGATACATCTCTGAACAGTTAAAAAATGATTTTGAATTTTCAAGGATGTGGTATAACCCAAACTTTAAAATTGAAATAAATTGTAAGCCTAAAAATAGTTGAATTTTGAAAACCAATCTCGTTTAAAACTCAAAGTTTGCAAAAATAAGATAATCATATAATTCCTATTAGCGAGATCTTGTTTGAATAAAAATTAAGAAATAAATTTTAAAATGTAGTAACCATAGCCCTTCTGTTGCTGAGTGATTAGACCTATGATGCCTTTTAGAATATTTTATTTAAGTTTACAAGTGTTTGGATGAATTTTAAAATATTTTACGGCATATTCAAATTATTTCAATAAGCTTTTTAAGATTGTTTATAAAAAGTTCTCACAAATTAATCAAGAAAATCTAAAAAAGCTTATAGTAATTACTTTCATGTATTTCAAATTATGGATGCCCAGAAGATTAAAATATGCCAAATCAGAATGTCATTACAAATTTACATGTCTCAAAGTTGAATAGTGGTGAATGTTTTCTTGCATATTTAGGAACCATGAGACATGCTTAGAGAGGAAGAACATTCTCAAGCATAGGGATCCATTCCCCAGGCCTTGGCCGGTTGATTAGTTCGATATTTCTTCTCCATATCACTGATGAGATCCTCGTCCTCTATACTATAGACAGCTCAAAATCAAATACCTGGAAATTCTCTTTCAATCTCTCTGGTTTGGAAGATTTAGGAATGACAACAATGTTCCTTTGAATGCCCCAGCGAAGAGCAATCTGAGCAGCAGACTTTTTGTGTTTTTCAGCCAGACCCTGAATCAAATTGGCAACACAAAGACAAACACTCAAATTAGTTACATTTCTGATTTTGGATAAACAATCTGTGTTGAAACTTATTATTGACAACTTACTTTGAGAACTTGATCATCCAAACATGAAATTGTACCAAACCGTTCCGTGTTAGCTGCAGCACCTCCCAGTGGAGTGTGGGCTGTTACACAAATTCCATGTTTTTGACAAAATTTGACAAGAGAGTCACGCTGGAAGTATGGATGAGTTTCGATTTGATTCACAGCAGGTTTTATCTTGGAGTATGCTAAACAATCTCTCGTCAGAAATATATCATAGTTGCTGCAAAGAGATTGTTGTGGTCATGCATATGAGTCAAAATAGACTGAATTTTTAATTTGACATATCATTTTTAAAAAGTCTATTTGATCTATTAACCTATTTAAAAATTTATTTTATAAATCAAACATCCTCTTTAAAATTTATTATACATGCTTATTGAAACTTTTATTTAATTTTTTTTTATTTTGTTCTTCCTTTTGAATATATATTTGGTTTATTTTTTTATATACTTTTTAAAATCTTACAAAAATTAAATATGTACATTTAGTTAAAAAGATGCATTTTTTAATACTATATTATTTTTAAATCATCAAACATAATTATTTAGAATTTTCATATATCTTTTAAAATTTTATAAAAAAAAAAAATTACAGAGAGGTGATCAAGAACGAAATTTTTGATAGTTTTGCAAAAAATTTGATAACATATCATTGATATCAAAATTTCCGAAGGTTATTATAAATTTTTGGTATAATTTTTTGAAAAAACTAGTAATAATAACAAACCCGTGCCCACGTATTTATATAATATATTTATTTTAAATTAAAATTAAATTTTGACTTAAATTTTTTGTATTATAAATAGCATTATCGTATATAAAAATATTTAGATCAATATGTTTAAGTAACATTTAGAAAAATATTTGGATAAATAGTAAATTTTTGTATATAAAAATATTTAAATTAATAATAAAATTTTTTTTCGTATTCCATTTTTAAATCACAGATATCATTTTTTATATATAAAAATATTTATATCATTAATAAAATCTTCTCATACACAAATATTATTTATGTTTAGGTATCGTTTACAAAAATATCTGAATCAATTGTAAATTTTCGTATATACAAATATTTAGATCAATAATAGTTTTTTTTCGTATACGTTTTTTGAATAAATCTTTTTAGATCATAAATACCATTTTTCATATATAAAAATATAGGCTTAATTATAATTTTAGTCCCCCTATTTTTTCTTTTTCTTGATTTTGATCCATCTATTTTAAAAACCACTATTTTAGTCCCTTTTTAAATTTTCTGTGTAATTTTTGTTCCTCTACTTTATTTTTTTCTGCAAAATTAGTTCCTATTTTTGTCTATTTTTCAACTAAAAATTCTAAAGGGGATCAAAATCATGGTTTTAAAAATGGGGGAATTAAAAATCGAAAAAAAGACAAAATAAGGAGACCAAAATTACAATTAAGTCAAAAATATTTAGATCATTAATAAATTTTTTCGATAATCAAATATTATTTATGTTTAGGTATCGTTTACATAAAAATATTTAGATCAATAATATTTTTTTCCATATACATTTTTTGATTAAAAAAAATTGGATCATAAAAATCATTTTTCGTATATAAAAATATTTAGATCAATAGTAGATTCTTTCCCGTACACAAAAATGATTATTTTTAGGTATCATTTCCAAAAATATCTGAATCAATATAATTTGATACTAATAGAATTTGACTATAAATAATAGTAGTATGTTACAATTGAATAATTAATACTTTTTTAATATATATATATATATATATATATATATATATATATATATATATATATATATATATATATATATATATATATATATATATATATTTGTGAAATGACATCAATAACAAATAATTTTTCTAATATTTAATTGTGCAAACATTACTTTAATTGTATAAACTTCATTAATGACTAGGGGTGGCAAAGCGGGCAGCACGCCCCGTCCCGTTATATGCCCGCCAAAAAAAGAGCAGGGCGGACATGCACACAAATTGAAATGGATATAAAAACTTAGCCCGCCACGCCAATGTGACGTGTTGGCGGACTTGCTTGCTTATTTTTTTATTAATTATTATTTTATTTTATTTTAATAAATTTTTTACATTTAATTAAATTTTTCACATAGTTTTTAGAACAATTTTTTAATAAGCATTTTTAAACAAATTTTACTTAAAAATATTGCATATATTCACAAATAAATGTATAAAATAAAACCATCAAGAATTAAAATTAGTAGAATTAACTTAAAAAATAGTGGATTTTGACGGAGCGGCGGGTTTTGGCGGGCGACGAGCTTTGATGGGGCGAGCTATGGCGAATGGCGGGTTTTGGCGGGACGGACTATGGCGGACGACAGACCTAAAATGTCAACACAACCTGGTATTGTTTTGCGGGTGCGCGGAGCAGCCCGGCGGGCCACGGCCCGTTTTGCCACCCCTATTAATGACATATATTAATATAATAATAATATGAGTCATATAAATTAAAGTTAATGATAAGTGACACACATTTTTATATTGTATCCAATAACACACATTTTCAAGTATATTTTTAAACTCATTTTAATTGAAATATATATTTTTTAAATTTAAATTATTATTATTTTCTTAAAAAATATTGTATCTTAAAATAAAAATTATTTCAAATTATATTTCTTCGTTATTAATATTCAATTACTAAAATTAATTTTTAAAAATTAAATACTATTTTAAATATAAATTAACAATCTTTTAAAATGATCATAATAATTTTTTTATTAAATAATAATTTATTGAAATATTTTGGTTAATAATTTATTAGAAAAATAATAATAATAATAATAATAAAGTAATAAAAAGTGAAAAGTGAGTTGGAAAGTAATAAAGTAATAATTAATTTAGACTAATATAACAAAAGAGTATTTTTGTGATTTTCATAACAACAATTTTTCTTATATTATAGATAAATAAAATTTTTTTTATGTTATCAAAAATTTTAAAATATACTAAAATTTCCTGTAATTTATTGAAAATTTCAAATTTTTTGTAGTATAAAATTGTATTAATTTTTTTCGGAAATGCACTATCAGATATTTCGAAAAATCTAGCAAAATTTTTAAAATTTCAATAATTTTTTTCAGAATTTTTCAATCAACACAAATAAAAATTTCAAAAAAAGTAATTTGTAGGGATATAAGAGTAATAACAACATTATTGGAGGTGTCAAGGTATAAGTGTAAGGTGTTAGAATAATTTCTCCTATTATTAGGCCACTACTATTGAAAAGCCCAAGCCCAATTAACAAAACCGGGTTATAATCTGGTTCGGGTTATAATATCTATGTATCCGAGGTATACGGGTACTCGAAGATGTAATAATGAAATGTATTACTAACTAACTATAAATAAAGGCAAACAATCATCCACGTTCACTAATCATTTTTCTCTACGGCAATTGAGATCGCAAATCGGAACTTCTCTCTCTGAGAAAATCGTAAAACCGTTTATCTTAGATCGGATCTATTCGACGTCGTTTCAGTAGGAATGGCTCCTTTCAGCGGCGACGAAACGGCACCGTTTTTTGGCTTCCTTGGAGCCGCAGCTGCTCTCGTCTTCTCATGTAATTCTATCC
The DNA here is from genome assembly GCF_029867415.1 of Vicia villosa. NCBI lineage: Eukaryota > Viridiplantae > Streptophyta > Magnoliopsida > Fabales > Fabaceae > Vicia > Vicia villosa. The sequence continues at coordinate 116,533,331 of NC_081184.1, read as the reverse complement.
CTAATTCCTCAATTAGATCTGTATTTGTCTTTGTTTTTTTTTCTCGATCTCTGTTCAATTACTCGTGTTTTTGCCAAATTTTAATTTTCGATGCGCGAAATTTTGAAATCGTTGATGGATTCAGTTGTTTTTGATGTTTTTTTGTTGATCAATGATTTTGTTGGATTGTGAACATGTAGTGATTTCTCATGATGGTATTTTATATGGATCTTCGTTGTTTTCGAATTCGAGGATAGTAGAAGTTTATATGTATTGTTTTAGGTTGTTTTCGAATTACTGAATTTTTATAATTGTTATAATTTGTGGAAATGTGAGATTGTTGATTAGCTGTTAGATCTTGATTGATTTGGTTTACTGATGGTTTGAATTGAATTGATGGAGGAAGGTATGGGCGCTGCGTATGGCACAGCAAAGAGTGGTGTGGGAGTGGCTTCAATGGGTGTGATGAGACCGGAGCTGGTGATGAAGTCGATTGTGCCTGTTGTTATGGCTGGTGTTTTGGGTATTTATGGTCTTATTATTGCTGTTATCATCAGTACCGGGATTAACCCAAAGGCTAAGTCTTATTACCTTTTTGATGGTTATGCACATCTCTCCTCTGGTCTTGCTTGTGGCCTTGCTGGACTCTCTGCTGGTATGGCTATTGGGATTGTTGGTGATGCTGGTGTCAGGTATAATTTCTTCTACCTTATTAATTGATATGTGTGATAAGACTTTAAACTAGTTTTCAGATTTTGTCTGATACTAAAATTTTATAATTTCACATTTATTAGTGGACATATGGGTCCTGAATTTTTATTAGAACTGCTTGACTGTTTTCTTTGGGTGTGTTTGGATTGGTGACAGACCAGTATAATAGTGGAATTGAATGAAGTGGGATATCATCTTTTTTTTTCTTCAAATTTTTTACTGAACTATTTCATTCTATTCAACCTTATACTACCAATCTAAACATTACCCCGAGGGAAGTACATATTCACAATCGAGTATTGTATGATCTCAAGATTAATAATTTGGGTAGAAACATGGATCTGGATAGAACATTATGGTGAAAGTTGATCCATGTAGCCGACTTCATTTAGTGGGATAAGGCATGGTTGTTGTTGTTGTTGTTATTTTATAGTATGATCCTTGATGGAATATTTTGTTTTTGAATCATTCTTGATAAATTTCATTCCTTGGTGGAAATTGTTTATTATCATTCATAATAAATTTGTTCCTTTTGCAGAGCCAATGCACAGCAGCCAAAACTTTTCGTTGGAATGATTCTTATCCTTATCTTTGCTGAAGCTCTTGCCCTTTACGGGCTCATTGTTGGTATTATCTTGTCTTCACGTGCTGGCCAGTCTAGAGCCGAATAAGTAAGGAGCTGTGTTGCAAAATATTCTTTGACCCCAAACCTTCTTATTAAGAGGGCGAGGGGTGAATTTTTAGTTGTGCGGTTAGTGATGTTTGGACACCAATTGCAGTATTTAACAAATACTTTGAAAGCAATAGCTCCACCTGCTATGTTATTTGATGGTGTTTGTATAAGTTAGTCTATCTTTGCTTAATAAAGCTTTTTAAGCTTCGTCTCTATTTTTCCTTTTGAAATGTGTCATCTCGGATTATATGAGCCTACTTTGTTTTTGCTGCTACTGAAACTAGTGCGTGTAATGATTTAGTTGCGAATATAACTTGTATGCATTTGTGGATTTTTTTCTTTCATATTGGATGCAGGCTTAGTTCTAAATGCTGCTGCTTAGACAGTAGTACAATTATCTTTTCATAACAGAAGAGCATTTTTGTTAAAATTCATGCTTCTGTGCCATTTGATTATTGAAGTGAGCTGAAAATTTGAAATGAAGCTGACTGAAATTTAAGTTGGCAAGCAAACTTCTGGGTATGAAGGTGCATTGTGCGTTTTAGTTCCCCTGTCTTTAACTTGTCAAGTAACGGAGTAGATTTAAGTGGTTATGTAGTTGCTCCAATATTTGTGTTTTTCTCTTGGTGAAGAGACACAAATGATTTTTCCTTTATCATTAAAAAACAATATTTCCAAACTTTCAATTGACTTTCGTTGAAGAGGAGAAAAGGTAGATGGCATCTGTGACGAGTTGGAAGGACTTGCATAAAGAAATAAAAAGATGATAAATAAATATTTGTGATTAATGTACTTTTAATATTTAAAAAATTAAAACAATATATGTTTAATTTAAATAATTTCTTAAAATTTAAAATTTTAAAACCATCTTCCAAACGTCTGTAAAACACAAATTATTTGAGTAAACAACACAAGGGCCATATCAAGGCAATGACAATTGTAAATGCAAGATGCATCACCTTTTAGTAGGCCACCTCCTTGTCAACTTTACAGCCAACTAATTCCTTTATCATATGGACATTGCTTTTTCCATTTTTATTGGTGCTCAAATAGCCTTGTGAAGAACCAAAAATACTTCTAGAATATAGAAGTGTATTTTCGATATGCACTCTATTACACATCTAATTCATTTGTAAGTGAGCCATATTTTTATTTTTGACGAAAAAATAATTTGAAAACCCATCTCTCGTTACTAGCAAAAACAATATAAATCACTTCTCAAGCTTCTATATTTAATTTCATTTTCTACTTCATTCAATTCAAGTGGTTTTTCTACTCCATTCAATTTTGGTTCTCAACATCCATTCAATCTAAGTGATTCAACTTTCTTTTCACATTTAATAAATTTTCAATTCAAAATTTTTATTTTTTCTACACGCGTTAAGAAATATAAACATTAAGCTGTGTAATCTACATAGCTTAATGTTTACTCATCTAGAGGACGCCTTAAAGGATGGAAGACACCAGAGGTTGTCATGCTAGATTTGCATTCCTGGAAAAATTGTATGTACACTACCTAGTTGCGGTACTAAAAGTCGATGGTGATGATTCATAGGTTATGCATCATAGAGAATGTTCATTGAAGTCATGACTGATGTACTTGGTTGACATATCCATCTTTGTGGACAAGAGTTTCTACTACGTCGATGTGGTTTACCTCATATATTTCATCAACTTCGAACACATTCATGAGTATAAATGGGGGTCGCTTGCTTGATTTACCTGTTCGTGAATTTAACTCAAGGTTGTCTTTGGAAGACCAAACAAATGATGACTAGCTGCAAGTTGTTTATGGTAATATATTTGCACCTTTATTATTATTGTACCATTTTCATAACACTTATGCTACACCAATATTAATATTTCTTTTATACCATTTTTTCGACATGGATCCTCCAACAGTTTTCATGCATTTTTGACTAGTCATGTGTTGATGACTACACTGAGGTTTAACTGCGTGCTTGTGCATTCATCCCGCTTAGAGGAAATCACTCGACAAAGTCTTTCAGTGTGTTTCTTGACCGAACTGTAGCATATGATATAAGCTACAAATCGTATGGTGATCACCGTCAGACACGTCCCATTGGATGACATAACCTTCTACTCTGGATGACTGGCTTGTGGGTTACATCTGATGTATCCATATCTTCCTAAGCGAGTCATGCGCCAATTCGGGTAACTACAAGTTGTTGCAAGAGCCCCTTCCGTGTTTGCTCCTCTCATCATGGTTCGCAAAGATGTATATGCGATGTATGATGATTTCTATAATCATATCTGGTACTAGATAAACCATGAGGTGTGGTAGCTCATCGTGAATGGAGCAGTGCATTCAGCTACTTCTAGTATTTAGGAGTGTCACATTCTTACATGACACCAAATGCCCTTGGAGATCCACCTAAGCTATCTTACCAGGAAATATTAGAGGATGAGCAGGCTAGGCCAGATCATGCCATTGATGTGTTACCTGTATGTCATTGTATTATGGATATTGTGCGAGTGGGTATAAGAGAGAGAAGACTTTCTAGAGTGCACTTTTGAAAAGGCTGTTAAAGATGCCATCATATTTGAGGCACAAACGACATTGCAGTACAGGAGGTAGAGATGGAACAAGGAGGTCGATATACCCAGTAGTATTTAATTCTGTTTATATTATGGATTACAAATAATATTATGGTTTTATAGTTTGTCATTTTGACAGTATTATGGATTCCGGTTTGATTCTAATATATATCATTTTAATCTTATTACATCAATATATGGTTTAATTCCTAAAAAAATATTATGATAATATAGATACATGGCCTATTCCATCCGTGTATTTCTTTAAAATTAACAAAATTTACTGCATAAATGGTGATTAGAGAAGTCTATTTCCAAAATCACCGTTTAGGCAGTAAAAAATAATATTTTTTTTTTAAAAATATTGATGCAATAGGCCATGTATAACATGTACACTATCATAATAAATTTGTTATTAATTAAATCATACATGACGTAATAAGATTAAAATGTCATATATTAGAATCAATCAATAATCCATAATAATATCAAATGACAAATTACAAAACCATAATACTATCCGTAAGCCATAATACAAATACAATCAAATTCTACTCAGTACATCAGACCCCCTGTTCCTTCTCTGTCTATTATACTTCAATGTCGTTCATGCCTAAGATAAAATGACACCCATAACGACCATCACAGAAGTGTCTTCAAGAAAGTCCCTCTTCTTTATACTCATTCGCACAATATCTTATACACGACGACATGCAGGTAACACATCAATGACATGATATGCCCTAGCCTCCTCCTCCTATGATATCTCCTAATGAGATGACCTAGATGAATCTTTGTGAGATCTGATGTCATGTAAGAATGTGACACTTTGAAATACTATTGGATGTAGTCGAATGCACTAATCCATTGGCAAGGAGTAGCCACAAATGATGCCTTATCTACAACAATGTAGTCAAGAAACACCTAATTCCCTCTAAGCAGGACAAATGCTCAAGTACGCGGCTGATCCTCAATGTAGTCATCAAATGGCTCAAAACAATTAGGTCAATAAAGTACCTAACAGTGAATGTAATTACCTATATAATAATGTTTCTTACATATGATCTAATGTATCTTTTTCCTAATGCATGAAGAGAAAATCAAATGTGAAAAAAACTTCGATCGAAAAATTTACCAAATGTGTAATTGATGTTGAAACACTTGGATTGAATGAATGTTGAGAAGTATATGACAAACAACTTGGATTGAATGGAGAAGAAAAAACACTTGGATTGATAAAAAATTTAGAGTATTAAAGAAGTGATTTAAGAAGAGATTTTAGGAAGCTTTCCTAGAAATAAGGAAAGGGGAAGGTCTGACACATATTAGACTTAAAACTGTCTGAACATATATTTCCGTATGTTGATACAGAGATGCATTTAAGTACTAATTTTTGATAAACCGAGGGTGTGATTTACTTAAGAATGAATAATGTATGAAATGGCATAGAATGTGTTTAAAATTCTAGGAGAAATTTTTGTTTTTTTACAAGGATTCATTAGTACCACTTAGAAGTTGGAAAAATAATATCCAAATAAAAAAAAAAAGGAGAAATAACGCCAATTTAAAATTATGAAAAAAGTATCATTTTTTAAGAAAAAAATAAAGCTTTAGAAAAAATAAAAGTGAAATGTCCAATAAAACAATGTTGGGTTAGTTTATTTTTTCTTTTTTTTTTTTTAAAATAATTTTTACAGTGTTATAAAATTTTATGTAAAAAAATTTATCAATAAATTTCGGATCTTGCTAACCAGTGCCCTCAGGGCAATGGTTAAACATTATTAAAAAAGAAACTATTTTATAGAAATTTTAATAATTTCAGTTTCCAAGACATTAAATACGCAGATTACCGAGATAAAGTTAATAATTTAAAGTTGGCTTAATTGCACTTTTAGTCCCCCTATTATTCATTTGTTAACTTTTTGGTCTCTCTATTTTAGAATCCGGAAATTTGGTCCCTCAATTTTAATTTTTGGAGGATTTAAGTCCCTGTTCAAATCTGAGTAGAATTTTTGATGACATGGCATACATTTTGATTACGTGTCACATGCCAAGTCACATTATTTATTTATGATATATTTTAATGATTTTGAAAATTACATAATATATTTTTATTTCAGAATAACAAAAATAAGCAAATATTATTTAAGTTTCCTAATTTATTTAAGTGAACCCTAATTGGAATGAGTCAATTTCAGATCCTTGCAAAACATCATCGTCGTTCTTCAAACAATCACCGCTGTTCTTCAGACAACCACCGCCCATTCCAGACAACCATCGTCGTTCTTCAGACAACCATCATCGTTCATCAACTGTCATCAAGCTTCTGCGATTTCGCCCCATTTCGCCTGAACATCATCTTCAATGTCAAATCCAACATATGTATTGAGGTAAGTGGTTTTGCACCATTTTTGTTTTGCTGAATGAGTTGTTTTAAGTTAGGGTACTGTGTTGTGCTATTTTGTTGGTATTATTTCAGCATAAAATTCTGTTGGTGGTCCCAAATTTGTTCGATGAGTATTTTATTACTATGTTCTGTTTGTGGTCCCAACTCTATTTCATGAGTATTTTATTACAAATTTCTTTCTGTGGTCCCAACTCCATGTCCCTAATGGGTATTTATTATACATGTTTTGTGTAGGCCAGCAGTGTCACAAACTGTCAGACTTAGAATACACCAGAAGGGAGAATTTATATACCATCCTGTAAAGTTGTACATAGGTGAAATGGTGACTGAAATGGATTGGGATTGGGACGTTGACTTAATGTCTTATATGGATCTTGAAAGCGTGATTAAAAGTCAAGGATATGGCAACATAAAGTGTCTTTGGTATTGGAATCCCGTATGTTCATTTACTCGAGGCCTTCGACCGTTGAATAATGACCAAGATGTTCTAACCTTTATTGAAGATGTTAAAGGACATAATATTGTCGGTGTTTATGTTGAACACCCAGTTGAAATCTGATTTTGTTGAAACTGATGAAGTGAATGTGGAGGATGTGCAACCTGATAAAGTGAATGTGGAGGCTGATGAAGTAAATGAGGCTGATAAAGTGAAATCGCAGAAGCTTGATGACAGTTGATGAACGACGATGGTTGTCTGAAGAACGACGATGGTTGTCTGGAATGGGCGGTGGTTGTCTGAAGAACGGCGATGATTGTCTGGAATGGGCAGTGATTGTCTGAAGAACGACGATGATGTTTTGCAAGGATCTGAAATTGATTCATTCCAATTAGGGTTCACTTAAATAAATTAGGAAACTTAAATAATATTTGCTTATTTTTGTTATTCTGAAATAAAAATATATTATGTAATTTTCAAAATCATTAAAATATATCAGAAATAAATAATGTGACTTGGCATGTGACACGTAATCAAAATGTATGCCATGTCATCAAAATTTTCACTCAGATTTGAACAGGGACTTAAATCCTCCAAAAATCAAAATTGAGGGACCAAATTTCCGGATTCTAAAATAGAGGGACCAAAAAGTTAACAAATGAATAATATGGGGACTAAAAGTGCAATTAAGCCTTTAAAGTTTTAACCATTGTCCTGAGGCACTGGTTAGCATTTTCCATAAATTTTTCATAAAAGATTTAAATAAAAATTTAATTTGAATAGTTATTCTTAAAATATTATTTTAGATATTTTATTATTCGATTGAATATCAAAAATTCAAAAATCATTTAATTTTAAAACTATTTTAAATAGTTTTTCATAAAAATTATTTTTGCAATTTCGACTATATTTTAATTTTTAAAAATGTATGTATATGTTACATAATGTCAAAATTAATTTTTTAATTTTAAAAAAACAATATAAAAAAATCTGTAATATTTGAAAAACAATTTTATAAACTTTATTTTTGAAAATCCAAAAAAAAGAAAAATCCATTTTTTCTAAGGTAAAGCAAGCAGCACGCAATTCATCTATAGATTCACCTAGTTTTTATAACTACAGTTGAACTGAATTTCAAAACAAGCCTTTTAAAACAAGTGGTGGATATGAAAATAGTGGTTGCCGTGGCTCCAGATTAACCACGAAACCATACAAGAACAATCTTAATCTTAATGGAATACACTACAATACTGTGCATAGCAAAGTAGTAGCTGCTGTTACGAAGTTCCACAAAACTTTGCATAACAAATAATCTGTAATGGAAATCAGTGGACTCACAGCGCTGACTTGGTCTCATACCGTCTGTCCTTCTCTTCACGTTCCTCAACCCCTCTTTGTAAGCTCCAATTCTTCACCAATTTACCTTTATGTTGCAATGCTTTGCTCACTTGTATTGTAGCCACATTCAATTAAGGCTTGGTTGTTGTTGTTGTTGTTGTCGTAGGCCAGGGATGCTAGGAGGCTTAGGGTTTGGTGTGCCACTGATCAAAGCTCCAAGGTATGTTCTATAATTTTTGAGCTAGCCGCAATGGTAAATAGAGGCCGATATTGCGTGTTTTTCCGTCATAATCCTCTATAATGGTGCCTTGTCGAACATTAGATCCAAAATATTAAATTTAGCTTCAACCTGAGACACGTTATAGTTTAGTATGATATCTAACAAACATTACATTAGTCATTTACATTGTAAATTAGGAATATTATTTAATTGTTACGTCTTATCTCTGGTATTTGTAATTGGCTGTTTTAGTTCCTTCAAGATCATCACCGATTAGCATGGTTTTGCAGGGAAATCGAATGATCATATCTGTAACTGGAGCAACAGGTTTTATAGGTAAAAGGTTGGTGCAAAAGTTGCAAGCAGGTTAGCACGTCGTCTCTTGCAGTAACTTGCTGAAATTGTTTTTTTTTTTTGTATTTGTTTCATGATATTTACCCATTAGTATATTGATATATAATATTTTCCCAATGCTCTAATATATAACGTTGCAAAATATATGCAATGTTATAGGTTTCATGGCTCTTGAGTTAAATGATTAAGCTAATTTTGTGCTCTTAACTAACTATCTTTGCAGAAAATCACAGCGTTCATGTCCTGACTCGCTCTAAATCTAAAGCAGAACTAATTTTTCCCGGTAAGAAGGTAATAAATCAATGTAGTAATTTTCATTTGCAATAGTCCTTGCATTTTGCAAAAGCATGTGCTCATATAAGCTTGTTTTCCGTATTTGTTGTTGGGTTAAATTCAAATATAATTCCTATTCTTCAAAGCATACTCAAAGTCAAATATATACCCCACTCTGAATTAACCGGTTAACTCTTCTCTGGTATTTTTAGTGAAAGACTTTCCAGGAGTCAAGATTGCCGAGGAGCCCGAATGGAAAGATTGCATTCATGGTTCAACAGGTGTTGTGAATTTGGCAGGATTGCCGATAAGTACCAGATGGTCTTCTGAGGTTATTTTCATGTTTCTATTATTCCCGTTATTTCAATGATATATACTCACGACTTAGTTTGCGATTATATTTTACCTTGACACTGATAAGATGAACATGATTCATTTGATGATTCAGATTAAGAAAGATATCAAGCAGAGCAGGATAAGAGTGACTTCAAAAGTAAGTGAAAATCCCAGCTGAGGAAAAATTATTCAAAAGTTTATTATGATAAAATATATGAACCACTGCCTATTCCTTTGCTGACCTATTCATTTCATAGCTTAGGTTGTAGAATTGATTAAAAGTGCACCAAATGATATTCGGCCCAAAGTTTTGGTTAGTGCAACAGCTGTTGGTTATTATGGTATGCTTTGGTTAGAACATTTGTTACTTTTCAGAGCATGTTTTATATTCCACTTGACTATGCTTGATTTTGCGAACGAAGTTTTTAATTTTCTTTTACTTCATTATTTCTAGGCACTAGTGAGACACAAGTATTTGATGAACAAAGTCCATCAGGAAAGGATTACCTGGCTGAGGTAAAAGGAAATTGTTGTTGTTACTATAGCAAAAAATATTAGATCTTAAATTTCATAAGAAAAAAGAAAACTAAGTTTATTCTGTCTTGTTTAATGTTTTTGTAAAATGTTGGTGCTGAATCACTTAACAGATGGACTATGAAGCAATGTGGTAATTAATTCATGTGTCTGTTTTGACGTTGTAAAAAATTCTGATAATGCCCCGTTAAGTTTGCTTAGATGGTAACTGTGTAGGACATCCGATTGTAGGCGCGCGGGTTTGAACCCGCAACACCCCACTTATTCACCTTTAAAGGATGAAATTACAGCCATTAGACCCAAAAAAATTGTGATAATCCCCTATATTTTGAAAAAGACATGGTCACATTCGCAATAATTTTTGTGAATATATAATCATTTAATTGATGTTTTAATCAGAACCGGGTTAAGATTGATAGGAAGGTACTGTATAGCATATTAATCCATATGAGTGCATTCCTCTCTCTCTTAGCATTTCACCTTGTTCAATTGTAGCTTCTCAATTTCACCTAACAAATCGGTCAATCTTTTCAGGTTTGCAGAGAATGGGAATCAACGGCTCTAAAGGTTAATGGAGATGTTAGAGTGGCTCTAATTCGCATAGGTGTTGTTCTTGGTAAAGATGGTGGAGCTCTAGGTATCCAGCTATAACCACTTATCCATTTAGGCTTTATGGTGTGTGTTTTAAATAATAGACCGTAAAATAGTAATATTAGTAGTTACATTTATCTCTTCACTTATAAACATATGTTCATGTCTTATCTCTTTATTCAATGTGAAACTTAACACGCACATCCCCTCATACCCAAGACTGGTCATCTGGAGCCTGACCCGAGTGATCCGATAGTTTAAACCTAATAGCATGTGACTGAACGGATCTTGGAATAGTTCTGATATCATGTGAAAAATGTTTCTAATGTTTTTTCAATATTATGTCCCCGTATTATAGCTAATATATTTAAATAGAGCGAATTCTAGACCTAATGAGCTTGCTTAATGGGTCATATACTATAATATAAAAATAAATACAAATATTACAATTCCTAGTCTATTATTTCCAACAGCTGTGTTATTAAAATATAAAGAAAATTATTAGTGATCTATAACCTATGAAATTCATCATATTTTCTAAGTTTAACTGATAATTACATCTTTGAGCTTTTGCAGCTAAAATGATACCTCTCTTCATGATGTTTGCTGGTGGACCTATAGGTTCTGGAAATCAGTGGTAAGCTGATGCTGATAAGATATGTGGTTATTTCTATTAAACTCAACTTACTATTATTGCGGTCCCAATGTGTTGTGATTTGCGCTTTGTTTGCGTTTTAAGTTTGAGGTAGAAGTCTCATTCATTTTCCCTCCTCCATACAGGTTTTCCTGGATTCATCTGGATGACATTGTCAATTTAATATATGAAGCACTAACAAATCCATCCTACAAAGGTAAACTATTGACTCCCACATCTCAAAATCAAAATTTGTTAAATTCTTTAAAATTGCAAATAAATCATTAGATACTTATAATCATGTAATCCATGTTCTATGTATTACATAAACCTCTGGTGTTGATTAAACTGTAAGCTTTGCCCTGAATTATGTTTATGAATGTCTGTAATAGGAGTTATCAATGGAACTGCACCAAATCCTGTGAGATTCTCAGAATTGTGTGAACAGTTGGGACATGTCTTGGGTCGTCCCTCGTGGTTGCCGGTGCCTGACTTTGCACTTAAGGCTGTTCTTGGAGAAGGTGCTTCTGTGGTAAGTAATCATCTCCGATTATCATGTCCTCAATCCATTATATCATCTAATATAAATCACTCAATCCATTATATCATCTAATATAAATCACATGAAATACACTGTTATTCTCGCTGTAGGTTTTAGAAGGGCAAAGAGTGGTTCCTACTCAAGCGAAGAAGTTGGGTTTTTCATTCAAATATTCATACGTGAAGGACGCCCTTAAAGAAATTATTTCTTGAAGCTTATTACCATAACAACTGTCTTATTCTTTATTCTTTGGATTCATGCATTAGCCTTTCCAACATATGAGTGATATTGAGATTTCTAAAGCAATATAGTTTTTTTGGATGAGTAAAATTTTATTAGTTTATCTGAGTTTTTGCATATACAAAGTAACATAATATTGTTTATCTCAGTTCACATCAGTAAGACAGCACATCAGATTACTTAACCAATCATAGAACCTATAACCCACTTTATAGTCCAGCTGCAATCTCACCCTCCCACTAAACAGCTTCCTGCTGCGCCATTTGAGATTACATATCAAGTTCTCTTCTACCCAATATCCTGCTCCTGCTACTGTACTTTTCTAGTTGATAGACACCTGAAACAAACAAGGAAATATTACAGAGAAAGTCCAAATATCCAACTTTAGTGCTTTCTGAAACTACAAAATGTCTTTGGCTTTCATCATGTCATGTCACTAAATGGAAGTTGTTAAATTCTGGCCGCACCTATGTTCTAGTTACCCAATCAACAAGCCTTTTATTTTTAAATTCTAGAATGGGGTACAGCACAAAGTTCTCGATAGCGGCGCTATCCTCGGATAGCAACTTGGAGCGGCGACCCTCCGCTAAGGAGGAGTAGTTCGCGTCTTAGTTAGAGTTAGTGATCACTATTTAATGTTTAGCGAGTAGCGAGAGTGGAGCGCTTCCAGGCCTGAGCGAGTTTGAACTGTTTTGAAAGCGAAAAACCCAGATTTACCCTTAAAATATGTTGGAGCGCATCTCAAATTGGTAGGGGTGTTCAAAACCAAACAAACCCAATAGAAAACCGCAAACCAAACCAAATCGAAACCGCAAAAAACCGCACTTGGTTCGGATTAGTTTGGGTCATCTTTTAACAAAACCGCACGGTTTGGTTCGGTTTGCGGTTTGTATTTTATAAACCGAATCAAACCGCATTATGTTACAACCTAAATTTTACTTATCTCACATCCAACTCAAACTTAAACATATTATACCTTAGCATTATGATTATCAACAATTTTCCCATCCTTACACATGTAATTTCAGTCCTGATCTTCTCAAATCTCTAATAACATTATCGCACCTTTTTTGCCACATACATCTTCCTTCTTCTTCTATAATCTCTACTCTCTTATATTATTTCTTTGTCACCTTCTCATTTTTATGTAAATGTTCCGTATTTCAGTTTCGTTTTTATCGCACATCTTGTTCTCTCATCTCTTAACATTTTTTTTTTCTTTTTCACCTTCACTAATCTCTTGTCTCTTATATTTTTTTATTTCATTATAATAATTTTTATATTGTTTTATGCTATTATTTTATGTTTAATATTCCACATTTGTCTAATTTAATTTTTACATATTAAATGAAAAATTGTTGTCAAACTATGACGAGTTTTGTTGTTATTTTATAGTGTATGAATGTTTAAATACAAAATCATGTTTTCATCTATATATGTATGTATGGCTCAATAAAATATTTGTAAAAAACCGAACCAAACCGCATTAGTTTGGTTTGGTTCGGATTTTTTTAAAAGCCAACCGAACCAAACCAAACCGCACGTTTTTTTCTCTTGCGGTTCGGACGATTTTTTCGTCAAAACCGCCCAAACCGCACTGCAAACACCCTAAACAAATTGGTATTTACTTCTCTGCTCTTCTTTTCTTTTGTCCTCTTCTTTCTTTTCTTCTTTTAACTTGTCGTCTTTTCTCTTCTTTCTTCCTTCTTTTCTTTGTTAATACGTTATTTTAAAGTTTTATTTTCTTCTTTCTTCTTTCTTTTTCTCTTCTTTATTTATACCGTTCTGTTTTTTTATAATTAACTGTCATTTAATAATTATATTCTTCTTCCTATTTTATTTGTTTGGTATTACATCAAATATATATGTTTGATAGATTATTCATTTTTTTAACGGCAATCGAAGTGTCATTATATAATATAAATAAAGATTATACAACAAATAGTAGATAAACGGATAAATAGTGGTTATTCCGCTATCTGTTATGCCATTATCCCATTTTTGGATCGGCTACTCTGCTATTTGAGATTGCTCTGTTTCGCTATCTCAGATTAATAACTCTGGTTCCACATTGTCTTTTTATTAATAAAAAAAATTCTATTTCCACTTACTAATCAACCATAAATTAAACAACTCCAAATGTTTTATTACCAACTTTTCCATACTTTTAAGAATACAATATGCTCACAACTTACCCAAATTACTCACACCTACTCTAGTTAATATATCTACAATTAATATATCAGCAAGATGATTGTTAGTTGTGTGGAAACTAGGTTGTTATGTTAAGTGTGTAAATAATCTATTCAAGTTCCTTATAACATTTTTTTATGGTTTCTGGAACAAGAATTGTTGTCTGTTGTGTGGCAGAAGTAGTCTCAATCAGAATCTGTGAAACTAACTCTGATAAATAGTGGCTTTTGACATACCTCAGACACCGAGACTCAAAAACAGATTATTTAATTCCTAAAGCATTTCAATGGAAATCCTTGCTCACATCTTGTGACGCGTGTCTCACCATAAGATTCCACACGTCTGATAATTGTCCTGCATGCCCAGTAGCCGAATGGGTAAGATCTGTAGGGTTATGATGATAATCTATTTCATTTCTATATTTATCCCCCGTGTCATTGTTTTTTTATAAAAAAATATCTTTTATAAAATTGGTTTTATCTTGTTAAACACTCTGTCACTCATCATTTTCACACACTGTCCTACACTATTTCAGAAACTTTTCGTCCCTCTGCAAAAGCCTAGAAAAACCTCTAAACTCCATCCATGACATCCTCTTCAACACCATTAGTTCCTATTGATGTGGAATCTCGCGATAGTCTTCAGGTTAAACTCAGGTCCTTAATATTTAGAAGAGATGATCTAAAGCTAATCATCGAACAAGTTGTGGATTTCGACAGTTTTGCGACAAATGGGTATAAACTTAAGGAGTACTTTGAAACACAAGGTTGGAGGAACTACTTCAACAGTCTTAATGGTCCAACATCTTCATTCTTGGTCAGAGAATTTTGGGTAATAGCTGAAGTCTATGATGAGTACTCTGCAATGGCTGAAGAAATAAATGCTATAGAAAATGACAAAAGTCGAAAGGGCAAAACAAGAGTAGAAATGAGTCTGAAGGAATTCAAGTGTATTGAGATTAGGTCCGCAATAAATGAAGTCAACATCAATCTCACTTAGGAAAACATTGCTCAAGTGATGAGAATTAAAAATTATGGAATTGTCAAATTCAACTCAACCCATGGGTCGATGTTTGCCTTAAAAATCAAGGAACTTCTTTTTGAAATCAAGACTGATTTTGGAAAGGTAAAGAACATGTATCTTGATTACAAACTTATGTTCAAGATCATTATTAGCTGTCTGATTCCAAGAGATAATAGTTCTGATCAAATCTCATGGGACCACTAGCATTTTTTATGGTTTCTTGTCACAGAACAACCCATCAATGTTGCTGCCTACATCTTTAATCATCTCCGTGAATCTACCAGGGAATATCCAAAACGCCGTAAAAGAAGTGCTCCCTATGCCAGACTGCTTTCTGAAATCTTCTATCAGAGTAGACTGATCGAAGTAATGAAGGAATTCAAGACTAGTGAGGATCTTGAAATTTTTTATGAAAGTATTCTCTCTGCAAGTGTGTTGGCTAACATGAAACTTCTAAAGAAAGATGATGTGGTGATGATTGAAAATCCTATCACAATCAAAAGAGAAGAAAATAGGGCATACATGAGTAATTTTTCCTGTGATCACCAAATAAGACAATCCTGAAGCTATAAAGGAATTTTTACTAATGGTACAGAGAGAAATTGTGGTTACTATGACCATGGAGAATGTACCTGATAGATTTGCTGATATGTCTATCAGAAAAGGAAAAAGGGAACTTACTGCTTCAAAGAAAGGAAGAGTCGCTCAAAAACCTACAAAGAAGAAGCTTCTTGGTGATGCTCAAAAGGCTCTGAGAAAGGAAGTCGAGGAAGTGGTTGCCACAAAAGTGGTATTGCCAAACAAAATTAGGAGTGGAAGAACTCCTGAAAAGAAGAAGAGTTCCGCTCTTGCTCCTATAAAGAATAAGATAAGACTGGTAGTCTTTCCTGAAGAAGAAGACTTTGAAGAAGAAGAAGAACCTCTGATTAAGAAAATCAGACAAGGTGGACACTGTTACGTCATCTATGGTCATGGAAAGTGAAAAGGTACTTACAGAAAATCCTACACCTCAGGCTGATGAAATTAACCAATGCGCTGAGAAGATTCTAACGGAGCAGTAGAGAACAAGATTTGAATCAGTAACCACAACTCCTAAGGTTACCTAATTTTTTAAGAGATTTTCACTAGATCTAAGACTATTGCTCTTGAAGACTCTGAAAGGACTATCTCTAGTATACTTACTGCGGGTGTTGATAAAATTACTGAGGATTATGAGGATGTTGAAGTAGGCTCTTAGAAGCTCGTGACAGAAGATCTATTTAGTACAAAAAAGCTTCATACTATTGAAGTGATATCATAAGCCCTTCTTGATCCTGTGTTGGATTCATCTCTGAATTCCTCACCATTAATGGGAAAGTCTCCTACCCCCATACCCTCTGAATCAAATCACACATCTCTATCACCTCCACCAAATAACCAATCTTCGACAAACAATCTAGCCATAATACCTTACCAACCATCACCCCTCTCTACTCAACCACCACCCTTCCGAGAAACACTTGACCTTTCACTAGTTCAGAAATCCTTTGAAACATTGTCAGAAAAGTTCAATATCTTGAATAGAACTTAGGGGGAGCTTACATAACTCAACCTATTAACTATCAAACTTAGAAAGGGCTTACAAACCTCATGCTCTGAAGTTATCAAGTTATTTTTATTTTTTTATCATAAAATTTTAATAACTTGGATAGAACCTAGGGGGAGCTTACAAAACTCAACCTATGAACTATTAGACTCTGAGAGAGCTTACAAACCTCATGCTCTAAAGTTGTCAAGTTACTAAAGATGGTTTTAAAAACTTGGATATAACTTAGGGGGAGCTAACAAACCTCAACCTATGGACTGTTGACTAGGGGGAGCTTACAAACCCCAAACTCTGATTTTGTCAAGTTGTTTAAACTAATCAACCACTATTCTTAAAATACTTATGTTTGTCATTATTAAAAAGAGGGATATTGTTGGAACAAAATCTATTCACACTCATTGGATTTTTATGATAACAAAGTAATTAAAGAACAATAGAGTATACTAACATTTGCTAAAGTGTGCAAGATCATTAAGCTGATATTTAACTAGGTTCTGACCCGATTAAATGAATTGTAAAAAAGAAGCATATAATTAATATTATAATAGATCAAAAACTAATTTTCAAACCACAACGCCAAAATTGACTCAGCCTCTAATAAGCTGGAGATGTAATACAACACCTTTTGGTCCGTACACTGCCAGAATTATGGAGAAAGTCAACTAGAGGTTTTACCACAAGGCTCAAGACTGTATGGCACGATTTCTTTGGTATACTCTAGCATGCACATGGGCGCCTCACCTAATAAAGACACAATGGATAAAGAGTTTATTCAGAAGATGAAAATCCTAATCGTTCCACTCCAACGCCTCTCTCTTGGAAACCACTTCTTCAGTAAAGATACTTGTACAAGCAAGCTTCCAACGTCTCTTTTGTTCTCTCTATATGAGAATTTGAAGATTCAAAAGAAGACACAACAATAATATACATATAACAAGTTAGACAAGAACTATTTCACACTTTAAGTTTACATAGTTGTTGTATTGTACATAGACATGAGAGTTTCTTACACTTGTATATCCAAGAAATCTCAAGTAACAAGATCTTTGCTTGAGCTGCATTATTTGTACCTTTGATTTTATATCAGGTAATTCTTGTTGTAATCCTAAACATTTTGTTTAGAATTTTTAAAAGTCTCAGACTGAGTGTTTGAGCAAGAAAATTTCAAACTGACAGGTTTGAGCAATGAAGTCTCTTTCAAGTGTGATTGAACAAGGAATTCCTGAACTGTGAGTTTAGGCAAGGAAGTCTCTTTCAAGTGTGACTGAGCAAGAAAGTCCTGAACTGTGAGTTTAGGCAAGGAAGTCTCTTTCAATTGTGATTGAGAAAGGAAGTCCCGAACTGTGAGTTTAGGCAAGGAAGTCTCTTTCAGATGTGATTGAGCAAGGAAGTCATAAACGAGTGTGTTTAGGCAAGGAAGTCTCTTTCAGAGTGATTGAGCAAGAAGTATCGGACTGGTGTGTCTAAGCAAGTTGATCAGGTTCTGATTATAATGAAAATCGCTTGTGTGACAAGGGGAATGGACTACTTTCGTTATAGAGGAACCAAGATAATTGTTGTGTGCGATTTAATTATTGCTTTTGCATTTTAAATTATTTCGTTGTTGCTTTCTCTAACTTAGAATCTGAACTTTGTCAGATTTAGAAGTTGTTGTTTTGAAAAAGGAAAAAGTTATCAGATACACAATTCAACCCTCATTCTTGTGTATTTTTCTCTCCTTCACCATTCACCCATGTTTTTATGTCTTTACCAGCTCCTTGAGATATGCGTTGTCATCATCAAAGGGGGGGGGATGTGCATCTATGTGTTTGCAACTTCAATTGTTTGCAACCGTAAGACGAAGTTGGAAGTTTTGATGATAACAACACATAATGTCAAATGAAGTTCGGTGAAGTCTTTGATGATCTCCGATTCCACAATCTCAGATGAAGGCGTCTGATCAAAGAAGCTATCTCAGGCCTCACAAGTTAGAAGAGTCAAGTCAACTACCTAACTAATAATAAGACATGCCACCAAACACCCTAAAACACCCTTAATGCAAAATAAAATTGCCTTTAAGAATGCCCTTTATGGTAATTTGCTAATTCAAAATTTTATTCCAACCAATCACATTTCTTCATTCGTCCAAGTGACACTCCCTTTTCATATTTCTATTGGTTATTTCTTAATATCTGTTGGGTTTTTCCTCCAAGCTCTGAAAATCGAAGAGTAATTTCCTTGTCTTCTACACTAACTATACCCATTTTCATTTTGATTTCTTCTTCCTCCTAAAGCTTCAAATCTGATTTTGGGTTACAACAATTTCTCATTTATTCATGTTGTTGTGAATTCAATGCCAAGAACAAAGTATAAAACAAGGAAGAATAAAGGACAAGGAAGAAGAGGAACACAAGAATTGGTTATAACTGCTATTCTTTCACTTTCTCTTAAAACAAGATTACAAGTTTACAAGAATAACAAATAACCTCTCTCACCCTAAATTAGGATTTGCAGCTTAGCAATGATGAGAGACTAGTATGCTATTTATAATAAAACCTAACATACTAACTAATGGGCTTTTTCAGCAAGGCCCATTACACAAGCCTACTTAATAAACAAGCTAACTTAACAAATTAGGGTTTAAACACTAAAACCTAATTTAACATGCTAACAACCCTAGCATCTTCGACATCTGCATGCTAGACCCATCTTCGATTACAGCATGCACACTTCGACACCAGCATGTGAACAATCCTTCGACTTCATGCTTAACTCTGTCGAACTGTCGAACCAAGAAGCTACCCTTCGACAATACTAGAGTTCGATCCAATATCTCACAAATCTCCACCTTGGACCTAACTCTACAACGTCAAGGGAACAAACTAGCTTTCTTCATGCAGCTTTATCAACTGCATACAGTGGAAAAACTTGCAACTCGGCAATGTCTTGGTGATCATATCAGCAGCATTGTCTTCAGTCGAAACTTTCAGCACTTGGACTTCTCCACGCTCGATTACTCCTCTGACGAAATGCAGCCTCACATCAATGTGCTTAGTTCGCTCATGATAGGCTGAATTCTTAGACAGGTGTATTGCACTTTGACTATCACATTTAACAGTGATACCTCGACCTTGAAGTTTTAGCTCCTTCGCAAAACCTTCAAGCCACAATGCTTCTTTCACAGCTTCAATTAGGGCAATATACTCCGCTTCAGTGGTTGATAGAGCAACAACCTTCTGAAGTGTTGCTTTCCAACTAATTGCAGTGCCAAACATAGTGAAAACATATCCAGAAATAGATTTTCTGGAATCCATACAACCTGCATAATCAGAGTCGACATATCCTTCTATTACTGCTTTACTATCTTCACCCAAGGCTCCACCATAAATTAGGACTCTATTCAGAGACCCATTTATGTACCTTAAAATCCACTTCAATGCTTGCCAGTGAGCCTTTCCAGGATTCGCCATGTACCTGCTTACAAGACTTACTGCGTATGCTATGTCGGGTCTAGTACAGACCATAGCATACATCAAAGAGCCGACTATATTAGCATATGGGATGCTATTCATATAGGCTCTTTCGACATCAGTACTGGGACACTGATCAATACTCAGCTTGAATTGAGGGTTTGTTGGAGTCACAACTGGCTTCGAATTCGACATACCAAACTTTTCAAGAATCTTCCGTAGGTATGCCTTTTGAGATAAGCATAACTTCGACTTCTTTCTATCTCTTCGAATGTCAATTCCAAGAATCCTGGAAGCAGCTACCAGATCCTTCATATCGAACTCCTTATTGAGTTCAGCCTTCACCCTCGTCACATCTTCAACACTGTTGCTTGCTATGAGAATATCATCCACATAAAGCAACAAAATAATAAATGAATTACCAGGTCGAAATCTGAAGTAAACGCAGTGGTCGAACTGACTTCTAATGAAACTTATGCGTGCCATGAACTTGTCGAATCTCCTATTCCACTGTCGAGGAGATTGTTTCAGCCCATACAAAGATCTCTTTAACTTGCACACATAATCTTCCTTCCCCTTTTTGACATACCCTTCAGGTTGCCTCATCAGGATCGTTTCATCTAGATCACCATACAAGAACGCAGTCTTCACATCCATCTGTTCCAGTTCAAGATCGAACTGTGCCACCATGGCAAGCAACATTCGAATGGACCTATGCTTCACAACAGGAGAAAACACATCATTGAAGTCGACACCTTCTTTCTGAGTGAAACCCCTTGCAACTAACCTTGCCTTGTATCTTTTCGACGTCACTCCTTCAATTCCTTCCTTAACTTTGAAAATCCATTTACAGCTGACTAACCTTGCCCCAGCAGGTTTCTTGATCAGTTCCCAGGTATGATTATCATGAAGAGATTTTATCTCATCATCCATGGCCTTCAGCCATTCAGTCTTATTTCGACTCCTCATAACTTCCTTATAGTCTCTAGGTTCTTCGTCTAGAACCTCACTTGCAGAGATTAAGGCATAAGCTATAAGATCTGCATATCCAAGTCTCTGAGGTGGCTTGATGACTCTTCTCGACCTATCTCTCGACAATAGGTAGTCATCGTCAGTTTCCTCAACTTCAGCATCTTCTGCTTCTTCTTCGACTTCATCTGGGATATGCAATTCAGCATCAACATGCTCCACCTCAACAGGAATCTCTACCTGTTCCAGCTTTTCGTCAGATGTTTCTGTACTTCGACCAACATCATTAGTTTTCTTAAAAGCCATTTCAGCTTCATTGAAAACTACATCTCGACTGGTGATACACCTCCTGTGACCTGGCTCTAGGCACCATAGCCTATAAGCTTTGACTCCTTCAGGGTATCCCATGAACATGCATTTCAGAGCTCTAGGTTCGACCTTGTCTTGCCTAATGTGAGCATAGGCTACGCAGCCAAATACTCTCAGTTTGTCGAGATCTGGTGGATGTCCCGACCAAACTTCTTCAGGTGTCTTCATATCTAACGCTGTCGAAGGACATCTGTTTATCAGATATGTTGTTGTCGAAACAGCCTCAGCCCAGAACACCTTTGTTAACCCTGCACTAGTCAACATGCATCCGACTCTCTCCAAAATAGTTCGATTAAAACTTTCAGCCAAACCATTTTGCTGTGGAGTACCTGCAGTAGTTCTATGCCTTGCAATACCAGAGGCAGCACAAAAACTGTCGAATGCCTCATTGCAAAATTCAAGGCCATTGTCGGTTCTCAACCTCTTGACCTTTCTGCCAGTCTGATTTTCAACCAGAGTCTTCCAACTTTTGAAATTCTCAAAAGTTTCATCCTTAGTCTTCTGGATGAATACCCATAATTTTCTGGAATAATCATCTACTATGGATAGAAAATACCTTGCTCCTGAATGTGATGGACACCTTGCAGGCCCCCAAAGATCAGCATGGATGTAATCAAGGGATCCATGTGTTCTTTGTTTGCCTTTGTTGAACTTCACTCTGCAAGATTTTCCAAGTACACAGGGTTCACAAAACTTCAGCTTTTCGACTTTGTCTCCACCAAGCAGATTTTGTTTCCCTAATTCGACCAGACCCCTTTCACTGACATGGCCCAATCTCATGTGCCAGATTTCTGTTTTCGACAACGGTTTCGTGGATGCAACATTTGTCGAATCACTTACAACTTCAGCCTCAAGGGTATACAAGCCTTGTTTCTTCACGCCTCTCAAGACTTCCTTCGAACCCTTCATGACTCTTAGGATACTTTTCTCTCCTTGGAAAACATATCCTTTCTTGTCGAATTCACCAAGAGAAAGCAGATTTCTCTTCAAATCAGGAACATACCTGACTTCAGTCAACAACCTTATTGACTCATCATGGAGCTTGAATCTCACAGATCCAACACCTGCAATCTTGTAAGCCTTGTTGTTTCCCAGCAATACTGATCCACCATCTTGATCACATAATTCCTCGAACAAGTCTTTGTTTGGAGTCATGTGCCAAGTGCAACCTGAATCCATAATCCACTCCTTCTTAGAGTCACTGCTTGAAACCACAAGAACATCAGATGATTCGAAATCATCTTGAACAATGGCAGCGTTGCCATTATCCTTACCTCCATGATATTTCAAGCGTTCAGGGCACACCTTTCTTGTGTGACCCTCCTTTTTACAATGGTAGCATCGGATGCCAGATGCTTCGCCACTGTAAGTCTTCGACTGGCTTTTGCCTTTCTTCTTGTCGAACTTACCATCCTTTCGTAAGAGTTTTCCTTTAACGGCCAAACCTTCGCCAACAGTCGAAGGTTTATGCTCCTTTCGTTCATTCAAGTCCTTAGAGTACAAGGCTGATTGAACTTCTTCAAACGTCAGGGACTCCCTTCCATACAAGAGAGTTTCTTTGAAGTGAGCATGTGATCGAGGCAAAGAACACAATAGTAACAGCGCTTGATCTTCATCATCGATCTTCACATCAATATTTTCAAGATCAAGAATCAGCTTGTTGAACATATCCAACTGCTCAGCCAATACTTTGTCTTCAATCATCTTGAATGAATACAAAGCTTGCTTCAGGTAGAGTCGATTTACCAGCGATTTGGTCATATACAAACTTTCAAGTTTCACCCATAACCCTGATGCCGTCGTCTCCTTCGATACCTGCCGGAGAACCTTATCACCAAGGCTCAACAAAATTGCGTTGTGTGCTTTCTCGATCATATTCGTCTTCTCCGCTGCCGTCAATTCTGCATTCATGGCTGCCTCTCCCTTCAACGCTTCCAAACAACCCTGCTGAACCAGTAGGGCTTTCATCTTCAAGCGCCACAGACCGAAATCATTCACTCCGGTGAACTTTTCAATCTCATACTTTGTTGAAGGCATCTTCTCCACGCTCACTGCACCAATTTGTTGTGAATTCAATGCCAAGAACAAAGTATAAAACAAGGAAGAATAAAGGACAAGGAAGAAGAGGAACACAAGAATTGGTTATAACTGCTATTCTTTCACTTTCTCTTAAAACAAGATTACAAGTTTACAAGAATAACAAATAACCTCTCTCACCCTAAATTAGGATTTGCAGCTTAGCAATGATGAGAGACTAGTATGCTATTTATAATAAAACCTAACATACTAACTAATGGGCTTTTTCAGCAAGGCCCATTACACAAGCCAACTTAATAAACAAGCTAACTTAACAAATTAGGGTTTAAACACTAAAACCTAATTTAACATGCTAACAACCCTAGCATCTTCGACATCTGCATGCTAGACCCATCTTCGATTACAGCATGCACACTTCGACACCAGCATGTGAACAATCCTTCGACTTCATGCTTAACTCTGTCGAACTGTCGAACCAAGAAGCTACCCTTCGACAATACTAGAGTTCGATCCAATATCTCACACACGTCTCTACTGAAAATCAAAGAAAAGGAAGCATAAAGAACATTTATGTTATATGTTGTTCGTATATATGCATTTTCAGGTAACTTTTCTACACATCAAGATGTTGTGTTTTTGGCATTAATGGTTTTATTAAAACTATATCTATTTTGCTCCCTTTGGGTTTATCACGAGGTGCAATACTTTCCAGACCTAGACAACTTCAATTCATACAACTTTTCATGAAAGCCCCTTTGCTTCCATCCTTTTTGCAACCTCAAGGTTTCACTCTCCAACGTGTTCTATAACTTTCCTTTTCTCATAGTTGGTAATTTCTCCACCTTTCATCAAACCCCATTTCCAAAGTTTCGATTTTTATATCAATTTCACCCTTTCAGTTAATGGGTTGTTATCAAAACTTAATTGAAGTATTGAACTTTTTCTGTCAATAATCATTGAGTTTACATTGGCTGATATTCAAGTTTGAGAGTTTTGCAGGTTTGTATTTTACTGGGTCAGTTCAATTTCCAGAAATTCATTTCCTCTGTCCAGAATAGCGAGGAAAAGCCAGAGCGAGTTTCCTGTTGGTTGAAAACCTTTGGGAGACACCTAAAGAAGAAGTCTTTGTATGCGTTGGGATTATATTCAGAGTTCCAGTTAACATCAGATGATACTTTACTTTTTGGCTTATATTCATATGACTATACCGATAAACCTCGTGGCAAAGTTGTCCTTCATCATAAAGTATGCTACCGCATGTATGTGGAGGCTAATCCAAATTTATAATAAATATATACTTTTATTTACTTTTCTGTTGTTACATTTTGACATGAACTGAACTAGAAATTAGGTTTAATTTTTTCCACTAATATGAACATTTATTGTTGCGTGGTTGTAGTTTCCACATCACGATATAACAGTGGAAGCAGTTTATCCTGGTCTTTTTGTTGATAAGATTGGTAATTACTTAGATGTACCGTTTTCAACGGCTATTGATCTTGCTTCTTTGACTACCAGTGACTCTTCTGCTGGTTATCATTTCTCTGCGCATTACACTTACGGGTCACCCAAGCAGTTCAAGAGTATTCAAAATCAAAATGATAGAGTACCGTGGACTCTTCTTCCGGGTTTGGCCTTCAAAAGCGTCTTTTCTTGTAGGAAAAACATTCATATCTGGAGAAGTGTGTTAGAACAAGAATTTTTCTGATCAATATTCTTAGTTTTGATGATAACAATGTATATGAATTTTGTATAAGACAATGTGGTACTCTAATCCTATGCATTTTCCATTTCAGGAAATATATGATGAGTATGCACAATTCATCGCAAGAAGCACTGGCTCAAAAGGTTCAAGTATGCAACATCAGAACATGCTCTCGCAAGACATCAAAAGACGGTCAAACAGAATCATAACATGGTCTATTGAAGCATCAGAAGAACTTGAGTTCAGAAGCAGAAGCACTGAAGTTCTTATGGTATCATGCTAGAAGCACTTCAAAGTTAGAAAACGAGAAGATGCTCTGCACCAAGCTGTTTGACTCTGATTAATTCAAACGTTGTATCTACAAAGATCATATCAGAAGCAAGTACAAGATGCCAGGCTACGCTGATTGACAAAAGGAACGTTAGAATCTATTAAAGGCAAAGTCAGTTAAAGCAGGAAAAGTAAGGCTCGAGGTAGTTGACAAAAGAGTGAAACATTAAATGCAATGCTGTACGGATCACGCAACGCATTAAATGATCCCAACGGTCATCTTCTCAAAACGCCTATAAATAGTGAAGTTCTGATCAGAAGCAAGGTTACCAATTTACGAACAACTCTTTCAATCTTGCTGAAACGCTGCTGAATCAAAAGCTATCAAAACTTCATCTTCAACCTCACATTACTTTTGTAATATCATAGTTAGATTTAAGCTTAGAACTTAAGAGAAATATCACAGTTGTGATTATAGCTTATTAAGAAGCATTGTAATACTCTTGTAAGAATTTGTTTACATTAATTTGTAAAAGGTTCCTAGAGTGATCAAGGTGTGATCAGAATACTCTAGAAGACTTAGAAGGTATCTAAGTGGAAAACCATTGTAATCAAGGTTTATTAGTGGATTAAATCCTCAGGTGAGGTAAATCACTCTAAGGGGGTGGACTGGAGTAGTTTCGTTAACAACGAACCAGGATAAAAATATTGTGCAATTGTTTTTATCTTAAGAGTTTTTAAAGTCACACTTATTCAAACCCCCCCCCCCCCCCCTTTCTAAGTGTTTTTCTATCCTTCAAAGTGAAACTCCTAAATTGAAATGGGTACAACTATATGACATATTTCTTTTCGATTCTCTCGTGTCTGCATCAGGGATGATTGGTATGTTTTCTCCAACTCCGCGTTTATCACTTGGCCATTTTTGCGACATCTAAAAATTACATATCCTTCTAAAAAGTGCTTATTGTTTCCTTGAATTCTTTATGGTATAAGGTGTTGCTGCAACAACATAATTTGTGGGAGAATTCTGCAAGATTACAAATAGATGACAATGGAGAACATTCTGCAGGGTTGTTTCTTCAGGCTTTTGGAATAAAATGTTCTTTTCTCGCTTATTTTTTGGGATCCATTTCATTTACAGGCTTACAGCCCAACATGGAAACTTCCAAAGGCCTTTTCTAGAAGTAGATAAAGAACATTTGTCGCATAGTTGTAGAGTTTTCAAGCTCTGCTGAGGTTCTTTTTGTGGAAAAGTTTTAATGAATTTCATTATTGTTGTTGCTATTGCCATGTTTTGGCAGAAAATTGGAGGAAGACCTTATTAAAGTGGGGGAAGAACTTGATCTGTAGATAACAGGAACTGAAAGGCCCTCAATATGGAAACTTATTAGTGATAAAATAATCTATTTGGAAAATGAATTCATATACTTTATAATCTCTATTATTGCTTTATGAGTTACTATTCATTAACTCATTAATTTTGTCCTCCATTCAACTGCTGATATGGTCTGGCTATTGGTTTTGGAGATCGTGGCTCACAGACTCGTCGGAGATCGCATGTGTATGTCGGAAAGTGCACTAAAATCCAGTCATCATTGCACGTCGCTGCCTGAACCGCAAGTTTCGTTTGATCTGCTCTCTCCTTCAGATAAGCACTGCAGTTGGGTGCTCTTCTTCTAGCATTGTCAAGTGATCTTGTATATAAGAATTTATAGTAATTCAGTTTGGTGGAAATAACTCAAACAATAGATCAATCATGTATTTATTTAGTTTATTCTTTTGTTTAAATAAAGTAAAAGTTACGGGTAGCAATTCCCTATATTAATTCATCATCCTCCAATCTATTCATCAATTCCTATTCTAATGTTCCTCTCTCCATATATATTTGAACTACAACTATAGTAGTTTATATTTGACTCCTGCTATGTTTCTACATACACTATTATTGTTCTAATTTTTATAAATAGTTTGAATGAAACTATCCGTACAACAATCAATTTTAAAGATGTTTGTTCTGCATACACTTTTGATAATAGGTTCCTATATAAGACCTAAGTTATTTCTGATATGGTTGTCAACATCTAAGTTATTTCCAAATCATCCCCTTTCCCATGAGTAATAATAAGAATATTTTCTAATGTTCTTATATTTTCAAGATAATTGATACAATTCACATTTCAATGACACACTTCAAACATGAATTAAGTATTTTTTTTCCTTTATGCTACAATACTATTTCAATTATCTGTCAACTCATCTTTTATTTCTAGCAGTGCATGTAATAGCCCGAGCCTTCAGCGTTCCCGGCACTGTCACCACATGATCTTCTCTACCTCCCTCACTAGTAGAGTTTTTGCCTTTCGTGGAAATCGAACCATGTACCCTGGAGTTCAAGTACATGTTCAATCCATTCCCACTACCAATTGAGCTAGTAGCCTGGGGTTCAAGTACATGTTCAAAATCCTCAAGAGATTTACAAAACCAGAAGGTCTTAGCATGAACAAGTTTTTCTTTAGTTAAAGCAAAAGTTCTTTATATACATTTGCTAGCATCTACACCTCATTTGATTAAAATATAATTCATTTTTGTCCTTTAGTTATGTTTAAAGAATGATGTTTAGGTCACAACTTATTGTACGATTTAAAACCAATATTTGAGATTTATGTAATCACAATATTATGCATAACCGGAAAGTTTGGGATGACCATAATTGTCCTTTGTTAATATGGGATGGCTCCTGTTTCAATCAATGTCAGAAAAAATTGCCAAATCTTCATCTTCCCCATAAAATCAATCCCATCTGCAAAGGATTAGATTATCTTTTTTCAATTCATATAAGAACATTTCCAACCGTGAACTCATTTTTGGATTCTTTGTGGGACCTATTAAGCCACGTCAGCTTGAAACAACTTAATTAATTTTTCACTTTTGAGATGCAACTCTGAAGAACTAATACTTTATAAATTAATACTTTATTCATATTAAATTTTATATTATTTAAAATAATAATTTTAATTATTTAAATTAAAATTGATATAAAATAAATAAAATTCAAATTTAACTTATAATTTAAAATGAAAATTCAATTTTAAGTTGAAGTAAAAAGATGAAAATTTGGATGAAATTTTGAGAGAAACTTGAAATTTAAGCGAAAATGAAAGTGAAAGAAAATTGGTGTTGGTAAATTTTTTTCTTAAAAACTATATTTATAATTGAAAAAATAAGTTGAAAAAAAAAAAAGGAACTAATCGTCAATGGCTAGTTTGAATTTTTTAATATAAAAAAAATAGAAAGAACTGTTGCATGTGTTTATACCGTTTGTTAGTTGGAGTACTTTGGAAATATAAAATTTGTTGCCACCTAAAAACGCATGTGACGAATCTCCAGTTGGAGGTGGTCTAAAATGTATTTAGAAACTATGTACTTCACATCTAAAAATTGCACCAGTGAAATCAAATGTATTTAGGCCTATGTTCTTTTTCATGAAATGCCCTGTGTCATTTAAGATTCATTTATCAATGAGAAAATCTAGGTTTTGCAATAATTCACATGAAAGAACAACAAGAATTTGTTAATATTTTTTCTTATATTTTAATAATATTAACCATCGTCATTAATAATAAAAAGTAATTATTTAATTATTTAATTAATTATTCACACGTTGTAACTCCATCTTGATATATATATATATATATATATATATATATATATATATATATATATATATATATATATATATATATATATATATATATATATATTAATTAATTTATATTCAATTTAAAATATATTCATAAGAAATTTAATTTATTTCTAAGGAATATTTTAAAAATGGTAAATTCTTTGGTACCCATGAGTTTTAGTTGGGTACCAGTACCTTTAGTGTAAATTGATTTTAATTTTAATTATTTTAAAAATAAAATAAAACAAAAGGTGATGTGGCATTGAATACAATTATTTGATTGGATAAGGTACTGGTACCCAACTAAACTCGAGGTTACCGGAATGTTCAACTTTAAAAATATATTCAATTCTAATGTAATTAAAGTGATGTAGGATTAATAAAGTATAACTTCAATTGTACTTTTTTTTTTTTTAATTTTGTCACTGAAATTTACTATTTTCACGGGTGACTACCACTACAATATTTTTTTAACTTTTAACTCAATAAAAGATGCTAGATAGGGATGGCAAGCCGACCCAAACCTGCGGGGTCCACCCGCACCCGAACCCGAGTCAACAGGTGAAAACTCGAGTTGACTGGATTTGGGTTCGGGTGCCACCCGATATTTCGGGTTCGGGTTTGGGTAGTGTGAAATCCGCACCCGAAACCCAAAATCACACCCGCTTATATATATATATATATATATATATATATATATATATATATATATATATATATATATATATATATATATAAGTTTTAAATTTTAAATTTTTACCAACTCTCTATTTGAAAACTTAAAAATAGAGATGTAGAATTGATTTTGGATAATTTTAAAGTGTTTGATTTCTTAAAAGTAGAATTGATCTTGCCTTTAAAATTGATTCTATTTAAAGTTAGAAGTTTAAGGTGTAAGACTTGCAAACAATTATTCAAATATCTCCAAGTGTTGTAAAATAAATAACTTAAAAAGATTATTTAAAAAAAAAGTCAATTCGTGAAAATTAATCCAGCCTTCATATCATCAACAATTTAACATTAATTTATCAACAGCTACATCAATCCTCTCTCGTCATAGTCTGGCCATTAGTACTTAACTGCGTTTCACGGTTCACTCCTTCAACATGAGGACTAGCCTTTCGCTTCCTCCAAAAACCACCAAAAGACTCTTCTATTTCCTCTAGTGTTTTTCCTTGTGTTTCAGGGAGCATAGTATAGTGAAAAACCCACGCTACAATTGCAATTCCCGCGAAAAGAAAAAAAGCACCCCCAATGGTGATGGCCTTCGAAAGGGACAAAAAAGTCATGGAAATGACTCCACTAGTGAGCCTATTCACCACCGCCCCAAAAGACACACCTTGAGCTCGAAGCCTCAACGGAAATATCTCAGAACTATAAACCCACGTAATAGGCCCCGACCCAATTGAAAAAGTACCCGCATAAGACAACACCGCCGCTATACTAAGCCAAATAGCCCATGTTAGCGTTGCATGTGAGTTAGCAATAATAGTGAGACTTATCGCCAATGTAAGAAGTGAGATTATTAACCCACCAACACTGGTTAACAATAACACCCGTCTCCCAACACGGTCCAATAAGAAAGTGGACACTAAGACAAACATAGTTTTCACAAATCCAACAGCTATAGTTGCCAGAAGTTTATTTGTGTCGGATTTGATCCCAGCCTTCTCGAAGATTCTAGGACTGTACAAAACGACTGCGTCTATGCCAGTGGCTTGCGCGAAGAAATGAATACCAAGGGAGGCAATGAAAATGTGACGAACTGCCGGTGTAGGATGAAGAAACAACTCTTTCCATACGCCTTTGCCTTGAACTTTTGTGACAGAAACGATGTCGTTGTCGCAGTTTAAGGGAATCCCTGTTATCTCTTTGATATCATCTAATCTCTGTTGAGCTTCTTCTCTAGAATCAGAGATTTTATAGAGAACTTTTTTGGCTTCTCCTATTCGACCCTTGGCAACGAGCCATCTCGGTGACTCTGGCATGGCTAATACTGCTATGGCTAGGAATATAGAAGGGATGGCGCCGATTCCAAGCATCACTCGCCAACCATAGCGAAGTGGCAGCTTTGAAAATCCATAGTTTGAGATGTATCCAATTAAAATACCTCCATTCAAAAATACCTGAAAATAGCATGTCATTGATTCAATGAATTTCTATTCTCAATAGTAAATAATTGAAAGGAAATTAATTAGAAAACTTGAGTAAGAAACTTGCCTCAGGCAAGGAAGTGAGTAATCCACGAGATGAAGTAGGGGAGACTTCGGATATATAGACAGGAGCAATCAAGAAAGCGAAACCTATGCCAACGCCAGCAAAGAAACGACCAAACATAAGAAATGTGTAGTTTGGAGAAAGTCCCATAAGGATAGCTCCCACGAAGAAAATTACACCGGCGAGGACAATCGTGTAACGCCGACCAATCCAGTCTGAGAATCTCCCTGCTATGTAAGAACCTATGGGAGAGTAAATGTTTATGATGCCTGATAGAATTTCGATCTGTACATCGGTTATTTTAAGGTCTCTTTTAATATAGATAGCTGCTCCACTCATCACACCAATATCTGTAACAATAATAACATCATATGTAGTTGTTATAAATAGCATGATCACATAGATTCATGTAGGAATAGAAGTGAGTTTATGGTATGATTGTATATTTGTACTCACCGTAACCAAGTAAGATAGAAGTCATGGAAGCCAATATAGCACAAGCAAGAGCGAATTTGTTCCTTTTGGGCTTCTTTGGAGGATCAAAATCCTCAAGAGATTTAGGAGCAATTGTTGCTTCTCCCTCTGCCATCTTTGAGTTTCTTTGAGAAAGATGATGATTGTGTTTGGATTTTTGCTAACTCTGAAATAGATAGATGGCCACTAGTCAATTATCTGTTAGTGAATGAATCATTGGAATTTGTAAAGTACATTCTTCTATTAATTCAACCTCGCGAAAATACTCTACTTAAGAGCATTTTGCAACTTATGAGAATGGATTTATTTTAGTCTAAGTATATAAACAAATAAATAGTTTTCTCAATTTTTTTTAGTTTTTAGGAAATAGGGTCCTATAACAAAACCAATTATTTTAAATTTTTTTTTTTATCTTAGGTGATACAACATTGTTTTGTATGAGTTTGTGTAAAAATATTTATTGCTCTAGTATTAGAAATTCAAAAATTCAAAGACGAATATTACGATAATGTTTTGATTGTCGAAATATGTTTTTCTATTGAATTAAAATTATATATGTTTGCTATTTTAAAATAAATTTATATTTGATATTTTAAAAATGTTATATAATAAAAGATAAACAAATTATATTTTAATAATTAAAATCATTTTATAATTAAAATAAACAAAAATAATTATGTTTTGAAAATTGTGCGTACTGTACATATGTAACAAATAAAATAAAAAAGTCTCATAGTAGTGTACAATCTTGACTAAAATGGACAATAATTGCCCTTCTATCTTGACTAAAATTTCCTTTTTATGGCGACCTCAAGTTAAATATATCTTCATTATATCAGGATTCTCTCCGAGGATCCAAATTCATCTTCATTTCCTAGTCGGCTATAATTTCTTTTGTCTGGCTAAGTCTTAAAATAAGTGCGCTTATAACACTTGATAACATATTAAAAAGAACATTGAAAGAAGATTTTTAATTTTAAGAAAGATAAATTTTAAACTTATATTGTTGAACATATCTATTTTAGTCTTTATATGAAATTGGAGA
The DNA here is from genome assembly GCF_029867415.1 of Vicia villosa. Classification (NCBI taxonomy): domain Eukaryota; kingdom Viridiplantae; phylum Streptophyta; class Magnoliopsida; order Fabales; family Fabaceae; genus Vicia; species Vicia villosa. The sequence continues at coordinate 116,500,487 of NC_081184.1, read as the reverse complement.
GTTGGCCCAAGTTTTTCATATCTATTTTCCCTTTTAAGTTTAACATACGAAATTAATTTTGATATCTTTGATTACTTGAAAGCATTTGTGAAAATTTTTACTTAAAAAAATCTTTTTCAAAATTATTTTCTAAACTATCATACTTTCTTACATATTTCTATATTACCATTTTTTCAAGAAAAAAAATATTTGTGAAGGTCCGCCCAATGTTTTTGCAGCCTTATATTTTTTTAATTATTTGTTTATTATTCGCGGATTTACATACAGAGTTACCTATGGATTTTTCTTGTGAAATTTTGCGGAAACTGTATTCTTACAAAATTACTTCGGATTTTCTAAAAAAATATGATTTTCTGAATATGATATTTCTCAAATCCGCAGGTCATTCCGTAAGTATACAGTTTTCAAAATTTTTACAAGAAAATCTGCATGTAAATCCGCAGATAAAATCTGCAGTCAAATCACAAATGTATTTAAAGTAAAAAAACACGAGTCCGCCAAAACATTGGGCGGAACTTTACAAACAATTATTTTATTATTTTTTTTGAAAAAAATGATACTTTGGAAATATGTGAGAAAAAATGGTAGTTTAGGAAATAATTTTGAAAAAAATGGTAGTTTAGTAAAATTTTTGCATTTGTGCGTTTGAGAATTGTGCATAGTCTCCCCTCTCCTTTTTGTACATCACCTTTTTCTTTTTGATATATGACCCTTATTTTTTTAAAAGTATAATAATATTATTTTAATACAAATATCTCTCTCTCCCTCTCTCTCTAAGTGTGATTTCATTTCCCTCCTCACATATTGGAAATATATATGTACATTTTAATTCCTTCAATACTATCACTCCATACTAAATTTAAGAAGTTCTTTAGCGTCTTTAAGGTATAGTCAACATTATTTTGAAATATATAAAGATATTCGTACTTGTGAAATCCAATAAAGAGGAAGTTTGTTCATGCCATTACTACGAAAAATACATTTCACAATGGTTGATAAAGTGATACCATCACGGTTTCCCAACCTTGTGAGGTAGGGTGTAATTATAAGTGTGTAACTTACAACCACAGTTTATTTTCTGTTGTAATAAACTGGAAAGTGCGCTACCTATAACCATTGTTGTATTACACAACCATTGTGAAATTATTTAAAGGTCATGGATTCGATACCCAACAATGACATTTTTGGCATTTATTATTCAGGATAGCGCTTTACCTATAACAACAAGTGTATTAAACAATCGTTGTGAAATTATTTATTTTTTAAAGATATTTTTTATTTTACAGAATTTCTAATTCTTTAACTAGAATTTTTCTAAATTGTATCAGACCAGAAACATCAACACACCCATATGTGAATCGTATTAGACAAAAAATTATATTACATCAAAGACAAAATTATATTAAGAACAAAAAATTGTATATTACATCAAAACCAAAATGGCACAAAACAACCTACAATTTACAATCATTACATCAAATAATAGTATCTTGGTGTCTTCACTACTACGGAAAACGGATACCACAACGGTTGAAAAAGGGATACCACACTTACTGACCAACCGGTGTGAAGTAAAGGGTGGTTGTATGTATGATGCTTTCCACCATGTTCGCGCGACCGTGATTATATTCCAAGAAGCGCGCTGACTATCACAACAATTACTTTAAACAACCATTGTGATATACTTTAAAGAAAAACTTTTAGCAATGACTGTTTTAAACAACCGTTGTGATATACACACTGAGTTTATTATAAACTATGTGGAATGCTTATTTCGCCAATGCTCACTAAACATATAACTTTCAGTCTGATCTAGAACATTATAATATGACAAATTAAGTTATATTAGAAGAACAAGTTACATGTTCAATGCTAAACAAGAATTTTTCAGCTCCTTATCGCATTTTGCTCTTTAATCGTTAGAACTTATTTTAATGTTCCTAGTTCTTCAACCCCTTCCTTTACCTCTAGTTCATTTTGCAACATATTCTTTACTTTGCAAACTAAATTAGAGTTGAAGGAAGGGGATGTTGAAGAACTAAAAGCATTAAACCAAGTTCTAATGATTAAAGAGAAGAATGCGGATAATGGTCTAAAGAATTATTGTCTAGAATTGAACGTGTAACTTGTTTCCTAATATAACTTTATCTATCATATTACAATTTTCTTATGCAGTCCTAAAAGTTATATATTCGATAAGGTGTTGGAAAACACGCAAACCACATAAGATATAATAAACTCATATAAAACAAATATTAACAACAACTTTCATCAACAAGAAACCTTAAGCAACATAGAACTTTTATATGTAACAACAACATCAACTCATAAAATGTGTCAAAAACGTACCTGCCTCATAATGAAATCCAAAATGAAAGGAAAGTAGGATGAAGTTTAAGTGAGAGCAGCAAACATGTGTTAATCGATAAGTTTCCAGCGCTTACACAATATTTTTGTTGCGCTCACTTTAGTTTCATGCTCGTTAATTTTTTTTATTCACCCATCCATCCATACCTACAAGTTAGAACAAGCAGAAACATAAACAAGTCAAAACATTATGAAACAACCTATTGAAACCTAAACAATAATAGATAAAAAAGTTTGAAACATAACGAAATCGCTGCATAAGTTTGGTGAAGAAGAAACTGAAGGTAGCTATAGGTTTGAAGAAGACGAAATCACTGCATAAGTTTTGTGAAGACGAACCTGAAGATAGACATAGGTGACATGAGTGACATAGATGTTAGGGTTTTGTTTCGAGAGAGAAAAGTGAAATATGTTAGGGTTTTGTTTCGAGAGAGAAAAGTGAAATATGTTAGGGCTTTCACCGCAGCTGATAAGACAAACCGTGATGAAATAATTTAACTTTACACCACAGTTGACTAAAAGAACTGTGGTGATAAACCAAGACAATCCCATTTGGTGAAGATAAATGGAAAATTTTGGAGTTGGGATTCAAATCCTGTAACTCTTGGTATATTTCACTACGTTTTTTAACTATGACCATAGTGAAATGTCTTTTAGTAAATACAAAAAAAGGCGTCCAAAAACAAGTTATTACCACGACTAACATGGAGGTCATTGTAATATTGTGTTGTGAAAGGTCTTTTTTGTATTAGTGCTTGACTTTAAACACCTATAATGTCAAATAATAATACTTGTTAGTAAATAACCTTAGAAATTATAATTTACAAAAAAATATTATTAAAGAATAAAAAAAAGTTACTTGTTAAGTTTTCAATATGCCTTCTTGATGATTGTCATGGATAACATGCACATCATCTCTATCAACTTCTTCAAATGAAGTAGGCACTTGTGTTGCTTAAGAAGGAGTGGAAGGAATATCAAAATTTTCATCACTATGAGGAATTTATTTTTCTTAGAGAATAATTGACCATCTCCTCGATAAGTCTGAAGGGTTTGTTACATAAAAAACTTATTTTGCTTAAGTACCCATGATGAATGATTCACTCATATAAGTTTCCTCACCAAGATTAACCCATGTGAATCCTAACTCATCAGTTTGTACACCAATGTTATTGGGGATTGATGCAACTGAAAAACTCATCGAAACAAAACAATAAAGTCGCCATCGAACATCTATTTATCCTACAATAAGGAATGGAAAATATCGAAGAAAACCAAATAACAAGCAATGGTCTCAGAGAAAGGGTAAGGGTGTCTGTTACGTGAGGGGAAGGTATTAGCACCCCTCACGTCTGTGGTACCCCACAGAATCCATTCTTACTAGTTTTCTAATCTATGGGTGTTTGTGTGTATCATGCTATGTGCTAAGGGAGACATGCAATGGAAGATATACAGATAAGAGGAAACATGCAAATAGAAGGCAAACAAGATAAGAAGAAAAAGAGTCAAACAAAATAACAAAAAAAGAAAGGGTCGCTCGCTAGGGTGTTCGTACCCTGTGCCTACGTACCACCAACGTGCAATGGAGAAATCAGAGCACCGTTGTTCGGCCCAAAAATTTCTGTTTCTATCTCGATTCGCGTCTCCTAGAGAAACGGAACCGAGCACCCTAAGGGAGCATGCAAACAAGGAGCATCACAAAGATCCTAGCAAACATGGCCTGTGAACAGGCATCACAAATAAAAACAGGCGAACAAGCATCGCAAAGATATCATACGAACAGGCATCGCAGATAGAAAAACAATCATGTAACAGGCATACACGAATTTGAGTGTGTGAACAGGCATCACAAGTGATAACGCGAACAAGCATTGCAAACAACATGTAATAGGCACACATGTGCAAGTGTGTGAACAAGCATCACAAAGATATCATACGAATAGGCATCACAGATAAGAAGATAGTGAACAAGCATCACAAAAATATCACACTAACAGGCATAGCAGATAAGAAGATAGTGAACCAGCATCACAACCATATGGCATACAATCGAGCTCCGCTTAACAAACAAACAAACTACCGAAGTAGTAATCAATGCAAATGCAACACACAAATGAGCTCGGCTCGTAAAGCAAGCAAACTACCGAAGTAGTGACCTGGGAACTAAGGAGACGTTCTAGCTAGCGGGAAAGTCCTCCGAAGCCACCGTCCACGGGGAAAGTCCTCCGAAGCCACCGTCCACGGGGAAAGTCCTCCGAGACGGTTGAACAAGCAAATAACTGGAAATAAACGTTCTAGCTAACGGGGAAAGTCCTCCGAAGCTACAGTCCACGGGGTAAGTCCTCCGAGACGGTTGAACAAGAAAATAATTATAAATAAACGTTCTAGCTAACGGGGAAAGTCCTCCGAAGCTCCCATCCACGGGGAAAGTCCTTCGAGACGGGTGAACAAGACAAAAGAAAATAAACTGACAATAGTAAACAAACAAAAACAGAGCCTCTTTCGAGGGCTTGGCAAGATGAATGCCTAGGTCCTACTTATCATGGCAAATATGATGTTGCATGCCTACCCTACTTCTCATGGCAAGATATGGTGCGCGAAAGAGTAAAAGGAACAAGGAGGCAATACCGAACGGATAGCAAATCCGTAATGAGCTAGCAAGCAAAAGCAAAGAAGTCCCGAATACTTCGCGTAAACCAACATCAAGCAAGGTCAGAAAGCATCGTCGTGAAAATAAATCACGCACGACAAGTGGTACGCATCGAGCATAACCACGCAAGCAACCTGCAAGAGAAACACAATACAGACATCGCAAGAATATACATCTCAACAAATGAGAGATCAGATGAATCGCATCGGGAATAAGTTCGTGTCCCACAAATAAAGTGGAACACGATGTAAATCAATCACGCCGAAAGCGAATTTGTGTCCCACAAATAAAGTGGAACACGAAACAAGTCGAATCACAAATCGATCTCTCGAAGTACCTCACACATCTCGACAGCCAAATCAGTAATAACAAGGAGGCATGCACCGCCATAGAAAATACTAGCAATTAAATTCTACTTAAATTCTAAAACAAAGTCTAACAAGAGCAAATTGTTTTTCATGGCATTTTTATCTAAAAGTAATAGAACGAAACTATGTACAAAACAATTAAATTCTAACAAGTAAAAAATATTACATGTTTTCGATTATTTTTATCGTGTTAACATCTAACAACAATTATTGTTTTTCATGGCATTTTTATCTAAAAGTAATAGAACAAAACTATGTACAAAACAATTAAATTCTAACAAGTAAAAAATATTACATGTTTTCGATTATTTTTATCGTGTTAACATCTAACAACAATTATTGTTTTTATGTCATTTTGATTACCTAAAAAAAAGGAAAAGAACTATAAGTAAAATTCTAATTCTAACAAGAAACATGGATACAGGGGGGTTTCAAGTTGAAAATAGTGTGCACTCAAAAACTGGGGCGCAGGGCCCAACCAGAGTTAGCCCAAATGTGTTTTTGTATAGATTTTGTCATGGAAATGAGATGTATAACATAGTAAAGGGCGCTGCGGCCCAAACAGTGGCCCAATGTATTGTTTTTGTTCAGTTTTCAATCAACTCACCAAAAGTATGGAAATATAATGGGCTTGATAGAGGTGTAACTAGCACCACGTGTGGGAGGCCCATGGAATTATATCACATTCAGATTTCATTCAATTTTTAATGATCCAAACTTTATATTATCCATTCAATTAATCATCAGCTTAAATCAATTAAAAACCATAGGCTAAAATTAAATTGGATAGAAAAAAGAGAAATTAGGGTTTACATGTGAATGAAGGCTATTGACATTTCAGAGCAAAGGTCTCCCTTCTTCAACGTACCAACGGCGGCCGCCATCCATTCTTCTCCGGCAAAAATTCGAGCGGCGCACGACAGAGGAAGTTTCTTCTCCGATCAGACACGTACCGTCGCGGGTAACCACAATGCAGTCGTAATCTCACTCTTCCCTCGTTGCATCAATCTCTTCAATTGAACTCTCCGATCAAAACGCCACCACCGCCGTCACTCCTCACCAATAAACACAATCGTAACCTATTCTCTGAATCGTTCTCACATCTTTTTGACATTGCTCCTCCCTCATCTCAGATTACTCTCCATCCATCTCAACCTCCGTTCGAGCCTTCTCTTATCAGTTTAATTTATTCTCGATTCGATTGCGATGTAAGCAGATTCATACGAAATTAAACGCAAGGACGGAACAGATGCAAACACAGCTCGATGCTTACTTGATCAGAGATGACGATTCGAAGATGTTGGCAACGAAGACTTAAGGTAAGCGTTTGTGTTATTCTCTTGCTTCCTCCGTTCAATTCGCGCTTCTTCTCCTTCTACTGTGCGTTCAACATTGCTGATACGTAGTTGTTGCTTCGTGTTGATGATGATTGAAAACGATGATTAGTGCGATGAATCTGTGCCGATAAAGATTGTTGCGATCTTTTTTTATTTATTTCTGCAGGTTTGATGGTTCTATTGTGGAAGATGACGATGATGCGGTGAAGGTGGTGATGAAGGTCAGAATCGGTGGAGAGAGAGTTTCTGAGGGAAGGTTGAATGGAGATGGAGGTTGAAGATGGTGTTTTTCTGTGAAGCTTATTCTGAGTTTATCTATTGTTGATTTTTTTGTTGAATCAATCAGAGAGGTTGGGAAGATGGTGAAGAAGGGATGAAGATGATGAACCAAGGTTCAGAGAGCCAAGAGAGTTTGTTACGTTTTTGGAATTCTGTTACAGATATTTTTTTTCTCCTTTTGAGTTCTGTTATCATTTTCTTTTTTCTCTTTTTTGTTGCAGATTTTTGTTATCCTCCTCTTTTTTGTTATGCATTGAATTTTCTTTGATGTGCAGGCTTGCAGTTTGGTTTAATATCGAACCGGTTTTTTTCAATTTGAATGCAGGGCTGAACCTAGTTTGTAAATGGGCAAAGTCTGTTTAAATTGCAGCTTGATTAAAGGGTTTATGCAAAATTTCTTTTGTAGATTTCTTCTGTTGGTTTTTTCATGAGATGTACTATGATTGTAACAGATTGGACTATGATTGTAATGGACATTTGTTGATATTTGGATTTTTGAATTTTTGTAATACCCTTGGGATGAATGAAGATTGCTTGAAAATATTTGGATGTATTTTATTTTTTTGTATGAAACCTTTGAGAAAATGTTGGAGTTTAGACATGTGATATTTTGGATATTCTTGAATAAATTGGTTTGAAGTGAATGAATGAATATTTTGAATAAAAGAACATGATTTGTGTAATTTTGGGAAGGAGTTTGAATGATGTAAAGGATGAAATATCATGGACTTGAATATCATGATGAATTTTTTGTCTTGTATATTGCATTCCAAACAAACCAAAATGGATTAATCTTTCATCTTAGCATACCTTAAAGAATCTCAATCCAATCTTTGAATTATAATGAACCCGAAGCATCACTTGAATGAACTTCGCTTCAACAAAATCCTCACTCAATCAATGAACCACATTTCTTATATTAAAAATGACAAACAAAAGCCTTGATTGCTACTTCACTTCCTTACGCCATGATTCACATTCTAACTCCAATCTCACATAACAATAACACCTTAAGGAATATTTGGAGAAGATACGAATTTAAGCACATAAGAACATCTCGACATGCAATCCAATGAATCTCAGTTGAATTAACGATCGCACACATCATGCGTAAGAAACTCTTTATAATTTTCTGATTTTCAAGCGACAAAATAAACGTCTTTCATAACTTATAGCACGTATAAAGAGGGCAAATTTTGGGGTGCAACAGCTGCCCCTATTCAAACTTCTTGAACCAGACGAGTGAGAAATGAAAGTTTCGAACCGTCGAGGTGGAAGGAGATTGAATACCAGAATGAACTTGAAAATTTGCGCTCTTGATCAATAGAAGATTCCATCTCGCAATAAGAAGGCATGTACCACCCTGCAGGCAGGGAGAAAAAACTTCAATTGACCTGGATAATTAAGTAGCTCCAACTTGCGATAAGAAGGAATAGGCAACCCTACAGGCAGGGGAAAAACTTCAATTGATCTGGGCATCAAGAGAAGGCACATCTTCGAATGATCTGGGTATCAGACGTAGCAGATGTCTTCCGAACAGGAATCGGGGATAGATGTCTAAGTCGATCTGGGCATCGAAATGAGATATTCCGGCTGATCTGGGCATCAACGGGTAGTAAGTATCTCTGGTCTGGGTACCAAGGCGACATCTCCATCTGATGCAGTTAAATCATCAGGCAGATATTCCAACTGATCTGGGTATCAGCGGCTTGCTCCTTCGTAAGATTGACGAGATCCGGAGGCGGTTCCCTCAACTGAAAATCTGATTTATCAGGACAGGAACAATATCTCTTCTGAACTGTGTACGCCGGGAAAGGAAGTCTTTAAACTGATCTAGGCTCGATGCTAGAAAATATGTAGAACAATCCTCTTCTGAATGACAAAGTCAATCAGGCAGATATCTCCATCTGATCTGGGTATCAGTGGCTTGCTCCTTCGTAAGATCGACGAGATCCGGAGGCGGTTCCCTCAACTGAAAGTCTGATTTATCAGGAATAGGAACGAATATCTCTTCCGAACTGTGTACGCCGGGAAAGGAAGTCTTTAAACTGATCTAGGCTCGATGCTAGAAAATAAGTAGAACAATCCTCTTCTGAATGACAAAGTCAATCAGGTAGATATCTCCATCTAATCTGGGTATCAGTGGCTTGCTCCTTCGTAAGATCGACGAGATCCGGAGGCGGTTCCCTCAACTGAAAGTCTGATTTATCAGGAATAGGAACAGATACCTCTTCCGAACTGTGTACGCCGGGAAAAGAAAACATCTTCAACTGATAGTAAGCATCAGGACTGGGCAGACGAGTTCTTCTTCTGAACGAAAATAAATCGTCAGGACGTAGATATTTCCAACTGATCTGAGGCATCAGCAGGCTTGCTCCTTCGGAAGATCGACAGAGATCTGGAGGCGGTTCCTTCAACTGAACTGGAATCAGGATAGGAACAAATATCTTCAACCGATCTGAGGGCATCGGGAATAAGAATGCATTCAACTGATCTGACGATGTCAAGATAGGGAAACAAACTTCTTATGATTTGAACATCAGGGTAAGCGCCTGTAATGATTAGGCGAGTTGCTCTCTGGGAGGCATTAGAATATCCTGATGACTTTCCTGTAGAAAGAAACAGATATGATATGATTTATGCATGATGTATGTATGAATGTTTATGGAATAACGTCCCCAAGAAGGAAGACGCTACACGCTTTTGAGAATGTAATGCGAATGATGCATGACTCGGACGCTGTTTAGGGAAACGGCGGAGGAGCACTGAATTGCTGAAGAAGTCCAGGAGAGAGTATAGAACTCTACGGGAAGGACAAATATGAGTGACCAAAGGGTCACAACTGCGAGCTGGCAAAGATGGATCAAAAATCTGCTGGAGATGATCAAAACTGAGCTTGAACTCTGTTTGGGGAATAAATCCTGCTTGGGGATATGAACATCCCAATTGACTATTTGGGGAATACCCTGGCAACTTCACTGGAGAAGCAAATTCTCGACACTCTGGGGATGTGGAGATAAGGGCAAGTCATGGAGACAACTCTGATGGGGAGTGACTAACTTGCTTGTGTAGGACGCATTCCGCTGGGGAAACCCTTGATGGAAACAGATTCTGCTGAGTATTCATGTGAATCTCTACTGAGGAAAGACTTAGTGGGGAAGATGAATACTTCTGCATAACGATCCACTGAGGAGATAAGAAATCCGCTAGGGATAAGGAACTCAGCATAAGAACCCCCTGTTAAGATCACTCCACTTGGGAATAAGATAACTCTCCTAGGGAGAACAGGTAACTCTCCTGGGGAGAACAAATCCATCTGTTGGGGAGAGAGACACTCTATTGGGGAGAATGAGGAACTCGGGCAAGGAACCTCATTAAGAGCTTGTTGGGGAATCATATACCATTCAATCATGATTCAACTGGGAGAAGACATTCCACTGGGGAATAAGGCTCCTGAAGCACAGAGATCTCGTTGAAATGTGCTTTGCTGAGGAGATGAGAATCTTGGAACAAAGAAAACCTCATCTTGGATGCACTCAGTTGGGAAATGAGGATCTCTCGCTTGGCTAGATCCACCAACGCGCTGACATGGTGTGCTCAAAATATGTACCTGCGAGATAAGCAGATGATAATGCCCCCGGATATAGCATGACATCTTTCATAGGATCTCCTCACATGGCAGAGAACGGTAATGCTCACCCATAATGGGAAAATTCAGGAGCAAACGAATTGTCAGACATCTGAGCTTGAAACTTTCCAAACAAGCAATGGATTCATGAGTTGACAAGCAAGCAGTGAATAGAATACCAAACGAGCATTGACCAGAGTATCAAACAGGCATCGGTTCTCCAAGAGAATGCCACCAGGAAGTGGGCTTAAGGGGTCAAGCAAGTGTTGACTTCACAGAGACCAAACATAAATTGGCTTTCAAAAAGGGTTCTGCATATTCGTATGATTGTGAGGATGCCGACAAGTATTGGACTTTTAGTCTCAGATCACTGTTAAGGATGGCGATCCTGAAGGTTCTCAAGTTCATAAATTGTTTAGCTCACATATGAGCTTTAAACTGAACACCTCCTGATGAGGAAAGAATGCCACTACATAGTGCCTTGCCCCAGTCTGTAGGGACTTTGAAGAGTTTCGTCTTGTAAGGACCTTCTGATATCCGTTCATATCAAACTAACTTGCCCCAGTATCAAGAATTTTGGCACCATGCCCCTGCCTGACTTGTATTGTAGGTAGGTTCGACTGTGCTTGGGTGAATGCCCCGAATTACTCAACACTTTTAGAGATTCTTCGAATCTTGACCTGATTGCCTCAGATTTTTTGAAAACTTACTCGACAGAGTATTCAAACGCTTTTGTTCCCCTGAGGGGATCAGACTTTGAAATATTACTGCCTCTGCTCAACGGAGTTTTGAAGACAACTAGTCCTTCGGGAGGATTAATCTTTTCATCTGAAGTTCATGATGGAAACTTTCTTGATGTTAAGCACTTGTTCATATGAAAATAATGTTTATTATGAGAAATATAATTCTAATGCAAAGTTCATGTTTGTCTTGAAGTTTAAAGAAACTTTTTAAAAGGATGTCGTAACATCGATTTTTGTAAAAGAAAGATGGTGTGATACCAACTCAAGTATTTAGCGGATCTCCTAGGAGTCAGCTTACCGTATTCTCATGTATAGTCTGCTTTCGAATTAACCCTGCTTCAATTAGGACTTTTAAGGGTTGTAACGTGGTCAGGTTCACGGTTTTAGAGAAAAGATTTTTAGGCTCAAATTATTTGGTGCCCACCCCCTTCGTGATGTTCTCCACTCCTAAGTTCAGTTAACATGACATGAGCATTCATCTTTCAGGAGGAATTGGAAATGATTGAAGAATCAATGAGGCGTTCGGACATTGCAGTCGCTTTACCTTTTGTTTTTGGTATCTGATCACACGACTTTGTTCCTTGTTGAGGATTCTTATTTTGTAATCCTTATTTTTCACTTTTGCTTTGCTTTTCTTTTTTTTTTGTTTCCCTAACTTGTGTCTGGACAAATTCTTTTGAATTTCGAATTGGATGTCCAGCGGGATGCCCTAACTTTTGCCTAAGTCACATATTTTCAAGTTGTTGACTTAGCGGGCTTTCTTTCTTTTTTCTTTTCTTTTTTTGATTCATTATTTTCTTTTGAACAAGTCGCGTGATCCTGAATCTGTGATTTGATGGAAGTGCATAGTGACAGCCTGAGTTGTTGATTGATGAAGAATTACCATTGTGGTATCGTCATATTTTGACCTCCTGATGTGAGGTATAAACCACAGCGGGTTTGATGTTAGTTTCAACTTCCTGATGTGAGGGATAATCATGATGTCTCAACCTCCTGAGGTGAGGAATTACCATTGTGGATTTGACTTTCCTCAATCTTTTGAAAGATAGCCATTGTTGTATCTTTAGATGTGTGCTCCTGATGAATTTTGAATGCTCAACCAGGTTAACTGAACATTACCCGCCCCTGGGTTAAATGTGAGGGTTTTTCGTATAGAAAAGAAACTCCTACTTCAAAGGCCCAGAAGGGTTAATGAAGGTCTATCTCCCTTATATCTCTAGTGTTTGGGAATTTGAAACAATGCCTGTACATCATCAACAAGGTTCTACTCAAAAGCATACCGTTTGAGGTTATTGGTATTATGTTCATCATTCTCCCTTTGGAGTTATCATGCTTTGTTAACAAGAGTTGAGTATCACAAAAAGCATAAAAAAACATATAAGAGCAAAAGCGAATGGATTTTTTCAAGACAAACATATCCAATGCATTATGATTATAGTTCAAAAACAAACAAGTTTTGCATGCAACAGTATTGAACAAAGAAAGAAAGCTTAAACATGAACATGCATGATGAATTATGAATTGCCAATGATGAGGAGATCCTCTCCATATGGACTTATTGCTTCAGAAGATCCATTGCGTCAAAGGAGAACTTCAATTCTAGCCTTCAGGTGCGAATGTGATAGCCTTTGCATCAATCAGGTCTTGAACCTTGTCTCTGAATGGCTGACAACCTTCAATCCGATAACCAAGTGCCCCTAGAGTGGAAAGCACACCCAACAACAGCATATGTTCCTGCAGAACCTTTCAAATTACTTCCTGGAAGAAGATTTCGGCGAGGCCATACAAAAGTTGTAAGTGCCCCGCTTTAGGGATTTGAGTTGTGTCAGTGGTGCACAAACTCAAGATACAAGGCGTCTTGCTTATCCCTCGGTCGGGAGCCCCAAACATAGAGACTGGAGTTTGCGGATGCTTTAGGGATTTGAGCTGCCAATGATGCGAACTCAAGAACACGGAGTCTTGCTTATCCCTCGGTCGGGAGCCCTAAATATAGCTACTGAAACAGAAATCACCATCATGAATGGAGGAAACTTGTATTACTATTGGCGAACAACAATAACCTCTGATGCTTGGCCATCAATGTCATCATTTGGAACCCACAATGGTTGATGGGAATGAAGCCTCTAGAAGTACAGGTTTGCAAGTGATTCTCATGAGTTTCTCCTCGAGGAAGACCAATCATTCTACTTGCGGCACATGAAATGGGATTGATCGGTGGAAACCATCAGGAATAAACTCAAGCATCCCTGCATTGAGCAAGTTTTGTACTTTTTATACCTCAACACCTTTGTAAGGTTTGACATTATGATCAGGTGCCCCAGAATGGAAAACACCGAGTGTTGTCGTCAAAATCAGGAGATCTATCCGTTGTGAGAAAGACCCAAAGCAATGAATCTTAACCGACTAAAATTCCATCAAGCAGGGAAGCAACTTGACATAAGGGCATGGGGATCTCGTCAGCATGTTTCTCAAATTATTTTCGTATTTGTTGACAAGAAGATGCTACTAGAAAGGAAACTCCAAGAGAGGAGGTGATTCGAGATATGAAGCAGAACCTTGAGAATGAGAGGTGTGCCCTTGCGGATCACTCTTGATTATTGTCTGGCAGACAATTCTGGCGAAGTCACACGGAATTTGTAATGCTTTAGGGATTCGAGCAATGCGAATGGTGTAATGCTCAAGATAGACAATGTCTTACTTATCCCTCGTGCGGGAGCCCCAAACAATTTCAAAGACTTGTAGATCCAACATCACGACCAGGTGCCCCTGAATAGAACTCACACCTAGTGTCATCGTCATCAAGCATAGAATCTGTAGACATCCACACAATACGGAGCTTAACCAGATGCAAATAAAGCAAGCATGCAATAAGACATGAGAATCAGATAGATTTGTCTTTCGGTCCTCTTTTGTCGTTGCAAAAAGCGTACCCCTTGAATTCACGAGAGAAAGGGAGATTAGCCGCTGACGAGGAACTTTAGAAACCGTAAGGTTGTGGAAGAAGTCCACAAAATGCTCCTTGAGTTTTTATTACTAGGAATCCTTGAGCATGGGTAACAACTTGCATGTCTTCATAAACAACCCCAACTGAGCTTTCATATTGGCAAAACTCCACCCAAAGTTGTTCCATGACTAATCCTTGAACACACAATAGGGACAAGTCAAGTCTATGAGTTTGGAGAGAATACCACGTCTAAATAAGAGATCCTCAATCCTGAACACCTGTTATGCATGAAATGTATGAGATGCGTGCAATGCCATGTTCAATCAATTTCCAAGAAATCCTCATGTTTTGATTTTTTAGCAAGCAAGAGATGGAAAAGCTCGGCGCGAGGCTTAAAGATGTGATTCCTTGGAAACGGAAGGAACATGTATGCTATTTATTTTTTGTGCATCATTTTTCAAAAAGTAAACATGCAATGATGCAAAATAATGGAAACCACAATACTTGATATATCTGGACTACCGCAAAATCACACGACACAGGTTCAAAGATTCGGCACAGTTTCAGAACAACAAGAACCAATTAACCGCTGATAGTAGCATTTCCGTTGTACCACTTCTAAATAGAACCAAAAGTAACATGATCAAAGCTATGCCGTTGTTTCAGAATACCAAAATATCGGGCACAATGAGAACAGACCAAATAAAGGTCCGACCTCAACTCTGAAGAAGCAAATGGTATGTAGGAGCCAAGGTTTCCTGTCTCACCCCAAACCTCACAGGTAGGAATCCTAAACACCCACAGGATGTCCCTAATGGTCGCCAGGAATTTCGAACAAACAATGAGAGTGCCTGCATGCGGCAATAAGCATGCCGGACAGAGATCGCCTCACCGAGTCCTCTCCTGGTTGTGGTATGCTATGCAAACTCTAGGTGCCAGGCGCCACGAGAGCCAACATAACTATCCACGCTAATCTAAGTGTATACTTGGTCTGGGTAATGGACCTTTTACCTCACAGTAACATCCCGCCCGCCAAAAAAAAACAACCAGCCAGCACAGCAGTATATCTAGAATATGGAAAGCGGTAAACACATAGATGCAAATGCATGCAAGTAGTATATACAATGATGATAACAATAAACACACAAACACCCACAGAAAAGAAATCAAGCAAGAACTAGAATGACACTCAGTTGTCCCCAGTGAAGTCGCCAACTGATGAAACTGGAAAACTCATCGAAACAAAACAATGAAGTCGCCATCGAACATCTATTTATCCTACAATAAGGAATGGAAAATATCGAAGAAAACCAAATAACAAGCAATGGTCTCAGAGAAAGGGTAAGGGTGTCTGTTACGTGAGGGGAAGGTATTAGCACCCCTCACGTCTGTGGTACCCCACAGGATCCATTCTTACTAGTTTTCTAATCTATGGGTGTGTGTGTGTGTGTATCATGCTATGTGCTAAGGGAGACATGCAATGGAAGATATACAGATAAGAGGAAACATGCAAATAGTAGGCAAACAAGATAAGAAGAAAAAGAGTCGAACAAAACAACAAAAAAAGAAAGGGTCGTTCGCTAGGGTGTTCGTACCCTGTGCCTACGTACCTCCAACGTGCAATGGAGAAATCAGAGCGCCTTAGTTCGTCCTAAAAGTTTCTGTTTCTATCTCGATTCGTGTCTCCTAGAGAAACGGAACCGAGCACCCTAAGGGAGCATGCAAATAAGGAGCATCACAAAGATCCTAGCAAACATGGCCTGTGAACAGGCATCACAAATAAAAATAGGCGAACAAGCATCGCAAAGATATCATACGAACATGCATCGCAGATAGAAAAACAATCATGTAACAGGCATACACGAATTTGAGTGTGTGAACAGGCATCACAAGTGATAATGCGAACAGGCATCGCAAACAACATGTAACAGGCACACATGTGCAAGTGTGTGAACAAGCATCACAAAGATATCATACGAACAGGCATCGCAGATAAGAAGATAGTGAACAAGCATCACAAAAATATCACACTAACAGGCATAGCAGATAAGAATATAGTGAACCAGCATCACAACCATATGGCATACAATCGAGCTCCGCTCAAGAAACAAACAAACTACCGAAGTAGTAATCAATGCAAATGCAACACACAAATGAGCTCGGCTCGTAAAGCAAGCAAACTACCGAAGTAGTGACCTGGGAACTAAGGAGACGTTCTAGCTAGCGGGGAAAGTCCTCCGAAGCCACCGTCCACGGGGAAAGTCCTCCGAGACGGTTGAACAAACAAATAACTGGAAATAAACATTCTAGCTAACGGGGAAAGTCCTCCGAAGCTACCATCCACAGGGAAAGTCCTCCGAGACAGTTGAACAAACAAATAACTGGAGATAAATGCTCTAGCTAACGGGGAAAGTCCTCTGAAACTACCATCCACGGGGAAAGTCCTCCGAGACGGTTGAACAAGAAAATAATAGGAAATAAATGTTCTAGCTAACGGGGAAAGTCCTCCGAAGCTACCGTCCACGGGGAAAGTCCTCCGAGAGGGTTGAACAAGAAAATAACTGTAAATAAACATTCTAGCTAACGGGGAAAGTCCTCCGAAGCTCCCATCCACGGGGAAAGTCCTCCGAGATGGGTGAACAAGACAAAAGAAAATAAACTGACAATAGTAAACAAACAAAAACAGAGCCTCTTTCGAGGGCGCTGCGGCCCAAACAGTGGCCCAATGTATTGTTTTTGTTCAGTTTTCAATCAACTCACCAAAAGTATGGAAATATAATGGGCTTGATAGATGTGTAACTAGCACCACGTGTGGGAGGCCCATGGAATTATATCACATTCAGATTTCATTCAATATTTAATGATCCAAACTTTATATTATCCATTCAATTAATCATCAGCTTAAATCAATTAAAAACCATAGGCTAAAATTAAATTGGATAGAAAAAAGAGAAATTAGGGTT
Source organism: Vicia villosa (assembly GCF_029867415.1). Taxonomy (NCBI): domain Eukaryota; kingdom Viridiplantae; phylum Streptophyta; class Magnoliopsida; order Fabales; family Fabaceae; genus Vicia; species Vicia villosa. Next base: position 116,483,208 of record NC_081184.1, on the reverse strand, counting down.
TACATGTGAATGAAGGCTATTGACATTTCAGAGCAAAGGTCTCCCTTCTTCAACGTACCAACGGCGGCCGCCATCCATTCTTCTCCGGCGAAAATTCGAGCAGCGCACGACAGAGGAAGTTTCTTCTCCGATCATACACGTACCATCGCGGGTAACCACAACGCAGTCGTAATCTCACTCTTCCCTCGTTGCATCAATCTCTCCAATTGATCTCTCCGATCAAAACGCCACCACCGCCGTCACTCCTCACCAATAAACACAATCGTAACCTATTCTCTGAATCATTCTCACATCTTTTTGACATTGCTCCTCCCTCATCTCAGATTACTCTCCATCCATCTCAACCTCCGTTCGAGCCTTCTCTTTTCAGTTTAATTTATTCTCGATTCGATTGCGATGTAAGCAGATTCATACGAAAGTAAACGCAAGGACGGAACAGATGCAAACACAGCTCGATGCTTACTTGATCAGAGATGACGATTCGAAGATGTCGGCAACGAAGACTTAAGGTAAGCGTTTGTGTTATTCTCTTTCTTCCTCCGTTCAATTCACGCTTCTTCTCCTTCTACCGTGCGTTCAACATTGCTGATACGTAGTTGTTGCTTCGTGTTGATGATGATTGAAAACGATGATTAGTGCGATGAATCTGTGCCGATAAAGATTGTTGCGATCTTTTTTTATTTATTTCTGCAGGTTTGATGGTTCTATTGTGGAAGATGACGATGATGCGGTGAAGGTGGGGATGAAGGTCAGAATCGGTGGAGAGAGAGTTTCTGAGGGAAGGTTGAATGGAGATGGAGGTTGAAGATGGTGTTTTTCTGTGAAGCTTATTCTGAGCTTTTCTATTGTTGATTTTTTTGTTGAATCAATCAGAGAGGTTGGGAAGATGGTGAAGAAGGGATGAAGATGATGAACCAAGGTTCAGAGAGCCAAGAGAGTTTGTTACATTTTTGGAATTCTGATACAGATATTTTTTTTTTTCCTTCTGAGTTCTGTTATCATTTTCTTTTTTCTCTTTTTTGTTGCAGATTTTTGTTATCCTCCTCTTTTTTGTTATGCATTGAATTTTCTTTGATGTGCAGGCTTGCAGTTTGGTTTAATATCGAACTGGTTTTTTTGTCTCGGTTTGAATGCAGGGCTGAACCTAGTTTGTAAATGGGCAAAGTCTGTTTAAATTGCAGCTGGATTAAAGGGTTTATGCAAAATTTCTTTTGTAGATTTCTTCTGTTGGTTTTTTCATGAGATGTACTATGATTGTAACACATTGGACTATGATTGTAATGGACATTTGTTGATATTTGGATTTTTGAATTTTTGTAATACCCTTGGGATGAATGAAGATTGCTTGAAAATATTTGGATGTATTTTATTTTTTTGTAGGAAACCTTTGAGAAAATGTTGGAGTTTAGACATGTGATATTTTGGATATTCTTGAATAAATTGGTTTGAAGTGAATTGTAATACGGTGAACTGACTTTATCAAAAATGTTGCGGATAGCAAGAGTCGCCACCGACTTTTATTTTATCCAAATATTAGAAAGGCTAAAAGAACAGGAAAAAACCTTTTTAAAGAAAACTGAGTTCGGGGGGTAATTATGCAAAGGGAAGGTGTAAGGCACCCTTTGCATCCATGGTTTTCCATGGGCTCTTAATTGCTTTGCTCTTTGATTTCAGAAATGTAGAAGAAGTGAATACGGATTTTAGCTCGTAAATGAGCGTAGCCATTTTGAAGATTTATGAGAAAGAATATGAAAAAGCTTTAGCCAGAGCAAGGCAATTAGGAGCAATTACCTTAGTATTTGAAAAAGAATGTTCTTTTAGCCTTTCAGGGTGAAAGGGTCTATCCATGCCATAAGGGCAGGAAGCCTTTCATTTGGAGGTTGAAGGGTCGTCGAGTTATCGTTCGCCTTAAAACTGTCCCATGCCATAGAGAGGCAGGTAGTCTAAAGGGAAGGATCAGAATAGCCTTTTCGGAGGCAGCCAGAGGATGTTAGAACAAGATTTGTTCTGATCAATATTCTTAGCTTTGATGATAACAAGGATATGAATTTTGTGTGAGATAATGTGGTACTCTAATACATTGCAATTTTCCTTTCAGGAAATATATAAAGAGTATGCACAAATCAGCGCTCAGAAGCTTTGTCTCAGAAGGTTCAGCATGCAATATCAGAACATGGTCTGACAAGACATCAGAAGATGGTCAAGGCAGAATCAGAACATGGGTCTATGGAAGCATCAAAAGAACTTGAGATCAGAAGCAGAAGCACTGAAGTTCTCATGGTATCACGCTCAGAAGCACTTCAAAGTCAGAAGACAAGAAGATGCTATGCACCAAGCTGTTTGACTCTGATGATATTCAAACGTTGTATACATAAACATCAGATCAGAAGAAAGTACAGGTGGCAGGCTACGCTGACCGACAAAAGGAACGTTGGAAGCTATTAAAGGCAACGTCAGTAGACACAGCGTGAACAAGGCTCGAGGTAGTTGACAAAAGCGTGAAACATTAAATGCAATGCTGTACGGAACACGCAAAGCATTAAATGCTCCCAACGGTCATCTTCTCAAGTGCCTATAAATATGAAGTTCTGATGAGAAGCAAGGTTACCAATTCTGAACAAACTTATTCTGAAAAACTTGCTGAAACGCTGTTCAAATCTAAAGCTCAGAAACTTCATCTTCATCAAAGCTCACTACATTGCTGTTGTAATATATTAGTGAGATTAAGCTTAAACGTTAAGAGAAATATCACTGTTGTGATTATAGCTTTTTAGAAGCATTGTAAAACTCTTATTTGATTACATTAATTTGTAAGTAACTAGAGTGATCAAGTGTTGATCAGGATACTCTAGGAAGTCTTAGCTTGTGTCTAAGCAGTTGTAATTAGAGTGATCACGTGGTGGTCAGGATACTCTAAGAAAGTCTTAGCTTGTGTCTAAGCATTTGTTCCTAGAGTGATCAGGTTGTGATCAGGATACTCTAGAAGACTTAGTCATGGGCTAAGTGGAAAACCATTGTAATCTGTTGCGATTAGTGGATTAAATCCTCAGGTGAGGTAAATCACTCCGTGGGGGTGGACTGGAGTAGTTTAGTTAACAACGAACCAGGATAAAAATAACTGTGCAAATTGTTTTTATCTTTCAAGTTTTTAAGACTACACTTATTCAAACCCCCCTTTTCTAAGTGTTTTTCTATCCTTCAATTGGCATCAGAGCGCCGGTTCTAAGGTGCAAGCACTTAACCATGTTTAGAAAGGATTCAGGAAGAGAAAAACGCTTCAGTAAAAGATGGCTGGTGAAATTCAAACAAATCCAACTGCATCTACATCTGGCTCTGCTGAGCAATACAACGGTAACAATGGTTATACTATACCACCAGTATTTGATGGTGAAAACTTTGAATACTGGAAAGATAAACTGGAAAGTTACTTTCTTGGTCTAGATGGTGAACTATGGGATCTTCTGATGGATGGTTACAAACATCTAGTGAAAGCCAGTGGCGTAAGGCTTACAAGGCAAGAAATTGATGATGATCAAAAGAAGCTTTTCAAGAATCATCATAAATGTAGGACTGTTTTGCTGAATGCTATCTCTCATGCTGAGTATGAGAAGATATCTAACAGGGAAACTGCCCATGATATATATGAGTCATTAAAAATGACCCATGAGGGAAATGCTCTAGTCAAGGAGACTAAAGCTCTTGCTCTAATTTAGAAATATGAAGCCTTCAAGATGGAGGATGATGAAGATATTGAGAAGATGTTCTCAAGATTTCAAACTCTAACTGCCGGATTGAGAGTTCTGGATAAAGGCTACACCAAGACTGATCATGTAAAGAAGATCATCAGAAGCTTGCCCAGAAGATGGGGTCCAATGGTAACAGCATTCAAGATTGCAAAGAATCTGAATGAAGTTTCTTTGGAAGAGCTTATCAGTGCCTTGAGAAGCCATGAAATAGAGCTGGATGCAAACGAACCTCGGAAGAAAGGTAATTCTATTGCATTAAAATCCAATGTTAAAAAATGCACTAGCGCTTTTCAGGCTAGAGAAGAAGATCCTGAAGAATCAGAATCTGAAGAAGAAGATGAACTGTCCATGATCTCCAGAAGGGTAAACCAACTCTGGAAGAGCAAGCAAAGGAAGTTCAGAGGCTTCAAAAGTTCAAAGAAATTTGAACGAGGAGAATCTTCTGGTGACAGAAGATCTGACAAGAAGAAGGTTGTCTGCTATGAGTGCAATGAGCCTGGACATTACAAGAACGAGTGTCCAAAACTTCAGAAGGAGAATCCCAAAAAGAAGTTTCATAAGAAGAAAGGTCTTATGGCAACATGGGATGATTCTGAATCAGAATCAAAATCAGACTCTGAAGGAGAGCAGGCCAACTTCGCGTTGATGGCTACAGAAGATGATGGATCAGAATCTACATCAGAATCAGATTCTGAAGAGGTATTTTCTGAACTATCTAGAGAAGAGTTAGGTTCTAGTCTAACAGAGCTTCTTGAATTAAAAGCTCATCTTAGTATCAAATACAAAAAGCTGAAAAAGCAATTTGAATTTGAAACTAAGAAGCTTGAGTTGGAAAATTCTGAATTAAAAGAAAAAGTTTTAAAATTATCCAATAATGTTGGATCTCTTTCTGATTCAGAAAAATCCACTCCCAGTCTGAACCATGTTCTGAAAAAATATGATTTAAGTTTCAGGAAGTTCTTATCTAGAAGTATTGGCAGAAGTCAGCTAGCTTCTATGATATATGCTGTGTCTGGAAACAAAAGAGTTGGCATTGGTTTTGAGGGTGAAACCCCATACAAACTTGAACTTGTGGATGATATGAAAATCACATACAAGCCATTGTATGATCAGTTCAAGTATGGCCACTCACATGATATTAGGCACACATCACATGCACAAAGCTTTCACATAACACACACCAAGAAGCATGTGACACAACCTAAGAAATATCATGGAACTCAGAATAAGAATTATCATGTTGTTCCTCCTATTTCATACAATGCTAAACCCAAGTTCAATCAGAACTTGAGGATAACTAACAAGAAAGGACCCAAGAAATTGTGGGTACCTAAGGAGAAGATAATTTCTGTTGCAGATATCCTTGGCGAAAAAGAGGACAAAAAGCAAAATGTCATTGTACCTGGACTCTGGGTGCTCGCGACACATGACGGGAAGAAGGTCTACATTCCAAGACCTGGTGCTTAAACCAGGTGGAGAAGTCAAGTTTGGAGGAGATCAGAAGGGCAAAATCATTGGCTCTAGAACCATAAGTCTCGATAACTCTCCTTCCATAACTAATGTACTTCTTGTATAAGGATTAACGCATAACTTATTGTCCATAAGTCAATTAAGTGACAATGGTTATGATATAATCTTCAATCAAAAGTCTTGCAAGGCTGTAAGTCAGAAGGATGGCTCAATCCTATTTACAGGCAAGAGAAAGAACAACATTTATAAGATTGATCTTTCTGATCTTGAGAAGCAGAAGGTGACTTGTCTTATGTCTGTTTCTGAAGAGCAATGGGTCTGGCACAGAAGATTAGGGCATGCTAGTTTGAGAAAGATTTCTCAGATTAACAAACTAAATCTGGTCAGAGGACTCCCAAATCTGAAATACAAATCAGATGCTCTTTGTGAAGCATGTCAGAAGGGCAAGTTCTCCAGACCTGCATTCAAGTCTAAGAATGTTGTTTCTACCTCAAGGCCGTTATAACTCTTGCACATTGATCTGTTTGGCCCAGTCAAAACAGCATCTATCAGAGGAAAGAAATATGGATTAGTCATCGTTGATGATTATAGCCGATGGACATGGGTAAAGTTCTTGAAACACAAGGATGAGTCTCATTCAGTGTTCTTTGAATTCTGCACTCAGATCCAATCTGAGAAAGAGTGTAAAATCATAAAGGTCAGAAGTGATCATGGTGGTGAATTTGAGAACAAATTCTTTGAGGAGTTCTTCAAAGAAAATGGTATTGCCCATGATTTCTCTTGTCCTAGAACTCCACAGCAAAATGGAGTTGTAGAGCGAAAGAATAGGACTCTACAAGAAATGGCCAGAACCATGATCAATGAAACCAATATGGCTAAGCATTTCTGGGCAGAAGCAATAAACACTGCATGTTATATTCAGAATAGAATCTCTATCAGACATATTCTAAATAAGACTCCTTATGAATTGTGGAAGAACAGAAAGCCCAACATTTCATATTTCCATCCTTTTGGATGTGTATGTTTTATTCTGAACACTAAAGATCATCTTGGTAAGTTTGATTCTAAAGCACAAAAGTGTTAACTTCTTGGATATTCTGAACGCTCTAAAGGCTACAGAGTATACAATACTGAAACATTGATTGTAGAAGAATCAATCAATATCAGGTTTGATGATAAGCTTGGTCTTGAAAAACCAAAGCAGTTTGAGATTTTTGCAGATTGTGATATTGATATATCAGAAGCAGTAGAACCAAGAAGCAATGCTGCAGAAGCTGATAGTCTCAGAAGCAATGGATCAGAAGATAAAGTTTTGCATCTTTAGAGAATCTCAGGATTTCTGAAGAGCCAACAGTCAGAAGATCATCTAGACTTGCTTCAGCTCATTCAGAAGATGTGATTCTTGGAAAGAAAGACGATCCTATAAGAACAAGATCATTTCTTAAGAATGACAATCAGGAGCAGTGATCAGAATCAGAAGGCATAAGGTCTATTCAAAAATTTTACAGCTGTCATCTATTACCTGATGGTGAACACGTGTATGTACGGTTAGTACAAAGCGTGCAGTTGAAAAGACGCCAACCTAGGTAACTGTGTTAAATTATTTCATTTACCACGTTTTCTCACCTAACGTCACTTATCAATTAATGTAAATTGATTTCTCTTGATTCTGTAACTGTTCATTTTCTAATCTTATTGCATTTTTTTCCGACTCTATATATTCTTTTCAAATCATCTCATATATCTTTTTCGCTCCGTGTCTCTCTTTCTTCTTGCATACTCTCTTTAGAAAACTTTTTAGTTGCTTCTAAAACCCTAACCGAAAACCCAGAATTTGTTCTTCCTAGCTGTTCATTCTGTTTCAATGGCTGCTTCTTCATCTCAAAATGTTGGTTCATCTACTCTTCTCCATATTCAAGATGAAGTAAATCAGGAACTTACTCCAGTTGTTGCGTGCTCCATTCCTAAGGATAAATTAGAAGTTCTATGTGAACTCATGGTTGATTTTGATAACATTGAAGAACACGAATTTCATCTCAAAGAAGATATAATTTTTCAAGGATGGACTTCGTTGTTTGCTGAGTTCTGTGGACCAGTCTACCCAGATCTTGTCAAGGAATTCTGGGTACATGCAGTTGTCGCCCCCAAATCAATCTTGTCCTTCGTCCATGGAAAGTTTGTGGTAGTGACTGAGAACATCCTAAGGATGATGTTTGATCTGAGAAACGCTGAGGGAGCTTTTGAAATCGATCAAAGGGTAAATTGGAAAGATGTTTTATCAACTCTCTACCCAGACATAAATGAAACAAAGAATGTCAAGGACTTGAGAGATCTCTACAAAATCTGGACCAAGATTCTTCTTGGGTGTTTCTATCACAGGAAAGGAACACATGCTTCTGACTTCATCAACAATGAGCAAAAATACATTCTGTACTGCATTGCCACTAAGAAGAAGGTTGATGCTATCTACATTATCTTCAACCATATGTGGAAGGCTGTGAAGGAGTCCAGAAATGCCTTCAGAGAAAAAAGTTGTACCATCATTCCGTTTGGTAGAATTATCTCAAATCTTCTGGTTCATTCCAAGATTGTTGAGAACCTGGAATCTGAAGGTATTATCAAAGACCTTGCTGTCACAACCGGGGCCTGTCTGAATGCCTTCACTTTAAAGAAGATGAAAGTGATTAAGACTATCATTAAGACTCCCCAACCTCTTGCTGGAACAAAAATCAGAAGAGAACCAGTTCTAGCTGAATTTGAAACCTTCTTCAATAATGAGGTACCAGAAGTCAGAACTAGGTATCTGAAGTCACAAAAAGAGGATAAAAGTCTTAAAGATCAAGAGAAAGGTGCTCCAATTAAAATAAATCGCAAGAAGGAAGAAAGGACCAAAAGAAAGTTTGATCATCCTTCTGGTAATCGAGTGAAGGTTGTTCAGAAAGTTACTGCTACCACTGAGAAAGAAGTGGTCCCAGAAGAAGTCATTGCAAAGGTTGTTAAGGCTGTTTCTGTTGATTTTGAGAAGAAAAAGAAGGAAGCTGAGAAGAAGAAGAAGTCAAATAACAATGCTGAGATTGTTGAGTAGAAGAAAACCAGAAAAAGGAAGATGATTATTCAAGAATCCGATGAAGAAAATGTTGTTCAAGAGGTTGTGAATCAACAGGAAGTTCTGGCGAGCGTCAGAAGGAAAGAGATCTCTAGCGGCAAAACAAAGATCGTTGAAGAGCCGAAGAGTAAGAAGCAGAAGAAGACTGAGGCTGTGGTCAAAGCTCTTCAGAAAGCATCCAAAGGTATATGCATTTCTGAACCTGATTCTACTCCTGCTGGTATTTCAGAAGTTGCACCAATAGCGGTTGCCCCTATCCATGAACCAGAAAAAGCCACATCAGAATCACCTATAACTGTCCATGTTCTTACACCTCCATCTTCTCCTGTAACCATTCCTTCTTCTCCACCCACCATCAATCCTGTTCTGGATATACCACCCCTTCAAACTCTCTTTCCACCTCACACAAATATCTTCATCTCTCAATCTTCTCCCCATGCCAACTTTGAACCCATTCCTTCTACCTCTCAAAACAACCATAGTGGTTCTGGTCCTCCAACCTCTGCATCACATGAACAGCTGCTCCGTGATTGCAACTACACTCCCAAGCCTCGTCCTGAAGCTGAAGTGGTAGTGTTAGATTCTGATACTGAAGCAGAATCTTCTTATAGATTTGATAGAGAACGTAAACCCTATTTCATCCCCAACCCTGCCTTTTCAAAAACCAAAATAAAATCCCGCCTTGTCTACCCTATTGGTGTAATTTTTGAAAAAGTAAAGAGGAATCTCAGCAGTATCCTTGATACCCTCAGAATTGCTGAAAGTTCTAGCCTGAATGACGTCGCTATGAGGAAGTTCTGGAGGATCTTACGCAGAGAATCAGATGCTCTGTTTTTAAAACTTCAGGACGCCTGTGTAGAAGCTGCTCCACGGCCTCGTGGAATTCTGAGAAGCTATGAAGACTTCTGGTTTGCTCGTCTCAGAGGAAGATATACCTTGGAAGAAAAGCCCTTTGTGGATGAATTGGAAGAAGCAAGACTTGCTGCTGCAATGGAAGCTAACCCTTGCAGGGAGATTGTGGTCTGGATACCTCAATATCCAGTTCTGCTCGGGGATTTCAAGACCCTCTTTGACTTTCTGAGGGAAAACCCTTCTAAGGAAGACCCAAGCTTGGTCATTCCAGAAGTTGTTGACCCACCAGAAGTTGAAGGTCCTTCTGCCCCCAGGAATCTAGCTGCCATTCTTCAGGCACTTGAGAATGGAGATTCTGAGATTCCAGCTGCAGAATATGAAGATGCTTCTATGCAAGAAGCAGATGTAGAAGATCATGTTGCTGAATCAGTTCCTGTTGAGGAAATCCCTGCAAATGATCTATCAATGGAAGCTACAGATCACAATGCCATCCCGTTGGATAGAAGCTGTGAAGCTTCTTCTGATGAACCTTCCCGTCTTGCAAGGACTCTGGAAGTTCTTCAGAAGAAGCAGGATGAGCAAAGCTCAGTCAATGCTGAGTTTAGAGCTTTCATAGAGAAGCAGAATGAGCACAACAAAGGGGTTCAAGAGATGCTGGCCAAGATCTTGTCAAGGCTAGGGTCATCTTAGATTGAGTCTTAGTTGTTTTGTTTTTGTTTTTGCTGCATCTGTTTTGTGCATCTTGTCTTCCTTCTCTTCGTGTACTTCTGTACTTGTCTGTTTGAACTTCAATGAAAATCATCCTTTTTTTCTTCCGTGTGTTTCTTTTTGTTTTTATCTGAATCTTTTATGTTTTTGATGATATGACAAAAAGGGGGAGAAATATGTGATAAATGATTTGATTTAATCAGCTGCTTTACTAACAGAACTTGCAAAGTTTTTTGTTTTAAGTTGTGTTGTTGCAGGAATTGAAGATTCTCTTTAAAGAGCAACATAAGAAGCAACAAGATAAATCAAGTTCTTGGATTCTTGAAGCAAGCTGAGTGCTATGAAGCTTCAGAATCAGAAGCAGAAGCAGAAGCAAGAATGTTCAGATATTCTGATGATAGAATATGATCTGAAACATTATGTCTATATGTTCTGATACATTCTATATGGCTTATATGGCTCTGATACACATTATGTGTTCTGAAACATATTTTATGCTCTGATTCATTCATGCTGACTTTTGTCGTCTAGTTTTGTTCTGTAACATTTCAGGATGTAGAGATGCTCTGATGATGCTCTAGTACATTCAACAATGTTCTGATACAATCTAGCATGAAGTGATGAAAGAAGAAATTCAAGCTCTGAAGCTGTCCAAATGGAAGCAAGAATCAGAAGCTGTGAATGTTCTGAAGATCAAAGAAATTCAAGTTCTGAAGCTGTCCGATGGAAGCAGGAATCAGAAGCTGTGAATGTTCTGAAGATCAAAGAAATTCAAGTTCTGAAGCTGTCCGATGGAAGCAGAAATCAGAAGCTGTGAATGTTCTGAGGATCTAAAGAAATTCAAAGTTCTGAAGCTGTCCTATGGAAGCAGAAATCAGAAGTCATGAATGTTCTGAAGATCAAGCACTGTGAACGTCTCTACCGAAATAATCAGGGAAGTCTTTTATTATTAAAATTCTTCTAGTATTAATTTCAGGGGGGAGATTATTCATCTCAGGGGGAGATTGTTAATCTCAGGGGGAGACATATTCACATGCTTATGCTATAGCTGTGTAAATTGTCTTTAGCCGTCTGCTCTTTCTGATCGCAAATTCATATCATTTAGATATGTTTTTGTCATCATCAAAAAGGGGGAGATTGTTAGAACAAGATTTGTTCTGATCAATATTCTTAGTTTTGATGATAACAAGGATATGAATTTTGTGTGAAATAATGTGGTACTCTAATAAATTGCAATTTTCCTTTCAGGAAATATATAAAGAGTATGCACAAATCAGCGCTCAGAAGCTTTGTCTCAGAAGGTTCAGCATGCAACATCAGAACATGGTCTGGCAAGACATCAGAAGATGGTCAAGGCAGAATCAGAACATGGGTCTATGGAAGCATCAAAAGAACTTGAGATCAGAAGCAGAAGCACTGAAGTTCTCATGGTATCACGCTCAGAAGCACTTCAAAGTCAGAAGACAAGAAGATGCTATGCACCAAGCTGTTTGACTCTGATGATATTCAAACGTTGTATACATAAACATCAGATCAGAAGAAAGTACAGGTGGCAGGCTACGCTGACTGACAAAAGGAACGTTGGAAGCTATTAAAGGCAACGTCAGTAGACACAGCGTGAACAAGGCTCGAGGTAGTTGACAAAAGCGTGAAACATTAAATGCAATGCTGTACGGAACACGCAAAGCATTAAATGCTCCCAACGGTCATCTTCTCAAGTGCCTATAAATATGAAGTTCTGATGAGAAGCAAGGTTACCAATTCTGAACAAACTTATTCTGAAAAACTTGCTGAAACGCTGTTCAAATCTAAAGCTCAGAAACTTCATCTTCATCAAAGCTCACTACATTGCTGTTGTAATATATTAGTGAGATTAAGCTTAAACGTTAAGAGAAATATCACTGTTGTGATTATAGCTTTTTAGAAGCATTGTAAAACTCTTATTTGATTACATTAATTTGTAAGTAACTAGAGTGATCAAGTGTTGATCAGGATACTCTAGGAAGTCTTAGCTTGTGTCTAAGCAGTTGTAATTAGAGTGATCATGTGGTGGTCAGGATACTCTAAGAAAGTCTTAGCTTGTGTCTAAGCATTTGTTCCTAGAGTGATCAGGTTGTGATCAGGATACTCTAGAAGACTTAGTCATGGGCTAAGTGGAAAACCATTGTAATCTGTTGCGATTAGTGGATTAAATCCTCAGGTGAGGTAAATCACTCCGTGGGGGTGGACTGGAGTAGTTTAGTTAACAACGAACCAGGATAAAAATAACTGTGCAAATTGTTTTTATCTTTCAAGTTTTTAAGACTACACTTATTCAAACCCCCCCTTTCTAAGTGTTTTTCTATCCTTCAGAGGATACCTCAGCCTTTATCGTAGGCAACTTTCGAGGGTCGAAGTCATATTCGTGTACCGACAGCAGCATCATTTTAGGGACTTATGACTTTTATTTGTATCGAGGCAACATGGCTGAGGTATCCTCGTATTCTAGGGACATGTCTATTCTGCAAAAAAACAAAGGCAACAGGCAACAAGGCAACAGGCAACAGGCAACAGAGAGGTTACCCCAAAAGCGTGCGTGGGTGCAACAATCACGTGATTATATTCGGTTATATTATCTTGTAAATTAGTGATTCTAAGTCAATTCAGAGTTGCACTCCCTAAAATTACTAACCACAACAATTAATATTAACAGTGATAATGGGGAAGGGAAATTGCAACCAGCGATGGAGAGGGGAATTGAAACCAGCGGGATAAAATAAAGCAAATAGATATGAAACAAGTAATAATTGAGGTCAGGGTTTAGGGTTACCGATATTCGACGCTTTGGCAATTGACAAACCCTGAAAAGGTGGGAAAAATGGCAAACAAAAATAGGGTGAATGCATTATCGGTTCGGAGGCGAACATTGCTAACCCTAAAAATAAAAAGATAAAGAAATTCAAAATAAATAACATATAAGTACTTAGCTTTGAATTTGATCTGACATGGTTGGCGGTCGGAGGAAGCCTCGGGGTTAACCCTGAAAATGGCAAAGGCAGAAAAGGGGAATGTATGCACAGTTCCAAAAAAAATACGGATGGTAAACCCTAAAATCAAAAGGAAACAAAATAGACTTTGAGAATAAGAGAATCGAATACTTAGCTTCGTATTTGACATGGCGCGTAGTCAGAGTGTATTTGAAGAGCCAACCCTGAAAAGGGACAGAAAAAAAATATTCAGTGTAGGGTTAATTCTCGCAAACCCTAATTAGGATTCAAATTGAGTATACGGGTAAATTAATTTAATTAATTATTGGTCTCGCGACCTAATTAATTAAATCAGGGATAAGAAAATTGAATCGAGTGTAAAAACAATTTTTAGGAATTTTTTGGAATTTAAATAAAATAAATATGAATTTTTAAAGATTTTAATAATTAAATTAACATAAAATAGATTAAATAATATATATAAAAGGGATAAACGTATAAGTGTTAATATATGAATAAATAAAATAATAGTTATTATTATATATAAAAAAAAATTTGAAGAAAAATAATATATGAAGTTTTATTAAAATAAAAGGAAAAAAAACAATTAAAAACATATGTTATTAATATATAAAATTAAAATAGATTTATGCAATTAAATATAAAAACAATTGGGAAACTTAGCTTTCAATCGTGTGTGGCGCAGCGCTGAGGTGTATGGTGTGCCTTCAGGCCTGGCAGCGTTGGATTGAAAGAGCTCATGATCAGATGGTTGGAGCAGTGAGGCTTACCATATGCGCGTGTACCACAAGGCATTGGATCAATTCGTTTGAAAAGAAAAAAAACGCGCGCGTGGGTGGTTCGAGTCCTCAAATCACGCGTCGACACATCATCATCTTCTTCAATCAAAAACCTGCAACACAATATTTTACAGCGCTTTTTGCTAGGCGCGTTGTAAAAGGTCCTGCGTAGTAAAATAAACGAATAGCGAACAGGGCTAAACCACCATGAAAATTTGGCGCGATGCCATGGTTAACCTCGTCTCAGCCACGCGAATCTGATGGTACCTGTCTTAATGTCTAATTTTGCATAACTAAAAAAAACCCCAATTCAAGGGTTCAAACCCTAACATGGCATATTGTTCGTAAAGGCATTATAGCTTACCAAATTCTCCAGAATCGATCAATACACAATATTAAATACAAATACATGAATTAAAATTGATAATGATGCATGAGTAAGGCTAATCGACCAAGTTTAGAAAAGTGCAAACCGTGGCTTATATGGGACGATTCTGAGAGTATTGATCGCGTGCAATGATCCAAACACCTTCAGTGATCTTCAAGGAACGTATTGCAATGCTTAGAATCGATTGAATTGTCTTGTATCTCAAATTCGAATTTGAAATTTCTTGGTTTCTTGCAAGCTCGGGTATGGTCTTCAAACTGCAGAAATTGTGAACCCTTGCACCTTGGACTTGTTATGTACTTATAGGAGAGTGATCAGGGATAATAGAATTGGAGAAAATCTTGATGAATCTTTGTTTTGCAACTTTGGAAAATTTGATTGACATATGATTTTTCAATCTTTCTAAAATTGCCAAATTCCAATATTTTTCAATAAATCATGGGGAGCACGAAATTTTATGGATTATGAAGCATATTTGATGATCAAAATAGATCCAAATCATATCTCTTGCCATATATTTGATTTTCTTTTGATTTATGTGATTTTAATTCTTTTTATTGAAATAAAAAATCAAAATAAATCAAATAAATCATATATTTTTGTGGCAAAAAGATTTTGGGCTCTTGGATACTTGGGGATCAAGATTAGATTAAAAGAACTTGGGCCCATTTGCAAAAATGTTCAAATTCCTTCACATCTTTCCCTTCAAAATAGCTCAACTTTGACAAGGCATATCTCTCTCAGTTTTTGGGATATGGAAGAATTCTAGGACTTTTTAGAAACCTTAGAGAGTCCTCTAACCAGTGTCTTTAGTCTCATATCAAAATTCTTTTTCATTCTCCTTATATGTCCTTTTGAAAAAAGTGTCTTCTTGTTGACTTTTGAAAAGGACCTATAATGTTTTAGTCCATATCTCTCAAATGAAGCATTTTTGGACTTGGCATGTGAGAGACAATTTTGTAGAGAATCAAATTTCCTTCAAAATGAGATTTGGATGGGAAATTTCTGATGTTCCATGTGAGAGTTATGACTGGTCAAAGTTCAATTGACTTTTCTTATACAAAACCCTAATTTAGAAACTTTTTGAATTATTGATTTTTGATCATTCACTGATTTTCCTTTGAATAAACCAAACCCTAATTTATGAGCCTTGTATAGGAGGATGTGTCTAGGAGCTTTAGGTATTGATTTGAATTTGAGCAAGAGAAATAGTATGGGCAAATTTTGGGGTATGACAGCTGCCCCTGTTCAATTATCTTAAACCTGAAGATGTAGAGTGGTTTGTATGCCAGTCGGTATCTGAAGGTGGAAGGTGATTGAACACTAGAATACCAAGAAATTTGCCCTAGCTGAAGTAGGGACTTTTGTCGGAGATGGGCTTGAAGATGCCATCCAGTAGTTGTTGGAGTGTTGATTGTTACGGAACCGTCCGAGGTATCCGCTTTTAGACTTTGAACGTTGATTATTTAAGGAACCGTCTGAGGTATCGACTTAAATCTGATGTAGATCATTAAGGAACCGTCCAAAGTATCGACTTAAATCTGATGTAGATCATTAAGGAACCGTCCAAGGTATCGACTTAGATCCAAAAGTAGATCATTAAGGAACCGTCCAAGGTATCGACTTAGATCCGAAGGTTTTGAAGTTGTTTATTTGACTGCAGCAGTAACCTGAAAAAGGCAAAGTTAGTTTTTTTATGCCATGTCATGATGCATGTAATGCGTTTATGTGACGGGACTCTCAAAATAAATGAGAACCTTGCCTGTTATGTACGCATTTGTCGCGATGCATTATGTATTATGTATGAACATGTATGCAATTGTATGATGTATGGTGTAATGAGTCCCTCAAAATAAATGAGAAACTTTGTATGAAATGTATGCGATGTATGAATATGTTTATGATTTATGACGTATGACTATGATTTATGCTATTTGACACATCTTGATTGAGAAGGTGGATCTCCGTGTCATTGTAATTTTGATGTTTGATCCTATCTTGAAGATGCTCAGCTGGGGATTTATGATTTCTGCTTGGGGACGATCAGTAACTTGATGTACCCTGATTGGGGATTAGAGATATTAATACACCATGTCAGAGAAGAGCAAAGTGTTGGAGAACCGGTAGTGTTGAAGGTGTAAACTCTGTTGGGGAGTCATGTCTTTGTCGGGACGAGTATGTTTGAAGATAACTTCTTGAGAATTGCTCTGTGGGGATATGATCTTATGAAATCGGAGCTGTGGGAAGGCATGGATGCCTTGAACATTGCCCCCAGTATTATAGTAACTACCATTCCTGGATTTGATTAGGACACACCGCTGAGTATTGATCAAGATGTCAAACTGGACTTGCATAAATTTGCCCCTGCTAGTAGGAACTTTTGGAAAGATTCGCCTCGCGAGGAATTTATGAAATGTGCACTATGGGCGGCATTCCCCTAGTAATCATAAACTTGGGATGATTCCCCTGACTGATCGAGCGATGGCTTCTGACCCACTTGGGTGCATGCCCCTGATTGTTTTGGCATACTTGAGAGATTCTCGGAAGCTTGACTTGATTGCCCCAGATTGATTGGACAAAGCGTGCCATACCCCTTGTATACGCAGGAGACATTGCTTCTGACATGATCTTGTCTGTCGGGATAACTTCCAGTCATTAGCCATACCCTGCGCAAGTTCTTTCTGATGCTAACATTTGAAATTATGTAGCAGAGTATGTTTAATAATGTATTCATGAGATGCAATGCATACGTTTGTCTTGAGTTTTTGAAAAACATTAAAACAAGAGATGTAAAAGCGTGATATTTGTAAAACATGCTATTTTTGTAGAACCGAAATATCGACTCAGCATTTTAGTAAACCTTAAGGAGTCGGGATACCTTTTTGGTGACAGTATGCTTTCGAACTAACCATGCTTCAATTAGGACTTTCAAGGGTTGTAACGTGGCTTGGTTCACGGTTTAAGAAACAAAGGATAACGGCTCAAAATTTGGTTGTACCCACCCCTCTTCGTGATGATCTTCAGTCATAAGCTCAGTTAATTCAACTTATGCATTCAGGTTCCAAGAGACTTTTGGATTCGCACCTTTGATAATGATGATGGTTCACAAGCAAAAAAAACTTTTGAGATGGCAGTCACTTCTTCCTTTTGGTAGTTACAACATTGTGTTGTTCAGGAATTTATTAACTTCTCTTCTTTCATCTTTTTGATATCCCTAATTTTTGCCTGAACTGTCTCTTTTGAGCTTACAGTCAGCGGGACGCCTTAATTTTTGCCTAAGTCTTCTTTTTGATTTTTGACTTAGCAGGCTTTTCTTTGTATATATGTTTTTTTCATTTTTCTTTTTTTTGAAAGATATTGACTGCCTTGTTTGATGATTGATGAACCATCATTGGCTTTTGATTGACATCTCTAACACTTCTTTGATGTGTGCGGATGAACGCTTGTGATTGAAACCTTTGTTGAAAGGTGTACTGAGTGATTCTCTTAAAATAGAATGCACAACCAAATCAACTGAGAACTACCCCGCCCTAGGTTATGATCAAGGGTTTTAATTAGTACAAGAAAGAAACTTCTACTTCTTAGGCTCAAAGGGGTTGACGAGGGATTAACATCCTTATATCTCCACTGTTTAGGAATTGAAATAATGCCTGTACATCGTCAGCATAGTCCGCTCAAAAGCATACTGTATGAGGTTGCGGTATCGTTTTCGTCATCCTCCCTTAAAAGGTATACAACTTTAGCAGGAGTTGAGTATCATAAAACATATGCAAAGTAAAGATGCAGTTTAAATGAGTGAACAAAATAATTTATTCAAGACAAGCATATGCAATGCACTAATGATGATGATTAAAACAAATAATGTCTATCATGATTCTAATGTTTAAACAAACAGAACAAAGACTTGCAAACGAAAGTAGATCTAATGATCCAAAAGTTCGTCCGTCTAGACGTCAATCAGTCTTGTCATGACTAGGCATAGGAGCGGTGATCATCACAGGAGTTTCAGGAGGTTTGATTTTGATTTCTCCATCATTGATCAGATCTTGAATCTTATTCTTCAATGTCCAGCAATTGTTTGTGTAATGTATTGGACTATTGGAGTGGTACGCGCACCTCGCATTGGGTTTATAGTCAGGAGTGTAGGTGTTAGAATTCGTTGGCTCGATTACCCTGAGCGTCTGGATCATATGAGTGAATTGATTGTTGTGACTCAGTTGTCGTGATTCCATTATCGTGACTCAGTTGTCGTGATTCCATTATCGTGACTCAGTTGTCATGATTCCATTATCGTGACTCAGTTGTCGTGACTTTGTTGTCGTGATTCCATTATCGTGACTCAGTTGTCGTGATTCCATTATCGTGACTCAGTTGTCGTGATTCCATTATCGTGACTCAGTTTTCGTGACTCAGTTGTCGTGATTCCATTATCGTGACTCAGTTGTCGTGATTTTGTTGTCGTGATTCCATTATCGTGACTCAGTTGTCGTGATTCCATTATCGTGACTCAGTTGTCGTGACTTTGTTGTCGTGATTCTATTATCGTGACTCAGTTGTCATGATTCCATTATCGTGACTCAGTTGTCGTGACTTTGTTGTCGTGATTCCATTATCGTGACTCAGTTGTCGTGATTCCATTATCGTGACTCAGTTGTCGTGATTCCATTATCGTGACTCAGTTGTCGTGACTTTGTTGTCGTGACTTCATTGTCGTGGTCTTTTCTGACTTGAGTGTCATGATTAAATCTTTAATCGCACGCTTCAATGGTCTACCATCCTTTACACCATAACCAGGATTGTTCGAATAATAAGCGCATCTCGCATTGTAATTGTACCCCAAGAATAGGAGTGCCTTCAATTCTTCTTGCCCCTTGGCCAAGTGAAAGATTATTTTCGGAACTGGTTATTCTGAGCCTGAAGATGTTTGACAGATTGTTCGAGATCCATCTTTCTTACTGAAATAAACAGCGTAAAGATGAGGCATTTGTTTTTATGAAACCTGTGATGTAATGTTCATGAATGTTATGATTATGCACATGCAATGTTTTCAAGGAATTAAAGGGACTTTTAACACATATTAAAAAAAGAGAAAAAAGACATTATTATTAATTAAATTACGAGCTCATAAGGTCATGTTACATCAGACTGAAAAAGAAATGAATAATGACAAATAAAAACAAATAAAAGTCTAAATTCCAGAATTTTTGTCTTCTTGACGACGCCTCCTTTTCAGAACCCTGACTTCTTCCTTGTGTGCTTTGATCATTTCCTCTCTTTCTTGAACAAGCCTAGAAATTTCATTTTCCCATGAGTTAATCTGATCCGGGGAAACGAAATCTTCGATTTTCCATTTACGAGAAAAATAGTCAAGTAAAGTCTCTCGCTCTTTAGCATCTTGTGTCAACACTTCTTTTTCAGCTTCAACCTTTCGTAAGCGTCTCTCAAAGTCATCCTGTTCCCTCTTCAGTTGGTTAACAGTTTCAACAAGATCTTCGTTTGGAGTAGGAACATACGGCTCGAATGCAATTGGGACAGCAGGAGGAGCTGCCCTTGGTACTATGGGCGTATCGGAAGGGTAAGGCATCCCAAATTCCACAACTCGATCATAAATCCATTGGAAGTACGGGTCCCATGGCATGTAATTTCTTCTTCCTATATCTTTTGCCCCAACTTTCTTTACTTTCGACCAAGCCTTGATGAAAAGATCTCTTTTCTTTGACTTATCTGAATCATAGCTGAAGTATTCTGAACTGAGATACAAGGAACGTGGCTTATCCTTCAAAGCAAAACCAAACTGATGTCGATCTAGAATAGGATTATACGTTATTCCCCCACGAACGCCAAGAAGCGGTATATTAGGGAATTCCCCACAACTATCAAATAGTAAAGTTCTTTCAAACTCCTTTTGGTACCAAATGACGTTGTCAAAAGAAAGCTTCATAATTCTTTGGGCCCAAGTTAAGCCTTCTTCATTCTTTCTTACGGAGAGAGGTAAGTGCGAAATAAACCACTTATGCAATAGCGGAGCACATCCAAGGACACAACCTTTCCTTTTCGATACTCGGAAGTGAATAGAATGTAACAAATCGCCAAGTAAAGTAGGAACGGGATTCTTACTTAGAAATATCTTGATAGCAGCCACATCAACAATTTTGTCATAATGGAAGAATATAACTTGTCCATAGATTAAAAGAGACAAAACAACTTCCAAAGCATCCATACTTGAAGCCTTAGCAAAAATCTCCGCTTTTTCGTAGAGGAAATCAAGGGGTAATCCAGAGTAATCCTTCTTACTAATCCAAACTTTCTCAATCTCAGATCTTGGCAAGTGTAGGGCAGCAGCGATGACTTCCAACTTAGGATCTCCTTCTTTACCAGTATAAGGGATTTGGTTGAGCACAGGGAGCCCCAGCAAATGTGAGAATTCTTCCAAAGATGGTACCAACTAAAAATCTCTATAAGTGAAGCAATGTAGTAACAGATCATAGAATTGAATCATGGTGTTGAGAAGAACGTCATCCACATTAGTTCGTACTAAACCGATAAGCATGTTGAGAGACTCACTGAATCTGAGAGAACCAGAAGTGTTGTCGCAGAAAACCTTTAATGGAGTAGGTACCTTCTTGAAATTGAGGAAGAGTGGTTTACGGCCTTTGGTTTCCATATTCAAACAACCTACAAAACAATATACGGTTAAAAATCCCCAATTCCTTGAAATGGGTTAGCCATGCCATGTATGAATGATGCATGTATGCATGATGCACAAACACAAATAAGTCCACACAAATCACATAGTTTCCTTAGGCTTGGCTTGCATGGAGTTTTAAATCATGTGAGATAACCTTCCCAAAGGTGTTTCTAAGGATGAAGATGATATCAGCAACGGGTTCTACCGAGTTACCCAGAATTGTCAGCCCTCCTAAAGCACCCTCGAACATGATACATACATACCATGCAATGATACTTTGAGAAAGAACCTATCTGAGTTGTAGTATCGGGTAGCGACTATGCTCTCAACATACATCAAGAGTAGTCCCCCCACTAAGTTCCTAAAAGTCAAGATGGGTTAAAGGTAACTAAAGGTCCTTAAGCTCCGACTCACCCACGGACATCCGCACGAACCTCCCTCATACAAGAGAAGCATGCAAACACCCATAGAGGCCTAACTTAAGCGTGAACTCTCATATTGACCAATCCTCCACATACATGAAGGAGGTCGCCATGACTATGCCACTTCCTATCTTAGATGTTCTTGAATCCGGGTGTAGGATTCGTCCTTCAGTTAATTCCCAAAACGCCCCTGAAAAATAAAACAAACAAAGCAAACAATAGAAAACATTTAAAGTGTTCCTAAACTTTTAAGGTAACCCTTCTTTTATAAGAAAATTCTCCCCAGCAGAGTCGCTAGTTCTGTAATACGGTGAACTTACTTTATCGAAAATGTTGCGGATAGCAAGAGTCGCCACCGACTTTTATTTTATCCAAATATTAGAAAGGCTAAAAGAACAGGAAAAAACCTTTTTAAAGAAAACTGAGTTCGGGGGGTAATTATGCAAAGGGAAGGTGTAAGGTACCCTTTGCATCCATGGTTTTCCATGGGCTCTTAATTGCTTTGCTCTTTGATTTCAGAAATGTAGAAGAAGTGAATACGGATTTTAGCTCGTAAATGAGCGTAGCCATTTTGCAGATTTATGAGAAAGAATATGAAAAAGTTTTAGCCAGAGCAAGGCAATTAGGAGCAATTACCTTAGTATTTGAAAAAGAACGTTCTTTTAGCCTTTCAGGGTGAAAGGGTCTATCCATGCCATAAGGGCAGGAAGCCTTTCATTTGGAGGTTGAAGGGTCGTCGAGTTATCGTTCGCCTTAAAACTGTCCCATGCCATAGAGAGGCAGGTAGTCTAAAGGGAAGGATCAGAATAGCCTTTTCGGAGGCAGCCAGAGGATACCTCAGCCTTTATCGTAGGCAACTTTCGAGGGTCGAAGTCATATTCGTGTACCGACAGCAGCATCATTTTAGGGACTTATGACTTTTATTTGTATCGAGGCAACATGGCTGAGGTATCCTCGTATTCGAGGGACATGGCTATTCTGAAAAAAAAAGGCAACAGGCAACAGGCAACAGAGAGGTTACCCCAAAAGCGTGCGTGGGTGCAACAATCACGTGATTATATTCGGTTATATTATCTTGTAAATTAGTGATTCTAAGTCAATTCAGAGTTGCACTCCCTAAAATTACTAACCACAACAATTAATATTAACAGTGATAATGGGGAAGGGAAATTGCAACCAGCGATGGAGAGGGGAATTGAAACCAGCGGGATAAAATAAAGAAAATAGATTTGAAACAAGTAATAATTGAGGTCAAGGTTTAGGGTTACCGATATTCGACGCTTTGGCAATTGACAAACCCTGAAAAAGTGGGAAAAATGACAAACAAAAATAGGGTGAGTGCATTATCGGTTCGTAGGCGAACATTGCTAACCCTAAAAATAAAAAGATAAAGAAATTCAAAATAAATAACATATAAGTACTTAGCTTTGAATTTGATCTGACATGGTTGGCGGTCGGAGGAAGCCTCGGGGTTAACCCTGAAAATGGCAAAGGCAGAAAAGGGGAATGTATGCACAGTTCCAAAAAAAATACGGATGGTAAACCCTAAAATCAAAAGGAAACAAAATAGACTTTGAGAATAAGAGAATCGAATACTTAGCTTCGTATTTGACATGGCGCGTAGTCAGAGTGTATTTGAAGAGCCAACCCTGAAAAGGGACAGAAAAAAATATTCAGTGTAGGGTTAATTCTCGCAAACCCTAATTAGGATTCAAATTGAGTATACGGGTAAATTAATTATTGGTCTCGCGACCTAATTAATTAAATCAGGGATAAGAAAATTGAATCGAGTGTAAAAACAATTTTTAGGAATTTTTTGGAATTTAAATAAAATAAATATGAATTTTTAAATATTTTAATAATTAAATTAACTTAAAATAGATTAAATAATATATATATAAAAGGGATAAACGTATAAGTGTTAATATATGAATAAATAAAATAATAGTTATTATTATTAAATATATAAAAAAAATTGAAGAAAAATAATATATGAAGTTTTATTAAAATAAAAGGAAAAAAAACAATTAAAAACATATATGTTATTAATATATAAAATTAAAATAGATTTATGCAATTAAATATAAAAAAATTTGGGAAACTTAGCTTTCAATCGTGTGTGGCGCAGCGTTGAGGTGTATGGTGTGCCTTCAGGCCTGGCAGCGTTGGATTGAAAGAGCTCATGATCAGATGGCTGGAGCAGTGAGGCTCACCATATGCGCGTGTACCACAAGGCATTGGATCAATTCGTTTGAAAAGAAAAAAAAACGCGCGCGTGGGTGGTTCGAGTCCTCCAATCACGCGTTGACACATCATCATCTTCTTCAATCAAAAACCTGCAACACAATATTTTACAGCGCTTTTTGCTAGGCGCGTTGTAAAAGGTCCTGCGTAGTAAAACAAACGAATAGCGAACAAGGCTAAACCACCATGAAAATTTGGCGCGATGCCATGGTTAACCTCGTCTCAGCCACGCGAATCTGATGGTACATGTCTTAATGTCTAATTTTGCATAACTAAAAAAATCCCAATTCAAGGGTTCAAACCTTAACATGGCATATTGTTCGTAAAGGCATTATAGCTTACCAAATTCTCCAGAATCGATCAATACACAATATTAAATACAAATACATGAATTAAAATTGATAATGATGCATGAGTAAGGCTAATCGACCAAGTTTAGAAAAGTGCAAACCGTGGCTTATATGGGACGATTCTGAGAGTATTGATCGCGCGCAATGATCCAAACATCTTCAGTGATCTTCAAGGAACGTATTGCAATGCTTAGAATCGATTGAATTGCCTTGTATCTCAAATTCGAATTTGAAATTTCTTGGTTTCTTGCAAGCTCGGGTATGGTCTTCAAACTGCAGAAATTGTGAACCCTTGCACCTTGGACTTGTTATATTGACTTTTCAAAGTTATGACTGGTCAAAGTTCAATTGACTTTTCTTATACAAAACCCTAATTTAGAAACTTTTTGAATTATTGATTTTTGATCATTTACTGATTTTCCTTTGAATAAACCAAACCCTAATTTATGAGCCTTGTATAGGAGGATGTGTCTAGGAGCTTTAGGTATTGATTTGAATTTGAGCAAGAGAAATAGTATGGGCAAATTTTGGGGTATGACATGAATGAATGAATATTTTGAATAAAAGAACATGATTTGTGTAATTTTGGGAATGAGTTTGAATGATGTAAAGGATGAAATATCATGGACTTGAATATCATGATGAATTTTTTGTCTTGTATATTGCATTCCAAACAAACCAAAATGGATTAATCTTTCATCTTAGCATACCTTAAAGAATCTCAATCCAATCTTTGAATTATAATGAACCCGAAGCATCACTTGAATGAACTTCGCTTCAACAAAATCCTCACTCAATCAATGAACCACATTTCTTACATTAAAAACGACAAACAAAATCCTTGATCGCTACTTCACTTCCTTACGCCATGATTCACATTCTAACTCCAATCTCACATAACAATAACACCTTAAGGAATATTTGGAGAAGATAAGAATTTAAGCACATAAGAACATCTCGACATGCAATCCAATGAATCTCAGTTGAATTAATGATCGCACACATCATGCGTAAGAAACTCTTTATAATTTTCTGATTTTCAAGCGACAAAATAAACGTCTTTCATAACTTATAGCACGTATAAAGAGGGCAAATTTTGGGGTGCAACAGGGATCCACTAGCATTTAAATAAAGGCACTTCAAAAATAACATAACCAACCTCTAAGATCTCCTTAGTGACACCATAGAACGTGCTAGATGCCAATATATGATTCTTATCTTTATAACTAGAGAAATACATGGATCCGGCCTCAACCATAACCCCACTATTTTGCACTATACTACGATCATCTTTTACTTTTGTATAAACGGAAAAATTAGAAATTTCATATGCAGTCCAAGTTATCACATCAAATTCTGGCATGTACAATAAGA
The DNA here is from genome assembly GCF_029867415.1 of Vicia villosa. NCBI lineage: Eukaryota > Viridiplantae > Streptophyta > Magnoliopsida > Fabales > Fabaceae > Vicia > Vicia villosa. The sequence goes on along the minus strand of NC_081184.1, from coordinate 116,458,094 downwards.
ATTTTATTATTTCGGATGCAATATCATCATTAAAAATCATCTTATTAAACCAACTTATGAATTTCTTGTTTTGCTCTGTCAACAACCACTTTTCATTCATTTGGAGATATTTTTTATTTATAGTTGTTTTGGTGAGTAGCTATGTAAGGTTCAACTTCACCAAGATATTCAATATATAGAAATGTGCTTCAAGAACTACATCCCGAACCATTGACTTAAAATTTAAACCTTGAGTACCTCTACCTCCATATCTGTCAGCATGACGATACTTTGGAATTCCTATAGATCCTGTTTCTAACAAATAGTTTGAACAAAACTCAACAACTTCTTTTGTGATGTACCTTTCAACGATCGAAACTTCAGGTCGGTGATGATTCTTCGAATATCATTTAAAGATCCTCATGTATTGCTCTATTGGATACATCCAACTTAAATAATCTGGACCCCTACATCTAATTTCTCGGACTAGATGAACAAGTAAACAAACCATAATGTCAACAAATTATGAAGGAAGATACATATGCAGGAAAGTCGTTGATTTTGAATTGGGTTTCTAAATTTAAATCTCTTTCGTTAAGACAAAGACAAACATCACAATGCTAACAATAATAAAGAACACAAGTATTTTATCTTGGTTTACCGTTAACTAGGTTACCTCGAGTCCACCCACCAAGGTGATTTCACCATATCAACAGGGACTCAATCCATTAATCAAAAACTTTGATTACAACCACAAAGAATACCCGTCAATATCTTCTCAAGGATTCTGACTATACCTTAGTCCCTTAAGAAAATCAACTCAAAGAAAATCTATCAATGACTTCTCGAGTAATATGACTAAACACTAAGTCGCTCAAGGAATTTAACCAACCGGTTAAAATTTCAAGGGTTTGTGTTTACAAAATTGTTAGTACCACGGTTTTGAGATTGATATTAATTTTGCTAAAACATGGTTCATAACTAATGTTGAGCAAGATGTTGAAACATCTTAACCAACTGTCATAACATGTTCAGTTGTTATGTGTTTTGACAGATGTTCTGCCCGATGTTGTGACATCATATACCAGAACATCTATACAGTTACACTGGATTTTAATCCTTGAAGATTTGATTGAAAAATATGAGATTATGGAAGATTCGCACACATACAGGCACATCTAATCAAGGAGTTTTTAGGACAAATACATATGTTTTAGTTTCAGAAAAAGGATCTTTAATACTTTCTTAGGAAACTAAGATTTGATTTGATTTGATTTGTTCCTATTTTGTGTGAAGATCTTGTAGCATATTCAAAAAGGAGAAGATTAGATTTATTTCATAGTCCAAGCCCATACTATAAGAGTCTATAAATAAGGACTTGCTAAACCTAGTTTTGTAAGCATACACAGATAGAAACCGTGACTGCAAATATGGGTTGGTGTTTTGGGAGTCTTTTAAGGTTTTTGTGTGTTTACTTGTGTGTCACTCATGTATATTCTGATACATTGAGGTGCACTGTTTGTTCTCACTCTTGAAGCTTTTAAGGAAAAGAGTTGAGTATTGTTTTTTATTGAAGCTTTTAAGCAAGATCAATTATTGTTTATTTAAAAGTGTAATATTTCTATTTGGTTCCTCTGGTCACAAGATGTGTGACTATTTTATCAATGAGGTGATTGGAAGTGAGATGTCGATTTCTCATATCTAGATGTCAATTTCTAGGTAGAAGTTGCACGGGGTAGTGATTAGGAGAGAAGTCATAAACTGAGATTGTTTAGGCTTTGAACTAATACTATTATAGTGGATTTCCTTATTGGCTTGGTAGCCCCCAGATTAGGTGTTGTTGCACTAAACTGGGATAATAATTTACTATGTTTTTTATCATTCTGCAGTTTATTTCAGTTTTGATAATTGTGATGTCAGTCAACAAATGTTATAACATCTGTCTTGACATTGTGTGTTGTTAGGACATCAGTCTTGACATTTGTTTTATAAGTACCAAAATTTCAAAAAGGCTTCTTTGAAAGCTGATATAAACATTTTCAATAGAACAAGATTTACAAAGAATGAAAGTTATAAAGATTTCAAGATAACAACAAATTTCTTCTTTGTGTAGTTTCTCAACTTTCTGTTCTCATTTTCTCTCTCTTGATTTTTCTTCTCTTTGTTTATGTATGCTGTAGTTATTTTTTTTCATTGCTTCAAGATATCCTTTATATAGATGATATACATATTTGTTGGATGGTGAAGTTAAAATTTCACATCTCATATCTGCAAGAAGACGTTTGTTGCACAGTAGTAGAGTGGGGCTAGCAGTAGTGAGAGGAAGGATGAGACGTATTGAAAAAGTTGGTACTGACGTATTTAAAAAGTTGATATTGAAAAAGTTTAAAGTTGCTAATTTAGAGTCCGAAACTTTCACTAGCCCAGAGTCCATAAATTGCTAGCCCAGAGTTCTGAACTAATTATCAGATCCTTCACACTTAACAAATCGTTAGAGTACAAGATTGTTCTCTTTACATTCTATACTTTTTATCATCAAAACTCGAGGATTAATTGTAGAACCAAACTTGTTCCATAAAATATGCATAATCAACGTCAATGTCGTCCTCCCACAGAAGTCTTAAATGTTTAATTAATGGACTATGTCTTCTCGAGGTTAGTTTGGTCCAGAAATCATCGTACTCCACAACATATACTTGCGCTTTATGCACAACCAAGGAGAGAGGTTGTATATCGTGAGAAGAACATGCCACGAAGAATGGTTAGTAGTCAAATTACCAAAGGGGTTCATTCCATCTGTGGCAAGTCCAAGCCTAAGGTTTCTTGGCTTAAGTCTAAAATACGAAAATAAAAACATTTCCCTTTAACATGAAAAACATCACAGCACGAGAACAGGACACGTGACAATATCACATAGCATTATAACAAGAAAATGTTACAAAATCTGAATAAAATCAAAAAAGAAAGTAATCCAATTGCAACAAAAAAAATCCACACTACATAAAGGAAAATCACACCACAACGTGAGGGAGAGACCAAGAAATAAATAATGAACAATGAACAACGAAAACATAAAGGTAATGTAGTGTACTTCGAAGAGGAGGAAGATACCAAGAAATGATTTTTCGTTCCAATAAATGAATGAAGATTTCGCTATTTCTGTCGCCTGGTTCGCTAGGGCACCTAGTGTGCTATGAAGGAAATAAAGAACATGTTACGTTTTAATTTTATATGAAAGAATTTCACAATGGTTGGAGAAACAAACCGTAGTGAAATATGGAGCATATTGCCACGATTGTTAAAAACAACCATAGTTACAAGTTATTTTTGATTTTTATTCAACAGAACGTGTTAAGAGACACACGCTTTTTTTATTGGAAAAATGTTGATGCCAGGATTCAAAGCTTGTAACCCTTAATCTAAATTGTTATTATGAGCCATGATAAAAAGTATTTTAATAAAATAAAAAAATCAGGCGCATTAAAAAAGAGATATTTTTACGGTTGAAAAAATGGCTGTAGTAATATGGTGTAATCAAAGGTATATTTTATAATAGTGCACATATGATTGCAAGAGACTTTGTAAATTGAATTACTGAGAATTAGTGAAAGAATCTCCAAACCTTGGGGAAAGAGTATTATAGGTGGATTTTTGGGTTGGTAATAAGGAAGATTGATTTCCTCCCTTCATGGCACATTCCAATTTACTCTCTTTTGAGTGTCTTGTCTTCCACATGTTGGTATAACCTTTGTTGTCTGTATGTGTGCATGCTATCAAGTATCCCCAAAAGGATCACATATCATCACAGTAAAACACATTATGACATATCTCTCTGGAAGACAACACATGGGTTTAGGATACTCCAAGGGAGTGGATTGTGACTTAGTTGGATACTCTGGATTTGATCTCTTTGGGTTCTTATTGGATAGAAAAAGTACCAAAAATATGTGTCACTTACTTGGGAACTTTCTTGTCTCATGGCATAGCAAGAAACAAGCAAGTGTCACACTATATACTGCTGAGGTAGAATATGTTCCTGCGTTTAGATGTTGCGTTTAAATCATTTGGATGAAACAAGAACTCAGTGATTACAGTGTAAATCTTGGAGTTGTCCCAATAATATGTGACAACACTAGTGCCATAAACCTTACAAAAAACTTGATACGTCACTCTCGGGCTAAACATATAGAAGTTAGGCACCACTTTATCATACACCACATTGAGAAAGGGGAATGTATACTTGAATTTATAACTTCATCTAATTAACTCACAAATATTTTTTCTAAAGCTCTTTCTGAAGAAAAATTCTTTTCCATAAGAACTAAATTCGGAATATTAAACAAATCACACATGGATTAAAATGCATACATGTTATACATGTGCATCTATGTCTTTATGTTTTCATAGTTTATCTTTTGTATATATTTATGTACCTTTTTTATTTTGACAAGGGAGAAAAATATACTCTCAGGGGGAGTAGAGTATAGTCTCTACTTAATTAAGCGGGAGCTTAATCACTCCAAACACATATATATTATTCTTTTTTAACACCTCACTGAGAGAAGCTTTGTCAACATAAAAAATGAGGGAAATGTGAATCTATGTGCTTGCAGGTATGAATGTAAAAATCCCGCAGAAGATCCATCTGAATTTTTGATGACAACAAAATTTTTTATAAAGTCAACCGTAGCAGCTTTCAACTTTGATGACGGGAATCAAACCAAAATATCCCATGCCTCATCAAAATGAGACTCAAGATCAAAGTGCTTATTTGATCAGAAGCAATCTAGCAAAGAATCTTAAAACCGTGGGAAAGCTCGCTAAGTTATGCCTGTCTGTCCGAGTGACGCGAGTATTGTAAAAGTAAGGGAGTAGCTTAAAAGTATTAAGGAAACTCACACACACCCAAAAATATCTTCTCAAATGTTTTTATCGTGAAATTTTTTTTCTAAGTCAATCCAAGTGATTAAAAAGCTAACCAAACCTTTTCCAAACTATTTTTGAACTAACCAATCGATTAGTAAGTTGTGTCAATTGATTGGCAAAATTTTTTTGAGTCATCCAATCGATTGGAGCATTAAGCCAATCAATTGGATGAGGGCTAATCAATTACTAAATAACTTATGACAACACATTAATGACTAGTAACAACCCTATATCCAATATTTCCTTTTTGGAGTTGCTAGTCGATTAAAATGAGTTGGCCAATCAGTTGGAGCTCTATGCCATTCGATTGGCTCATTAATTCGGCCAATGAATTATTTCCATTTTGTATTTTCCAACTCCTATAAAATGGAGGCCCGCCTCCACTTCATCTCACACCACATTCCAACGATTTACATTTTCTTTGGAATTTCTCTCACAATTTTCTCTCTTTCTCTATTCAAAAATATTTTTCTTCACTTGAGGTTGCTTTAGTGTTTTTTGAGTGAAGTTTTTCTTGTAAGAAATAATTTTTGTAAGTAGTTGTGTCGATCGTTTAATTTCTTTAGGGTGAAATACTCTTGAGATATTCATTTAGGTTCTTAATATAAACCTTCCATAAAATCACCATGATTGGTTTCTTGAGCTTTTCCGAAAAAGTTATGTTTTGGTTAATGAGATAAGCCATAAATCTCTAAAGAACGGTTCGCTAGCTAAGCCTGGAATAAAAGCTATTATTGATTGGGTTGCACTTTAATGAATCAGATGTGCTCATGATTTCCATCTGAGTGTTAATGGCAACAAAGTGCTCATAAGGGTTGTTATTCCCATCAAATTTCACCTTTGATGGTTGTTTGAAGTTCTTTAACTATGGAGTGCAAAAAATATCATATGAGAGAGGCTGAGGGTCCATGATCTTGTATTCTACCAGGAAATATTTACGGTGTATCTCTTGGAAGGTTAGAACATTTTCCTCAAAATCTTGGTCGGAGCGTCGTAACTCGTCCATAGCAACCTGCATATTTGCTAAGGTTTCATGGTCACTGTTGTTGTTGCCGCTAGTGGTGGGAGCATTTCATCGTGTCACATATGTTAGAGTTTCTCAGGTTAGTTTTATCGAAGTTCCACATGGGGTGTCAATTGTACTCGTGAAATACAATAAATGGGAAACTTACTCACATATATGATTGCAAGAGGCTTTGTATATTGAATCTCTGAGAATCAAACCTTGGGGAAGAAGTATATATAGGTGGCTTCATGGGCCAATTAATAGGGAAGAAATGATTTTCTCATACTTTTCCCCCAAATTAGTGGAAGTAAGGAGAGACTGGTTCTTCCTTCATTATAAGAAAGGTGATTTCCTTCCCAAATACTGCATTTCAACTATGTTGCATTTCAACTGACTCTCGTTTAGATTCCTTATCTTTTACGTGTTTGTGAAATGGATCGAGTGACTCGAGATAACGGCAACCCAATTCCTTCCAAACCCTGAGGATTTAATAAGCCACCCCCAATTTTATACATGGCACCCCCCCAATTTGAAATATTCCCATAATACCCCTGGGGCTATTTACTTGTAAATTTTACCTTTTTCTGAAAAAATTACTTTTCCGCAAATTCAAATTTCTAGTAGTGCAATCCAAATTTCTGGTACCCCCTTTTTATCGTTTACCGGAAATTATTTGAGAATTCAAAATTTCCGGTTGGCATATACCGTAAATTTCAAAATTTACGGTGGCGATAAACCATAATTTTCAAATTTTTGGAGATTTTAGAGAATTTTTGTAGATTAACCGAAATTTTCCAAAATTTCCGATAGATTCCACCCTTTCTGAAGATTTAAAATTTCCAGAATACCAGAAATTTTAGTTATTGCCAAATTTTTGGTATGTCTGCACAAAATGTTTTGTATCTTTGCGGTCCAGAACCGGCAGCCTTAGCTTCTTCCACGGATTCATGTACTGATCTTATGCAGTATTTCATCACAGACATGGTATGTTTCCTATCTATTTTGCACATCTGTATTCAGTTTTCGACCTTATTCCTAATTTTTTGACGTTTACTAATTACATTTTGTTGTAAATGATAGATTTTTCAATCAAAAGATAAAGTTTTAGAATGGGCGTGAGAGGTTGGTAAAAAGCATGGTATTGTCGTTGTTATCATCCGTTCTGATTATGCTAATGGAAGTCGAGGGAGGAAGGATAAACTGATAATGGGATGTGAGAGAGGTAGAAATTACAAAAAAAAATGCGAAGACCAGTGATGGTATCTATACTATGAGGATTAAATGTCCCTTTAGGCTGCGATCTGTTCCAAGCGGTGCAAGTTGGAAGGTGATGGTTAGATACGCGATGCATACTTATAGATTATATGGGGGATTGGAAGGTCATGACATATTGGGACGTCTAAAAGATGATGAAAAGAAGTTTGTGAATGACATGACCAAGTATAATATGGCACCAAGGTACATCATTTCAGCATTGAAAGATAAAGATCCTGAAAACCTCACTACTATTACCCAGGTATATAGAGCTAGAGAAACATACAAATCGAGCAAGAGAGGTACAATGACAGAAATATAAATGTTATTGAACCTTATACATCAAGAGAAATACATGTGTTGGACTAGAAACAGAGAGAGTTCTGAAATGATGGCTGATATCTTCTAGACACATCTTGACTCTGTGAAGTTGCTGCACATGTTTCCTCTCGTGTTAATTTTTTATTGTACATACAAGACAAATAGGTAAGAACTAAACTTCTCTCATACAAACATATGTTGATTTATCTGGTTATCTTACATACGTTTTAATCGTGTAGGTACTGGATACCACTATTAGAGATTATTGGTGTTACATCAATAAAGTTGACCTTTTCAGTTACGTTTGCTTACTTGGAACATGAAAGGGAAGATAACTTCACATGGATGCTGGAGAAACTGAAAGAGTTGTTTACCTCGGACAAATTTCTTCTTGATGTTGTGGTGAAGGACCGGGAAATTGCATTAATGAATGCCATTTATTCGGTGTTTCCAAAGGCAACACATCTGTTATGTATGTTCCATATTTCCAAGAACGTGAGCATGAAGTGCAAAGAGTATGTGAAATTGGAAAGACAAGAACATGTCAAGGATCAATGGAACAACATCATGTATTCAAACACAGAAGATGAATATGATGTACACTTAAAACACTTCCAAAGTGTTTGTGGTGATATTCTGGCATTTGTGAAGTATGTTAATGAAACATGGCTAGTACCATATAAGGAAAGGTTTGTTGCTGCATGGACTAACAAAGTCACCCACTTAGGGAACACAACGACTATCAGGTATCATATTTTTTTAGTGTATTTATTAAAGATATTTATGGATAATAATCAAATTTATGGTTATGCATTATAGGGTCGAGTGTGCATATTGGAGACTTAAAAACTTGTTGATTTCGAGTCGTGGTGATTTGTGCCAAAGTTGAGTTGTTGTGAATACAATGTTGAAGTTGCAGCTAGGTTCCATAAAAGCGTCATTTAAAAAAGTATTGTCAACATAGAGCATCAGTATAACACACCTTTCTATTCCAAGTTGAACAGTTTTGTCTCAAGACAATGCATATAGCTCATTGGGAAGGAACTTGAAAGAGTGAAATTTGTTGGTTCAAGCAAGGAGAGGTGTGGGTGTTACATTAAAACAAAACATGGGTTACCGTGTGCATGTCAGCTTGTCGGTTTCCAGATATTAGGCACCCATATACCTTTGGAAACAATTCATGTTTTTTTGGACGAAATTGCACATTGTAGAAAATGATGTCAGTTAGGAAGAGGGTAATTGGAATTTAGAAGATGAGTGTGAAGAGTTGAAGAGATATTTCAAGAGTTTGGATGTTGTTGGTCAGAGGATGTTGAAGAAAAAAGTGCGTGATCTAATATATCCATCAATAACTCCGATGTGTCCACCACCAGTGAAGTACAAGCCAAAAAGGGGAGCTAAAAAAAGTAAAAAGAGTGGGGAGAGTGATGTGCACCGTGATCCTAGCCAGTGGGAATATCCTCTGGCTTCGCAGGGGAGTCATACTTCAAAGAGGTCGTGTTCAAAACCGAATGGAACTCAATCTTCAACCATTTCGATTGTTAGGCAACCTACTGTGATATCTTCACGAGTTGAGTTCTTGCCACAATTTCCTGCTTTCTTTCATCCTTACATCGAAGACATAATTAATGTCGACGATAATGGAACTGTGGTTTTCGTTGTGTTTCAGCTTCATTAGGATGGGAGGAAAATTCATGGCGTTTGGTTCGGAGGCAATTAGATTCTCATATCCATCAGAATGCTGACTTGTTTTCCAGATTATTCTATGATACTGTGTCTGAAGTTAGGAAAACGTTACAGGGAACTCACTTGGGTGGACATGATATGGATAAATGGATATAGTGTCGTTTTTGTTTCCCTTTCCATGAGTTTGAACAACACATTTTTGTCACTTATCCTTGCTCCACCCATGTACACAAGTCGGCATACGATTATTGCTATTGGTTTTATGAACAATAATCATTGGGTACAGATCAAGTTGAAACCTGATTGCCCATTGCCTCGCGTCATTCTTCGTTGGAGACAGAATTGTAGTGATGATGCAAAAGCATGAGAATCGGCTTATGCGGGTCGTTTCAGGCATTGGGAGGAATTGTGTCGTTCCTGATTGTATTTTTTTTATTGTGTATCGTTTGTATGACACTTGATAAATTAAGAGACGGTTAGTTTTGTTTTTAAAATCATTATTCATACATGTAGTAGAATAACAAAGAAAACATGAGAAATTGGAAGGAAAAAATTGGTTCAGTATTATCAGAAATTTCGAAGTTTCCGATTTTTTCAACTTATTGGAAATTTGAAATTTCCGCTACCGTAAATTGTGGTTTAATTCTTAAACATACTTACCGGAAATTTCAAATTTCCGGTACCGTAAATTTCAAATTTCCGGTAAACGCCATCTTTTACAGTAACTCATGGTAAATTTCAAATTTCTGGTAAGCGCCATCTTTTACAGTAACTCTTGGTAAATTATTCAAAATTTCCGGTAAAACCATGAAATTTTCAATATTAAATGGTAAATTCTATAACTTCCGATATTTTTAAGGGTCATTTTCGTAACTTCACTATTTTTTGGGTGCCATGTATATTATGGGGTGTTAAAACCTCCCAAAGCCTTTAGGCTGCTCCTTTCCATGTCCACTAAAATCATTCCATTCCAGTTTTGATATAGATTATCCATGAACTTTTAATTAATCTTTAGAATTATGTATTCAATCGAATATGTTATTTTGGGTCTATTCTTATGTTTATATAAAAAAAAATTAATATATGCAAATTATTTACAAGTTTGGGAGCTCAATTGAAAATAATTTTTATTTAAAATTTAAATACGAATTGCTGACGAATTCAATGATGAAATTACAAACTTTTTTATAGATAAATAATAAATTAAAATTTTTCAATGATCGAGAAAATCTATACCAAATTTATGAACATTGTTTACTTACTCAAAACTTGCGTGTCAAACTTGGTATCACATTTTTGTCTTTTGCTAACGTGCGTTGATTATTTAACAAAAATGAAACTCCGAGGATGAAAAATATCACACACTAATTAAACAATATCTTTAAGGCACCCGTCATATTTTTAAAGACAAATAAGAAAATCATCCCATTATATTTCTTAAGACCATACAATTTTTTATAAGCAAGGACTTCATTGAAAAAGAGTACTAGGGGTACTCAAAACCCGCTTACAAAAGAGAAAGAGGCCAACGAAAAAGAAGGAAAATTACAAACCAAGTGAAATCTACTTAAAGTAAAGGAGCGGATTTCTACTAAACTCGTAGAAATTACACTTGGTGTTCGCAATTTTACCGATGGACAACCACTTCCACGCCGACAGTTTAATATTCCACGAGAGATCGTTAATGTTGCAAATTCCTCCGTTGAAGATGATTTTGTTCCGTAGCTTCCAAATTTCCCAAACCACCGCTGCCCAAATCATTCCCGTCTTCCTCCTGCTTATGCCGTACCTCCTAACGCCGTTACCCCAAACCAGAAAATTCCTCCAGATACAAGGGTCTGAAATCAGATCCAAACCGGTCCATTCCACCATGTTTTTCCAAATCAGAGTCGATACAGAACAACTAAACAAAAGATGGCAAACAGATTCCTGATTCTCCGAACAGAAAATGCAATTATAGTCATCATTAAGGATAGAAATACCGCGAGAAAGAAGCTGATCTTTTGTAGGGGCTCTGTTGAGGAAACACCTCCAGATGAAAGCTCTAACAGTGAAGGGGATATCCGTGGACCACAAATCCGCGAAGGTGTTGGCTTTGTCATCCTCCTCCCATTCCGGTATTCCTCTACTGATCAAAAGGTCGTAACCAGACTTCGAAGTGTAACCCCTATCCACATCATAAATCCAAGACAAAGAATCGGTGCGATTCCTGTCCGGCGACACAGGGCCAAGGATCGAAAGAATTGAAATAAGCTGCTGCTGCAACAGCCCCCCGACTGCCCCTTCCGAATGCTGGACCTCGCATCCCAGATCGCCCCAGGCCCAAGTATTTCCAATCCACTCTCCCATATCGCCTACCTTCGCCTTTTTCTTCTTACTAATAACATAAAGATCATGGAAAGATGCTCTGAAAGAAACATCTCCCTGCCAGATAGAATCCCAAAACAAGATTAAATTTCCATCCCCAAGAACATACCTCAATTTGTCTGCCAACACCGTCGTCGGAAGCGAAGACTCAAGTTTTATTAAATTGTTCCACCAAACCGAGTTTAAGCGCGAAATCCTGACTGAGGGACCAGCGGTGACTTCCCACCTAATATTTCCGTACTTAGCTTCCAGCAGCTTCATCCACAGCGAGTTTTCTCCCTTCAAAATTCTCCACACCCATTTAAGCATAAGCGATGTGTTGAAAGTGTCCACTTTCTTCACCCCCAGGCCTCCGTCCCCGTAAGATTTGCAGATCCTCTCCCACCCCACCCAGTGAACTTTTCTCTTTCCATCCTTTTCTCCCCACAGAAAACTGGATTGAATTCTCTGAATGTCCCTAAGAACGATCTTCGGAGCCCGATAAAAAGACAATTGGAAAATAGAGATGCTTGATAAAACAGACTTCAACAAAGTTATTCTGCCTCCTAAGCTTAGAAATCTATTTTTCCAATTTCCCAATTTAGCTTTGAGCTTCCGCAGTAGAGGAGTCCAAGTTTCGCGAAGCCCCGGGTTGTAGCCAATCGGAATCCCGAGAAAATTGAAAGAGCTATCATCGATCCTGCATGAGAGAAAGCTGGCAGCAGCTTCCAAGAAACGGTCGAAGAGATTGATTCCTATCAGACGACATTTATTATAATTCACAGCTAGACCGGAAGCGACTTCAAAAGCACGGAGCATTGCCTTTAAAGTCCAAATCTGTTTCCAAGAAGCAGGCCCTAGTAATAGAGTGTCGTCGGCGAACTGTAGAATACTAACTTCACAACCTCTTCCCACCTTAAAACCTTCAAATTCCCCTACGGAACACGCTTTCTGCACAATCCTGTTGAGGCCTTCAGCAGCCAAAACAAACAAGAAGGGCGATAGAGGATCACCTTGGCGAAGTCCCCTACTAGCCTTAAATTCGAGCGTCGCGCTGCCGTTGACTAGGACTGACATCGAACTAGTGAAAACAGTGGCATTCATCCAAAGCATCCAACGGTTTCCGAAGCCCATCCTCTTCATGACCCCTCTAAGATACTCCCAGCTGACCCGGTCGTATGCTTTTTCGAAATCAACTTAAGATAATAGTGATGGTTAACACTTAAGATAATTAACTATTAATATCATATCATGTTTGATATGACTGGATTTAAGATAATTAAGATATATCTCTACCACTCTTTCAAGAAATTATTTTATCTACAATTATTGTTACACTATTAGAAATACAAATTTCTTGCAGAAAATATTTTGTAGGTATACTGCAGATTTTTCTACAATTATATAGAATAAAATAAATTCTCCTGTGGATCACCATTTTGCAAAAAAATTTGCAGAAATATTTGCGGATTCTACTGTAGAATTCGAACAAAATCCTAAGTATCCATAAATAAATTTGCAGAAAATCTTTTTGCAATTTTACTATAGAATTCTAACTTTAATAAAACCAAACTACAATAAAGAATCTGCAGAAAAGTTTTCTACGGATTTACGTTACCCATAAAGGTTTTTGCTGAGGACGAAAAACAGCAGGAAAAATTAGGGGTGTTTATTGGTTCAGTTAAATCCGAACCAAATCAGAATCCGAACCAAACCATTGTGTTTGGGTTGGACATTTTTCAGTTCGGGCAAGAACCGAACCAAACCAATAAAATTCAATGACAATTGGTTCGGGCATCGGATTTTCAATTTTTTACCCGCAAGTCCAACCCAAACCAATCATAATTAATTATCATAAAAATTTCTACCAAGCATTCAACTTTGAGAAGAAGAGAAGAAAAAAAGTAAAATGTCGTATGTGGACAAGTTATGCTATTTCAATTTGTTATTAGAAAATTATTACTATAATGTGGTAACTGAGCATAGAACTATAAAACTCATTCATTACCATACTAACTCAAGTGACTAGCTATAGATTCAAAAGCCTTTATATTAAATATTTTTTTGTTAGATATTTTTGAATCTATTAAGGAAAAATTATTAGTCTAGTATTTACAATTGAACACTATTAATACTATATTTTTTTATATTATTATAAAAAATTAATTTCAGTAAATAAGTTACTTTTTTCTAATTTTTTTCATGTTTTATCTACCCGATCAATCCAATCCAAACCAACCCGTTGTTTCTCGGTTCGGTTCGATTGGAGCTTTATCGCAAAAATTTGCAAATCCAATCCAAACCAATCCATTTAATTTTAATCGGTTTGGGTATCGGATTTTCTCAAAACCGAACCAAACCGGCCCGCGAACACCCCTAAGAAAAATCGCATAAAATAGTTTTCCTGCCGATTTTTAGCTCAAATCCGTCGGAAATAAATGTATTTCTAGTAGTGTTACTCATAATCACTCCCATCTTAATTAGTCGTAGATATGCCATATTTAATATGATCTAAAGGACTTTTTATTTTGTATTTAGGATTATTTGAGTTGTAATGTTTATTATTTGAATTTTAAATTTTTATGTAAAAAATTAAATTTTTAAGTTTTAATATCAAACTAATCAACTTTTTTTTCATAATTCTCAATATAATTACATCACAAATTATCAAACTAATCAACTTTATTTTTTAATTTATGGATCTTTCTGCAAAATTACGTAAAAGTAAAAAACTTAAAATTTACAGATAAATTTGTCGATAACACCAAATATACAGTTAGTGCAAAAAATTAAAAAAAAATATAAGAGATGGTAATTCAATTGATGTCTCCTCTTTAACTTATTTAGTTTTGTTTAAAACATGGTTATATTGAGAATTATGAGAAAATATTATTTAGTTTGATATTAAAATTTAAAAATTTGATTATTTTAAAACAATTATAAACTTGATCTCAATTTAAATAAAAATTAGACCCTATGGAAACTTAGGGATGGATACTGATTCTACAATATTTTGTAGGACAAAATTGTTGTCACCAGAATTTGAAATATTTCTCTAAAAGAAATATGTTTCAAAAGAACAATTGAGAGTAATATAGAACTTAGAGATTTTAAGTTCCACAAAATTATATATATATATATATATATATATATATATATATATATATATATATATATATATATATATATATATATATATATATATATATATATATATATATATATATATATATATATATATATATATATATATGAGGAGGGATATTCTTACTCGAAGAATAAGTTAATAAAACTTACTCCACATCTTAGTCATTAATTCTTTTTAATTTAATGGTTGAAAATAATAAATAATTAAACTTGGAGAGAGAAAATTATTCATATTATTTTTAACCATTAGATTGAAAAAAATTAATGGTTAAGACGTGAAGTAAGTTTTAATAACTTATTCTTGAAGTAAAAATATCCCTTTTATATGCCTATATATATATATATATATATATATATATATATATATATATATATATATATATATATATATATATATATATATATATATATATATATATATATATATATATATATATATATATTTAAAAAATAGTAAATGATAGAAAAACGCAAGAAAAAATATGGTTTGAATTAAGTTACTTTAAAAACGTTTCCTTTCAAAATTTGTTTGGGATAGTGTTTCATTAGGATTTTCAGCTAAAAGAAAAGTCAACGAAAAATGTCACAGTGAAAGAACATTCAGGGTTACACGAGACAATAATTAAGTGTTTAGGAATTAAACCAAGTGTTTAGAGGTATTGATGTCAAGTATCTTGCAGCATTAATTATCCAACATCGTTGGAACATTGACTAGAGAGTCAATTGAAGTGACAATTATGGTTTGGAAGAATTACAAGAACAAATCCACAATATTAAGATCACCTGGAAACATGTTCAAAATCTTGAGAAGGATAGTCGACTAGAATTGCGTATCAACAAAGATGGTAGTCGACAGTCACAAAGAATTTTTAGAACTTAGTGAATTCTCTAAAATTTGAATGTCAAACAGAGATAATGTCGACGACACATTTTGATAGTTATTATCAAGAGTTCGCAGAGAAGTTTGAAACAGTTATTCAATATTTGCTAAGTAAATTAAATGTTTATATGAAGTGAAATTTATGTCAAGCCTAGCTTTTAGTGTTAAATGTTTAAAAGTGATTTATATGATCTATAAATAGCACAAGGTTGGTTGCTGTTGAAAAGAGGCACAGTTTAATGCACACATTACTAGAAATATTCTATTTTGCTGCGGATTGAAGTTAAAAATCCGTAGGAAATCCATTTCCTGGGTTTTTTTTTTTGCCGTTTCTGGTCCTCAGATAAAATATTCGCGGGTAATAGTAAATCTGCAGATAAAGTCGCAGGAAATAAAATCCGCAGGTAAACCTGCACAAACTAAATTACGCAGCTAAATCCGCAGGTAATTTCGCAGGTAATAAATTTTGAATTAAAAAAAATTAATTAAATTTAATTGATAAAATAAGACTAATTTATCCTAATTAAGATCTAAATAAACAACTTACTCTACTTTAAAAAGTTAATAAGCATGAATTAACCGAATTAATAATTACAAGAAAAATAAAAATAAATGAATAGAATATAATGCAAGTTGGGAGAAAATATCACGTATGAACCATGAACTACCAATTATGATAAAACCAATAATAATTTCTAATTAATGGTGACCTTTAACTTAAATGGTGACTTTTCAAAACAAACATTAAAAAATTAAATACATGAATAAAAATACAGAAATTAATGAAAACAATTCATCCCCTTTTCTAACTCAAGGCTTGGTCAACATTTCAACCCCTCATTCTCCAAAATTGATTTCAAAACTGGCCCACTCAAAAAATGCTTAGCAGCAAATCCAAATGCCGCGGCGAAGAATCTCCAAACAAGCTACAATAGCAGTCAAAGTAGTTCTAAGAAGGAAAGGAGCATCCTTAATGCCTAAAACAGATTGCATCCATGATCCATGCAAGCCTAAGTACAACATTTAACACCTGGAATTCCATCATAATAACTGAAATTCAAATCGTCGCACAGATAAAAAAGAGAAGAATGAAGAGCACCTATATTTGTATCCAAATATTAACTTACCATCGCACAAAATATACACTTTTATATGGTACAACGAGTTTATCTCTCAACCATGGATTTCTCAAGTTTCTTACTAGCAAATAGTCCTTATTGCAAGTGCAACTATTGTCGAGATGTATTTTAGTCAGTTTAGTTTGTGCATTGTATTTCTTTCTTCAATTAATCGGCGAAGACACTTAAAATAATAAGGTCTGTGTCAGATTTGATTAGGTTAAAACAGAAACTCTAGTTCAAAGGTAAGCAAATACGAAAATGAAAAGTGTTTTATAGATGTGACTATCTGAGCACTTGTTTGATCTGGTCATGAAATCGTCCCAAAAATAGTGGCAAACATAGAACTCCAAACTTTATTCGAATTTTTTCTTCTCATGCGAAACAAAATTTCTCTCTTAGATTTATTGATAGGAATAGGATGCTTTTCAATAGCTGTGAACCGTTATTATATACTATCAAGAACCATATACAGAAAAAATTTGAGATGATTTAAGAAATATTCAAGAAATGAATGTGTATTAGAAACACACATGAATTTCTAGATCAACAACAACATATTGCTTAAGGAGTCTATCACCAAATGCCCAAGCAAAAACATATTTCTGCATCATATTCTTCACTCTCCACTGTCAAGATATCGAGAATTTAGGATCATCATATAGAGAGACAAACATATTTAAATTGAAATTTCTATCACTTAACAATATTACATTATTTCATTTTTAAAATTTTAGAAATTCTTGCAACAAAAACATTTTAAAAAATTACTATTTATTAAATTTTAAAAAATACTATTATTTACAGAAAACATTTAAATCCATTACATGTTTTTAAAAAACATTTTATTTTAAAAGAAAAATATTTTACATTATTTTTTAATTCAAAAAAATTAAAATATAATTAAAATAAGGGTTAAATAAGTTGTTGGTCCCTCTAAATATAGCGGTTTTCAACTTTAGTCCCTCTAAATATTTTCTTCAAAGAATGGTCCTCCTAAAAATTTTAATTTTAACTTTTGGTCCCTCTTGCAATTTAGCGACGGTTTTTTACAAATTAGAGACGGTTTTAACGACGGTTTTAACGACAATTTTTTATTTAACGACGAAATTAGATACCGTTTTAGCTACGATTTTGCCATGAGGGACCAAAAGTTAAAATTAAAATTTTTAAGAGGATCATTCTTTGAAGAAAATATTTATAGGGACTAAAGTTGAAAACCGCTATATTTAGAGGGATCAAAAACATATTTAACCCTAAAAATAAAATCCACAAGTTCCTGCGGAATTACCTGCGGATTTTGTGATGTAGTTTGATATTTATTCAAAAACCAAGTTCTGCATAAAAGATAAAATAATATATTGTTTTTAATTTTTTTTAAAATATCAAATACATTTTAAAATATTGACGCAATCCTTTAAAAAAATTCCCCTCTAAAAGCTTTTAAAAACTAATTCCAAAGTAAATCCTAAGGCCACTGGTACAAAAAAAGTTAATTTACATCCGTTTTTTATTAAATTTACACCCGTTTTTTTAAATAAAAATCGGATGTATATTCACCGGATGAGAAATGTCTAACAAATTTATACTCGTTTAAAAGCGGGTGTAAATACATTCTATATTACACCATTTTTTAATAAAAATCGGGTGTAAATATATTCTATGTTACACCCTATTTTAATAAAAATAAAAAATAAATAAGTTTTTAATAAATAAAGTGTAATTTGTCACATGTTAATACTTAAAATCAAATTTTATTTACAAAATTGCCATCACGTTTTTTACTTACATCCGTTTTTAGAATATCAAGTGTAAATTTTAAAATTTTATTGTTATTTTTGTACTAGTGAACTTAGAATAGAATAAATCTGTATAATCTCTTTTCAATAAGAAATTTCCTTGAAACAACCATTTTTTTTTTGGTACAAAGGAGGGCCTAAGCCCAGAAACAGAAAAAACTAAATAGGCACTAGCCTAGCAACAGAATCCCCAGAGAGATCCCTATCTAACAAACTCTTCATCCAATCTGGAGCCTCCTTAAAAATGATAAGATCCGAGCTCAACTTCTTTCCTTCAAGAGCAAGGGCATTCGCACAACCATTCGCCTCTTGAAAAATATGCGATACTTCCACATTGAAACAACCATTTTAGAGAAGCCCATTTAGTACTATAATAATCACATAACCGGTGACAAGGATAGACATTGTTTTGGCCATATTCACCATAGAACTCCAAAAGAAAAAGGACTTCGTCATAAATCAAGGGGAAAATAATAGAAAGGTTACTTGATAAGTCTTTTATTATTGATGCATATGATATTTCTTCTCTACATTTTGAGAGATTTTTATTTTGTATTTCTTAATTGAGATTTTTATTTTGTATTTCTTAATTGTGGTTTTCATGTATTGGTGGACGACAATTCAAACTATATGGCACAAATCGTTAGGATTGGTTTTCACAACCGGGTTGCACGACCTAATCCCTACCTTACCGTTATTAGCAATTTGCAAGCTCAAAATCACACGATTCGGTATTGTCAGACTTTTTTTACCATCCTGCCATATATTTGAAATTTATATACCATAATGTCACACAATAAAATAGAATTATCATAATGCCACACAAGCAGGGAGTGCTCGGTCATCCATTGGCTGAGCAACTTCTTAAGTTAGTTTTTTTTTCACTTTTTAAGTTGGTTCACCTTTTAACCGACTTAATAAATTCTGTTACAGTTTGAAATTTAAAAATTATATGAAATTTTACACTTGTTAAGTCGGGTATTCTATTAACCGACTTAACAAGTCACTCGGCCAATGGATGGACGAGCGCTCCCTGCATGTGTGGTATTCTAGCAATTTTGTTTCAAAGTGGGGCATTATGGTATATAAATTTCAAAAATGTGGCAGAATGGTAAAAAAGTCATATTGTCACTATATATGCTGCTTGTTCTGATGGCTTACCGGTTAAGCACAACTTAACTTTGTTGGAAGGGATTTTCCATAGTACGTTGTATTGTTGTTCTTCATGTATGATATATTTTCAAGACAAGCATATTTCAAAATCCCAATGGTATCGAGTACGAGCTAATAAAACTCATCTTTGAAGCACTAGAAATTGAACACACATGACTTTGCAGTATTATTGCACCCTATGGGATATTGTTACGCCTTACAAGAAACATATCATATTAAACCCTACATGGGAAATCTCCCTCCAACGTAATATGTATTCATATCGCCAACAACAAATCAATGAAAAGCAAATGGTTTCGTTCAAAATTACCCAAACTCCTATAAACAATTTGAAGGAAGAGATAAAGTCGTCAATCTTCAATTTGAACTCGTTAATTTTCAATAATAAGGGTGAGATAAGTTCACTTGTTTTTTAATAAGAATGAAAACATGGTTGTTAGAATAATGAGATAGTTGATAATTTTGTCTCATATATGAAATCATAAAAGAAACTCGTTGAGTTGAGATGTATTAATCGAATAAGTGTGTTATCCCTATAAAAACAATTTGAATGAACTTGTCGAGTTATGATGCATTCAACAAAACGTCAAGAAGGGTAAAATTATCAGTCATGATCAACAAATTAAATCACCTATATTAGATCAATATTCAGGGTTTATGTTGAAATTATTAAGCTAATCTTATGTTGTGAAACACCTCTCAATGTTATGTGCTTCCTTAATCACTTCGCCACTACATGACTCGTGCTTTAGGGACTACAAACCATCATGAACTATAATCACCCCAATCCCACTTGATAAAAAACACACCTTGACCTACTCACTCTAGGTTATGTGAAATGCGCGGGGGGGGGGGGGGGGGGGGGGGGCTTAACTAAGAGTAGGCAAGGCCATGTACACATCAAGTCATAATATTAAACTTATTGGGTCATACTGCATCTTCTTTGATGAGTTGACCACCATTGCTCAGTGGATCGAGGTAAGGTGAGGTGTGACTGAAATGTTCACCTCAAGGATTAACATGTTTTTTAAATCGCCTCATGCTACCATCTTAGTGGCAGTTAACCACTTTCTCGGCTAAAACATGGTCATACACGCCACACTGAAATTTTGACCTCGATATCCTCATAATTATATAAGTTAAATGTGATATATATGCCTCAAATACTAGGTTAAAGACGAATGATTAAGAATATGTCCCTATATTTCAACCACTCTGAACCTTGCACGCCCCTATGAAGGACTTTGAATTGTAATGTGCTCTCCCTCAAACACTTTGTCCCTTATAGGCCTCTTTCTTGAGGAAATCTACACTATTATGTCTTCTTCCTCAGACACATCTCCCCTTTTATGCCTCGTTCTCAAGAGACTATAGACCGCCATGATTTTTCTTAAACCACTTCGCTTTTACAAGCCTTGTATTTGAGAGATTGTCTACTGCTATATGTTTACTTAACCTAATTCATTCTTACATGCCTTTACTTGAGGTACTGTGGACCTTTACGTTATAATCAATAACCAAAAAGTGTTAGTGGATTCAACTCATTAACCCAACATCTCGTAGTTGAGACCAAGTGTATTAAAAAGAGGCATGTGAGGTCGATTACATGTCAAACGAGTCATCCACATCCCTTAACTTAAATAGGATGAATCATTGAGTATGTTCCAATATCTTAGAGGACTTTCATAGTTAAAGCTGACTGAATAACCACAAGTCTTACATTGAAGAGATGACTCACCCATTACTCCCATTACTAAGTCAAGGCTTGACTACGTGTTGTTAAACATATAGGATAAAGAACTGATCTCTCCAAAGGGAGACCAGAGCTATACCTAACTCAATAGTTAGGTTAGACGCAACACAATTTTTATAGATTTTTAGACAAAAAGTATTTACCTAATACATCACTAACATGGTCTACAAATATTGTACTCAGATCAAGTACAATATTTTATCATAATTCAACAACCATATCAATTTTTCTTACTATTGTACATACATTTATTTATCATAGAAATCACATCTAAAGATTTCTTGGAAGAGATGATACAAGTCTTTTATAACTTAATCATATGGTTTATTATAACAATTATTTCTCTCTCGTTTAAACTATAATAAAACTTATTTATGATGTATTTTTATAAAATACTCCATTCGTCTTATAATGGCTTTCGTTTAAAAAAATGTTTTAAAATGAATGTCATTCTCATTATTTAATGTAGAAATGATTGTTATTTTTTTAATTATGTCATTTAATTATTACTCTGTACATTATTTTCAATACATTAATAAAGTTAATTGAGGTGTAAATTTTGCCAAATGCCTTCAACCGCCACCCTCCGCTTCTCCATCTCTACAAAAGTATGTTGAAACAAAAGTCTAGACAAAAGTGGATTCAGGAGGGTGATCTCAATACAAAGTTCTTTCATGCTTCTCTCAAGGCAAGAAACCGCAGGAATTCAGTGATCTCTCTACACACGGGTAGTGGTGTTGTTGAAAACGTCAATCAGATCAAAGAGGTTATTAGGGAGCATTTCTGTAAGCGTTTTAGTTCTGTTGGGGGCGGCAGGCCTCACATCCATAACCTGGCATTCAACAAGCTTTCCGAGGACGATTGTTGCAGCTTAGAAGAGCAATTCTCTAGAGAAGAAATTAAGGCAGCCATCTTTGCGTGTGAAGGAAATAAAAGCCCTGGGCCCGACGGTTTCAATCTCTCGTTTATCAAGCGTTGTTGGAGCATTGTTGGAGAAGATTTTGTGGCCTTCATTCAAGAGTTCCATCGTCTTGCAAAATTGCCAAAAGCCATGACTGCGTCCTTCATTGCGCTTATACCAAAGGTGGAAAATCCTCAAAAATTGAAGAATTTCGCCCCATTTGCCTCATTGGTTGTTTTTACAAGACCTTATCCTTAATCTTGGCTGCGAGATTGAGAGGAGTTATGGGGAAAATCATTTCTTGCAATCAAACTGCCTTCATTCCGGGCCGTCAAATTATGGATGGTATTCTTGTGACTAATGAAATTCTCGACTGTGCTAAAAGAGAAAAGAAGGTCTGTTTTCTGTTTAAGGTGGATTTCTCGCAAGCTTTCGACTGTGTTGACTGGAACTATTTACGTAGTTTGCTAAGAATTGTTGGGTTTGGACCAAGATGGCTTCAGTGGATGGAGGGTGGGGTTTTTTCTAGCAGCATGTCTATTCTAGTTAACGGCAGTCCCACAAAGGACTTTATTGTGTCAAGAGGTCTCTGCGCCAGGGAGACCCGCTATCCCCTTTTCTCTTTGCGCTAGCAGCGGAAGGACTGTCAGCAATCATGCGACGGGCGGTGGGATCAGGTTTGTTCAAAGAATTTTCCTTTTGTAATAATGTCAATTTTAGCTTGCTGCAGTTCGCAGACGATACGATAATTGTAGGTGAAGCTTCTTGGGCCAATCTATGGACTCTCAAGTCTATTCTGCGTGGTTTTCAAATGGTATCGGGTCTGAGAATTAATATGGCTAAGAGCAAGGTTTACGACATCGGTTTAGAAGATCATTTCTTGGAGGCAGCTTCACAATTCTTTTGCTGTAAGTTTGACAAGATCCCTTTCAAATTCTTGGGTATTGTGGTTGGAGGGAATCATAGAAGACTGAATTTCTGGAAACCGGTGGTTAATGGCGTGAGGAAGAAATTGTCAGCTTGGAAGGGGAGATTTCTTTCGATGGGAGGAAGGATAACTTTGATCAATTCTGTTCTAGCTAACATTCCAGTTTACTACTTATCTTTCTTCAAAGTTCCGGCCAAAATCATCCATGATCTAACTAGTATACAAAGGAATTTCCTATGGAATGGATCGGCGGATAAAGGGGGAATCTCTTGGATTAATTGGAACGACGTTTGCAAAGCTAAAATAGATGGTGGCTTGGGAATCAAGGACTTAGAACTGTTCAACGCTGCTTTGCTGGGCAAGTGGATTTGGCGATGCCTATCGGAGGAACATTCCTTATGGCACAAGTTATTGCAACAACGTTACGACTCAATGCTTAGAAGATTGGTCTTTGACGAAGGGAATAGGAAATCGAAGAAAGAATCTTTGTGGTGGAGAGATCTCTTAAAGTTAAATTCCGACAACGTCGATTGGGATGCAGCAGGTATTATAAAGCTAATTCACTGGAAACTTGGTAAGGGAGACCGCATTCCTTTTTGGTCTGGAAGGTGGTTAGGATCAGACCCCTGTTATACCCCAAAATTTGCCCGCATCTTTTTTCAAGAAAACTCCAATTTAAAAAATTAGGAGTTTCATATAATCATGGATTTTTATTTCATAAATATCCTGACATATGAAATACTTAGTTTTTAGAATTTTTCTTATACAGTATTTTGGCTCGCTGTTGAATTTATTCTTACGCAAACGCCAGTTACTGTTTATTACTTCACACACGCTATTTATTTGATATTTATTTACAGATAAGTAGTACTGACGCAATTGGTACAAAGATAAATCTTTTGCAGGCGCAGAGTCCGGGATTCAGACTGTATTGGTAACAAGTAAATTATTACTAATTTTTTTGTTTCTCACTAACTTTTGTACTATATTCCGTTATTTTCAAAATCTCTTTTCAAATCTCTTTTTCAAAAATCAAATCCTAACTTTATTCTATACATCTCTTTTTTTTCCAACACTATCATGCACTTTCTTTCAAATCTTACTTCCACTCAAATTTTTCTTTTGTACGGAATCACTTCATTCCCCAACGTCTCTATCCTTCTTTTCATTCTATAAATACCTCTCATTTTTTCCATAAAATCTCACATCAAATTCTAACTCGTCTCTCAAATTTCTACTTCATATTCATTCTCTCTTCTTCCCCGGCAAAAATGGCGAAGCGGATAGAGACGTGTTTTCTTATGATCATCACCATCGTGGTGGTAATCAGGTCTTTCTTCTGTCTACATAGCCCGGAAAAATGTGGACCTGGGATGTTGACACTCCCAATCATCTACATGTTATTGTTTGTAGCATGGGTTATTAATCGTCATTCTTAAAGTTTGCCGTATCTCTTATTTTCTTAAATGTACCGTTTACTCGTCGTACTGTTCATTATAGTATGTAATATTTGTACTGTCAGTATTAAATGTTGTACTATTTGTCATACTGTTGCTTAATTATTCAGATAATATTTTGTGTGCCAGTCAAATATTTATTTTTCTGTGCATTAAATGATTTTCAGGGTTATCGGTAATTTTGCTCGCGTACAGTAAATATTAGTTATTTATTATGTCTGTGTTTTTTAACAAGTCATGTAGATAAACTTTCGTCTTCCACATAAAAATAAAACAACAAAAAGAAAATTAACTTTGACTGTTGATTTTTCACTCTAACTACTACATTAAATACCTGAACAGTCAGTTGACAGTCAAAACCGTTGACAGTGCAAATCTCCGTGTCTTGTACCATCAATCAAATCAAACTTTTGCATTTCAAAATTCCAAGATTTTTGTCCTAGAAGTCTTCTGAATATCACATGATTAGCAGAGACTCAGCACTGCACAAAAATCAGGTACGCTTAACTGTCTCCTACACAAACAGTCCCTAACTAGGGTTTCTTGTTTTTTCAGGAACAAGTTTTTGAGACCTCAAATGGATTTCATGGATCTCCATATATCTCAAAGTACCATCATACAAATTTTCAAACTTCAATTCACTCAGACGCACCGTCAGCAGCTCAAACAGTCAACAGACTACCCGGTTGACCAAAAACTCAACAGACAGTCAAAAATGAATTTTTTTGTCAACATCCATATTTTGTCAAAGGATTCATCATTTGATCATTGGATGATCATAATTCATCAAGGAAAGATCAAAAATCAACAAAACCCTAAGATTCAAAATTAGGGTTTTCTCCTAAAAAGTCAACTGAACTTTGACTGGTCATAACTCTCTCATCCTTCATCCAAGAAATTCAAACTAAAGCTCATTTTGAAGGAAATTCAATTATCTTTCAAATGCAATTGGTCCCATGGTCATTAGGTTCACCATTTGAAAAATATGAGCCAAGACATTACAGGTCATTTTCAAAGTCAACAAAAAGTCACTTTTTTCAAAAGGACACACAAGGAGCATCAAAAATCATTTTGACATGAGACCAAAGACATTGGTTATAGGACTCTTTGAGGTTTCCAAAAAGTGCAAGATCTCCTTCATATGACAAAAATTGAGGGATTTACACCTTGTTGAAGTTGGCTAAACTTTGGGAAAATGCATAAAACCAACATTGATCAAAAATGTATTTTTTCCAAATGGGGCCAAGTTTTCATAGTTCAAAAATATTTCCCATGATATAATGGGCCTCCCACGACCAAGACAAAGCCCACATCATTTTTATTCCATTTTTGGTTTAATTTTATCCCATTTAAGATTAAATTGAAAAAGGAAAATGGAAGGATAATGCATGGCTTAAATCTTAAGCATGACTCATCAAAGAATCTTTAATTTTCTGCAGAAAATTGAAGTACAAGGCAAGAGAAGTGAAGAAGAGCAAGACTTGGTCAAATATTCAAAGATTTTTAATATTTAAAAATCAAAGTTTCAACAAAGCAATGAATGCTTCTTGGCTTAGTTTCTAAGCACCTCTTGGCTTATAAATGAAGCTGCATACTCCATCAAATAAACACACACGAAAATAGCAAGGGAGATAGCAAAGAAACTTCACAAAATTCTCAAAAATTCCATAACTTTGTAAATTTTCGTTTTCCATATTCCAATCGTTATCAATACAAATAAACACTTCCAATCATCTCCTAAAGTAATATAGAGTAAGAATAAGCTTTTTGTTTGGTCCCATGAGAGTCATAATATGCGTATGATGTTTTACATGAACATACACACATAGCTTTCGTTTTCGTATGCATGCTTAACTAAAATGAAATCTAACCATTTGCATGGACTCATGGCATGATATAGAGTAGGTTTGAGTGATCACATGCAAGCTTTAACGTGGTTTTGAAGCTCCACCATTTTTGAGCTTCAAGCATGTGAAGCTTTCGTTCTCCATGATACAGGCTCCAAATGAAAAAACTAACGACGCTATCATGTTCAGAAGGGTCCATTTAGGTGATCTGGGTGGCCCTTGTTCTTTTCCATTTTCATTTTGTAGGTCATTCAAAAGGTTAAAGAATTGAAAGCAAAATCCGCAGGAAAATCCGCAGGTAAGTCTGCAAGAAATTCCGCAGGTAAAAGGAAGAAGATGATGAATAGTGAGGTTGATCATTTGACCGCTCGCGTGTTGCACCCCAAAATTTGCCCTCCTAATTTCACTTCTAATTGGCTTATGCATCTCATAATCTCATCCATTGGATCGTCCCACACATCATGCATTCATTCATCAAGATTATTATTGGGTCATTAAATCAACGGGGATGGATTAAAGGCATCAGTATGGATTAGGGTTTATTTCCCTATTCATGTGGTAATCAAGAGTATATATACTCTTATGAGTCAATTAAGATTTTGTGCATTTCTCAAGAGAATTGGCGTATTGATTGATATTATTATGGCCATCTAATTCATCACTCATCAAGTTATTGCTTCATGCCTTATGCTTTTGTTTACTTCGTGTACAAGCTATTTGTAGAATGGTTATTCAAAGATCATGGTTCAAGTGAAATGATTTGTTCGTTGCCTCTTATGGAAAATATGCAAGGATTGGATTTAGATTCATTCGTCAAGCTTGCAAGACAAAAAAAAAGGAAAATGTCAAGACTTTGACTTTTGGTCAAAGTCAACCAAGGAAGGTTGACTTTTGGACTAAAGTCAATCTTAAGGCCTTTTAAGTTTATCTCCTCATGATTTATTCAAGTCGCAAATTCAAGAAAGTGTGTGCGAGATTCAAACTCAAAGGAAATAATTGGAGGGAAAAGAAGGAATTCAAAAAAACTTACTACATCATCCAAATTCCACAAAATCCATTCATTACAAATTTCCAGACTTCATTACAAAAAATTCTTATATCATACTCATTACAATCCACAAACTTATACTCCACATTGACATCACCTTTCATCATCAAAAGAAAAAAAAACTACTTGTACATTAAAAGAAAAAAATAAGCTTTAAGATCCCTTCATTCTCCAAGTTCTTCAAGGTTTCCACATCTTCATCTTTCTAACCATGTCCAAAC
This sequence comes from Vicia villosa, assembly GCF_029867415.1. Lineage (NCBI taxonomy): Eukaryota > Viridiplantae > Streptophyta > Magnoliopsida > Fabales > Fabaceae > Vicia > Vicia villosa. The sequence continues at coordinate 116,430,304 of NC_081184.1, read as the reverse complement.
CAAGTCAAGAGGCAATGTGGCAGACCTGCATAAAAGAAAAAAAACAAAACAGAATCACCCAATTCTTGATACAAGAACCTGCATAAACCAAATATAACCAGCCTGCTGCAAGCAAAGGAAAGGGCCTCAGAAAAGCAACAATCACTATATTTTATAATCGGCCCTAACAACCTAGTATAATCCCATAACCATATAACTAACTCAACCATCAATTGAGTTCATAACTAACCAACAGTTACATAACTACCCTGAAACAGAATCGCAACTACCTAACTGATTTCTCTAACCAATCCTAACCAATTCATAACAACTTCTAAATCCTACAACCAGTTTTTAACAGAATTCAAACAACATGTAACCACTTTGTAACTAACCTGTAAATGAATAGCTGAGCAAGTCACTTATATATCAGGACCTCCACCATTTGTTCAGTTCTTCACCACTTCTCACCACTCTCCATTCATCTCTACCTTCAATCATCTTCACTTCACCATTGTTCACACATTCTCCACAGTTTCTCTGTTTCTCTCATCACTCTCTTCATCCATTCACAATTTTGCAACTCCTTCATTCTCTACAATCATCTTCAATCTTTCTCTGAGATTCAACTCTCACCTCCTTCAATTCTCTACAAATCTATCCCTTTCATAACCTTCAACCTAACTCTCAGCCACTCTTCACCATTTCACCATCTTCGATCACTGGATTCATTCTCCACCCCCTTCAATATATCACCTTTCAATCTTCCTCTTTCTCCATCAATCTCCACAAACCAGAACCTTCACACTCGATTTCTCTGCTCTCATTCATCAACCTTCCAACACTCTCTTCACTTCACTCTCCACCATTCATCCTCAACAAACTCACTTCTCATCACCTATACACCATCATCTTCATCACTGCGTCATTCTTAGTCATTCATCATCCATCTTCGTCCTTCAATATTCATCATCATCATCATCTCTTCAATCTCGCCTCAACTCTCAACGCATACAGAGCACGCACGGGTAACGGTACGCAGAAAAGCAAAAAAAGGAAAGAAGAAATTTCAGAAAAAAACTAAAAAGAAGATAGAAGAAGAAGCATTACAAGAAGAAGAGGAATTTGTGGTATTACCTAAAATCGGGGCTTCATTCGCCGTTCTCCGTGATTACTTCGCACCCGAGCTGACTGTGGCCTCTCCTCCGATTGGGGATTCTGTTATGTTGTGTTGAATCGAAGAGAAACGATTTGAATATGGCAATAAGAGATCGAGTATGAGAACGAGAGGGAGAGATGCTCTTAGTCCGGTTCGTGGAGGCGTCGTGTTCTTGCGTTGCCGGAGAAAGAGCTTGAGAGAGTCATCGGCGCCGCCGAGTCTATCGAGATGGGAAGAAGAGAGTTCCTTGAATAAGGTCAAAGGTCACAATTCTGAAAACCCTAATTCCCCTTTCTATTATCCTTAATTAATTTTGTAAATTAATGGAGATTAACTAAATGAGAAGCTAGTTTACTAAGGCTAATTAACGGTGATTTAGTCATGATTAATGGGTAAAGTTTAGGCTAATGTTTATTAATTGGAATTATTATAAGGTTAGTTATTGAATTGACATTAATTGAATAAAATCTGAATTAGTTAAAACTGAGTAGATTAACATTGGGCCATACGAATTCTGATGTTCACACCCCCTTTGGCCCATGACACTGCACCATTTTTGACAAACAAATCTACAACAAAAAGCTCTTCTGGGCTCTTCCCTTTGGGCCTGTGCGCCCTACTGTCCTTCACCACCATGAGTTCAATTAACACCCCCTGATCCACATTTTAAAATTGCTAGAATTTTAGGTCCTTTTACTTAGATTTTCCCACTTTCTTTTAGGCAATAAAATGGCTAGAAAGAGGATTTCTTAGATCATTAGTTTTGTTTTCATTCGCAATTTCTTTCCGTTTGTTTAAACATTAGTCTTACGACATATGCTATGTACTTTACAACAATCATTAATGCATTGCTTACGTTTGTCTTGATTCATTCCTAGTGTTATCACTATATTTAAAACTGTGTTTTTACTTGGTTTTCTTCTTTGTGATATTCAACTCTCGTTAAAGTCGTACACCTTTTGAGGGAGAATGACGAAAACGATACCATAATTTCATACACTATGCTTTCGAACAGACCGTGTTGACGATGTACAGGCATTTGTTCAATCCCTAAAATAATGGAGATATAAGGATGTTAATCCCTCGTCAACCCCTTTGAGCCCAAAGAAGTAGGAGTTTTCCTTCATACAAAATAGAACCCTTAATATATAACCTGGGGTAGGGTAGCTGCTTAGTTAACTTAATTATTCCAAACTGTTCCTTTGAACATAACCACCGATGGTTCTCCGTCATGATTAAGCCTGGCAGTCAATATCCGCAAAGAAAAAAGAGAAAGCAATGCAAAAGCCTGCTGAGTCAAAACCTATTAAGGAGACTTAGGCAACATTGGGGCATCCCGCTGACTGCAGTTTTAAAACAAACAGTTCAGGCAAAAGTTAGGGATAACAAAGTCGAAAAAAGGTTACTATGTACCTTCGACAAAAGGAAAAAATTACAAAAAGGAGAATGACTGCCTTTGCAGATAAACCTTTGGTTTTTGAACCATCATAAATGCCAATGTCACAATTCCCAAATTCTTTTGGAGACTAAACACATAGCTAACTGAGCATAGGACTGGAGAACATCACGAAGATTGGGATGGGTACAAATAAACTTTGAGCCTCTATCTTTTGTTTCTTTAAACCGTGAACCAGGCCACGTTACAACCCTTAAAAGTCCTAACTGAAGCATGGTTAGTTCGAAAGCATACCGTTACCAAAGGTATCCCGACTCCTTAAGGTCTACTATAACTCTTGAGTTGATATCACTTTCTTACAAATAAAAAACTTTGTTTTACTCAAAAAAAATGTTTTTAAACTTTCAAGACAGACATATGCATTCGCATCTTATGAATTTCATTACAAAGTACACTTGTCTATGTGGATTCAGATGTTTAAACATCAGGTAGAAGTTGCATGGGGCATGGCTAATGGCTAAAAAAATCCTACTGACTGACGAAGTAGCTTTAAAAACTCGTCGAAAGAAGAAACATCCCTTATGCATGACTGGAATGGCTAATGTGTACACATGGCATAACTCGTCATTATACCGTTTACATGGGGAAAATCTAATCAAGATCCATAGGATCTCTCGAAGACGCTGAATAGCCCGTGGGGCAAGCCCATTACCTGGGGGCACGTTGCAAAGGTCACTCAGTAGCGGATGGTGTCAATGCCACTCCCACATCCTTTCCAGGAACCTGTATAGGATATTTCTCAATCTGTCCATATAGTCTTCTTTAAGACGTGTTCAAATACTTTTTACTCTTTCTAGGAGCCTTTTTCAGACAGTCTTTTAAAGACCCACCTTCGTATCCTTTCTATTTTCAAACCCTTTCAAACAGTCTTCTCTAAGACATATTCCTTTCCAAGAACCTTTTCTAGGTAGTCTTCTGCAAGACATCTCTTAACTTTTTTTCAGTTAGTCTTTTAAGACATATTCAAACTTCTCTTATGCTTTCAAGAACCTTGTCAAACTTTGTTTAAAGTACAGAGTCTTCTCTAAGACAGTTCACCATCCTTTCTAGGGCGATCTTCTTCAAGATGTTATTTTTTCCCAAGTTTTGTTTAAAACCCCACATTCCTTAAAACAGTCTTTATCCTCTATAGGAATATTTTTGACCATCTGCACGAACACATCCCTTTGAGCTTTGTTTAAAGCGCAATCTTGTTTAAGACAACTTCCCATTCTTTCCAAGGACCTCTTCAGGTAGTCTTATAAAAGACATCATCTCATTCTGAGTATTCAGCAAATCACTGGCTGTCAGGCGTGACTGAAACGCATGACTCATTCTGAAAAGCATCTGCTTCACATTCAAATCAACACCTAGCATCAAGGAGACCTCGAAATTGGTCTAATCAAAGACGATCATTCCTGATAAAGACCCTTGAATAAGGAAACCACGTTCAAAGAGTTTTCCTAAAACAGGGGCATACAATCAAGGATCCTATTGACTAGGGGCATATCTTTCAAGAATTCAAACACTGGGGCAATGCATATCAGGCAAGACATGGTGAAATTCGAGTTCCCTCTAAAGGTCCCTCCTTCAGATTAAGGGGCACGTCTCTCAAAATTTCTGATATCGGGGAAATCACACTAGAAGCGTTGTTGCGTAGTTGATCTTCCCACGCTTGTACTATTTACGTCCCGCAGTGTGGGATCGGCATACATGCATAATTCTCATTTATTTTGAGAATCTCATTACATGACACATGCATCATGACATTGCATAAAACTAACGCTGCCTTTTCAGGTCACTTCATAATCAAAAGGATGTTATCATCCAATTACAGCGCAAATACGATCGTATCAACGATTCAATCTTAACAGATACAATTTCAATACCTCATTCCAAGTCTTTCTTCAAAGACAATCCAGAAGCAATCAAAGAATTTCTAACCTTCCCAAGCAGTCTTGTTTAAGACGTATCCTAACCTTTCTAGGCAATCTTGTTAAAGATGTATCCTATCCTTTCTAGGTAGTCTTGTCTAAGACGCTCTATGTCCTTTATAGGAACCTTTCTAGGTAGTTTTGTTTAAAACGTTTCATATCCTCTATAGGAACCTCTCTAGGTCGTTTTGTTTAAAACATTTCATATCCTTTATAGGAACCTCTCTAGGTCGTTTTGTTTAAAACATTTCATGTCCTTTATAGGAACCTTTCTAGGTAGTTTTGTTTAAAACGTTTCATGTCCTTTATAGGAACCTTTCTAGGTAGTTTTGTTTAAAACGTCTTATGTTCCTTTATAGGAACCTTTCTAGGTAGTTTTGTTTAAAACGTCTTATGTCCCTTTATAGGAATCTTTCTAGATAGTTTTGTTTAAAACATATCGTTCCCTTTATAGGAATCTTTCTAGATAGTTTTGTTTAAAACGTATCGTTTCCTTTATAGGAACCTCTCTAGGTAAGTCTTGTTTAAGATATCCCGTATCCTATCTAAGAGCCTTTCCGGGTGAATCTTGTGTAAGACGTATCACACCATTTCCAACAACTTTTCTAGGTTAGTCTTGTTTAGGACATATCATTCCTTTCTAGGTAATCTTCTTAAAGACATGTATCCAATTCCTCCTTATCCTCTTCAGGAGCCTCTATAGGTCAGTCTTGTTTGAGACATATCTAAGTTAACCTTATAGTCTTATTTAAGGCGTGTCGTATCATTCCCAAGAACCTTTCTAGGTTATTCTTGTTTAAGACGTACCATAACCTGTCTAGGTAGTCCTGTTTAAGACGTTTCATATCTTTTTAGGAGCTTCTCTAGGTGAGTCTCATTTAAGACATATCATGCCTTTCTAGGTAGCCTTCTTAAAATGTTCATCCATTCTTTTCTAAGACACGCTTAGTTTCTTTTAAAGAACTTCTCAAGTAGTCTTCTCCAAGACATTCTTCCTAAGCATTGTTCAAAGCCTAAGCTTCTTCGCATCAACCTTCGATATACCCTATTCAGGAACCTCTTTAGGTAGTCTTATGTAAGACATTACTTCCTCTCTCCTCAGATACAATCGAATGATCCAGGTCTGAAAAGCATATGCTTTAGACAAATATCCTGCCAGGTAAATGGGTGGCATCCATAAGCCCATCTCCCGCGGAACTCCTTCCCTACGCAAGCAAATTTCAGGGCATTTTAGTGTCCAATCATCTTCTACCTCTTCAGGTTCAAGAAGATTGAACAGGGGCAGCTGTCATACCCCAAAATTTGCCTTCCATATTCCATTCAAAATTCAAGATTCAGTCCCAAAGATTACTCATTCAAAAGCCCAGATGATCCACAGTCAACTGGTTTGACCTAAAAGTCAACCATAATCAGAGCATAGCCAAAGCCTCCCAATTTTGGTCAACATCAAGTATGTGAAGTATAACTATCATTTGATCAAGGATTGATCATGATTCCATTAATAGAAACTCAGAGATGAACAAGTACAAAAAGGTTCAAATTAGGGTTTCTTAGGAGAAAGTCAACCCAACTTTAACTGGGCATAACTTTCACATGGAGCATCAAAAATTCCCCACTCAAAGCCTATTTTGAAGGAAATTGGATTCCCTACAACTTTGTCTCTCACAAGCCAGGGCTAGAAATGCTTCATTTGAGAGGTATGGTGCAAAAGATTACAGGTCATTTTCAAGCATCCTCCAAAAGCAGTTTTTTCCCAAAGAGGATATGATCAAGATAAAAGCTCCAAATGAAAAATATATTCCAAAGTGGCTTATAGAGGACCTCTTGAGGTTTCCAAAAAAGTCTTAGAACTCCCTCATAGCTTAAAAATTGAGTGAGATATGCTTGGTCAAAGTAGGGTGATTTGGAGGACAAAATGTGAAATAAAAGGGGGTCAAAATGGAATTTTTCACAAGTGGGCCTATGTTTTATAATCCAAACTTGATCCATAAGATATTTAGGCTGTCCAAGACTACAAGCCACGAAATTATATATTATTTGATTTTTTAGGATTTTTATTTCATTTTTTAATGATTTAATTAAGGTAAAAAATCAAATATTTTGGTAAAGGACATATTTTGATTGTTTTCAATCAATATTTATGACCAAATAAAATCATATTTTCGTGCACAATTAAATGGGGAAGGATTGATACAAAACAAGCCAAGTTTAGTAACTTATGAATCAAGAAATAAATCAAAATTATCAAATATGGCAAGATTGGATGCAAAGGCTTTAGGCTCTCTTTGTTGACCTAATTTTGTTCCTCTATAAGTAGAAAACACAAGCCAGTGGAATAGGGGACGAATTTCTGAAGGGAGGCACACTTGCAAGAACAAAAAAAACCACCAAAGAACTCAAAATCGTTTTCGAAGAATTCGTGGATATCAACGAGGATTAAAGGTTTCACAAGCTTCTTCAGGTGATTTGGAACGTGTCTGGATACTAGCACAGCATCAACAACCCCAGAATAACCTCCTATAAGCCGAGGTAAGTCTTTCTCAACTTTGGTTCGATTTGCATGTTTGAAGCATTCATATGTCAAATTGTTGGTGTGTTATGGTTTGTATGATTGCTATGAACGTTTCTGGGTGATTTAATTGAAGTTTGCGTGGTTTATGTGTGCATTGCCATTAACGACCGAGCAAGGTTTTAGGGTTTATGAATTGGGGTTTTCTGTTAGGGCTTCAATTAGGTCTAAAGAATGATTCAGTCAGGTTCGCATGGCCAAAACGAGTCGATCTGGGGTGGTGCGAAACATTTATGCGTGGGTGTGAGCTAATCGCTATTTTGCAGGTGTGTTTGCTACGAATGGGATCCTGGCAAATTCGTAGCAAAATGTGCAGGGATCTTCAGGTGTGGATGGGGAAGACGATGTGTTGTCACATCCTGATTTGCTTGTTTGAATTTCGCGCGCTGAATCTGTTTATTGTTTATTGTTTTATATGTAATTTAACGAAGGTGAATCTTAAACAAGCGCGTTGCATAGTTGGGGTGGTAACGAACAGTCTGTGTGAGCCTGGGGGTGGGGGTTCGAATCCTCGCTCCCACATATTATTTTTCTGAATTTTCCCATATAATCCTGTGTGTCAGTCCCCCTAGGGTGCATCATGCGCCTCATAAACGTAGCCATAGGATCTCCACTCAACTAGATCTGACGCCCCATCCTGGTTCCCTATACCATAGTCCCTCATAACAGCCACACAGGATCATAACCTTAATGAACTTTAAATAATTTTAATTATTTAGCTATTTTAATTGAAATGTCTTTTAATATTGATTATTAAATAATTGTTTTTTAAAAAAATAATTATATAATAGTTATATTAAAGATTTTAATTTGTTGTTCGTGCCGATTAAATCGATTAATCGCTATGGGCAATAATAATTTTAATTAAAATGTTATTTAACTAAAAATACAATTAATTCCTATTTGGTTAAATGTTTTCGACTATCTTATTAGTCGCGATGATTAACCTTTCTATTTTCCATACTTCAATTCATTATTCTTTTTAATCGAATCAATCGATTACGAGGGGTAATGATGCAAATTAATTATTAAAAATTATAAAAAATACTATTATTCGTTATTAGTGATAATCAAATCAATTGATTAAAATTGGTAACGATACAACTTCGAATCTGTTAACTATGGTAATTGAATTAATCGATTATTGCGGTTAATAGTGCATACTAAAATCAGGGTTGTACGCCCACATCTAAAACACTAAACCACGACACTTCAAACATTGCAATGTTCACAGCTACGATAAGGTAATTCAAAATACCTTCGAACATTCGCATTTCAAAACAATTTCAAAAACGCTTTTCAAAGCTCAAACAATTTCAAAACACCTTCAATTCTAATTCTAAGGCGTACAATCCTTTCCCCGAACTACGTAGACTCTGATCCTCCATAAGGAGGTACGTAGGCACTTGGCAACAAGGCGAGTCCCCCTCTTCCAAACTCAAATCATGTTCAAATAATTAGCCTTTAACTCTATTTACTGTCTGTCATCTTTCTTCATGTTTTGCCATAACCCTTATCTTTGCAATGTTAACCTTTAGGAAAGGGTTGAGGGTGCCTAACACCTTCCTTCGACCTGAATATAGTATCTTACCCTGATCTCTATAACTGCGTAAGGTTTCCTATTCGCCTTAGTAGAATAGGTGGCGACTCTAAAAGCTAAATTTTTAGGCAGGTTGCTACACCCTTATCTTTTAGACTCTTAATACAATTTTGTACATAAAAATAATCATAAGAAAATATCAGTTTTAGTCTAATTGTTCTAGTCTTTTTTACTTGATTTGTAATCCGATTCCTCTCATAATAATCAATATAAAAAAATAATAGTATTTTACTTCATTTTGTACTATATTTTGACTTGTTACTTCATGCTTGTGTGTAACTTTGTAGCATTGTATCATTCTTAAATCTTTGCTTATAATTGTGACTTTAATTTTCATGTCTCCTTTATCCCTAACTTTAGGTAGAAACCATGACAACATTAGGACTTAGAAGTTCCCTTCATGACATTAGGCTAGTTATTCATTTTAGGCTAGTTTTCTTCTTCTTTTTCTTTTCAACATTAAAACATTAACAAATAGAGATGCGAATCACATTAAGAAAGTGATAGAGAAATGAGTGGGATTCATTCCCTAATCTGTTTCTCAATCACTTAGTGGCATAGAAATGAGTGGGATTCATTCCCTAATCTGTTTCTCGGTCACTACTTAATGGGAGAGAAATGAGTGGGATTCATTCCCTAATCTGTTTCTCGAACATTAACTAATGGGATAGAAATGAGTGGGATTCATTCCCTAATCTGTTTCTCGAACATTACATAATGGGATAGAAGTGAGTGGGATTCATTCCCTAATCTGCTTCTCGATCATTATACATTTTTGTGTGATTCGAATCGCAAAGTAAATTCCCTTAAAAAACACTCAACCAAAAACACTTATAACACTTAATAAAGGCTCAGACCTAAATCAAAGTAATGAAGTGGTGCGAAGCCTTGTATTGGGTTTTGTTCATCATGGAATTACACCTAAAAGACACAAACCAAGCTTCTCTCTTCTTTCTCTCGCCTCCGAGGCATTCTTTTTCTTGCCTTCAGGGCATTCTTTCTCCTAATCGGACACGTTATTTCCGCTCCATTCCCAGCTTAAGACTCCAGAGGTCGAGCAGCGGAGTGCGAATGTAACTGTTCAACTAAAAAACACAAAAACAAACAAAAACTAAAGAGCCGAACTACGGCGCTCTGATTCCTGAAAAGGATACGTAGGCATTAGGTCGCGGGGCCTAAGCGAGCACAACTATTTATAAACCTTATTTTCCCCATGTTTCCTCTTCTTTCATTTGCATGCATTCCCTTAGCATTAAGCTTTAGATTTATACACCCTTTAGATGGCAACAAACATAGGTGGATACCATCGAGTACGATGGGCGTGAGGGGTGCTAGCACCTTCCCCTTGCGTAACCGACTCCCGTACCTTGATCTCTGGTCGAAAGACCTTTTTCTTATCCTTTCTTTATTCCAGGTTTTCTGATATTCCTTTCCCTCTTTGGGATAAATATATTGGTGGCGACTCTGTTCACATTTCACGAGCATGCGACAGCTGGCTACTCTGCTGGGGACGTGATAGACCTGTGCTGGTCCATTCTTAGCGAGTCGATCCTAGCCTTTATTTGTTTGTTTATTGGGTGTGCTTATATATTGTCTATGCTTCGCTTCATTTATTTTATGCTTGCATATCATGACTATTCACTGTCTGCATATCATGTTTACTTTCTCGCATTCTGGACTATATTATGGGTCCCCATGGGGACCACATATTTTCACTGTTTGCAGGTTGGGTGGGATGTTCTATGAGGTAAAAGGCCCAATACCCAGGCCAGAGTGATACTTAGGCTACCTAGGATAGAGTGGATAGTCATGACGCCAACAGAATGTCAGGTTCTGTTGATTGCGATCATGAGACCCACGACCAGTTGAGGTTCAAATGGCATACCATTGTTGGCATGTATTTGCAACAATGATGGTGTCTCAGGAGAACTGTTAACGCTGGAGACCTTTTAACCTACCTTATACTAGATCCTACCTGTGAGAGGGGTTGGGAAATTTTGTTTTGCAGGAAAACATGCCTCCATCCCACCCTATGCCCATTCATACTATCTATCATAATCAACGTCGAACCTCTGAATCTGGAAGGTTCGACCTTATTTGACTTATGCAAAGGTTATCTATCCTGAATCAACGTCGAACCTCTGAATCTGGAGGATTCGACCATCTTTGACTTATACAGAAGTTCTACAAAGTTATCTATCAGAATCAACGTCGAACCTCTGAATCTGGAGGGTTCAACCATCTTTGGCTTATGCACCGCCTATTTATCAAGAAAGCAACGTCGAACCTCTGAATCTGGAGGATTCGACCATATCTTATTGACCATGAGAAGTTATTATCACAAGAGACCTTGATCCTTGATCCTGATTCCTACTGCATTTGAATCATCATTAACATTTTTGCATTCATGCATATGCATCCATGGTTACCAATACTCTTACACTCTCCCTCTCCATCAGATCATACAAGACGATTCCTCGACACCAATATCTGACAAGACAACAAACAAAGAATCATGGGGAATTACAGACAAGATCGAGCTATTATCAAACAAACCCATGGGGCACCTTCCACCAAAGGAGCCTAAAGACTTTGTGTTTGTCAGAGAACATTTCATTTGCGTCAGAATAAGGCCAAGCTTGCCATTGTATAGATTCCTTCAGTATTTTCAATTGTATTACTTTTGTTGTTATCAAGTACTTCTCATTGTAAGAAACTCATTATGTTTGAATAAATAAAAATAATGTAATATACATGTTTTTCTCAAATCATTTCATCTTTGTCATTATGTTCATTGATAATTCACTCATTTGTCTTAAGCAACTAAAAAAGGAGAATGATGAAAAATCAAAAACCCATGAACTACTAACTGTATGCTTTTGGAACAAAGATCCTGCTGACGATGTACAGGCATTGTTTCAATTCCTAAACACCGGAGATATAAGGGAGTGAAACCTTCGTCAACCCCTTTGAGCCTAAGGAGTAGTAGTTTCTTTTCAAAAAATTACAAAACCCTCAATCTTAACCAGGGGCAGGGTAGTCTTCAGTTAGTGCGACCGAGCGCTCAACTTTCAGGTATTCCATCAGGGGATCAATCATATTCTATCTCTCGCAACAAAAAAAGGAAGAGCACTATTCACAATGGAAGTCTCTCATTCACTAAGAAGAAGGCAGTCACCACCTTTTCATCAAGTCAATCACCAAAGTCATACAACTTGTTCCCGAACGAGACAAAAAAGAATGAAAAGAAAGTTATGATAAAAAAAAAGAGAAAGAAACAATAGCCCGCTAAGTCAAAAAGAAAAGCTTTGAAGCAAATGACTTAGGCAAAAATTAGGGCATATCCCGCTGGACAACGGAAACCAAAATCAAAAGAAACTTTTTGTCCAGGCAAAAGTTAGGAAAAGCAAAAAGCAAAAGAATTAATCCTCCAAGGGACAAGTTGTTGTAACCATCAACAAAAGCACCGAAAGGGTGGCTGCCACCTCCATCAAAGCTATAAAGGATCCTCGTCCGTCACAATCCTTCCTGAAAGGTGAACACTCGTGTCAAACTAGTTGAACGTAAGACTGGAGAACATCACGAAGAATGGGTGGGTTAAGTAGAACTTGAGCCTTTATCCTTTGTTTCTTAAACCGTGAACCCGACCACATTACAACCTTAAAAAGTCCTAATTGAAGCAGGGTTCGTTCCGAAAGCATACAAACTGTGAAATCATATCAAACTGACTCCTAATGTTGCTGTGTCATTTGTGTTAGTATCAGTACAACATTTTGGCAAATAAAACTTTTCTTTGAGATTAACATGTGCATTGCATTCTCATTATCCTTTTCAAAACACAATTGTCTCCAACTTGAAAGTAAGTACTTGATACCAAGGAAAGTTCAACATCGAAATTCCGTCGAGTAATCTTACAAAGGCAAAGGTTGGTCATCCACTGAGCAAATATCTGAAGTATCCATCTGGTGGAAGAGTCCTTTCAATCTGGGGCATTCATGACCAACACTGGGGCAGATCATTGCACATCTCCATGATCATGCTTTATTTTATTTTCTATTTCTATTTTAATTTCTTTGCAAAATTAATTAAAAATAGTTTTAAAAATCCAAAAAATACATAAAAAATATTTTTAAGTTGCTAAAATAATATTTTATTTTCTGAAATAAAAATATTTTATTTTACTTCATAATTTAAATATTTTGTATAATTAATTAGATAATATGCATATATTTATCTTTTAATTATTTTAACCAATCAAAAAATCATAAAAAAAAAATTTGTTCTTTATATTAAATATAGTTTATATATTATAGGCTAATTTTGTACATATTTAGGATAATTTTCTCTTTAAGTTTTAATTATTTGTGTAATTATTTGTATAATTATGTATTAATTAACTTAATAAATTTCAAATCAATTTCAAAAATTCCAAAAAAATTAGTTTTGTTTTAAAATTAATTGAAAAGCATTTTGAACATATTTTGAACTTAATTTTTAGGTTTAAATTTATTTTCATCTTTTTTCCTCATTTTAATTTAATTAATCATGCATTAATTATAATTAAAATCAATCATAAAAAATCCAAAAACATTTCTTTATTTTCTTGCAATTTAAATTCCTAGATAAATGTATAGGTTGTCAAATCCATGTAAATAGCGTAGTTTACATTTCCTGCATAATCGATGTAATAACGTAGATTTACTTTCCGCATTTTACATTTCCGCATTTTAAATTCCAGCACATATAAAACTGCGTGTATGTCAAAGATAAAAATTGAATCGTTAGATCACTAACTTCAAAGATAAAATATCTGAATCTAAACACAATCACACTTGCACCTCTTAAGGTAATCCCTTTTCTCATTCTTTTCAAAATCAAAAAATCAAATTCTACTGTTTCGAGTACAAAATCGAACTTTTGTTTATATCCGGTGAAAGGATAGATTTTTAAAGGAAATAGGATAAAGACCTTATAACTCAGGGTAGACCTCCTAATTTGCTTGCTCAAATCAAAACAAACAAATCTCTCATATATCATTGTTTTTTTTTTCAAAATAAAACTTTCAAAAAGACAATACTTTGTATATATCCAAACAAGGATCATTACGAAGTTAACGTTCTTTTTTCAAAAACATCTTTTGAAAGATAAAAACACTTTGTATACATCCGCACAAGGATCATTACAAAGTCAATTTACAAAGGTATTTGAAACCACATACGAGCATTTCAAGGCAATAGAAAAGTAATTGAAAACAAGTGAGCTAAGCAAATTCAAGAGCCCATGGATAACCATGGATACAAAGGGTGCTAACACCTTCCCTTTGTATAACCTACCCCCTTACCCAGAATTTCTTAAAGGTATTTTTTCTGTTTCTTTTATAAACCTTTCCTTAATTGGATAAAATAAAAGGTCGGTGGCGACTCTCTGATTTTCAAATACAAAAGCAGAAACAAAAAAGAGTCAGTTCGCGTATCTCTCCGCGAGAGGTATGGCAAAAAACCGAGGGCGCGACAGAACTGGCGACTCTGCTGGGGATTTACTTTCTAAAAACAAAATGTTTTCAAAAGGGGTTACCTTTAGAGAATAGATCACTTCGATGTTTTCAATTGTTTGGCTTGATTGCTCTATTTTTCAAAGGTTTGTTTGGGTATTTTGCTTGTGTGAAAGATTCTAACCCGAATATCGAGATACCTTAAGTATGTGACAATAGACCAAGGAAACTGTACGGCATGTACCGATACGGTTGATCTGGTAGTCACCGTTAGTTCGATACTTTGGTTTATACTGATGTCCCTTGAAAATGATCAAGGAGTATATTAGGCTTCCGAAATGTCATTAAACACTAATTTGTCTTAGAACCTTTTAGTTGAACTTGACTTGTGGCCTATTAAGTGGCTAGCTTTGAAGTTGATCGAAGTTAGTTATCCTCGAGGAATATTTTGATCGGCCGTCCGAGCGCCGTATTGAGATGTTACCTCCAAGGATCATAGAACCCAAATACTATTCTAGGACAGGTTTTAACCAACTCAACTTCAGTGGGGAGGGTATCACCTATGGACTTCATGCAAGCCTTTAAACTTAAGGCTATTGTTTGATTTGTTTTTGTGTGCCACATGTTTGACATCATAAGCATCATAAGCATATCATTTTCTCACTAATCATTTCAAGGATCAAAGAGTTTACCTTTGTTTTGTTATTGCAGGTAATGGCTCCCGCCACCAGAGATTACATCCGAATCAACATCTCAACGGTGCCATCTGAACTGAAAAACTTAGTATCAGAATTCCCCAGGAATGTTCAATTCACCGAAAAGCACGGTCACCTACTCCATTTGGTTACCTCAAAATTTGAAGAAGACATGATACGGGTCCTGTTCCAGTTCTTTGACCCCGAACATCATTGCTTTACCTTTCCTGATTACCAGTTAGTACCCACCTTGGAAGAGTTTTCTGAACTAATTGGGTTACCTGTTCGAGATCAACTACCTTTCACTGGTTTAGAAAGGATTCCAAAACCTGAAATCATTGTTGCTGCTTTACATTTGCGAAAGTCAGAAATCGAGTCCAATTGGGAAACAAAGAGTGGAGTTAAGGGTTTGCTTGCTAAGTTCTTAATGGAAAAGGCTCGATTACTACTAGAAAACAAAAGTTACCCAGCTTTTGAGGAGGTTGTGGCTCTTTTGATCTATGGGTTGGTTTTATTCCCTAATCTCGACCAATTCATAAGTGTGCACATCATTAACCTTTTCCTAACCCGTAACCCGGTACCAACATTGCTGGGAGGCATTCTACATTCTCTACACACTCGTACCATGAAGAAACGAGGAACTCTCATGTGCTGTATACCACTACTGGCTAGGTGGTTTACATTTCATCTTCCCCGGTCAGTGTTGAGAAATGAACAAAGAATGCAATGGTCTCGCAGGATTATGTCTTTGTCTCATTCAAATATCCGTTGGAACAACTTCTTTCAAAGAGACATTACTATCATTGATCATTGTGGAGAGTACCCTAATGTGACACTACTTGGCATCAAAGGGGGCATCACTTACAACCCCTCTTTATCTTTACGCCAATTCGGATATGCAAGGGGAAACGGTCCTCACGACATGATTATCCGTGGCATTGTGTTTGATTACGAGGATGATTCCCATAGACACCGACGAAGGTTCATCCATGCATGGGGCAGTGTCTATAGAATAGAAAGCAAAACTTTGGGGCAATGGAATTCTATTCCTATGGAACCTTACCTCAGATGGGTGAGGGCTCATGCTCAGAAACTCATCATGCCATATCCCGCTATTCTACCTGTGACTATTAAGCCAGAAGTCGAAGGAGACGAACCTCAAGTTATTCTACATCCGGATATGCCAACTGACCTGGAAGAGTTGCAGAAATCTTGGGTTCAACTAAAAGGGGAAAGAGACACCTTCAAAGCACACTGTCAAGATTATGAGAGAAGATTATTGGAGCTCACCGGATGTAATACGGTGAACTGACTTTTTTATATCGAAAATGTCGCGGTTAAGCATGAGTCGCCACCGACTTTTATTTTATCCAAATATTTCAGAAAGGCTAAAAGAACAGAAAAAAACCTTTAAAAGAAATTTTGAGTTCGGGGGGTAATCATGCAAAGGGAAGGTGTAAGGCACCCTTTGCATCCATGGTGTTCCATGGGCTCTTAATTGCTTTGCTCTTTGATTTCAGAAATGTAGAAGAAGTGAATATGGACTTTAGCTCGTAAATGAGCGTAGCCATTTTGAAGGTTTATGAGAAAGAATATGAAAATGTTTTTAGCCAGAGCAAGGCAATTAGGGGCAATTACCTTAATAATGTAGAAAATCATTTCTTTTTGCCTTTCAGTGTGAAAGGGTCTATCCATGCCATAAGAGGGCAGGAAGCCTTTCATTTGGAGGTTGAAGGGTCTTCGCATAATCGTTCGCCATAAGACTGTCCCATGCCATAGAGGGCAGGTAGTCTAAGGGAAAGACCAGAACAGCCTTATTCATAGGCAACCAGAGGATACCTCAGCCTTTTCCGTAGGCAACTTCCGAGGGTCGAGATCATGCATATCGAAGGCAGCATCATTAGGGACCATGATCTTAATCGAGGCAACTGGCTAAGGTATCCTCGTATTCGAGGGACTGGCTATTCTGCAAAATAACACAAGGCAACAGGCAACAGGCAACAGGCAACAGAGAGGTTACCCCAAGAGTGTGCGTGGGTGCAACAATCACGTGGTTCAATTCAGTTATTTATCTTGTAATTAGTGACTCTAATCCAGTTTAAATTTGCACTCCCTAAATTACTAACCACGCAGTATATAAAGCAATAAAAGGCAATATAGGGAAGGGGGAAAGTGAAACCAGCGGATCCTAACAGGGTTGGCACAAGTAATAATAAAAGACATAAAATAAAATAGGGTTTAGGGTTACCAACGACGTAGCTTTGGCATTTGACAAACCCTGAAAAGGTGGGAAAAATAGGAAACAGGATATATGTGAGTGCATTATCAGTTCAGCCATAAATATGGTTAACCCTAATCAATAAAAAGTAAAAATGCGAGAAAAGGGTAAAGACACTTAGCTTCGATTGATGAAGGTTGATGGTCGGAGGTTGCCTGAAGCACTGACTCTGACCCTCGGAGAATTGACAGAAGAATAACAGGAAACTGTGAGTGTATGGCTAATTCAATGGCAATTAAATTTAACCCTAATTTGATAAAAACAAAATAGAATAAAATGATTATTTAAAATAAATACGAAATAGGACTTAGCTTTTGGCTTGACGTGGCGCGTAGTCGGAAGATGTCTGATGATAACCCTGAAAAAGGCACAGAAAGAAATATTTTTTAGTGTATGGCAAATTCTCGCAAACCCTGATTCGGGCACAAGTTAACCATAGTTAATAGAATAGATAAACGTCAAATTAATTAATTATTGGTTTTCAACCTAATTAACTAAATCGGTGACAATCAGGTTTCAATTGAACATTCTAACCCTAATATGCATTTTGAAAATATTAATAATTAACTAAATCATTTAAGCAATTAAATTAATCAACTAATTATTTAAATCAAATAAGAATTATCATTAATAATTAAACTAATCAATTATTTAATTATAAAATAAATTTTTTAAAAATAAAATAAAATAATTGCTTAAAAAGAATAAAAAGTTTTATGTTTGGAAATAAAATAATAGTAAAAACAAAAGGTTTATGATTGAAAAGAAAATAAAGAATAAAACAATTAAAATAAAAGAAAAAGAGAAAGAAGACTTAGCTTCTATTCAGTGTGGTACAACTATGGTGGTCCATGGTGGACTTGCGCTTTTGAAGCCCCTTGATCCGGAGATTTATCCATCCTACGGTGAGGGGCTGAGGGCTCATCATTCACAAGCGTAGGGGTGGAGCACCAGATGCTGTAGCAAATCAATACAAATAAAATGGTAAAAATACCTGTGGAGGCCATGGATCGAACTGGTGTCCTCATGCCCAAAGACTAACGCGGATAGCTTCAACCACTAGGCCATTGATCGCTTGCTGTTGGTTAGACGCTTCAAACTTAAAATAAACAAAAACCAATTAACTCAATAATTTAAACAGAAGCGCGCCCAGACTGTTCTTCCTCGTGGAGACGTAAAAATGCAGGCACAATGGCAATGGTTTTCGTTGCGTTTTCTTAGCCCTGCAGCACCACAAAACTTTATGCAAGCAACAAAAATCAAAAGGAAATCCATGGATTAACTCCAAATTTCATTCTGAACATGATGGAACCATTGGATTCGTTCAATTCGGCCTGCAAACAAAACCGCTAAAACAAAAAGCTTCGAACCCTACAATGGTATAATCTTAAACACGCGGCTAAACAATAATTAAATGGTGCAGGGAGTTCACAAACATCCTCACAGTCAAGAATATGTATTCAAATATGATTTATGATGAACATATGAACATAATCGAATTCAAGATTTTTTGTGCAAACTGTGGCCTTGAGGAGTGCGATTCTGAACGTGATTATCAAGGGAGATGATGTGCTTGGCTTCAGAGAGATCCCAAGAACATGAATAGACCTTCGAATTGCCTTGAAGATGGCTGCAAATCCGAACCTAAACTTGACCTTCTCTTGAATATTTTGAGTTCTTGCTGTGCGGTTCTTTTGTCAGCCAATCCTTATGAAAAAACCTCCTCCTCTTCTGATTAGGATTAAGTATATATAGAGGTGGATTTAGGTTACTAAAGGTGAAACAAATCTATTTGAATCCTTGTGATTGAAATCACTCAGAGATTTGATTTGGGAAGAGATTTGAAACTTGCTTTAATTAGATTTTTGATTCACTACTGATTAGAAGAAGAAAAAGATTTCCGTACATCACAATTGCTTTCTTTAATTTATTTTATTTTTTGATTTAAATTAGATAAAATAAAAAATAAATAAACCCAAAATCAAGATGATGCACAAATGGGCTTGGAGATCTTTTGCTATTCATGTTTACACCCCATCAATTAGGCCCGTTTATTCAATATTGCTCCATACATATATATTATTATTTTTTTTAGATAGCCTAACTTGTGTCAACCATTCCTCGCGAATTTCCCTATAGTAAACTCGGGTATTTACTCGAGATTTGATCACAAAATAAACCAATATTGTATCTTTTATGTTTTTCATTATTCGTTTACTTTATTTAAGAATTTAAATAAATAAATTCCAAATAAAATAATAATGATAAAAAATAAAAGAGTGGCCTCATGGGTCTTACAATGGGTTATGAACATGCTTGAGACGGAAATCTTTTGATTTGAGCCTGAACTTCGTCATGGAGATAGTCTAAAGTATCATAAACCATGTGAGGTGCCTTGACTTTGATTTTGAGTAGGAGAAATCGTATGGGCAAATTTTGGGGTATGACACCGGACAACTCCAAGAAGAACAGCAGATCAACACATTCCTGGGTGCAAAGAGAAAGCGTCCATGGGAGACCTGAGGGATCCTTCATTTTCTTTATTTATTTCTGTTTTATAAGCCCGAATGAGGCAAAGAAAAAAGAAAAAAGAAAAAAAAGGAAATAAATTGTTTAACTAATGTTTGTTTCTCCTTTGTTTTAACAAACCTAAACTCTAAGATCCTTGAAAACGTTGCATATACATTTCATTCATAAGCATTGCATATGCATTTCATTCATTCATACACATTGCATAACAGGTTCACATGACGGATTTCTCATCTCCTCGCTGTTTATTTCAGTTAGAAGAGATGAATCTGAAACAAGCATCAAGAATCTCGAAGCACAGAACGCCCAAGTTCAAGTGGCAATTCTGGAGCTGGCAAAGGGGCAACAAGAACTGAAAGCCCTGATAATCAAAAAGAAAAAGAAGCCCAAAGGATCTGTAGGCTTAAGTCACCTGAAAAGGAAGATCAAAATCCCAGTCAAAAAGTTCAAAAAGCCACCGATCCCTGAAATAGTCGGTGATGGTGAACAAGGAGACAATCACAGCAACCAGGGTTCTACCAAACCCTCTCTCTCTTCTAATGAAGAGGATTATCATTCTGGAGACGAACAGGATGATGACAAATACCAGCAGTTGGAAGAACGCATGAAAGCTATGGAGATACAAAAAATACCTGGCTTAGATTTCAATGATCTGGGACTCGTCTCAGATGTTGTTATCCCTCCAAAGTTCAAGGTTCCTGTCTTTGCAAAATATGATGGAGTTTCTTGCCCAAAACTACATCTGAGGTCCTATGCAAGGAAGATACAACCTCACACAACAGATAACAAATTGTGGATTCACTTCTTCCAAGAAAGTCTGTCGGGTACACAACTCGAGTGGTACTACCAGCTGGAAAGTACCAAAGTTCATACCTGGGAAGATTTAGCTGCTGCTTTTTACAAACAGTATCAATACAATGCTGATCTTGCACCAACCCGTACTCAACTAAGGGGCATGTCCATGGCACCAAAAGAAAGTTTCAAAGGATATGCACAAAAGTGGAGAGATATGGCTGGAAGGGTTCAACCACCCTTATCTGATCGCGAGCTGGACGACATGTTCATGGGCACTTTAACTGGCCCTTTCTATAGTCATTTGCTGGGAAGCTCATCATCAGGTTTCACTGACCTAATATTGACTGGAGAACGTGTCGAAAGTGGCATTCAAAATGGAAAAATTCAAATAGGCTCTTCCTCTGGTACTACAAAAAGGCCCATTAGTGGGAGAAATAAGGTCAATACAATGCAAATTCAGAAAGGTCGCAAAAGTGAGCAGCACCAATCTGTGGGGGCAGTTCTGATCTCCGCATCTGCACCTCAAAAAGATCAACAGCCAAAATATACGCGTCGACCATATGCGCCAAGAAGAAATTTCACCAGAATCAATATGTCGATCTCTCAGGCATTGCAGCATTTGCTAAAAGCAGATCTGATCACATTAAAAGATCCTCCAAAGAATGTCAACACTTCCTCTCCGAGCTATCGCCCCGATGCAACGTGTGTGTATCACTCAAACTGTCCAGGACATGACGCAGATCACTGTTGGGCCCTGAAAAATAAAATACAAGACATGATAGATGCTGGGGAAATTGAGTTCGATCCTCCAGAAACTCCAAATGTCATCACGGCACCCATGCCGAAGCATGACAAAACTGTTAACGCTATCCTAGACACTGTTTACATCTATGATGTGACCGAATTGTCAACTCCGCTCCTCGAAGTCAAAGGAAAGCTAATCCAAGCTGGTTACTTTCCAGGTTGTGACCCTGATTGCTTTTATTGCTCATACCTGCCCAATGGTTGTGAAAATCTGAGAATGGGAATTCAAAAATGGATGGATCGCCGTATCATTATGTTTGAGAGGCTCCCTTCTATGGATGTTTTATGCGAAGTCTTTGCAAACGGGATGAGAATAGAGGATGTTTCAGTGGTTTCCAACTTACCATTCGAAATCTCTGCCAAGGCTCCTTTCAAAATTTCTGCTACACTCAAAGTGGCATCAGTAATCATTGCTAGTCCAACTCCATTTCCATACTCCTCAGACAAATCTGTCCCGTGGGGTTACGACACTAATGTTTATGTCCATGGAGTTAAACAGGATACCTCGACTGAAGAGGCCACGAAGTTAACTGCTCCAACTGTGGATAATATTGTGGGTACCAGCAAGATCACGAGAAGTGGAAGGATCTTTTCACCAGAAATTTCTCCAAATGTTGCTACTGGTCCAGTCCAGGTCCCAGTTCCTAATCAAGATGACAACGCTCGAGGCAAAGAGCCACAAGTTGAGCCAGTTCAAATACCGGTGGAGGTCACTGTTGAAGATCCATCGAAGCAAGAAATGGAGGAAATATTGAAAATCATCTGCAAGAGTGATTACAATATTGTCGAACAACTGGGGCACACTGCTTCAAAAATCTCAATGCTGTCTCTGCTAAAGTATTCATAAGCTCATGCCAAAGCTCTGATGATGTTCCTGAAAGCTGCGCATGTGCCTCAAGAGATTTCAGTCGATCAATTTGAGAATTGTGTTGCCAATCTAACCGCGAATAACAGCCTCGGTTTCTCTGATGTTGATCTAACCCCTGCTGGAAAGAATCACAATAAAGCCCTACATATCTCCATTGAATGTAATGGCACCACTCTATCTCATGTGCTGGTAGATAACGGTTCTTCTTTGAACGTGTTACGAAAAACAGTACTAGAAAAGCTTGACTTCGAAGGAATTATGTTACAACCAAGCGATGTTGTGGTAAGAGCCTTCGATGGGTCAACAAGAACAGTGTACGGAAAGGTGAATCTCCCAATCAGAGTGGGCTCTCAGATCTTTGATTCTACCTTTTACGTAATGGAAATTCACCCAGCATATTCCTGTTTACTTGGACGCCCTTGGATACATGGGGCAAATGCTGTAACTTCTACCCTGCATCAGAAGTTGAAATATCTAGTAAAAGGAAAGATTGTCACAATTTATGGCAAAGAGGAATATGTGGTAAGTCACCTGAGCAATTCCAAATATGTTGAGTTGGATGACGAATTCATCGAAACTCCCTGCCAATCTTTTGAGGCGGTCTCTCCAGATGTCTCTACTACCAAGCATATTTCTGCTACTCCAACTAAAACTATGGCTTCTCTCAAAGATGCCAAAGCTGTGATCGAAAAAGGTGATTGCACAGTATGGGGACAGCTCCTCGATATACCTTACAAGTCCGACAAGCTAGGCCTGGGCTATGATAGTGGAAATCAAAAGAATGATCAAAGTCCTTGTTCTAGAGGACTAATGTCACATTTCATCAGCCAAGGAGTGAATGCTATTGAAGACGATGGAGTGTTCTTGAACCATATCATTCAGCCATATCCAGATGAAATTCCACCCCTTCCCATGGGAATGTGGGATACTTTGGGAGAACCAAGCAGCGGGTATAATTATCAATATACCGCACCTCAGAATTCTTTTATTGCTATGGAAGATATTACCCCAACTGGATGGGGTGATCAATTTGAAAATGACAAAAGTCTCACAAGTCCCAGCACTCAGCAATATCAAAATCCACCTAAAGAAGTATGGGATACGCTAGGAGAGCCAAGTGGCAAATATGACTTTATGGTGAAATACTCCGCTCCTCCGAGCTCACAAATCGCCATGGAAGACATTGTCCTAACTGGATGGGATGAACATTACGACGACAATTTCACTCTCGAAGAAGCCAGGGAAACGCCAAATAACGAGGGTTACTTTCTGTCAGAATACACCCCTCACCAGGATACACAAGTCTCTATCCAAAACATCATCCCGACTGGATGGGACGGCCTTATCGAGCATCTCGCTCAGCCAACAGAGATATCTCAGCCTGGGCTCTCGTATCCAGCAGAGTATATCACTTATCCCGAAAGATCACCGGCTCATTTCCCCACTAATGAAATCAATGATGTGGGAGATGAAGAAGACAACTGCAACTGGAGCAGCTGGATACTCCCTGCTCACAACAATGGATTAAACAACTGGGAAGCTGAGGATGTGATCTCCTTTGATCAGGAGTAAATGCAATTTCCTGTTTTCGCTGTTTATATTGTTCAAAGATAAAAATGGTTCCTGTACTATCGAACCATGAGCTTGAAAGCCGTGTGCCTTGCCCGAAGCACACTGGTCCTTTTATAAGGGTTTATCATATCATGATCATGTGCATTCAAAAAAATCATGGGACGTTTGCATATTCAAATTTTGTGATCCTTATTCCTTTTTCTTTCTTTTCTTTTCAAATAGCTATGTTTTCTTACACACACCCACATAAATAAATGCAGATTCACATTCACTTTGGATCCAGTCAATAACGATTCTGCTATTGCCCGTCGTGACTTTGAAAATCCGATCTACCAAACTGAGGACGAAAGTGAGGAAGATTGTGAAGTACCAAGAGAACTTGCAAGGCTGCTAGAACAAGAAGAGAAGGCTATACAGCCTCATGAGGAACCAATTGAGGTTATCAACTTGGGCAGCAACGAAGAAAAGAAAGAAGTCAAAATAGGGGCTGATTTAGAAAACAGTGTCAAGCAAAGACTGATTCAAATGTTGCAAGACTACGTCGAGATATTCGCCTGGTCCTATGAAGATATGCCAGGCCTTGACACGGACATTGTGGTTCATCGCCTGCCAATCAAAGAAGGTAGCACTCTAGTCAAGCAGAAACTACGAAGGAGTAGGCCTGATATGTCAAAAAAGATCAAAGACGAGGTTGAAAAGCAATTCAATGCCGGCTTCCTGAAAGTTGTAAGTTATCCTCCTTGGATAGCTAACATCGTGCCCGTACCTAAAAAAGACGGGAAAGTCAGAATGTGTGTAGACTACAGAGATCTGAACCGGGCAAGCCCCAAAGACGATTTCCCTTTACCTCACATCGATGTACTGGTTGATAATACCGCACAATGCAAGGTATTCTCCTTTATGGATGGATTCTCAGGGTACAATCAAATCAAGATGGCACCCGAAGACATGGAAAAAACAACCTTCACAACACCCTGGGGAACCTTTTGTTACAAAGTAATGCCCTTTGGTTTAAAGAACGCAGGAGCAACCTATCAACGTGCAATGGTAGCTCTATTTCATGATATGATTCATCAGGAGATAGAGGTGTATGTCGATGATATGATTGCAAAGTCCAACACCGAAGAAGAACATCAGGGTCATCTACACAAGCTGTTTGACATACTCAAGAAATACAGGTTGCGACTGAATCCAAATAAGTGTACCTTTGGAGTAAGATCCGGCAAACTCTTAGGTTTCATCGTCAGTAGCAAAGGTATTGAGGTTGATCCTGCCAAGGTCAAAGCCATTCAAGAAATGCCTATACCCCGTACCGAGAAACAAGTTAGAGGATTCTTGGGACGTCTGAATTACATCATCCGATTTATTGCCCACATGACTACTACTTGTGTGCCGATCTTCAAACTGTTGAAGAAAGATCAAGTGGAAAGGTGGAATGACAAATGCCAGTTAGCCTTTGACAAAATCAAAGAGTATCTCCAAAAACCGCCAATCTTGTTACCACCTGTGGAAGGAAGACCTCTGATAATGTACCTAACTGTGTTAGAAGATTCAATGGGGTGTGTACTGGGGCAACATGACGAGTCCGGCCGAAAGGAGCATGCAATCTACTATCTTAGCAAAAAGTTTACCGATTGTGAAACAAGATACTCACTACTTGAAAAAACTTGCTGTGCCTTAGCATGGGCGGCTCGCCGACTAAGACAGTATATGCTAAATCACACCACTTTCCTAATCTCCAAAATGGATCCTATCAAGTACGTGTTCGAAAAACCTGATCTCTCTGGAAGAATAGCAAGATGGCAAATGATCTTAACAGAATATGACATTCAATACACTTCACAAAAAGCAATCAAAGGAAGTGTGGTAGCTGATCATCTGGCTCATCAAGCAGTGGATGATTATCAAACATTGAACTTTGACTTCCCAGACGAGGACATTATGCTAGTCAATGACTACAAACAACCAGGACCAAAAGAAGGACCCGAGCCAGGATCCCGGTGGACTATGGTTTTTGACGGAGCTTCTAACGCACTTGGCAATGGCATCGGAGCTGTGATCATTTCTCCCGCGGGAGGTTATACACCATTCACTGCCAGATTATGCTTCAACTGCACTAACAATATAGCCGAGTACGAAGCATGTATTCTGGGTCTCAAAGCTGCAATTGATCTAAGAATCAAGTTCCTGAAGGTCTACGGAGACTCGGCCTTGGTAATTTACCAAGTCAAAGAGGAATGGGACACGAAGCACCCGAATCTAATTCCTTACAAAGAATATGTGTTGAGTCTGATTCCTTATTTCGAAGAAATCACTTTTGAACACATCCCACGCGAGGAAAATCAACTAGCTGATGCCTTAGCTACCATGTCATCCATGTTCAAAGTCAGGTGGGACAATGAGGCGCCGATGATCACCATTTACAGACAAGATGAACCATCCTATTGCAATGAGATCGATGCCGAAGGAACGGAAGAAAAACCATGGTTCCATGAAGTAAAAAGATATCTCGAAGCTCAGGAGTACCCTGAAGGGGCGTCCATTAACGACAGAAAGTTTTTAATGAGGTTTGCTGCCAAATTCTTTCTAAGTAATGGGACCCTATACAAACGCAACCATGACTCGACTTTACTTCGTTGTGTAAACAAGAAGGAAGCAGAACAGATTATGGAAGACATACACGATGGTGCCTTTGGTACTCATTCAAGTGGACACACAATGGCTAAAAAGATCCTCAAGGCAGGTTATTACTGGTCTACCATGGAGACAGACTGTCATCATCATTCCAGAACCTGTCACAAATGTCAGATATATGCTGACAAAGTACATGTACCTCCAGTTCCGTTAAACGTCCTGACGGCTCCTTGGCCTTTTGCAATGTGGGGTATTGATATGATTGGAGAAATCAAGCCTACTGCCTCCAACGGACATCGCTTTATCCTGGTCGCTATTGATTACTTCACTAAATGGGTAGAAGCAGCTTCTTTTGCTTCTGTCACCAAAAATGTTGTGGCCCGATTTATCAAGCACAATCTCATTTGTCGGTATGGCATCCCTGAACGGATCATCACAGACAATGGCACAAATCTAAACAACAAAATGATTACTGAACTTTGCACACAGTTCAAGATCAAACATCATAATTCTTCTCCATATCGACCAAAGATGAATGGTGCAGTGGAAGCTGCCAATAAAAACATCAAGAAAAACATACAAAAGATGACAGTAACCTACAAAGACTGGCATGAGATGTTACCTTTTGCTCTTCATGGTTATCGCACATCTGCGCGTACTTCAACAGGGGCAACTCCATTCTCCTTAGTCTATGGTATGGAGGCAGTTCTTCCAATTGAAATTCAGATTCCTTCCCTAAGGATTATGAAAGAAGCCGATCTAGACGAAGATGATTGGATTCAGACCCGGTTGGACCAGATAAACTTGATTGATGAGAAAAGGCTCGCAGCTATTTGTCATGGTCAATTGTACCAAAAGCGTATGATTAAAGCCTTCAACAAAAAAGTCAAAAGTCAGGCATATCAAACTGGTGGCTTGGTTGTCAAACGCATCATCTTACCACAAGGTGATCCCAGAGGCAAGTGGACTCCCACTTATGAGGGATCATTTGTAATCAAGAAAATATTCTCCGGCGGTGCCATGTTGCTTACCACTATGGATGGCGAGGATTTCCCACACCCTGTAAATGCGGACATAGTCAAAAATACTTCGCTTGAAGAAAAGCTCGCTAAGTTGAAAACCTGAAAGGGCAACTTAGGCAAAAAATGAGCGTCTCGGTGGATCGAAAACCCGAAAGGGCGATCCGGGCAAAAATTAGAGACTAAATAATACTATCCCGGTAGGCTGAAAACCTGAAAAGGAAGCCTAGGCAAAAGTTAGGGAATAAAGCGTACAACTATGTTCCGTTCAGTTGCCTACTCACCGTCAAAATTCAATACATCGAAGACACCGATCAGTCCAATTACTTTCTTCCAACAAGTGAGGGATGAGATGCTCGAAGACAGATTGGCAATAGCAGAATTGAAACTTGACTGGATTGTTTTCACATAGCTATTTCACTTTATAAATATTTTTCAAAGATTTATGACAATTTCCTACTACTAGGATTGTTGTCTCCCTGTACTAATCAGACTATCATGGCTCTTTTTCAAAAATCAATGCAGCTTAGGCTCAAAATCAACATTTTCACTTTTTCTGTTTTGAATACGTAAACGTCCCAATGATAATTTTGAATGAACATGTGCATTTGAATATGATTGATGTTTACCAGGAAAAACAGGAATAGCATTCAAGTAATGTCCCAATCATTTGGACATCATCCCGAAACCAGCATCAGAAGAAAAATCTCCAACAGAGATGCATTTCTCAGCAAAATCCTCGATAAGATTTTTCTCTCCAAGCAAAGTGATTCGAGAAATCTTATCCCCCAACAGGGTTGTTCCAGATTACTATCTCCAGAAGGTGTGGTCTCCACACCAGGACTTGGTCAAATAGTGCATCGGAGGATTATGCATCTTCCTCATTCCCACTTTAAAGGGCATCAAAATCAAAACTTTCAAATTACCTTTCATCCCCGAACAGTAGTCGAAGATCCTTCAACAGAGTACCATGGTTCTCAAAGAAGGTTCCCAGCCGAGGGTACTCAAACAAGACGGCAAAAATCAGCAACGATCACAATGCCTTCACGTCCAGATGACTAGCAGGGATTTATTCTCCCAACTAGAAGCTTGATATGCTCAAAATCATACATCATACATCATACATCATACACCATGCATCATACATCATACATCATATTCATACACATATTCATACACAACATAACATGCATATTTCTCCTTTAGTTCGAGAATCTCAACACATCCATTATAAACATTGCATATCACTAATTTGATTTTTTCAGGCAGACGGATGTCTTCAGCAAAGATGTTCTCAAACACATGCAGTGTTCCCCTGAATTCTGTAAGCAGTCCTCTCAGATATAATCAAGCCAAGGATTCATTCTGAAGAGATCTCTCTTTCCAAATCACTTATCAACTCAAAAAACAAGTAACACAGATCAAAGTCGATACCTCAGACGGTTCCAGAATGATCTACCATCGAAGATCTAAAGCTGATACCTCAAACGGTTCCAGAACGATCTACCATCGAAGATCTAAAGGTGATACCTCAGACGGTTCCAGAACGATCTACCATCGAAGATCTAAAGCTGATACCTCAGACGGTTCCAGAACGATCTACCATCGAAGATCTAAAGCTGATACCTCAGACGGTTCCAGAACGATCTACCATCGAAGATCTAAAGCTGATACCTCAGACGGTTCCACAACGATCAACTTTCAAAATCTAAAGCGGAAAAACTTTGGACAGTTCCATAACGATCATCCTCCTAGACTTAAAGCGGTAACCTTGGACGGTTCCGGAACAGTCAACGCAGAGGTTTTCAAATCCTTCATCAAGATATAATCAATGGATTCATTCTGGTGAACAAACCATCAAATACATTTGCCATATGGCATCTGGAAAGCCCATCTCAAGTAATGTTTCAATCTGCCAACAACATTTCTCAGACAACGTTCAAAGACAAACTTCCAACATCTCTTCCGATCAAGGTAAGTGCAAATTTTCAGGGCATCTAAAATATTCAATCATCTTCCACCTTCAGATTTCAGACAATCTCTTCAGGTTTAAGAATATTGAATAGGGGCAACTGTTATACCCCAAAATTTGCCCGCATCTTTTTTCAAGAAAACTCCAATTTAAAAAATTAGGAGTTTCATATAATCATGGATTTTTATTTCATAAATATCCTGACATATGAAATACTTCGTTTTTAGAATTTTTCTTATACAGTATTTTGGCTCGCTGTTGAATTTATTCTTACGCAAACGCCAGTTACTGTTTATTACTTCACACACGCTATTTATTTGATATTTATTTACAGGTAAGTAGTACTGACGCAATTGGTACAGAGATAAATCTTTTGCAGGCGCAGAGTCCGGGATTCAGACTGTACTGGTAACAAGTAAATTATTACTAATTTTTTTGTTTCTCACTAACTTTTGTACTATATTCCGTTATTTTCAAAATCTCTTTTCAAATCTCTTTCTCAAAAATCAAATCCTAACTTTATTCTATACATCTCTTTTTTTCCAACACTATCATGCACTTTCTTTCAAATCTTACTTCCACTCAAATTTTTCTTTTGTACGGAATCACTTCATTCCCCAACGTCTCTATCCTTCTTTTCATTCTATAAATACCTCTCATTTTTTCCATAAAATCTCACATCAAATTCTAACTCATCTCTCAAACTTCTACTTCATATTCATTCTCTTTTATTCCCCGGCAAAAATGGTGAAGCGGATAGAGACATGTTTTCTTATGATCATCACCATCATGGTGGTAATCAGGTCTTTCTTCTGTCTACATAGCCTGGAAAAATGTGGACCTGGGATGTTGACACTCCCAATCATCTACATGTTATTGTTTGTAGCATGGGTTATTAATCGTCATTCTTAAAGTTTGCCGTATCTCTTATTTTCTTAAATGTACCGTTTACTCGTCGTACTGTTCATTATAGTATGTAATATTTGTACTGTCAGTATTAAATGTTGTACTATTTGTCATACTATTGCTTAATTATTCAGATAATATTTTGTGTGCCAGTCAAATATTTATTTTTCTGTGCATTAAATGATTTTCAGGGTTATCGGTAATTTTGCTCGCGTACAGTAAATATTAGTTATTTATTATGTCTGTGTTTTTTAACAAGTCATGTAGATAAACTTTCGTCTTCCACATAAAACAAAAACAACAAAAAGAAAATTAACTTTGACTGTTGATGTTTCACTCTAACTGCTACATTAAATACCTGAACAGTCAGTTGACAGTCAAAACCGCTGACAGTGTAAATCTCCGTGTCTTGTACCATCAATAAAATCAAACTTTTGCATTTCAAAATTCCAAGATTTTTGTCCTAGAAGTCTTCTGAATATCACATGATTAGCAGAGACTCAGCACTGCACAAAAATCAGGTACGCTTAACTGTCTCCTACACAAACAGTCCCTAACTAGGGTTTCTTGTTTTTTCAGGAGAAACAAGTTTTTGAGACCTCAAATGGATTTCATGGGTCTCCATATATCTCAAAGTACCATCATACAAATTTTCAAACTTCAATTCACTCAGACGCACCGTCAGCAGCTCAAACAGTCAGCAGACGACCCGGTTGACCAAAAAGTCAACAGACAGTCAAAAATGAAATTTTTTGTCAACATCCATATTTTGTCAAAGGATTCATCATTTGATCATTGGATGATCATAATTAATCAAGGAAAGATCAAAAATCAACAAAACCCTAAGATTCAAAATTAGGGTTTTCTCCTAAAAAGTCAACTCAATTTGACTGGTCATAACTCTCTCATCCTTCATCCAAAAATTCAAACCAAAGCTCATTTTGAAGGAAATTCAATTATCTTTCAAATGCAATTGGTACCATGGTCATTAGGTTCACCATTTGAAAAATATGAACCAAGACATTACAGGTCATTTTCAAAGTCAACAAAAAGTCACTTTTTTTCAAAAGGACACACAAGGAGCATCAAAAATCATTTTGACATGAGACCAAAGACATTGGTTAGAGGACTCTTTGAGGTTTCCAAAAAGTGCAAGATCTCCTTCATATGACAAAAATTGAGGGATTTACACCTTGTTGAAGTTGGCTAAATTTTGGGAAAATGCATAAAACCAACATTGATCAAAAATGTATTTTTTCCAAATGGGGCCAAGTTTTCATAGTTCAAACATATTTCCCATGATATAATGGGCCTCCCACGACCAAGACAAAGCCCACATCATTTTTATTCCATTTTTGGTTTAATTTTATCCCATTTAAGATTAAATTGAAAAAGGAAAATGGAAGGATAATGCATGGCTTAAATCTTAAGCATGACTCATCAAAGAATCTTTAATTTTCTGCAGAAAATTGAAGTACAAGGCAAGAGAAGTGAAGAAGAGCAAGACTTGGTCAAATATTCAAATATTTTTAATATTTAAAAATCAAAGTTTCAACAAAGCAATGAATGCTTCTTGGCTTAGTTTCTAAGCACCTCTTGGCTTATAAATGAAGCTGCATACTCCATCAAATAAACACACACGAAAATAGCAAGGGAGATAGCAAAGAAACTTCACAAAATTCTCAAAAATTCCATAACTTTGTAAATTTTCGTTTTCCATATTCCAATCATTATCAATACAAATAAACACTTCCAATCATCTCCTAAAGTAATATAGAGTAAGAATAAGCTTTTTGTTTGGTCCCATGAGAGTCATAATATGCGTATGATGTTTTACATGAACATACACACATAGCTTTCGTTTTCGTATGCATGCTTAACTAAAATGAAATCTAACCATTTGCATGGACTCATGGCATGATATAGAGTAGGTTTGAGTGATCACATGCAAGCTTTAACGTGGTTTTGAAGCTCCACCATTTTTGAGCTTCAAACATGTGAAGCTTTCGTTCTCCATGATACAGGCTCCAAATGAAAAAACTAACGACGCTATCATGTTCAGAAGGGTCCATTTAGGTGATCTGGGTGGCCCTTGTTCTTTTCCATTTTCATTTTGTAGGTCATTCAAAAGGTTAAAGAATTGAAAGCAAAATCCGCAGGAAAATCCGCAGGTAAGTCTGCAAGAAATTCCGCAGATAAAAGGAAGAAGATGATGAATAGTGAGGTTGATCATTTGACCGCTCGTGTGGCATATTCTCCTCTTTCTATTCGCCAGTCAGCTTTAGTGGGCCCCATGTTGGACTCTTAAATTCAGCATGATCACATGTTGCACCTCTAACCACGTGTACCATGTATCCACGCATTTGGGCCATAGATCTCCACTAATTCTCCATCCAACGCACCAAAACCCACTCCCCATATCATAGACTCTCAGATCAATCACACATGATCATGCTTTATTTTATTTTCTATTTCTATTTTAATTTCTTTGCAAAATTAATTAAAAATAGTTTTAAAAATCCAAAAAATACATAAAAAATATTTTTAAGTTGCTAAAATAATATTTTATTTTCTGAAATAAAAATAATTTATTTTTCTTCATAATTTAAATATTTTGTATAATTAATTAGATAATATGCATATATTAATCTTTTAATTATTTTAACCAATCAAAAAATCATAAAAAAAAAATTGTTCTTTATATTAAATATAGTTTATATATTATAAGCTAATTTTGTACATATTTAGGATAATTTTCTCTTTAAGTTTTAATTATTTGTGTAATTATGTATTAATTAACTTAATCAATTTCAAAAATTCCAAAAAAATTAGTTTTGTTTTAAAATTAATTGAAAAGCATTTTGAACATATTTTGAACTTAATTTTTAGGTTTAAATTTATTTTCATCTTTTTTCCTCATTTTAATTTAATTAATCATGCATTAATTATAATTAAAATCAATCATAAAAAATCCAAAAACATTTCTTTATTTTCTTGCAATTTAAATTCCTAGATAAATGTATAGGTTGTCAAATTCATGTAAATAGCGTAGTTTACATTTCCTGCACAATCGATGTAATAGCGTAGATTTACTTTCCGCATTTTACATTTCCGCATTTTAAATTTCAGCACATATAAAACTGCGTGTATGTCAAAGATAAAAATTGAATCGTTAGATCACTAACTTCAAAGATAAAATATCTGAATCTAAACACAATCACACTTGCACCTCTTAAGGTAATCCCTTTTCTCATTC
Organism: Vicia villosa; assembly: GCF_029867415.1. Lineage (NCBI taxonomy): Eukaryota > Viridiplantae > Streptophyta > Magnoliopsida > Fabales > Fabaceae > Vicia > Vicia villosa. Next base: position 116,396,809 of record NC_081184.1, on the reverse strand, counting down.
TTTTCAAAATCAAAAAATCAAATTCTACTGTTTCGAGTACAAAATCGAACTTTTGTTTATATCCAGTGAAAGGATAGATTTTTAAAGGAAATAGGATAAAGACCTTATAACTCAGGGTAGACCTCCTAATTTGCTTGCTCAAATCAAAACAAACAAATCTCTCATATATCATTGTTTTTTTTCAAAATAAAACTTTCAAAAATACAATACTTTGTATATATCCAAACAAGGATCATTACGAAGTTAACGTTCTTTTTTCAAAAACATCTTTTGAAAGATAAAAACACTTTGTATACATCCGCACAAGGATCATTACAAAGTCAATTTACAAAGGTATTTGAAACCACATACGAGCATTTCAAGGCAATAGAAAAGTAATTGAAAACAAGTGAGCTAAGCAAATTCAAGAGCCCATGGATAACCATGGATACAAAGGGTGCTAACACCTTCCCTTTGTATAACCTACCCCCTTACCCAGAATTTCTTAAAGGTCTTTTTTCTATTTCTTTTATAAACCTTTCCTTAATTGGATAAAATAAAAGGTCGGTGGCGACTCTCTGATTTTCAAATACAAAAGCAGAAACAAAAAAGAGTCGGTTTGCGTATCTCTCCGCGAGAGGTATGGCAAAAAACCGAGGGTGCGACAACCCCCTCTGTGCCGTCTTCCCCAACATTTTCGCTGCAGTGGAGAACTCAAAAGCAGCTGTGGAGGACCTCGGAAACTGGACTGATTCCGTGTGGCATTGGGACATCCCTTCGGCGCTGATACCGAATCATGGGGTTGAACAATATGAAATTGCAGACTTGGAAGCTCTTCTCGCGGGCATTAGTTTGAATTCGGCCATATTAGACAAACCCTGCTGGCCCTGGGATAGCTGTGGTTATTTTTCCGTCAAATCCTGTTATGCGAAACTCTTGCAGGGGCAGGATGCTTCCCCCATAGATCCTTCTTGCAAAAGTTGTCTTAATGTTGTTTGGGACTCGCTCACTCCGCAAAAGGTTAAATTGTTTGGCTGGAGGTTGTTGCGAAACAGACTCGCAACCCGTGATCAACTGAATCGACGAGGCATTTTGGAGGGAGATGACAACTGCAGGTGCCCTTTGTGCAATTCTGCAGCTGAAAGCAGTGAGCACTTGTTCTTGGGATGCAACTGATCTGTTCGTAATTGGGCGAACATTTGGGGATGGCTTGGAATTCGGCCGCTGCGGAATAACGCTAGCACAAACTGTAGGTCTCATTTTCTCTCTACTTTCCATGCTTTAAACAACAAGGTTGGCAAGGGTAGGGAAGTTACGGTTTGGCTGGCTACGTGTTGGGGCTTATGGAATGCTAGAAACGGTATTATCTTCAACAACGAAATTCTGGACATCGATGAAATATTGTACAAAATTAAGATGCTAGCTTGGTGGTGGTTGCAAATAGGCCCGAATCGCTTAAATTGCAATTTTTACGAATGGTTTAAAAACCCTTTGGATTTCTTGTAAAGTTGGTTTTATTTTTTTGCCTTTTGTAGGTTCTTGGCTAATGCCTTCTCTCTTGTATTTGGGCTTGAGTTTCCCTTGAACTCTATTTGAATACAATTGTTGCTCATCAAAAAAAAATTAATAAAGTTAATTTAGTACAAATACAATATTTTATAATAATATTATTATATTTCTTAATTTGTGTGAAAAATTTAAAAAACAATATAATGGAGGGAGTATTTTGATAGGATGTTTAATTTTAAATGTTCAAATATGATTGTTTTAAATCTAAACCTAAAAAATGCAACAACGCTTAAACTATTAGAAAGAGTTTACAACTCATTAAAGTCTCATACAACAGAAGGAATCAATACTCTTTCGTTACCAAAAAAAAAGATCACACATTTAAATTGTATGGAGGGAAAGGATGATGAGGAATTTTCTATATGCTTTGTGATTAATGGAGATGAAATATAAAATTATTTTTCAATTACAATTTTTTTTTAGTTAAATCAATTTAGGTTGTTCGAACATGATTTTAACTCTTACTTAATTGCAATGATCAATAATTCACTTCAAAGTAGATAAAAAACTACGGTCTCAAATCCATACACAATTTACAAACAGTTACTCAAATATTTTTTAATCATTTAAAATATCAAATATATCAATGATATTTAAAGCAAAAATATAAATTCATATAAATTTCCCAACTTTACAAAGCATTGACACCAACTCATCAACTTCCAATCTAATCTTTAGGTGTCAAGACTAACCAAAACTAATCACTAACCAAACGAAGGTTTAAGCTGTTCACTCCATCAACAGTGGAACTATCATTTCGCTTCCTCCAAAAATTACCAAAAGACCCTTCTATTTCCTCTAATGTTTTTCCCTGTGTTTCAGGAAGCATAGTATAGTGAAAAACCCACGCCAACATTGCAAGTCCCGCAAAAAGAAAAAAAGCACCCCCAATAGTGATGGCCTTAGAAAGGGACAAAAAAGTCATGGATATAACTCCACTAACGAGCCTATTCATCATCGCCCCAATAGACACACCCTGAGCTCGAAGTCTCAAAGGAAATATTTCAGAACTATAAACCCATGTAATGGGACCCGACCCAATTGAAAAAGTACCCGCATAACACAACACCGCCGCTAGACTAAGCCAAATAGCCCATGTCATGGTGGCATGTGAGTTATCAATAACAGTGAGACTAACCGCCAATGTAAGAAGTGAGAGTATTAACCCGCCAACACTGGTTAACAACAACACCCGCCTCCCAACACGGTCCAATAAGAATGTGGACACTAAGACAAACATAGTTTTCACAAATCCAACCGCTATAGTTGCTAGAAGTTTATTTGTGTCGGATTTGATCCCAGCCTTCTCGAAGATTCTAGGACTGTACAAAACGACTGCGTCTATGCCTGTTGCTTGTGCGAAGAAGTGAAGGCCAAGTGAGGCAATGAAAATGTGACGAATTGCAGGGGTTGGATATATAAATAGTTCTTTCCATACGCCTCTGCCTTGAACTTTTGTGACCGAAACAATGTCGTCGTCGCAATTCGAGGGAATTCCTGTAATCTCTTTAATATCGTCTAATCTCTGTTGAGCTTCTTCTTTAGAATCAGAGATTTTATAGAGAACTTTTTTGGCTTCTCCTAATCGACCCTTGGAAACGAGCCATCTCGGTGACTCTGGCATGGCTAATACTGCTATGGCTAGGAATATAGAAGGGATGGCACCGATTCCAAGCATCACTCGCCAGGTATAGCGAAGTGGCAACTTTGAAAATCCATAGTTTGAGATGTATCCAATTAAAATCCCTCCATTCAAAAATACCTGAACTGAAAATAACAATTTATAATATAAATGGTAAATAATTGAAGAAAAAAGTTAACAAATTAGAAAACTTGCCTCAGGCAAGGAAGTGAGGAATCCACGAGATGAAGTTGGAGAGACTTCAGAGATATAGACCGGAGCAATCAAGAAAGCAAAACCGATGCCAACGCCGGCGAAGAAACGACCAAACATTAGGAAAGCATAATTTGAAGAGAGTCCCATCAGAATAGCTCCGACGAAGAAAATTACACCGGCGAGGGCAATTGTGTAACGCCGACCAATCCAATCTGAGAATCTTCCTGCTATGTAAGAACCTATGGGAGAGTAAATGTTTATGATGCCTGATAGAATTTCGATCTGTACATCGGTTATTTTAAGGTCTCTTTTAATATAGATAGCTGCTCCACTCATCACACCAATATCTGTAACAATAATAACATCATATGTAGTTGTTATAAATAGCATGATCACATAGATTGAGAAATGAGTTTATGGTATGATTGTATGTGTACTCACTGTATCCAAGTAAGATAGAAGTCATAGAAGCTAAGATAGCACAAGTAAAAGAGAATTTGTTCCTTTTGGACTTGTTTTGAGGAACAAAACCTTCGTGGGATTTCAAAGCCGCCGTTGCTTCTTCCTCAGCCATCTTTGAGTTTGTTGGGGATGGTAATGATGACCGTGTTTGGATTTTGGCTATGAAATATCTGTCGGTGAATAAATTACTGGAGTTTGTTAAGTATATTCCTCTCTTAACAAAATTTGTTAAATGTTTTCACTGACTTTATATTATTATTATAATTTTTTTGAAGTTTGATTATTCGATCTTTTTAACAAATATAATACAGTTGATTGTCGAACCTAACTATGAATGATGAACACATATTATTTTATCCATAATAACATTTTATGTCATAATTGTTTATAATTATTTATAAAATTAACATCTATTATATTTTATCCATAATATCCATGATTATGTTTTATATCTATTTATTTATATGTAACAAATAACTATAGATATTATTGATAAATGAAAAACTAATATTATATTAAAAATTTAAAAAACCAATAAATTAAACAAAATTTTCTAATAAAAGCCATAATTTAAATGAAATAGAGATAGTAATTAATAATATTATAAATAATTTTTTTACAAATTTCTTATTAATAATACATTAAATTTTAAAAACAATAAGTAATTATAAAGAAAATTACATACGTATGAGGAATTATATATAAATTTTATTCATTTGATTAAATCTATGATCCTATCCTATGGAGACATCCATAAACTAGCCTAATATTGAGACCACATATAAACTTGAGGGTCACATTTGAAAAATATGTTAATGATAAGATTTTGACCATTGAAATTTTGGTTGGAATTGTATATACTCCTCTTAAACACACTTTTTAAAACTCAAATTAAATTATTAAATTATTTAATTATATATTATAAAAAATTTAAAATAAAATAAAGAATATTTTAATATATATATATATATATATATATATATATATATATATATATATATATATATATATATAAAATTATAAATAATTAATATGTTATAATTTAAGATAGACAACGAAAAGATAGAGTTGAGAAATAAACTTTTTAAAGAGATAAAGTGTAATTAATTTAATAGAATTAAAATGCGACCAGTCTACTTCTATTCCTTCTTCAAGACACCCTTATATATTATATATTTTCTTGAGTTTTATTTTTAATGTTGTTTTTTGGAAGGATGGGGAGTGAAGAAGTGAGATTTTTTTTTAGATTAAATGGGATACTATTTGTTTAAGAAAACTGAGGTATGGGGTTAGGAGATTGAAGGAGTTAAACTTAGCCTTACTTGGTAATTGGTGTTGGAGGATCCTAAAATAAAATTCTTCTTTCTTTTTTGTTTAGGAGTTTCAGGGGACAAATTCTTCTTTGATTGGATCTTTTCTCTCTCGAGTTCTCTTATGAAAAGCTGCAATAGCCTCAGGGGTGGAAATAGGAAAGGCTAGGCTAGGCTTTATAAGGCATGGGTCTGACCTACGATAAACTTGAAAGGCCTGAACCTGATCCGTGACCTATAATAGACTCTCTTTTTTTGCTTGACCTGGCCTTTTTAAAAGTCTGGCATGGCCTGAAAGCCTATTTTTCATTATGGTTTTTAATTAATCCATATTGTTTAAGAAACCTTATATGTCGTCCTATATATGCATATATAGGTCGACCTATTTAGCATTTGTTCTAATATATGCATATATCGGCTTGCCTATTTAGCCCTTTTTTCTAATATACATGCAAATACATGCCATCTGTTTAGCCTACTTTTAATATACATGGAAATATAGGCCGACCTATAAGGCTTCATAGGCTTTTTTTAATAGCCCAAGCCTGACCTATTTCATTGAATAGGCTTTTAAAAGAGCCTAAGCCTGGCCTTTTTGTTAAATAAGCCTGGCCTGACCTGACCTTATATAGGCTAGGTCATAGGCCCCTGTAGGCCGGCCTGGCCTATTCCCACCCTAAGCCTCACTAGCAGCGTCCTTGGTTTGTTTTCTACGTTCGAACGCAACAAAATAAGGCAACACACGGGGCGTAAAAATAGCACAATGAAAACAATTAAATAAGGTGGTTGAAAGATCCTTTGCTCTCCTCACCCCATGTATTGGAGTAAGAACTTGGACATGTTTTATGTTGACATGAATGTGGCTTTTGAAATTGTCTAGATCATGCTTAGTCGAGGCTACCCATTCAATAGGTTTTAAATATTCATTTTGGAGGACACTCAAGTGTGACCCACACACGAACCACCATGGAAATGGAGGTCAAAAAGCACAAGTCATTTTACTAAGGGGAAAGGGGAAACTTGAGAGGATGGAACTTCAAAGCAAACTAATATTTGTCCTCCACATAGTGGGGAATTTTCAAATCAGGAAGTTTTGCTAACAATGTTTCCCTTAGAGTGGTCGCTGCTTCACGGATAGTTCTACTAAGATCGTATGGCCTATAAATAGTTTCAAAATAGCATTGGAAAGTTTGGATCTCTTTTATGTGTTTGTCTCTAACTTTCTTAAACTTCATCTTCATAGAAGAAAAAGCATATGTTAGATATTTCGATAGTACAGAGACTCCGTAAAATTCTTTAGCATAATAAGATCTCCACCAGGTATCAAATTATTTGGTATAGTAAAAGAATGGTTGAAAAGATAGCGGTGTAAGTTTGGCCACGTCAGAAGAATATCAATCCATGTGTTTGGTTTAATCTTCCTCAGAGAAGTTGACATGCAGAGACAAAGTTCATTATTTCGATTGAAGGAAGATTTGGGCAAGAATTGATTTAGTCCAAATTGACGAGATACAAGGTTGTATGTCTTCAAAGTGACAGTTGACAGAAATACGATGATGATGGTGACATAAGCTCATTAAATCAAAAAGTGGTGGAGGAAAGATAAAAAATGCCCTAATCTTCCGCTAGTCGAACGTGGCATTTAGGGGGATTTGTTAGTTGGGATTTTTCGATATCCTCAAATCTCAGCATACCAAGCATTTAGTGGAATTTGGAAAGTTATGGAGATGATTTTTGATAGACATTTTAAGGACATTTTGACATGCATGTTTCAACAAGGAAGGCGTCGAAGTCCCTATGTTCGCAGTAGAACTTCGAACTTAGTAGTTTTGGAACAACAAACAAATAGTTCGACAAAGGCGATTGAGATCTTCAACAAAGGAAGAGGCTCGTTTCTAGAGAGAGCTAACCTGATGAGTTGGGTTCATAGGCTCATATACTTGTGAAGTTCTTATTAATCATTCACGTTAAAATAGATAGAAAAAAAACTTCTGTCTCAAATCAATATCAATACATGATTTACAAGAAAATCACTAAAAAATGTAGTGAGAGAAGGTCCGACTTCTCTCTAAAAAAAACACTTTTCAAATAGTATTCGACTGAAAACTTTTCCTAGTAACACTTTGTGTTTGGTTAGTTAACATCAATGGAGAAAAATAGTGAAATGGAATGGAGACTGGTCTCGAGGAAGAAGATTAATGAAGGTAACAGCGGAAAGCGTTGGGACATGAAGAAGGGCGGAGGCAGTGGGGAGAAAACGACAACGACGTCCTTTTTCTTTACTGAAATACCTGATCAGTATGGGGCAAAGGAGATGTACAACGTTTTCAAGGTGTTTGGTGACATAGATGAGATTCCAAAAAAAAACATGCCAACATTCCGAGGTTTAATAGGGAACCCTGAAGCTTTAGAGGTGCCGGTAAGGTGCAACGACGTGAGGAGAACAGTAAAGTAAATCTTATTGGAGCACATCAACAACACCAGCGGGGGCCTATTGGAGGGCAGTATATCAATGCGATGCAGAAGGATGGTCAAAGAAGAACATATGCACAGATGGTTAATGGAATACAGTCCAATAAAACAGTGGTGGATAGACAAGTTCAGGCGAAAAAGATACCGTTTGCACACCGAGAATTCAATATGGAGGAAGAAGACCTAAGCAGATTTCATAAGGCTTTCGTGGGGGTGGTAGAATGTCCGGGAGATACTTATAATATACAGGAAAGATTCACCAAATAGGGTTATTTTGGGGTTAAAGTGACTCCAATGGGTGCTAACTTATGTTTGTTGGAAGAATGTGAGGAAGGTTTGATAAAGGATATTGTTGCTGAGGCACAAGACTGGATACAGGAATGGTTTGAGGAAATTAGACCATGGAAGGAAAGTGATGTAGACAATGAAAGGATCACATGGTTAAGAGTGTATGGGTTGCTATGTCATGCTTGGAGAGACAAAGTGTTTGATTTTCTGGCAAAAACGGTTGGTTTCTTTATTCGTGCAGATGAAGATACAAATAATCACAAGAACTTAGATGTCGCTAGGATTTTGATCAGAACCAAATATTGCTTGGTTCTGAATGAAGCTATTAACATTTCCATTAATGATCACGTGTTCCGGATCAAGATTGTTGAAGATGGCCACGGCCCTATGCGGATTGCCGCGAGTGTAGGTGAGGAAAATAGGGGGTCGGAGGAAGCTTCAGGTGAGAGCTCCGGTGAGGAGTCGGGGGAGTGGAATGGCAAATCATCAGATGAAAGGCTACTGTCTTTTGTCCAAGAGTCCTTGGCATAACCCATTGGATTGGCGGTAAGGAGGCGTGTATTGAGAGAAACAACATTAAATGCTAGTACAAAAGGGATGGAGGAACAGTGTGTAGATGGGATGTTTCAAAAGGCATTGGAAAATGAAAAAATTTTGGCAGAAAAGAGGAGGCTGGATGTGGTGTACGATAATTTCATGGCCAAAAAGTCAAAGGAGAAGGGTGGGGTGAGAATTGGTGAGTGGGATGATGGAGAGTGTGTAAAGTTAAGCAAGTGGGGTCAGAAGGCAAATTCAGCGGGTGATATTAGGGAAACATATCAAGAAACGAGGCCCAGCGCTAAGGCCCAATTTGTGGGTGCAAAAAAGGCCCAAAGTATGGATGGTAACTTTCGTTTGGAAAAAGCACAGAGTTTAGTGAGGGAATTAGAGAGGGGTAAAGGCAAAGAAACGTGGTAACCACCAGCTCACAAATCCAATTTTGAAATCTCAAAATCCTTCTTCTCAATCCTGGCGCGTCCCAGAACCCTAAGAATTGGGGAATCCTCAGTAAAGCCACCCGTTCATATAGATTCGCCCCAATCTTCTGCAGGAACGACTTTATGCAACAATTCTATTCTTAATCCGGGAAGATCACCGGAGAATGGAGGTAGCAGAGAGCGTGTTTCCCAGGATCTGGCAGATAGAATTTGGCAGGAGGTGGCGGCTTTGGGTATTTCAGGCGGGGAGAGAAATGAGTTGTATGTAGAGGCGATTAGGAGCTTGGAAAGGAGGGACGAAGAAGAAATAGTTAGTAGGAGGGGGAAGAAACTAGGTTTGCCATGAATATATTGTCTTTTAATATCAGAGGGTGTGGCAGCAGTATCAAAAGGAGGAAATTGAGGAAGATAATTGAGGTGGATCAGCCGGACATGGTGTTCTTACAGGAGACGAAATCTCATGCGGTTAGCGATGGTTTTATTAGAAGTTTGTGGGGTGCAGATGATCTTGAGTGGTCAGCAAAGGATTCCATCGAGGCATCAGGTGGTCTAATCATTATGTGGAAAAAAGGCATTATTTCCCCTATCTTCAGCTTCAAAACTGTAGGATCCCTGGGTATAAGCGCCATTTTCAACAATCAAGTATGTTTTTTTGTTAACATATATTCCTCGTGTCAATTAGCTGGTAAAAGATTGTTATGGTTGGAATTGGTGGAGTGGAAAAATAGAGCTGGGTCGGGATGGTGGTGTGTAGGGGGAGACTTTAACTCCATTAGAATGAGTAATGAAAGACAGGGGAGTATATCGGGGAATAGGAGTAATGAGATGCAGGAGTTTAATGATTTCATAGATTTGATGGAACTGGTCGATGTTCCGGTCATTGGGAAAAGATTCACATGTTCTAACAAGGATGGGAGTTCAAAGAGTAGATTAGATAGATTTTTGCTATCATCGGATCTAATTGAAGAGTGGAGGATTGTGGGGTAGAGTTCAGGGGCATGGGATATCTCGGATCACACGCCAATATGGTTTAAAGCAATGGATGTGAATTGGGGTCCCAAGCCATTCAGAGTAAACAACTGCTGGTTTGATGTGAAAGAGTTCAAAGATTTTGTGGCGTCGTCATGGCAGAATATACAGCTTGTGCAAAAGCGAAAGAGAATTTATGGAAACACCTTCACCACAAGGAAAGCTTATTACGTCAGAAATCAAGGCAAAATTGGTTAAAGGAAGGAGATCTTAATACTAGATATTTTCACCATGTTATAAAAGAAAGAAGAAGGAGAAACAATCTTGTGGCTATTCAATTAGAGGAAGGCGAAATAATAGAGGATGTGGAGGGTATTAGGAATGAGGTGGTAAAGGTGTTCATGGAGAGATTTAAGGAGCCGATGATGGTCAGACCTACCTTGGAGAATGCAGGGTTTCAAAGTTTATCTGTCGAGGATAGAGATTCATTGGAAGCAGAGTTCTCAAGAGAGGAAGTTCGTAAAGCTGTGTGGGATTCTGATGGTAACAAATGTCCTGGCCCAGACGGGTTTAACCTCAAATTCATACAAGAATGCTGGTGCTTTCTAGAAGAAGACATATACAAGTTCACAAGGAATTCCACAGATACGCTGTCTTACCTAAGGCAATAACGGCTGCGTTTATTGCTTTGATCCCAAAAAACCTCAATCCGCAGGGGCTGAAGGAATATCGTCCAATTTGTCTTATAGGAAGCTTATACAAGATTATATCCAAGATTTTGGCCAACAGAATTAAGAAGGTTCTACACAGAATAATTTCACCAGTTCAATCAGCATTTGTTCCGGGTAGACAGATCTTGGACGGGGTACTAGCACTGAATGAGATAATAGATCATGCCAAGAAGGAAAGGAAGGAGTGTTTTATTTTTAAAGTAGACTTTCAACAGGCATATGATTGTGTGAGTTGGCAATTCTTGAGAGAGTTATTCCAGAAGTTTGTGTTTGGAAGTAATTGGTGCAAGTGGATGGACGCTTGTATTTTTAACAGCTCCCTGTCAATTCTGGTAAACGGGTGTCCCACGGTGGATTTTGCGTCGGAGAGGGGTCTTAGACAAGGAGACCCCTTATCTCCTTTTCTTTTCACATTGGTGGCAGAAGGCCTGAATGTGCTAGTAAACAAGGCTGCAGATTCTGGGACATTTGAAGGTTACTGTGTGGGAAATAGTGGGGTTGTTAGGATTCTACAGTTCGCAGATGATACGGTAATTGTTGGTAAAGGTAATTGGAACAATATTCGCAGCATCAAAGCGATATTCAGAGGCTTCGAATTGATTTCTGGTCTAAAGGTAAATTTTCACAAGAGCAAGGTGGCGGGGGTGAACCTGGAGGAAAATTTTATGGAATCTGCTTCTCAATTTTTGAGTTGCAGTAAAGAGAAACTCCCATTCAAATTTCTAGGCATTATGGTTGGCATTAACCCGAGGAGAACAGAGGCTTGGAAGGGAGTGATCGGTCGTTTCAAGAATAAGTTATCAGTTTGGAAATCAAGACTGTTATCAATTGGAGGAAGAACCACGCTACTTAACTCAGTTTTATCCAGTTTACCAATCTACATAATGTCGTTCTATCGAGCTCCGGTGAAAGTTATAAGAGAATTGATTAGTATTCAGTGTAGATTTCTATGGTGTGGTAATGAAGATAAAAGATGCATTAATTGGGTCAGTTGGCATAATATATGTAAACCGAAAGCGGAGGGAGGATTAGGCATAAAACACATTGGCCAATTCAATAATTCATTACTGACAAAATGGAAATGGCGCATTTTGAAGGAAGATGCATCGGTTTGGAGGGATATTCTGGAAGCAAGATATGGAGATGTTAGCAAAGCTGTTATAATGGGAAAAGATTTCAAGTCGAATAAGAAACACTCGGTGTGGTGGAAAGACATGATGATGGCAAGTATTCTTAAAACTAACAATTTTGACTGTTTTGCAGGTAATATTTCTTTTGGTTTAGGCTCGGGGGCTCACATAATGTTCTGGTATGGGAGGTGGATTGGTGGCACACCCCTCAAACTTACATTTCCGAACCTGTTCAGCATTTCAAACAAGCCATTGGGTATGATTAGTGAGATGGGCTGTCGATAGGGACTTCGGTGGTGCTAAGATTTCCAGGTAGATACAGTCACCATAATGGAAAACCCGATGGCTGTACAGGAAGCTTTGGAATTAATAGAGGTACTGGGTGGAATTTCGCCGACACAAGGGGTTAAGGATGGGATTAAATGTGGCCGGTTGGTGAAGGGGTGTTTTCAGTCAAAAGTTGCGCATCATTCATGCGGGAGAAAGAGGAGGAGAGGATAGAAGAACCTGCGGTTTTGGCAGCAATCAACACAGTTTGGATAACGGAAGTGCCCTCGAAAGTCAAAATATTTGGATGGAGGCTTTTGTTAAATAGGTTGCCGGTAAAAGAACAACTTGCTAAGAGGAACATCATTCAGAGGGAAGAGGATAAAGTTTGTGTATTATGTTCAGAACATGTGGAAAATTTGGAACACTTATTCTTTAATTGTCATCTATCTAAGATTATTTGGGAAAAGATAGGTATGTGGATGGAGGTGCATATGGAGGATAATGTGGTTGGAGCAGCTGGCCATTTGAAACATTTTGTGACCGGCTTGAAAGGTAGAATGAAAAAGAAGATGAGGGGTTTAGTTTGGCTAACTACGTTATGGTCGATTTGGAACTCAAGAAACAACTTCATCTTCAATAATACTAACATTGTTTTAGATGAAGTTATTTCAAGTATCAAAGTTGTTTCTTGGTTTTGGTTGGCAATTGGGGCAAAAGCAAGAAGCACCATTCCTTTGTTCCATTGGTTTCAAGCACCTATAGAAGTCCTTAAGATGTTTTAATTTTGTTGGATTATAATTGTCTATGTAATGGGTTGTGTGTACCCCTAGTACTCACATCTTTCTTAATTAATACTCCCTCTGTCCCAAATTATAAGAGAAATTCTCTTTTTTGATTCATTGAATAATTAATGTATCTGGTCTATATGCAGACCAGATACATTAATTATTCAATGAATCTAAAAAGTGAATTTCTCTTATAATTTGGGACGGAGGGAGTATATCAATATTGCTTATAAAAAAAAAAATACATGATTTACAAACAGTTTTTTTTGAAACAGCCAAAAGATGAATTAAAAACAGCACAAGAAGTGCATAAAAGTCTGATACAAACAGCAACTGAAACAAGTGCAGGCTAACTAAGTAACTAATGTACAACATAACTTTCCAAAACCACCACCAAGCCTAATATAAAAATGAACTGCTAGAGACAACTCCTGAACAAAACTAATAGGCAAAACCAAACTGTCAATCCTAACATTTCCATTCTGTTAAAATAGCAGCACCAACATACAACCAGATCTGCCACGATTCTCTCGAAAGTAGACGAAAAGAACTACGAAAAACTATTTTGAAAATTTACGGCCGCAAACTCCAACCTCCGCAAAAAGAAATTCAGCAAATGTGCAACCAACATCGGTGGATACTACCGACCAACATCCCCTAGAGACCACAAGTATTACCGATCTGCATAAATTACTCCCAAACAGCTGCCAAAATTACCGCAAACATATACTCCAGCATAGTATCCCGCCGTATATACTTCTCAAACATAAACATAAATTATTGTACCAAATATCAGCCTAACAAAGCTAAAAAATGCAGGCCCATGATAATCAAAAACAGCCACCGCGCGTTGCTTATGTCATTGCTACAATCACCTTCCAAATGAAAAACCACACTGCAGGCCAGCACCACTAACAGAATAGACACACCTTGGATAAATCCCCAATAGAAACACCACACCACAGGAGTACATACAATATAAGGCATCTGCAAATGCGCAAAGAATCCAACAACCAAAGAGCTCGGTGCACTTGACCCGACTTAACATATAATCAGTTCGCCGTTAGACCGAGACATGCCTTAGGATTTAGACACCACATTGCAAAGTCATCCTTGATCAACTTTGATTTTATCTTCAGCCATTTCCACGAGTAAACTTTTGCTTCCTCTATCACCTTTATAATCTGAATTTCTTCATTTCGGAAGATTTTATGGTTCCTGGCTTTCCATATGCACCAAATACATGCACACCACAACACAAGAAGTTTTAGAGACGTTGCTTTTCCGCCACCAAACAGATTTTCAAACTGGCTCATATGCTGCCAGCCATCATTATGCAGAGCTGATGATACGCCTAGCCAGTTGCAAATGCTACTCCAAACACCTGCAAAACACTTACATTCGAAAAACAGATGAGATACCGACTCCTCACACCCACAACCTCCAGCGCAACTATCCTGACCCTGCAACCCTATGCCCCTTTTGACTAAATTGTCTATTGTTGCAATTTTGTTCTGAACCAGCCTCCATACCAAGCAAGATACTTTTGATGGAATCGCTCTGTTCCAAATTTTTGCCCATGGATTCCTGAATTCGACAGCTCCTGTAGGCAATAGACTCTTGTACACCTCTTTCACAGAATATTCATTTGCATCTTCCAGCCTTCCTAAGTCCAAAGAACATAAATCCTTCCACCAACTTGAGCTTCCTCTAGTCCCCGGACTGAGAGCCTCCGCGTTCGACCCGTATCTGTTTACTAACGCCGAGAACCAAATACCCCTTTTTTCTACTCTAATTTTCCATTTCCATTTTCCCAATAAAGCTGAATTGAAAAGCCCTAACCTTCTAATTCCCAACCCCCCGTCTTCGATTGGCCTACAAACCTTATCCCACTTGACCCAATTGATCTTCCTCTCTACCTCGCAACCCCCCCATAAAAATTGTTTAAAGATAGATTCTAGTTTAAGAATTATACCTGTCGGAGCCTTGAAGAAGGAGAGAAAGTAAACTGGGATCGCATAAAGGACTGATTTCAGGATTACAATTCGACCACCAATGGACAGATGTTTATTCTTCCAACCAGACAACCTTGATTTCACTGTATTTATCACATAGGACCACGTTTCCATCCGCTTTGGATTTGCACCAATTGGTAAACCAAGGTACGAGACAGGGAGAGAACTGATACCGCAGTTTAAAACATTTGCAGCCTCCAATAACCAATTTTGAGACACGTTAACCCCCACGAGCGAACTCTTGTGGAAATTAACTTTTAGTCCAGACATTGACTCGAACAAAAGACTTACCCCCTTGATGCACCGAATATTTGACCACGATTTCTCACATATAATCAGTGTATCATCCGCGTATTGCAGGTGGGAAAACCTCTCATTTCCTTCATCAAATTTATATCCTTGAAATTTCCCCATACCTACTGCCTTTTCCATCATCACATTAAAAGCTTCAGCCACGATTAAGAAAAGAAACGGGGATAGCGGGTCTCCTTGTCTGAGGCCACGACCCATCTTAAACTCATTTGTTGGACTTCCATTTACTAACACCGATATCGACGAAGAACTTAAGCACTCTAGAATCCAATTGCGCCATGTTAGAGGGAAGCCCATTTTTTCCATTACATATACAAGAAAATTCCAATCTACGCAATCATACGCCTTTTCGAAATCAACCTTGAATAGAACCACTTCCTTCTTCTTTTTTCTTGCCTCATCAACGATTTCGTTCGCCACTAGTATCCCATCCATTATCTTCCTGCCAGTAATAAAAGCGGATTGCGTATCTGCAATGATATTGTTAATCACCTTTTTTAGCCTATTTGCTAGAACCTTGGATATTACCTTATAAATACAACCAACTAACGATATTGGCCTATAGTCGGATATCCTTGCTGGATTTTTTCTTTTAGGAATAAGAACCAAAAATGAGCAATTTGCTCCTCTAACCAACCTCCCATTTGCATGAAATTCTGTCATCACCCTTAAAAAATCACCTTTGACCAATTCCCAAAATTCCTTTATGAATCCAAAATTTACTCCGTCTGGTCCCGGACTTTTAGAGCTTTCACATTCCCAAACCGCACAACGCACTTCCTCTTCTGAAAATCCACGAATTAAGCTCACCGAATCAATTTCCTCCAATTTTTTAAAATCGATGTTATCAGGACGGATACTCCCTCTCCTACCCCCGAACCTAGTTTTGAAGTGATCATGGATTGCTTTCTTTATTCCTTCTGCGTCTTTCAGCACTCTTCCTTCCACTTCTAGAATCTGAATTTCGTTCTCTTTCCGTCTCTTGTTAATGCAGCCATAAAAATATTTCGAATTCGCATCTCCTTCTTTTAGCCATCTATTCCTTGATCTTTGATATTGGATGCTACAATTGAGACTTGATAATTTGTGTAGATCTGCCGAAACTTCTCTTATTCGTCTCTCCTCTGTTGGTGACAACATTTCTGTTTCGCTTTTTAATTCCAATATCTTTAGCTCTTCTTTTGCAGCTTTGATTTTCCCCTCCAAATTTTGAGTATGCCTTTTGTGCCATTCTTTTAATTTAGCCTTCATCATCTTAAGTTTTTCCTTTAGGACATACATACCCCACCCTTCCACCTTCAAACTTAGCCATTGTTCTTTGACGAAACTGTGATACCCCTCCATATGCTTCCAACATTCTAACATTCGGAATGGTTTCGGGCCCCAATCTTGGACCGTATCAGTCAACATGATAGGGCAGTGATCAGACAAGCCCTTATCTAAAGTCCATTGAGAGCAATCAGGCCATCTTCTACCCCACTCTTCTGAGATAAGCATTCTATCGATTCGACTCATAACTGTCCCACTCAATCTAGACCATGTGAATTTTCTGCCATGGAGAGGTAGGTCAATGAGATCTAAATCTGTGATGAATTTATCAAAACTTTCCATATCCTCTCTTCTGCTATATTCATCCGAACCTCTTCTTTCCTCTACAGATCTTACCGCATTAAAGTCTCCTAGCACACAGACACATTCACCATTCTTCTCCGCTACTCTTGCATTTAACTCTGCCCAAAGTTCACGTTTTCTTCTACCATTACATGGTGCATAAACGTTGACGACGTTTATTTTTCTCTTCTCTTCTCCCCAAACCCCTTCCACCCACACTACATGGTTAAGAATCATCACATTCTGGACTATGAATTTGCTGCTGTCCCACATCGTCAATATCCCTCCTGATCTCCCTTCTGACAGTTTGCTAGCGAATTCAAACTCATTCGAACCCCACATTGAGCAACACACAAATCTATCCACATCTTCCATCTTGGTTTCTTGAATACACACAAAAGTTGGTTTATGGGATTTACTTATGTTGCAAATTTCCTTTTTCTTAGCCGCTCCTCCTAACCCTCTGATGTTGTAACTGATAATCTTCATAAACACGATATTTATCCTCCCAAACCTGCTTAGACCCTTGATCCTTATTGGACTCTATCCCCTCCTTTCACCCACCCTTACAGCCAGTTCTTGCACTATCTCTCCTTCCTCTCCCCTATGAATCAACCCAATTTCTTTTCCAAAATCCCATACGTCTTTGGCCACCTCTACAGCGTTTCCGTGTAGCATAACCCAACTATTTCTTTCTAATTCGCTACCCACTATATCCAATTCAGAGTTGGAGCATACCTGATTTAGATCCCTTCTTCTTTGTGTGCAATTACACTCAGATATCACCCTTTTCCCTTTCCTTTTATCTCTCTTTTTTGATTTTAAAATTTCTGATCTTCTTCTTCTTCTTTCTTTATATATCTGTGGTTCCAAACCTTTAGATTGATCCCTGGTTGTCAACCCCATAAGATTCAGTACTTCCGACCTACCTTCAAGATTACCTCCAATTTCTCCATCCGTATTCTGATCGACTTCCGCGTTGAGTACCCCCCTCTTTTCGGTTGCAACAATGAGTTGTAGATCAGTTTCATCATTTCGGTTCTGGGAAGCGACTAATTTTTCCGGTGCTTGGTTATTTGTATCTACTGAATGAGTTTTCTTATTCTTGTGATCCATATCTCTTCTTTTGACTCCAATGTCATTATTGTGACCTATTTTTCCTTTTGGGCTCTTGTTGTCCTTCAGGCCCACTTCAAATTTAGCTTTTATAACCGATTCTGCTGGATCTGGTAACTTGGGACCACCTGGATATGCTTCATGTGCATCGCCTCTGTTTTCAAATGCGTTACAATTTTCTGTTTCCAAAACCTGTTCTCTCTCTTCATTATTATGTGCATTTGATATATCCCTATCTCTCTCTACTGTGATATCATTCGGATTTAATACCGCTGTTTTCTCTGACTCCTTCTCTCCATCACCGCTAACCAACCTTTCTCTCTCTGCTTCAATATTGGTTGTCTTCACCGTCGAGCCGTTCTTATAATCTTCTTTATTGCCTATTCCATTATCTAATTTTTTCCTGTCAGCATTTATTTCCTCGAGCGCCACATTATCATCATTATTATTCTCTTCTTCTTCTCGTAATATGCGCCAAAAGTTTTCCTCTAACCTCTTCCTATCCCTTTCGTCTTCCATGGAAGTAACTGACGGAGGAATGAATGTATCATCTGAATTTTCTGTATCATATCCTTCATCTTCCTCTGAGTTGTCCAGAGTTCTCGAACCGTCTCGAAGTGATGCACACTCGCAAAGTTCCTCTGTTATTCTGATTGTGAAGATTTCCTCGTTTATCTGGACTCTCTTAGTCTTATTTATGAGTTCTAATATCGGAGTTCTAACCATTACCCGGGCAACATCAAGTCTCTGCATGTTTTCTGTTACAGCATCGAGCTTTATAAGCCTACCAAAGGAAGTAATTATTTTTGAAAATGTATTTTTCCTCCAAGCGTGGACAGGGACCCCATAGACACGGCACCAAGTGAATCTTGTCGCAGATACATCTCTGGTTTCCCAAGCTCTAACCACATTGAACCACCTATTGAATAATTGATTTGATTCCTTCACTAGTTCATTGAAATCCTCCTCTTCATCTACCTTTAAGAAAACTTTTTCTCCGCCCAAAGGAATGACTTTGATTGTGTTAATCCCTTCGTCTGTCATATGTTGCTGCAGATGTTGAATCTCCTCTACGTTGCGCATGCACCCAACGAATCCACTTTTTGCCCAATTCATTTCTTCTTCGCTAACTGTAATTGATAATCCGGCCCACCCTTGAGAATCTTCCTTTTGGAATTCCTTCTGATCTTTATGACTCCTATCGTAAGCATATGATGTTTTGTTATGGCTTTCGATATTTCTGATTGCATCTGCATACGTTTTTCCAACCTTCCTACTACCTTCTGCAAACCCAACTCTGTGTTTGATCCTAATATCTCCACTTCTTTTCTTCTCTTGTATCTTGTACGAATCCTCTTCTCGTCTTACAGTTGTATGTCTAACCCCATGCGGCTTTCTTTCAAACTTTGAGATATTCACCCAAACTTTATATGACCCGAACCAGACATTTCTAAGTTGGTTTTCTAGCCTTTCTTGGTCCCCCACTCCTTCATATCTTACAAAACCAAAGAACTTTCCCCACTTGTTTCTCCTTTTTGCGATATACACATCCACTACTTTTCCCCATCTCGCAAACGATCTCTCCATCTCTTTCCCGTTGATGTCCTCCGGCAAATTATTCACGTAGCAAGTCGTGATTCTGTGTAGCAATGTATTCCGATCATTCTTAAAGCGATCCAGTTCTCTAGCTCTCCTCCTTCGCGGTCTCACTTGAATCCACCTCTCACTCTCTCTCATTTTAGCTGTTGACTGTTATGATGGTAATTAGTTATGTTGTGATTTACAAACAGTTATTCAAATGTTTTTAAATCCTAATACGAGTATCAAATACATCGACAATTAATTAAAGCAAAGAGATCAATTCATATCAACTTTACATATCCTTAGTAGTACCAACTTTTCAACTTCCAAGATAAATCTTAGATGTCAAAGTCTAGTCATTAATGGTATTTAGGTGCTTCTCACTCCTTCAGTCGTGAGACTAGTCTTTGACTTCCCCCATAAATTACCAAAAGACCCTTCTATTTCCTCTAGAGTTTTACCTCGTGTTTCAGGGAGCATAATGTAATGAAACACCCACGCAAAACTCGCAATTCCTGCAAAGAGAAAGAAAACACCACCAATAGTGATGGCCTTCATAAGGGACAAAAAAGTCATACCTATAACTCCACTAGTGACCCTATTCACCACAGCCCCAATAGACACGCCTTGAGATCGAAGCCTCAACGGAAATATCTCAGAACAATAAACCCACGTAATTGGACCCATCCCAATTGAGAATGTAGCCGCATAGGATAAAACCGCCGCTATACTAAGCCAAATAGCCCATGTCACTGTGGTACGTGAGTTTTCAATAATAGTAAGACTAATCCCCAACGTAAGAAGAGAGATTATTAACCCACCAACACTACTTATGTCAATAATGGCCATGAGAGTGTATCGACAGAGAGGAAAGGCCATGGACATCCAAGAAAGTTTCATTGAAGAAGATGAAGTAAAGAATAAAATTTTCTATTATTCAATGAATCAAGAATTACAGATAGGAGAGTGTGATCTCTATATATATACAACCAATGATCAGATGCCAGCTAAGCACAAAAACTAACTAACTAACCAACTTATCTTAAGCTGACTCATGTATATATACATCAATAAAATAGGCTATGTACAAATAGTATGCTAATATGCCCCCTCAAGTTGGACTATGGAGACTACAAAGTCCCAACTTGAACATGATTGATGAGAAAAGAGGAGAGTGTAGAGGTTTAGTAAAAGCATCAGCTAGCTGGTCTTTAGTAGATATAGGAAGAAGATGAATCAGTTTGGAGTTGATTTTCTCACGAACCACATGACAATCCAATTCTATGTGTTTGCTTCTTTCATGAAATGCTGGATTGTGTGCAAGATATATGGCAGACTTGCTATCACAATAAACAGAAGCCGGTTGAGGTAGGAATATCTTGAGGTCTTGTAACAAGAACTGAAGCCATTGCAACTCACAAGTTAGGGATGCAAGAGCCCTATATTCAGCTTCAGTAGAGGACCTGGAAACAGTATTCTGCTTCTTTGACTTCCAACAAATGAGTGAGGATCCTAAGAGCACACAGAAGCCAGTAACAGATTTTCTCGAAGTGGGACACCTTGCCCAATCTGAGTCTGCAAAGGCATACAATTTCAGAGAACTTGAAGCTGAGAACAAAATGCCTGTAGCAGGGGAAGATTTTAAAAACTTCAGTATCTTAAGAGCAGCTTGGTAGTGAGATGTACAAGGCTTTGAAACAAATTGACTCAAATGCTGGACAGCATAAGAGATGTCAGGCCTAGTGTTGGTCAGGTAGATTAATCTGCCAATTAGCCTTCTGTACACAGTAGGATCAGCCAAGAGATCACCATCTTCAGGAGTAAGTTTGAGATTAGGATCAATAGGAATGGCTGAGGGTTTTGCAGCAAGAAACCCTGTATCTTCTAAGAGCTCAAGGGTATATTTTCTTTGATTCATAAAAATGCCTTTTGATGATCTAGCTATTTCAAAACCAAGAAAATATCTCAGATTGCCTAGATCCTTGATCTTAAACTGGTTGTCGAGAAGAGCTTTGACATTATGGATTTCCAACAAAGAATTGCCAGCCACTATAATATCATCAACATAAACTAAGATAGTAGTGAAATGAGAATCATCAGATTTAACATACAAAGAGTGATCTGCTTGTGACTGAACATATCCCAAAGATAGCAAAAAAGAAGAGAGTTTAGAGAACCATTGCCTACTAGCTTGCTTTAGGCCATAGAGAGATTTTTGCAATCTGCAAACTTGAGAAGGATTAGAGGAAGAAATACCAGGAGGGAGAGTCATATATACCTCTTCTTGAAGATCACCATGAAGGAAAGCATTGTTGACATCTAATTGTTCAACATGCCATCCTTTAATTGCTGCAATAGTCAAAAGAACCCTCACAGTAGTTATCTTGGCCACAGGGGAAAAAGTGTCAAAAAAATCTATGCCCTCCATTTGAGTGTACCCTTTGGCCACTAGCCTTGCCTTATACCTCTCAATGGTGCCATCTGCCTTATATTTAATCTTATAGACCCACCTACAACCAATAGGGGTTTTCCCATGTGGAAGATCAACTACAGTCCAAGTGTGATTTTGTTCAAGAGCAAGTAATTCTGCATTCATAGCTTGTTGCCAACATTCCAGTTTTATGGCTTGGGCAAAGGTTTTAGGTTCAGACTGGGATGAGACATTGCAACAAAAATTTTTATAGGAAGGAGAGCAATTGTCATAAGACAACACAGAGGATAGAGGATAGAGTTTAGCAGAAGTGTTATTTGAGAGAGTAGAATAACAGTGATAGTCCTTCAGATAATGAGGAGGATTAGACTGCCTAGATGAATGTCTAGTAGAAATGGTATTAGATGGAGGAACCTCAGAAGGACTATGAGAGGAAGATAGCTCATGGTCAGAATGAGTAGTAGAGGAAGGACTGTCATGTAAAGGAGTGGTATTAAGAGTAGGAGTAGAATTGGTATGGGGGGTCCCATCATGGGAAACAGACTGACTGGAAATAGGGCCAGTACTGGGAGGACTAACAGGCTGGATGGTATGGGGAGTAGCAGACTCAGAATTGACAGATGTGGACCTGTCAGTGGAAAAAGAAATATCAGTTGAACTAGGCTGAGGAGTAGCTGAGGATGTAGGTAATGGATCATCTAAAATAGGAAAGGAAGGAGTATGGTTGGATGATTCAGATTGATTATGGTCAGGGGAAGCAAGTTTATAGGGAAAGACATTTTCATAAAAAACCACATTTCTTGAAATGAAGAAGTTGTGATTAACCAAATCATACAGAATATAACCTTTTGTTCCTTCTTTGTATCCAAGAAAAATAGCTTTCCTAGCCCTAGGTTGGAATTTGGTTCTATGAGCTTGGAGGGAGGTAGCATAAGAGAGGCATCCAAAGACTTTTAGATGCATCATGGAAGGAGGCTGTTTGAATAAAACTTCATAAGGGCATTTTGATTCAAGAAGAGGGGTGGGAAGCCTGTTTATTATGTGGACAGCATGTTGGATACAGAAATTCCACATGGTTAAAGGGACATTGGAGTGGAAGGAAATAGATCTAGCAACATTCAGAATGTGCTGGTGTTTCCTTTCCACCACACCATTTTGTTGAGGGGTCTCTACACATGTTCTTTGATGAATAATACCCTTGGAAAGAAGAAAATTAGATAAAGCAACAAACTCAGTCCCATTATCTGATCTTAGGCATTTTAAGGTGGTCTGAAATTGATTTTCTATGTAAGCTACAAAATTAATGAGACTAGATTTGGTTTCATCTTTACTTTTGAGAAAAATGACCCATGTATGTCTGGTAAAATCATCAACAAGTGTCAAAAAGTACTTATGTCCTAAGGCAGAAACAGTAGAAAAAGGGCCCCATAAATCAGCATGTAAAATATGGAAAGGAACAGTAGAATGAGACATGCTATGTGGGAAAGGAAGCTTCTTTTGCTTAGCAAATTGACAAGAATCACAAGGTACATTATCATTATTACAATTGATGAAAGGAAAAGTCTTAGCAATACTATGTAAACCTATCTTAGAGATGTGGCCTAATCTCATATGCCACAGATTACATGAAGAATTATGAACAGCAGAAGAATTATTAACAAAGGAATTGAAAGCTGTAGAGTCAAGAGTATAGAGCCCCCTGTGCAGCTTAGCTATACCAATCATTTCCTTGGAATGATTCTGCACAATAGTACAAGAGTTATGAGTAAATTGGACAGTGAATTGATTGTGTTCAACAAGTTTAGCCACAGAAATTAGGTTAACATGAAAGCTAGGGACATAAAGAACATTTTTCAGAATGAATGAAGGAGAGATAGCTACTGTGCCAGAAATGGAAGCAAAGATTTGGGATCCATTAGGCAGATTAACAGGTATAGGGACAATATATTTATGATCAGTGAAGGAGGCAAAATTAAAAGAGAAATGATCAGTGGCCCCTGTATCCAGGATCCAAAGATCAGAGTGCTTACCATTCACATTGGAGGAAGTGGATTGCATAGCCAAAGGAGAGGTAGAAACAGAGTTGACAGTGGGTGGTTGTTTGGAATGTTGGATCAAAGCAAGAATGCTATCATACTGCTCTTTAGTAAATCCAAAAGAAGAAGTAGCTGAGCCATGGGATGATGATTCAGTGACATTGCTGCCATTGCTCACATTGGCAGCAGATGAATTTATGTGTGCTCCACCCTGAGATTTGCTCTTTCCTTTATAGCTATTGTAACCTGGTGGATAACCATGCTTAAGGAAGCATGTCTCAATGGTATGATTTGTTCTCCCACAATGCACACAAACCCTATTAGTTCCCTTAGGTGTATTGAATCCTTGAGAGGCTTGAGGTTTGCCACGATAATTGTTGGAACCTCCTTGCTTAGCAGTGAAATTTGCCTCATGAGTTTGAGTTTGCAGGGCTGTAACCTGCTCATTAGCAGCAATGGATGGGAGAACACTAGATACAGAACTATCAATCTCACGTTCTTGCTGAATAACTAGTGAAAAGGCTTTGTCTATGCTAGGGAGGGGATGCATCATCATTATCTGAGACTTAGAGTGAGCAAATTTTTCAGATAAACCTTTCAGAAATCGTATGACATAGTCCTGTTCCCTATACAATTTGATAGATGCAATGGCACCACAGGAACAAGCAATAGCACAGCTACAAGATGGAATAGGTCTATAGTTCTCTAATTCATCCCACATAACTTTCAATTGAGTAAAGTAGTTTGAGACGTCAAGAGTACCTTGTTTGAATTTGTAGAGATCTTCTTGAATGTCGGAAATGCGGAAAACATCGCCTTGTGAAAACCTAATCTGCAAGTTCTTCCACACACCAGAGGCATTATCGATCCATAACACTGATTTAGCAATTTGCTCTGAAATCGATCGTTGAATCCACGCAAGAACCATTGTATTACATCGAATCCATGGTGAGTACAAAGGATCGGATACAGATGGCTTGGGAAAAGTGCCGTCGATGAACTTCTCCTTATTCTTGGAGATCAGAGCGATTTGCATCGATCGCGCCCAGGTATGATAATTCTTGTCCGTGAGAAGAGGTGAAACCAAAACGAGTGAAGGATTCTCGTTTGGATGGAGGTAAAACGGATTCGCAGAATTGGTAGTATAGTCGGCGTAGCTCTGGTTCGCCATGAAAGCAAAGAAGGAGAAAAAGAAGCGTGATTCAAAGGAGAAAAACGAAGGAGAAGAATCACGGAGAAAGAAGAATCAATGGCTACCAGAGCTATATGAGCTCTGATACCATGTCAATAATGGCCATGAGAGTGTATCGACAGAGAGGAAAGGCCATGGACATCCAAGAAAGTTTCATTGAAGAAGATGAAGTAAAGAATAAAATTTTCTATTATTCAATGAATCAAGAATTACAGATAGGAGAGTGTGATCTCTATATATATACAACCAATGATCAGATGCCACCTAAGCACAAAAACTAACTAACTAACCAACTTATCTTAAGCTGACTCATGTATATATACATCAATAAAATAGGCTATGTACAAATAGTATGCTAATAACTTAACAACAACACCCGCCTCCCGACACGGTCCAATAAAAAAGTGGCCACTAAGATAAACACTGTTTTCATGAATCCAACCGCTATGGTTGCTAGAAGCTTATGTGTGTCGGACTTGATCCCAGCCTTCTCAAAGATTTCAGGACTGTACAAAACGACAGCGTCTATACCACTGGATTGTTGGAAGAACTGAATCCCAATGGAGGCAATGAATATGTGACGAACCGCGGGTGTAGGATGGATAAATATTTCTTTCCATACGCCTTTCCCTTGAACTTTTGTGACTGAAACAATGTCGTCGTCGCAATCCAATGGAATCCCTATTATCTCTTTAATATCGGTCAGTCTTTGTTGAGCCTCTTCTTTAGAATCAGAAATTTTTCGGAGAACTTTTTTGGCTTCCCCTAATCGACCCTTGGAAACGAGCCACCTAGGTGACTCTGGCATGGCTAATACGGCTATAGCTAGGAATATTGATGGGATGATGCCGATTCCAAGCATCACTCGCCAACCATAGCGTAATGGAAGCTTTGAAAATCCAAAGTTTGAGATGTATCCGATTAAAATTCCTGCATTCACAAATGCCTGAAAAATAATGTGATATTATGATAGAATTATATAAGGCTAATAATAGATCTAGATGAAATAGGAAGAAGTGTTTTGTAAATGAAGAAATAATAAATCAACATACCAAAGGCTAAAATCAACTCTTTTTATTAGGTTCTATTTTCATTTTGTGTCTGTTTTTTGTAAGTTGTATTTCAACTACCATAAGATCTAGTGTCTCTATTGCACCAAGATATATAATGAGTATATAGATATGAAGCTTGTGGCATATGTTAATCTATGTGATTGCATTGCAGGTATAAAGTTAAAATATGAAATTTAGATTATGACAGCTACGACTAAAGTTGATAGTAATAGTGTAGAGACAATTTACTTTGTCTCTGTTTGGTTACAGTTTACTTTGTCCTTTTCTTTTTAAGGCAATAATAGAGTTAATATTTTAAGAAAAATTAGAAAACCTACCTCAGGTAAAGAAGTGAGGAATCCTCGAGAGTAACTAGGCGACACTTCCGAGATATAAACCGAAGCAATGAAGAAGAAACCTATGGCAACACCAGCGAAGAAACGACCAAACATGAGAAATGCATAGTTTGGAGAAAGTCCCATAAGAACAGCTCCGATGAAGGCAAATGCACCGGCGAGGACAATCGTGTAACGCCGGCCAAACCAGTCAGAGAATCTCCCTGCAATATAAGAACCTATGGGAGCGTAAAGGTTTATGATGCCAAGGAGAATTTCGATCTGTACGTCGGTTACTTTAAGGTCTCTTTTTATATACATAGCTGCTCCACTCATCACACCAATATCTGTTACAATAACAACAGAATGGTTCAATAGTTTATATACAAAATTGTATCATGAACAGCCCTAATAATATGTAGTTAATATAAATAGCATAATCATATAGATTCATCTGGGAATAGAAGTAAGTTTATGGTATGATTGTAACTGTACTCACCGTAGCCAAGTAATATAGGAGTCATAGAAGCCAGGACAGCATAAGCCCAAGATAATTTGTTCCTCTTGGGTTTCATTTGAGGATCAAAATCCTCGAGAGATTTTGGAGCTATTGTTGCTTCTCTCTCAGCCATCTATGAGTTTGTTGGAGAGGATGATGATTGTGGAAAATCTTCTCCAGTGCTGAAATAGATAGGTGGCCAGTGACCACTAGTCAGTATCTGTTAGTGAATGAATTATTGGAGTTTGTGAAGTACATTCCTCTATATCTCTATTCAACCTCACAAAGATAAGTGTCACTTCTACACCATTTTACTATTGTTTGTCATTTTAAAATATTATAATAATATTTATTAATCTTTTGTTAACTGTTGTTCATTAATCTAGTTTATAAAATAAAATTTATTTTATTATTATCATTTTAATATAATTAATTGTTATATTAAAAAATATACAATTCAAATGGAAGAAATAACACGAGACTAAAAAAAATATTGAATAAAAATCACCTTTATTTTATTAAGAAGTGGCATTATCTATTAATAGAATTTTAGAGTTAATAAAAGCATAAATACACATTTTAAAAATTATTCATTTTCAATCTTTATATTATACTTTAAAACTATAATAATAATAATAATAATAATAATAATAATAATAATAATAATAATAATAATAATAAATAGTGAATTAAGAATTCCGATTTGAAAGGTGTTTAGTGGTTTTTTTTGTGTTGTATGTAGTTTTTGTTCCGAGACAATTTATTCTAATTTATTTGTTATTTTGATTAGTTTTTTACAAATGTAAAACACCTATAAGAAAAGTAAGAGGTATCTTATTTTCTTCATACTTTAAAATGAGAGAAATGTTTGCTTCTTCTTTACCAAAGGATTTCACATCATCTTTATCCCAAGATATCTAACCTTTCTTTGCGGTTTCTTGGATCTTCTTTGATTCTGGTCCTTTCTCTGGTTTTGAGGGCAACTTGGTCTTATGTGTCATTCCTTTCTGCATCAGTGGCATGTGAGAATGAAATATTATCTTTCTTCATTTTTCTCTTGGAAACTTGAAATTTGTTTTTGGTGCCGTAGGAACTCATTTGAATTTATAAAACATGAGTTTCATGTATTTATTAATCTCTCTTTGAAAGTCTTCATCTTTTGATTCCATATCTTTGATTTTAGTAGCTTTCAGTTCAATATTTTTCCTCTTCTTCTTGTCACCTTCTTCGTCATCAGCAAGTCTCTTCAGTTCCATCTCATATTCGTGCAATTTACCAAAGAGATAGATAGATAGATAGATAGATAGATAGATAGATAGATAGATAGATAGATAGATAGATAGATAGATAGAGTGTGTGTATGGTTGTGTGTGTGTGTGTGTGCGCGCGCGTGTGAGTGTCCATTGTTGCTAAATCCCTAGATTCATAAATTGCAATGACTTTATGTTGCCAACTACAATTTTGACATCTAAGAATTTTCACAACCAATTCCTCATTTAGGAACATTTTTCCTAGAATTCTCATATGACTAGGAATATTTTTCCTAGAGTTCTCATATGACTAACGTAATGGGTAAATTGTGTTTGCTTTTGATATGTTCTCTTCAGGTTTCATTTTGAAAAGCTCATACTCATGAGTTAATGTGCCCAAGCTTACCCTCTTTATCTCAATAGTTCCTTCATGGTTAATTTGGAGGATGTTCCACAGTTATTTTGCAATCTTGCAATGAGAAACTCGCAAAAACTCATCAAGACTAAAAGTGGTATGATGAGAGTTTTCACCTTCAAATTGTGTTGCACATTTTCTTTATCATCTTTGATCCAATCTTTTTCAGATTGTATTACTATTCAACACCATTAACTTCGTGTGCAGGAACAAATGAACATTCCTTCACATTCTACAAAATACCATGATCAATCCCTTTGATGAAGAACTTCATCTTCTCTTTCTATAAACAATACCCTTCTCCATTAAAGGATGACGGTTTTTTTTAGTGAATAGCTTGAAGTCATTTTCCTCCCGGGACAATTAGTCCTTAATAATAGTTAAGCTCTGATGTCACTTGTTGGACAAGTGACTTCAAGCAAAAGAGGGGAAGTTAATTGTGGTATTTAAAATTTGTGATTAATTTAAAATGTTTATTACTTAAAATAATAATTTGTGTCAGTTTCAAAAGAGAAGAGACAAGAGCATTGGAAATGAAATAACATAAAATTTCAAATGACTTAAATTCAAGAGATAGGGTTAGAGAGATAACACTGAGATTTATACAGGTTCGGCCAATTGTTGGCCTAGTCTTTTCTCCAAGAAAGCTTCTTGAGAGTTTTAATAATAATATGGAGCTTTTACTGATTATGCCCATGAACCTTCGTTACAAGCGAATTGATAGATTTTACACTATCTTATCCCCCTAACCAAAAGTGAGCTTCTCCATGGAGTGAACACATGAACATAATAGATATTTCACCGGCTAATCTCAATAACCAAATAGAACTTTTGCATGTTAAGTTCTATAACCAAACAAATTTTTTCCAATGTTTGATCTCTAGAACCAAACTTGATTCTTCAAAATTATCTCACTCTGGAAAGTAAAAACAGTGGCACGACACTAGTACAACACTTTCCTCAAAAGTAGTTTTCACTCACAAGGCATTAAGGCAGTTTTGTGAAAAAAAATTTTTAAAGAAAGAGAGGAGAGAAATAAAATTTAAAAAATTAGGAAAACTCATAATTCTGGTGCGAAATGTTGTAAGGAGAAGCCTCTTTTATATAGGAAAAAATTTGGCTAAAAAAAGAAATAATTAATGGCCTAATCGATTAGATAACTCAAATAATCAATTATTAAGGCCTGAAATGGAAGGTTTTGATATATAGTTGTTACCAATCATTAATAGATTATCTCAATCGATTATAGACTCAACCAAGAAATTCCTAATCAATTAGATCATTTTTCTAATAGATTATTTAGTTGAAAAATTATTTTTAACCAATCAAACGTTCTTATAATCAATTGGCTAGGCTGTAAAAACATTTATAAGTGATTTTGTTAAGTAAATTTAGGCCTTAAAGTCATTTTAAGTGTGTGTGTGTGTGTGTGTGTGTGTGTGTGTGTATGTGTGTGTGTGCGCGCGCGTGCGTGAGTTTCTTTAGTATCTTAGGGGTTAGTCTCCTACTTTCACAAGACTCTAGTCACTCAGACATGTATGACCGGGTGAGCTTTCACACTTCATCTCTTTCACAACTCTAAAGATTTCAAGTTCCTATTCCAGATATACCGATCATACATTGAAACATTGAATCTTCTAATTGATGAGGCTTGAGATATCTTCAAGTTAATCACCATAATCAAGGAGTTGGAAAGATATCACCAACGATTTCAATATTTATCAGCGTTGTGGTCATCAAAACATCACGAAGGTTGTCAACTTCAGGATTATTAGCTTCATACCTTTAAGCACATAGATACACACTATTCTCATGTAGCATCCTTGACCATTAATATGAAATTGTAATAATTTATTAATATTACCTTCCAAAGCTCTCATTGAAACTTATGTTTGAGTCAACGACGTGAGATCAATCATATTACCTAATAGACTATATATCATCCTATTAAACAATACGTCAACATTAAGTTTCAACAATTGAAATAGAAATTAAACATAAATATATGTATAGACTTTAGAATCCAATAAATGAAACACTTGGATTTAGTAATGACTAGTACCTTTCGAATATCAAGTCATACAATGAACAGATGTTTTAGGTAGCTAATTCAAAACAAACATTAAGAATAAATAACCCATCAATATTAAAACTTAAGAAGAATTACATAGAACGCCATAGTCGGGATCAAAACATGAATACTAAGACAACTATATCTAACCGTAATAAAAGAGAAAATTATCTATGCTTACTCATCATAACTTTACAATCAATCCCTATAAGAAATAAGTTGAACAACATTTATGAAAATTCCGCGAGTAGTGCTTCCACCCTCGGTCTTCCTCTATTATTCTTTAGATTTTTTATTTGTGTTGAGAATCTAATTTCTCTAGGAGCTAACTCAAAACCACTGATATATCTTAAATGAACAGCCTGACACCCCTATTTATTGGGTTTAAATGGTTAGGCTAGCTAAGCAAACTTCCCAGGTTTCCTTAGCACGCCGACTTTATTCTTTTCTAAGTAATACCCGCTCACCTACAATTTGCCTTACTGCCTTAGCTCACTAAGAGCACCGACCATACTCCCTTAACCACCCAATCCTTCCTTTATCTTGAAGTAACTTAACCATGAAGTCATGAACTGCCTCTGGTCACTAAGTGCTCATGTATTTTTGGATTAGTGGGGTTGGCACCTTTGCTTGCTAAGCTTGCTTATGATCTTGGATTAACAAGATTTAATTTGTCAGGAAAGTATTTTGTCTTGGTCTTTGTGTTGCTTTGTAGATTTCTTAATCCTTTTTATTTGTTTTAGTCACCAATTTTCTTTACCACTGAGAATGGTATTATATTCAAACTTGCACCCAAGTCTATAAATGTATTTCCAACTTCCATATTACCTACTGATACATGTAATATGACTATATCATGATTTGCTTCTTTTTGGGGTAGAGTTTGTTGGATAATCTCACATCTTTCCTCCCGCGACTTCTCTTCCTTTGGATTTTCTATTTCTTTTTTTTGGCCTTAACAACAATGATTTTATCAACAACATCACCACTCAATGCTCTTTTGGGTTTGTTTGGGTGTTTCCATTGAATGTGTATTTTTGTTGGTTAGCTAATTTTTTTCTAATATGCCAACACTTTTGTCCTAAGTTTCCTTATAGAGTCTTGAGAAATCGACATCCCACTTCCAATCACCGCAGTGATAAACTCAGTCACAAACCTTATGACTGGAATCAAAAGAACCCAATTGAAATATTACACTTTCAAATACACAATATTTGATCTTGCTTAAAAGTTTCAATCAAGAACAATACTTATCTCTATGCTTAAAAGCTTTAAGAGTGAAAATAACAACTTGACAAACAATCAAGTAACAATTAGTCTACTTCAATGTATCAAAAGATACGTGGGTGACTTACAACACAAGAGACTCTCAAAATCTTAGACTTCCAGCCTTCCCCTAAGTTTACAATTGTGTGTAAGTTGATTACATTAGGTCCAGGGTTCTCTTTAAATAGTCTTCAGTAGTCCATGGGCTTCGAAACCTTTACCCAAATCTTACTTGATCCACAAGCTGATAGCTGCAAGAGATATGCAAATAAATATCTTAGAATCTTGGAACAAATCTTCAAGTTTTCTAAATTGTCCCAATCATCCAATTTTAGAAACTTTAATTATGTTGGAGATTTGATTCACTTTTTCCATATTAAATCGTCTTGACTGCACAAATAACGGTAAATTGTAATATATCCAATAGAAATATCACAGAGTCAAATCAAATCTGTCAATATTTAAAACAACTTGTTCTGATATTCTGGTTCAACATGTCACAACATCTGTCAGAACATGTGTCTTTAATGCAACCTTCACATACTGCTGTATCAATTTGATCAAGATGTTATGACATCTTATTTAGGATTTGTCATGAACCATGTTTTAGTAAAATTGTTGTCAATCCTAAAACCATGGTACTAACATAAATGATAAAACTATATTAATGTCTTTAAAAAATAATGCACAATCCTAACAACTACGCCATTTTGTTGCAGTGCAATTTTTATTGTATCCACAGGGACTAATTATGTTTCCAAGACTGTTTAATAGTTTATATAAATTTAAGCTTGGTTTATCAGATGATTGATTCTTTTGTGAATACTTGAAATGTAAAGTAGCAGAAAATAAAATTGAACTTTCGATATAAAACATTGGGAAAATTTTGTTGGGGTTAGATTTCATTGACATATTCCTATGTAGCATCCTTGATCATAACTATGTCATTCAAATCAATTATTAATATTATCGCTCAAAGCTCTCATCGTAACTCATGTCTGAGTCAACAATGTGAGATCAACCATATTACCTGATAGACGATTTCAACAGTTAAAATAGATACTAAATCTAAATATATGTCTAGACTTTAGCATCCAATTGATGAGAGACTTGGGTCAAGTAATGACCATTACCTTTCGAATATTAAGTCATACCATAAAAACATATTTTAGGTAGTTAATTCAAAACAAGCATTAAGAACGTTGAGTCCATCAATATTAAAAGTTAAGAAGAATTACATAGAACACCATGGTCGTGACCAAAACATAAATACTAGAACAACTACATTTAACCCCAACAAAGGAGAAAATTAGTTTTGCTTATTCATTGTAGCTACGCTATCAAGCCCAAGAAGAAATAAGTTGAACAACATCTACGATGATTCCTCGAGCAACACACCCGCCCTCAATATTTATCTCCTATTCTCTCTTGTTGTGATTTGTGGTGAGAACCTAATTTCTCTAGGAACTACCTCTAATTCACCGATATATCTCCAATGAACTTCTTAACAACCCTATTTATAGGGTTTGGTTTTAAAGGGGTAGGCTATCTAAGCACATCGCCTAGGTGTGGCACCCCAAAATTTTCCCTCCTGATTTGCTTTTGACTGGCTTAAGCTTCGCATTCACATGCATCTCTCCATTAGGTCATTTGACACTCATACATTCATTTTATCAATAAGTCGGACATGGAACCGAGGAATTTGGAAGCATGTGGGTTTCTTATGATTCACATGGTTCTTTATGTAAAGTTTGAAGTGTGGAACTAAGGTATGAAGTGTGATTATTAGGGACTCATCCTCATCAAGAGCAACAGGGTGCTTAGTGCTTAATCAGATGACTGTGGCTAGTTCATTATTTAGAAAGGCACTTGATCTGATGGATTTCTTAAATTAGGGTTTATTTCCCTTTAGGCTTCATAATCATATGGATTCTCATGATTAGGGTTTTACAAGGACTTACCTTCATCTTCACACAGCTTGCTCAAGGCATTATCTCAGAAAAGGGGTTTGAATTATATATAGTAGAATTTGAAGATTTAGTAAAAAAATTATCATGGTTTGTTGCTTGCAAGATAAGATAATTGGGTCTAGGGCTTGACTGGATTTATGATTTGAATCAAAGATCTTAAAGCATTGGGGCATTCACAAAGAGTTGGCTCATGATTCATGGTTTTATGGATTGATTATAGATATGGTGTGCTTGAGACTTGAAACAGTTCTTTGTGTCTTTTATCATCTCATAATCATCTTCTCCTTATTCATCATGTTCAACATTTGATCATTTCATTAACATGGCCATGGTCCTCAAATTATCTTCAAGAGTTTAATGCACATCTTCCCCAAGACATCAATATACCATCAAGACCCTTTTATTCTTTTTTACTAGAGGTCGGGTTGAAGACGAACCTAGAAAAGTGCTTGCTCTATGACACTGGAACAAGGGCTTGGGGAAACTATTTTTGGGCATCCGCAATGCCTACCAAAAGTCCCGAGAACAAATGTTGGAAAGGAAGACACAAAACAGGTGAATCGTCATCCTTGGCGAGGACACAAAATCACGCCTTCCATCACCTCTTTCATCATTGAATCTAATCGAACAAAAACTCGCATTTGATGTCGAATTACACGCATACAACTTTAACCACCTATAATTTATAAATATTTAATCGCTCCATTTCGGGTATTCAATTCATTCCAACTCACTAACTACTTTCCACGCAGTCGTTGGCTCTGGTGTTGTATTGCTAACCTTGTTAGTCCACCCTTTCTCCACCACACCAAAAGTTTAATCTGTCGCACCAGTGGTCTAATCCAACTTGTTGGAGCTCATTCTATCACTCTATCACTTATATATCTTTGCTTGAGCGTAACAAAATCATATATGATTTCAGTTTATTCTCTCACCATTAGTTTTGATATTGGTCATATATACCATTTGTTGCCTTTCTCTCTCCATTGGTTTGGTTCCTCTCTTTGGATGCTCATTTTGTTGGTTTCTCACTTCGGCTTTACTTCTGGCGTCATCCTTAGTGTCATCTCTAACGCGACTTCCGACATCACTCTTGGCGCCTTTTCCATCGTCAATTATGGTGTCATCTTCAATGTAATTTATGTATTTTTCGCCACCTTCGTAACAACCTAATTCGTCTTTGGTTGTTACTCCTCTCTACGATGATTCTTCTTATTGGGTTCTCTCCATTGGTTATGATATTAATTTATTTGATTTGATCTCGTATTTATGAATTAACTTGTAACATACAAATAGTTTAGTAGGCTTCAACGGAAGAAGAGATTTAGAATATTATAAATATTTTAT
Organism: Vicia villosa; assembly: GCF_029867415.1. Classification (NCBI taxonomy): domain Eukaryota; kingdom Viridiplantae; phylum Streptophyta; class Magnoliopsida; order Fabales; family Fabaceae; genus Vicia; species Vicia villosa. The sequence goes on along the minus strand of NC_081184.1, from coordinate 116,361,531 downwards.
AATATTATTTATATTAATTTAAAGTGTCTTAAAATATCTCTTATTATCAGTTAAATATTAGTTATTATTATCATAATTTATTCTTAATTTAATATTAAATTTATGTTCCCTATAGTTAAGAATTAGCATTTAGCCTTTTTCTATAAGGTCGTAACTATTATTAATAATATTTTACTCTCGTATTTTACATGTAACCACAAATTCAACAATAATGAGATGATGTTAAAATTCGAAACTTAAAAACTTCATATCAATTAATTTCACACCTACAACTTGCAAATGAGAGTACGTTAAAAAAAAAAGTTTCCGCGAAAAATATGAAAAAAAAACAAATAAATAATGAAAAGAAGAAAAAATTTGATTTGTGAGAAGTATTTTTTATTATCAAATAAATACAAGGCAAAATATTAACTAAAAGACATTAATAAGTCATTAAATAACCAAAGTTTGATATTTCCTCAAAACATTTAAATTAATAACATTATTTAAAAATTAAGTAATGCCACAAATTATTTAAAAGTTCTATAACCAATTGAAAATATTTTGTTTGAAATTTTAATTCAAAATATGAAAAATTGAAAGATAAAATTGTAAACTTCTATAAAAATTAATAATTTTTAAATTTTTAAATGGTTTAAAAAATCTAAATCAAGTTTATGAACATCATTAATCATTGTCTCAAATCTTAATCATTGGTCGATATGGTTAGCGTGTCCAACTTGTAATGCTCTTGATATCACTTTTTCTTTTTGTTGTTTTCTATTTGGATTAAGCACAACAAGGGTATATCAGTTGACTGACTTGTGCACAATGATAGAGACTAAAGTTTTTTAAAAAATTTAAAAATTCTTGTATTTTTAAGTGTTGATTCAAATTTTAAAATCGCCAATTAAATTGAAAGAGTTTTCATCCCATGTTTTTGGATGGATCCATGTTAACTATAGGGAATAAAAACAAAACTTTGATGATGTAAGATTGCATATTTAAGAGATTAACTTGTATGTATATTAGTACAGTTGATTAAATTAAATTATAATATAAATTGTTTAGAGTAATTTTTAATAGCCTGATCTTTTATTTTGGGTTTTTCTTATCCCATTCGTATTTCGTAAGTTTTCGGCTTTTCAGAAATATTGGTTCTGTGTATCGTGAACGCTAGGTTCTCTAATTACTTATACTAGTTTTATATCTTAATAAAAATAAAAATAAAATATACAGTTAGCTCATAATAGTATTTTAAGTAAGTGCACATCTTCGTGAAGTTTTAACATTACAAAAAATATCATTAAATTACTAAAACTTATTTTAATTCAATCTAGATCTATAAATATTGTTTTAGTTTTTTCTAATAAATAAATTATTTTAAGATAAAATTAAATTTTTTAATTTTAATATATTTAAAAAATTCAAATTATTATTTTAAAATTTTAACAATTTTCATTTGCATTTTTCTTTGGATAATTAAGCAAATCACAAACTAGTTTAAAGAAAATAATAGAAAAAAAAGGAAAAGAAGACGAAAGATGTATTGTTTAGATTATGTCAGGCTAACTAATGTCTCAAGAGTATTCTTTAAAAATATCAAATAAAAAATATTATTTAAAAAATTAATTATTTTAATTTTTAATATATTAAATATATGTATTTTAAAAAAAAAATTACCACTTGAAAGAATAAAAACTTAAGAATAGATAAGAAAAAAAAATAGAAAAATAATATTAATGTGTAATGCTTGTTTTCTACCGTAGAGATAATTATATTTGAGGTGTGTCATACATTAAATGAGAGTACCTCTTCTTTTATTGATTTTTTTAAAAATAATTAGTATTTTTTTTTTAAAATTCTCAAATAACCATACTTTTAAAAAATATCAAAATGACCACTTTTCAAAACAAAAAAAAAAACGGAGACATAGAGGTTGCGCTAGCTTGTGTGGCGCGCATTCACTCTATTTTGAATGAAGGCGCCACTATATGTGGCGCATGCATATGTGTCATACCACAGGCAGTGACACATGCACTGTAAAATTAATAGCATGAGCCACACAGGCTGGTTACTGTGTTGTTTTGCTTTTTTTATAAATAGACCATCTATTTTCACCATTTACCATTCATCTCCTTATTTCACTCTTACACATATCTTTAAAAAATGTCTTACATTATCAAAAAAATGTTCAACTTTTTTTCGTCAACAAAGCCTCCGATGAAGATCCGACTTTGGAACACAGAGAACTTCTAGCATTTTCATAGGAGCTTGATTCATTGGTTAGATGGAGACATTCCTAACATTGAAAAGATTAGAAGAATTGATAGGCTTGTTATAATGTTTAACTAAAATGGAGAAACACGTTTCTGGGATCCTATTAAAACTGATAAGGATGTTTGTATGATGATGCATGGATCAGTTGATATTATGTTGATGGTTGTAATCTCCTAGATATGTTGATGTGTTTAGTCATTTTATTTGTTTATCGTGTTGTTGTTTTATGGTGTGGTTGTCTTAATTTTGTTGTACACCCGAAAGTTATCTTAAATATGAAAAGAAAGTTGAATTTAATATGAAATTGCAAGTGTGAGATATTGGATCGAACTCTAGTGGGTCGAAGAGTAGCTTCGGGTTTCATAGAGGTTAGCATGTAGTCGAAGGTCGCTCACATGCTGTTGTCGAAGACCTACATACTGTAGTCGAAGTGTGTTCTAGTATGTGGGTGTCGAAATGCTAGGGTTGTTAGTATTTTGAATTGGGCATGTTTGTTATGTCCAATTGTTTAAGTTAACTTGTACCCTAAGTTGGCTTGTAATGGATATTTGTGAAAAATCCCATTAGTTTAGTATGTTAGGTTTATTATAAATAGCATACTAGTCTTTCTTCATTGCATATTGCAAATCCTAATTTAGGGTGAGGGGGTTATTTGTTATTCTTGTAACACTTGTAATCTTGTTTCAAAGAGAAAGTAAAGAATAGCAGTTATAACTAATCCTTGTTATTCTTCTTGCTTTCCATTGTGTTCCCTATTATACTCTGTTAGAGGCATCTTTTTCACAACAAAGTGGTGCAGTGAGCATGGAGAAGATTCATTCAACAAAGTATGAGATTGAAAAGTTCACCGGAGTGAACGATTTCGGTCTGTGGCACTTGAAGATGAAAGCCCTACTGGTCTAGCAGGGTTGTTTGGAAGCATTGAAGGGAGTGGCAGCTATGGATGATGCGTTAACGGAAAGAGAAAAGACGACTGTCATCCTCGGTTTTTTTCTCGTGAGATACGAACTGACTCTACTTTTATTTTTTGAGCTTTGAAAATCAGAGAGTCGCCACCGAATTTTATTTTATCCAATTAAGGAAAGGTTTATAAAAGAAACAGAAAAAGACCTTTAAGAGATTTTGGGTTCGGGGGTAGGTTATACAAAGGGAAGGTATTAGCACCCCTTTGTATCCATGGTTATCCATGGGCTCTTAATTGCTTAGCTAACTTGTTTGAATCATTTGTCTTGCCTTGAAATGCTTGTATGTGGTTTTAAAATACCTTTGTAAATTAACTTTGTAATGATCCTTGTGCGGATGTATACAAAGTGTTTTATCTTTCGAAAGATGTTTTTGAAAAAAGATCTTTAACTTCGTAATGATCCTTGTTTGGATATATACCAAGTATTGTCTTTTTTGAAAGTTTTGTTTTGAAAAAACAATGAATATGTGAAGCATTTGTTGCTTTGATTTGAGCAAACAATTAGGAGATCTACCCTAAATTTATAGGTCCTTTCCTTTTTTCTTTTAGAAAATTCTCTTTTGACTGGATGTAAACAAAAGTTTTGATTTTGTATTTTGAAACAGTAGAATTGGTTTTGAAAAGAGTAACAGAGGGATTACCCTAAGAGGTGCAAGTGTGATTGTGTTTTGATTAAGATATTTTTGTCTTTTGGAATTTAGTGATCTAGCGCTTCAGTTATTATCTTTGACATACACGCAATTTTATATGTACAGAAATTAAAGTGCGGGAATGTAAAATGCGGAAAATAAATCTACGCTATTACATCGATTGTGCGAGAAATGTAAACTACGCTATTTACATGATTTTGACAACCTATACACTTATCTATGAATTTAAACTGCAATAAGATAAAGGGAAGTATTTTTGGATTTTTTAGATAGTTGATTTTAAATTAGAATTAATGCATAATTAATTTAATTAAATGAGAAAAAGGTAAAAATAAAATTTAAACCTAAAAATTAAGTCTAAAATATGTTCATATTGCTTGTTAATTAATTTTAAAATAAAACTAATTTTTTTTTGGATTTTTGAAGTTGCTTTGGAAATTTATTAAGCTAATTAACATATAATTATGCAAATAATTATACAAATAATTTAAACTTAAAAAGAAAAATAACCTAATTATGTCCAAAATTAGTCTATAGTATATAAACTAAATTTACTAAAAGAAATTATTTTTTTTGATTTTTTTGATAGGTTAAGATAATTAAAAAGCAAATATATAAATATATACTAATTAATTAAACAAAATATTTTAATTATTAAGAAAAATAAAATATTTTTATGCCAAAAATTAATAGATTATTTTATAAACCTAAAAATATTTTTTGCATATTTTTCTGATTTTTAAAACTATTTTTAAATAATTTTGTAAAGAAAATTAAATAAAATAGAAAAATAAATTAAATTGTGATCCTGTGTGGTTGATGATAGAGTCTATGGTATGTGCGCGTGTTTTGGTGCGTTGGATGAGTGGATGAAATGATCTGATGGACATAGATGCATGGTCCATGGCATGATGGTGGAGCGCGTAGCACAAGATCCCGGAATTAAAAAAAAATCGCGCGCGTGTTCTGGCCAATCAGATGACGCCACATCTTCATCTTCTACCTCCAGACTCTACTTTTAACAGCGTTTTCTTCCAAAAGGCGCTGTAATAAGTGAGCTTCATCCCTGCAAAATAGCGAATAGGGGTAAACCTATACAAAAATGTTTCGCGACCTGTTCATTCTACTAGCCTTGATTCACTGAGTTCAAATATGCATCTTGTTTCTTCTAATTTTGCTTAAATCGTGAATCCCTAATTTTGAACTCAAGAACCCTAAAATGGTGATTCCTCGTTTAGGTGTCCAAACACCAATTAAGTTTCCAGAAACGATCTGAACATGAAAACAAACTCAAATATATGATTACATCGTGTTAAATATGCATGAATATTCGTATTTTTGTAAATTTCAGTTTGAACAAACCGTGGGTTATAGAGCTCGATTTAGTGAGTTTCAAAGTTTGAAATTGATCTGGACAGATTCAGTGATGTTCAGGGATTGTGTTTGAGTGTTTAGTTTGGATTGAATTGAACTGAAATTTAAAATTCGAATTTCAAATTTCTTACAATATTTCAAGCATGATACAAGTGTGTTACAAGCATAGGATTGGCTCTGAATTCGTGTCTTTTTGTTGATGAAGTATCCTACTTCATTTATAAGCAATGGAAGTGCTGCAAAGCTAAGCTAAGAAGCATTTATTGCTTTATGAACTTTGAATTTTTTTAATATAAAAACCTTTGAATTCTTTGGCCATGGCTTTGAATTTTCTTCACCCTCTTGCTCTAGGCCTGCTATGTACCTTCATGCTGCGGAGTTGAATCATTCTTGATGGCTTTAGCTTAAGATCAAAGCATTGTACCATTATCTTTCACCATTTCTTTTTTAATTTAACTTTAAATGTAATAAAATTAAACCAAAAAAGAAATAAAAATGTTATGGGCCTTAGGTTGGTCGTGGGAGGCCCTTAGCATCATTAGAATCATGTTTGGATCATGGAAACTTGGCCTCTTTTGAAAAAAAAAACATTTTTGATCAATGTTGGTTTCATGCATTTTCCCAAAAAATAGCCAACTTCAACAAGGCATAAATCCCTCAATTTTGATCATATGAAGGAGTTCTTGTACTTTTTAGAAACCTCAAGATGTCCTCTACAAGATACTTTGGAAACTTTTTTTCATTTGGAGAAGTTATCTTGATGTTATGGCCTTTGACAAAAAACCACTTTTTGTTGACTTTGAAAATGACCTGTAATGTCTAAGCTCATATTTTTCAAATGGTGAATCCAATGACCATGGGATCAATTGCATTTGAAAGATAATTGAATTTTATTCAAAACAAGCTTTGGTTGGAATTTTTTGAATGAACGAGGAGAGAGTTATGGCCGGTCAAAGTTCAGTTGACTTTTTAGGAGAAAACCCTAATTTTGAAACTTAGGGTTTTGTTGATTTTTGATCTTTTCTTGATGAATTATGATCAACCATTGATCAAATGATGAATCTTTTGACAAAATATGGATGTTGACAAAAAATTTCATTTTTGACTGTCTGTTGACTTTTCGGTCAAACTGGTCGTCTGCTGACTGTTTGAGCTGCTGACTGTGCGTCTGAGCAAATTGAAGTTTGAAAATTTGTATGGTGGTACCTTGAGACATATGGAGGTCCATGAAATCCATTTGAGGTCTCAAAAAACTTGTTCTCCTGAAAAAAACAAAAACCCTAGTTAGGGTCTGTTTGTGTAGGAGACAGTTAAGCGTACCTGATTTTTGTGCAGTGCTGAGTCTCTGCTGATCATGTGATATTCAGAAGACTTCTAGAACAAAAATCTTGGTATTTTGAAAGGCAAAAGATTGACTTGATTGACGGTACAAAACACGGAGAATCGTGCTGTCAGCGGGTTTGACTGTCAACTGGCTGTCCGGGCATTAACGTAACAGTTAAAGTGAAAATTCAACAGTTAAAGTTAATTTTTTCTTTTTTTTTTTTGTTGTGTTAATGGTGAAAATTTATTTACATGAGTTGTTAGAAAAACACAAAACATAATAAATAAATAAAATATACCGTACGGGAACGAAATTACCTATAATAATCTTGAAAAATATTTAATGCACAGAAAAATAAATTTTTAACTGGCAGAAAACACACATAATATTATCTTAATAATTAAACGACAGTACGACAGATAGTACGACATTTAATATTGACAGTACAAATATTACATAATATAATGAACAGTACGACAAATATAATGAACAGTACATTATTTGAAAGCGAAAGATACGACAAACTTTAAAAATGACGATTAAAAACCCATGCTATAAATAACAACATATAGATGCTCGGGAGTGTAAGCAACCCAGGTCCGCATTTTTCAGGACTATGCAGACAGAAAAAGGACATGATCACCACCAAAACAGTGATGACCATAAGAAAACACGTATCCATCCACTTTGCCATTTTTGCCGGGGAAGAAGAGAAGATAAATATGAGGTAGAAGTTTGAGAAATGAGTTGAAATTTGATGTGAGAATTTATGAAAAAATGGGAGGTATTTATAGAGTGAAAAGAAGGATAGAGACGTTGGGGAATGAAGTGATTCCGTACAAAAAAGGAAAATTTGAGTGGTAATAGGATTTGACAGAAAGTGTATGGTAGGGTTTGAAAAGAGAGATGTATGGAATAAAGTTAGGATTTGATTTGAAAGAAAGAGATTTGAAAAGAAAGAAAAAGATTTGAAAACAATAGTATAGTACACAAATTAGTGGGAAACAAAAACTAATAATAATTTACTTGTTACCAGTACAGTCTGAATCCCCGGACTCTGCGCCTGCAAAATTTAATTCGGTACCAATTGCGTCAGTACTATTTATCTGCAAATAAATCTCAAATAAATAGCGTGTGTGAAGTGATAAACAGTACTTGGTGTTTGTGTAAGAATAAATTCAACAGCGAACCAAAATACCGTATAAGAAAAATTCTAAAAAATGAGTATTCATAAAATCAGGATATTTATGAAATAAAATCAAGATTATATGAAACTCCCAATTTTTAGACAGAAGTCTGTTGCCTTCTTTCTGAAAAAAGATGCGGGCAAATTTTGGGGTATAACAACGGCCATGATAGAGAAAACCCAAAATGTTATTTTGTTGAGCCTTGGTGATAAGGTTCTTCGACAGGTATCAAAGGAGATAACATAAGGGTCATGGGTAAAACTTGAAAGTTTGTACATGATCAAATCGCTGGTGAATCGACTCTACTTGAAGCAAGCTTTGTATTCATTTAAGATGATTGAAGACAAAGTGTTGGTTGAGCAGCTGGATATGTTCAACAAGTTGATTCTTGATCTAAAAAATATTGATGTGAAGATCGATGATGAAGATTAAGTGTTTTTACTATTGTGTGCTTTGCCTCGAACACATGCTCACTTCAAAGAAACTCTTTTGTATGGAAGGGAGTCCTTGACCTTTCAAGAAGTTCAATCAGCCCTGTATTCTAAGGACTTCAACGAACGAAAGGAGCATAAACCTTCGAATGTTGGTGAAGGTTTGGTCGTTAAGGGAGAATTCTTGCGAAAGGAGGGTAAGTTCGACAAGAAGAAGGGCAAAAGTCAGCAGAAGTCTTACAATGGCAAAACATCTGGTATCCGATGCTATCATTGTAAGAAGGAGGGTCACACAAGAAAGGTGTGCCATGAATGCCTGAAAGATCATATAGGTAAGGATAATGGCAACACAGCCATTGTTCAAGATGATTTCGACATTGGTTAGATGGAGAGTAGCTTCGGGTTTCATAGAGGTTAGCATGCAGTCGAAGGTCGCTCACATGCTGTTGTCGGAAATTCAACAATAGGACTTATTTCCTAGGAATCACTTCTCTTAATGTAAGATGATTATAGCCGAAATATGCACTCCGGGTTTTGAGGACATAGAATGATGCACCTCCATGAATTAGTGCGATCTACAGTAAAATCTATAAATAATTCCATGTGAATTTTTTTATAGCTCTCACACATTCTTCTTTTGAACGAAATTGGTCTCCAATTTTTAACACTCCATCAGTCTGCATTTACGGGTTGTGAAAGATATCGGAGGCTAGGTTCATCTTCTTCCAAGTTCGAGTTTGTGATGTGACCTGGAGGACAATACACATGGCTCGTATGTAATGGCTCATGCTCGTGGTCTGCATAGTCCTCATTCACCATATAATCAACAAGTGTCTCTTATTCTTCTCCATCATCGATAACATCGACTTCAGTATGGTCGTCATAGTCAGTTTCTTCAAAAACTTGTGACAGATCAACGAACTGAGACAGTTGAGGTTTTTGTAGTAAAGCATACAACTCAATTTCGTTGAACCCGGAATATTTGTGAGGTCAAAACATATTTTGAACATCATTATCGCCGTGAACCTTTAGTTGAAAATATCTGACTTGGTTATTGTCAAATATGAATGGACTCTTGTAAATAATTTCGTAAAATGGACCATACTCCAACTTCTCCTCTAATCTCTCTTTGAAATATGCAAAATCTGATCTACCATTTATTCTAAACCGAGAAAAATCGTTATTACGAAAATTAAACATGAACTTTTCACAGTCAAATGTCTCACTATTTATATGAGCATTGACAATGTAGTAATGTGGTGTGTGAGCCATTATGTGAAAATTTTGGTTTGCTAGTACTGTATTTTGGTTTGATGTAGTGTGGCTTGCAATTTATTTTGGTTTGATGCAGTGTGACTTGCAATATGGTTTGGTTTGATGTAGGGAGACACATGCATTTAAATAGGCTGAAAAAGCATGGGGCAAATCATACATAGGCACCACTATGTATGGCGCATGTGTTAAAAATAATACATAGGTGCCAGTATGCATGGCACATGCTACTATGTATTTCACGTGAATCCTAGCTTGCATGCACGCCCCCTAGTCTGCCTCCATAAACTGCAAAGCTTCCATGCACGCTGCAGGATATGCCCTTATATGTGATGCATGAGAAAAAAAATTAAGATGATGTGCCATATGCATTGGCGCATGGGTGTTGTCCTGCAAGCAAAAGGTTCTTCATCTGACTACCTCTCCAATTTATAAATTCCACCTTCTTCTTCACATTTTAAACAATCAAACATACACACTATTTGTAAGTTATAAGCAATAACCACACAAGAACATTCCAATAAAATGACTCTATTGACCATGGGTGAGCAACATAGAGGAACCATAAACAACATTGATTCCTTTGTAAGTTATTATTTAGAAATAATATAAGTTTTTCTTATGATACTAGATTTTTTTTCTTATACTACTTTTCCTTAATTATTTTTTTGTTAGGAACCAAAGAGATGTCGTTGTTGTGTACATGAATATGTCCCACACGGCGAGTTGATAGAACCGTATTTATGACAAGCCAATTTTGGTAATGTACTCAACATAGACTCCTACCATGTTGATTATAAATTTATTCTCGTCTTGGTGCAAAGATGGAGACCCGAAACACACACATTTCATCTTCCATGCGGTGAATGTACCGTCACCCTAAAGGACGTGTACATGTTATTGGGTCTACCTATCAATGGTAAGGCTGTTAATGGTTGAGTTAATCAAAATAACACAATATGATATTGGGTGCCTCTTTGTTTGAATACAAATCAAGGAGCCAAGGTATTAATCTCAAGTACCTTAAACAACATTATCCATCTATGATATTATGTATTTACCTTTGTTAAGAGACTTCAATAAAATAAGCACATATAGTTGGGGTTCAACCGTTTTGGCTCATCTATATAGTTCTGTGTGTAAAAACGCATGGAATAATACTTGTTTGTTTTATTTTTGCGCTTTTTTTGCTCCAAACATGGGGTTGATCGAGAATACCGACACTCGCCCCCGTCAATGAGAAGCCATTCACATTCCCCATAAGTGACAAAGTAAGTTTATATCATTATTCAATTTACTTATTTTATACTATAAACAACAGTAATTAATTTATTTTCACTATTTTCGGTTTAGGTGGCCAGTTCTAGGGATGAACTGCAACAAAACTTCCAAACACACTATAATAGTCTATCAAAATATTTTGGATTATATTGGACCCGACGAGGTATTACAACTAAACATCTTGTTAATTTAGTTTAATATTACCAATTTACTAATCTTCTAATAATTTATTTTCCTCTACAGTTTGTCTAGAGGCCGTATATGGGTCTCGACCATGAGATTAACCTAGAGGATGTTGGAGTTTGGACTGCAAAAACAACAATCATCATGTTCACTATTATGGAGATGCATCAGAGTGACCGTGTGAAACTACAATTTGGCATGCAGCAATAAATCCTAGATCTTTCGACGTGCTTGGGAGAATGACATCAATTAAGAGTCGATGACCAAATATAGTTATGTTTAGAAAGGCAAAATGGGGGTGCGTAATTGGCTTTGGTTAATAGGAAAAGTAAACAAGTGATAGAAATTGTGAGATTAACAAGCAGTCAGGTTTTATTGGAACCCCCTAAGAAACACCGTTGATAACTGTGTCTATTTGCTTTCGATTAATCTTGCATGCCTATGACAAACTGACACAACCGTTATACCAAATCCCTTGGTGTATAACTCACTAACTTATACAACAACTCCCTGATTCTTTAGGCCATTTTGAAGTTAAAGTAGGAAAATTTAGGAAGTTAATTCAAAGGTCACGACTTAAAAATTGCTTCTTCCTGAAACATTTACTAAGGTGAACAATTACTTTAGATCAGACGTATATGGTTATGATTAGTAATCCCTACAATCCTAGGTTCAACCTATGTGCTCGCCAACACATAAACAACAATGTACAAAAGAGTAACTTAATAAACATGCAATATCAATTTAAGCAAATAATACATAAAAAATCATATATTCTAGATAAAAAAGTTTCATTTCCTAAAACCTCTTCGAAAGGAAATTAGCTTCTCGTGCTAGCAAAATTCCGAAAACACAAATAAAGAAACAATAGATGAAATTATGGTAAGGAATTGTTCTTCAAATGATGAAAACCATTTGTTTCGTATCTCCAATGCATTCTTCAGGCGTTAACTGTATTGAAAAAATTGTACCAGAATTCTCCTCTTCCAAAAAGCTGCAAATTCCCTTTTTAACGTGTCTGAAAAGTATTCCCATCGTTCCACGATGCATCCTTGTCGTGGCACGTTGTGTTGCCAAGTTAATTGATCATGCCATGATCACATTATGTCGTGCCATGATGAGGTGCATTTTTGGCAGTCGTGGCACGAAATTGGCCATAAAAACTCCAGCAGGTTTTGCATATTTTCTTCCTTATTTCAGCATTTTTCTTCTTTTCTCTTCATTTCCACGTAATTTCCTCACAAAACTAAAAAGTTATAAGCTCAAATTACATCAAAACATCAACTAATGCTCAATAAAATTATATGATGACCTAGAGTCATTAATACCTATGATGGTTTGGAGCCGAAAATAGTTAGACTACTCAAATTTGAAGGTTTTCCCATATTTAGCCTTGGTGCATATCAAGCAAGACAAGCTTTATGTTATATATTTGAAATGTGTCTGAAATAGATAAAGTGAAGTTGTAAAGAGAAAAAAGTTATACAAGATGGAATCTGGAGGATATTTTAATGGTAAGCTCTAGCAAGGAATAAACTGATAAGCTCAAAGATACTTTGAATGGATAAATTAAGATGAAATATCTTGGTGAAGGTAAGAGGATCCTAGGGGTGTAATCACGAGAAACCAAAAAAGAATTAAATTGTCCTTATCTCAATTTAGTTAATTCAACAAAGTGGTGGAGCGCTTTAGAATGCTTGATGCTAAAATCCTCAATATTTTTTTGGTCATCACACTAAGCTTTTATTCATTCAATATCCTCAAACCAAAAATGATAATAATATGATGATGAGGAGTACTCCCTATGCAAGTAGGGTTTGAAGTATCATGTTTGATATGGTTTGTAGTATATCTAACTTAACATATATAATTAGTATAGTAAGTCATTGTATGGAAAATATGGCTCGAGTTCATTGGGTAGCTTTGTAGTGGGTGATGAAGTGTTTGCGTGGTTTATTGAAGGGTGGTTTGAAGTACACAAAGGTAGCTCAAGGGAAATACATGTTAGAGGGATATGTAGATGCAAATTAAGTAAGAACTGTAGGCACTAGAAAATCTTTGTCGGTTTTGTACATTTGCATTGTTTTGGAAGACTATTAGTTGTAAATAAAATCAACAACTTGTTGTGGTATTATCTACAACTCAAGCAGAGTACACTGCCCTAGTTGAATAGATCAAGGAAGACATATGATTAAGAGGTATAAATGCAGGATTATGAATCACTCAAAAATGTGTGAAGATACATTGTGATAGTCAAAGTTTAGTATTTTTGATTAATTACTAGATGTATCATGAGAGGACACTAAAAAAAAAAAATTGTTCGTAGCCACGTGAATTTCACTTCACAACAGGAAAATCGCCTCACAACAAGTAATTAGCAATGTGAAAATTAACGCATTCGTAGCTTGTGTGGCAACTATATAGCCACGTCATAAAAATAATTTATTCTATTCTTAGTAAAATATATATTTTTTTTAATAAAAATATAATATATTATGTTTTTTAAATTTTTTTTAATATATATATATATATATATATATATATATATATTCTATGTTTAATTATGTTTTTTATACATATATAATATATTCTATTTTTTATTATATACAATAAAAATGAAAATATAACATTTTGTTTTTAATAAAAATAAAAAATAATTTATTTCATTTTTAATAAATCTATACTATGTTTTTTATAAAAATATAATATATTCTATTTTTAAAAAGCAATACATTTTGTTTTTAATAAAAATATAATAAAATATATTTTTAATAAATCAATATATTTTTCTTTAATAATATATTATCAAAATAAAACATATTTTTGGATTAAATTATATTTATTATTTTTATAATATGAATAAAATTTACAAAACCTAATATAATATATTATTAATCATTATTTTTCAGATAAATAGTTTTTTAAAATATATTAAAAATTAATAAAATTAAATAAAACAACCAACAACCCAATAATTTCATATATTAAAACATAAATAAAAAATAGTTAAAATACCTTAATGAAGATACAACAAATCTTGAGCATCTTCTTAAATCTTATGACCTCTTAAATCTTGAAGAAAAATAAATCAACAATATAAAAAACAAAAATCAAAATAACATTCAACATAAAAAAGGTGAAAAAATTAAAAAGGAAAAAAAAATTAAATTTATTACCTTTATGTCTTGATGAAATAAACAAAAATTGATGATAATTTTGATGATGAAATGAGAAAGCGAAAATGAAAGAAAATGGAAGGGGGGAAGAAAATGGCTGGAAAATGGAAGGGAAGGGAGGAAGAGAAAATGAAAGAAAAACAAATAGAGGTGTGGTATTTGAGGGAATGTGTGATCATTATATACACACGTCAGCGACGTGGTAATCACATTGCAAAAGAAAATATAGTTGTTGAGTTGTGACGTGAATTACACGTAGGTTAAATGTCAGAACAATCCTATGGTTTGCGACGTGAAAATCACGTGGCAAGGTAGAGAAATGATTTTCACGTCACAACTATCTAACGGTTATAAATTAGTGACGTGAATATCATGACAGTAGTTAAAGCCTTTCAGTCAACCTCCACCTATCCAATCCTTCGTTAGCCAACTTTCCCTCTTCAATTTTTTTATTTTTGAATTTAAGATTGCGACGTGATTTACACACTACAACTTAAAATTTGAAAAATTCAAACTTCCCCCATGTGCAAGCCTGACTTCTTTATTTTTATTTTACTTTTTAAGTTGCGATGTGTTTTCCATGCCACAACCTTTTCTTTAATAAATTTTCCTAACTACTCCATGTGCTAACGTGAATTCTATTTTTTTTAATAAAAACACATAGCGACGTGATAAACACGTCACAATCCCCCCCTTTTGCCACAGGTTTATCACGTTTCTATATCACGAGACTGGGGACAAGTTTTCTTGTAGTGGAACAACTCTCGTCAGCATCCATTTAAATTTCATTAGAGACATGATTGAGTGAAAAATAATTATGGTGGAGAAGGCTGCTTCAAAAAACAACTCATAGGATTTGTTCATCAAGCCATTACTTAGGTCAAGGTTCAAACATTGTTTGGACTTGATCAATTTTGTGAAACAATGAGTCAAACTTAGAAAGAAAAACGTGGTGGATGATGGGTAAAATGACACCACAATTTTTTTTACAAGAAAAGGTGGAAACTTTTGGAGTGTGCTCAAAACATAATATAGAAAATAAAGAATTTGCCCAATTTCATTTTATGCCAAACAGAAAGCGTTCAGGTTGAAAAGCTAGGCAGTATAGAAAAACATTTTTGAAGCATTTAAGTTATGTCTCAAACACAGAATTTAAGTGGAGTATTTATAAGGTAGACATGCGCGTTTCACTTTGGAGAATTTGCCACATTTAAAGTTTTTTCTCCCTTTTTTTAAGAAACAGAAAATTCTCTATATAAGAAAACTTAGAGAGAAGAAGAAAGAAACTCTTAGAAATTTATAGTCCTAAGAATTTGAAAATATTTGGAGGTATCTGAAGATTAGGAAACACTTCTAAACATCTTATGATGTGTCATTCATGTATTGAGAGGGGGAGAGATTGGTCATCAATTGGATAGAAAATAAAGATGTTTTTATGAATTTGGAGAGATTCTCTCTACATGTACTCAACAATTTTGTGCCTGTTGATTATATTCTTTATCTAATCTTGCTATTTATGGTTTTATTTGCATTAGTTGGTATATTACTTTTTTCTTATGATTGTTTAGTTTTTTTCTTATGTTCTTTATCTCACATATCTTATATACTATTATGTTTAATCTTCACATGAGAATAATGATGAAAATTCAATTGCTTGTAACAATGTACTAATTCCCAAAGGTAGGAATATATACAAATACTATCACAATGTTGTAGACCAAAGTATTTAATTGTGGCCTTAGAATGTTGATCATTGTTATAGCCCATCATCCATTATACATTTCTTCATGGTGGTACAAAATCTTATCAAGATCATGTTGATAAAACCCTTGAGTTCATAATGTTCTCAAAATTTATGGGGTGATGTGTTTGAAAATATCTCATATGAAGAAGTTGAATATAGTACAAAGGTTCATAAAATAAAAAATGGTTCTCACCAATTTCTATCTTCATGTTCTCATTGCATCATTTCCTTGTTGTCCAAATGTGTAAGAATTGGACAATCTTCAATAACTTCCTTAACAACTAATCTTATTGAATGGCCACCTACCTTGCCTTTACCCTTGGATAGTTTGATTCTATTTTCACTCTGAATTTTCATCAAGCTAAGACCGCCAACTTCAATAGGAGCACAATTTTTTCCAAGAAAGGGTAACAAGTTTCCAAGTGTTAATTTTTCACTACAAAACATAGATGTTGTCCAGGAGGATAGTCTTGAGTTGGTCTCAGATACACATACTACTGTCGCAGATATTTGACAAAGTTCCAATATGTTTTTGGAAATCCTAAAGGGTTACCACCTCATATAGGTGTCGCTCACATGATACTTTTAAATAATGCTACTGATCCAGGTAATGTACACCCCTATCGATACCCTCACGTGGAGAAGAACAACATAGAGAGATTGGTTGCTGAAATGTTGGAAACTGGTATCTTTTATCCAAGTTGTAGTCATTTTTCTAATCTAATGATTTTGGTAAAAAAAAAGGATGGGAGTTGGAGGTTTTGTATGGATTATAGGGTTTTGAATCCAGCTACTACAACAGATAGATACCTTATGCGTGTAATAGAAGAAATCTTAGATGAGTTGCAACGTGTTGAATGTTTTTCAAAAATTTATTTCGATCTGGTTATCATCATGCAATGAGGTTGATATACATAAGACAACCTTTAGGACTCACCAAGGTAACTATGAATTTTTAGTGATGTCGTTTGGCTTGATAAATGCACCGGCGACTTTCTAAAATACCATGAACATGTTATTCGTAAGTTTGTTTTGGTATGTTTAGATGAAATTCTAATTTATAGCAGGAGCTGGGAGGATCATTAAGTTCATTTAGATATAGTGTTGGGTTTGTGATCGGCAAATGTAACCATAGTGTTAAAGGAACTCTATTTAACAAAACGACAGCTATGCAAAGTTTAGAAAAATAATAAATGAGGGGGTTTTTCGAGTTTGTTTGTGAAAAATAAAAAATTGTTTTGATACAGTGAGAAAGCAGTCAAGTTTTGTATAGAATCTCTTATTTCTTCTTTGTTGATATTTAATGCATTACATGAATGATAAAGTTATTATATTTTCAGTTTCACGACAAATTAACAAAGCCACTATACACAATCATTTGGTGTATAGTTCACTAATTTCTACTATAGTGTCACTACTAGAGGTCTCCCATTCCTATTAGCGTAAGTATAATAATTGTCCTAGTTCCAACACATAGACTAATGGTCAGTATTCCTTATGCACTCATAATCAGATTAATAGAGTATCTTAAATAAAAAGCATTAAGCACATGAGACAATAAAATAGAAATATAACTTCAATTATTCATGCACTGAAAAATTAAACATATGTCCCAACACGTTTAAAATAAGTTCATCGTATAAAACCTAACTTGTAAGAGTTTAGCTACTCCTACTTATACAAATAAATACAAAGAAATAAGATGAAGATTGCATGTGAAAATCTTTGAAATATTGGGCTCAAATGGCTTTCAATGCTCTCAAAATCTTCCTCCAGGTACTCTTTGCTGTCAACTTCAATCAAAATTTGCAAACCACTAACAAGATGTTAAAAATCCCCTTTTAAAACCGTCAAATCAGTTCATAATGCGTCAAAAAACCCAGAAAAATGACCAAACGCGTGCGTTGGCGCGCGGTGCTCTGTGTTATTTTTTGTGATGCGCGCAATGCTCTGCATGATTATTCAAGTAACTTTCGCATTTTTGCTCCTTTTTCATCCAATTTTCACAAAGTCCCTGTTTCTTCATACTTAGTATTTTGGCATCTTTCTTTGACCTTTATGCTTCATATTTACTTATCTTTGACTGATTTTCCTTTGATTTCTCGAGGAAATATACGTAATGACCGAGTGTCATCAGTTTGCTACAACGAGCCAATACTATGCTAATGCCAAAAAGTGTAGTTTTGAACAGAAAAAACAATCGCGTACTTGGGTTATATTATTACAAGAGACTGGTTATTTATGGATCCTTCAAAAATAAATAGTATTTTATAATTTCCAGTCCCTAAATCATTCAAAGAAAGTATGATATTTTCTTGGTTTAACCGATTACTACAGAAGGTTTTTTCAAGACTATGGAAAGATAGCCAAAACTATAATTGAACTTTTAAAAAGGGGAGGTTGGGTTTGGTCTGCAGTAGCTTCAGAAGCCTTCAAGAAATTGTAGTTGGCGGTGACAATAGCCCATGTATTGGTTTTACCTAATTTTTCCAAACCTTTTTCTATTGAGTGTGATGCTTTTGGCAATATTTTATATGTTAATGTCACTCAAGATCAAAGACCAATTTCTTACTTTAGCATGGCCTTGGCTTCTAATTTGTAAATCAGTGTATGAGAAAGATTTAATGGCTTTGGTTTTGGCTATTCAATATTGGAGACCTTATCTCTTGAGTATGAATTTTGCGGTGTTTACAGATAAAAAAGTCTAAAGTTCTTGCTTGATCAAAGGATTACAATTCAAAACCAACAAAATTGACTGGTCAAACTGTTGGGTTATGAGTTTCATAAGGTGGCTAATGCTCTATACAGAAGAGATAAGGAAGTGTTTGATAATTTGGCTTTAATTAAGGTGATCTGGCCTGGCTATGCTGAACTAGAAGAGGAAGTTAAGGTTGATCCAGAGTTGTCAAAAATTCTAAGGGATTTTCATAATTAGCCTGATGGACTCCCTTATTCTAATCTGGAAAATGGTTGACTACATTAATAAGGCAAG
The DNA here is from genome assembly GCF_029867415.1 of Vicia villosa. Taxonomy (NCBI): domain Eukaryota; kingdom Viridiplantae; phylum Streptophyta; class Magnoliopsida; order Fabales; family Fabaceae; genus Vicia; species Vicia villosa. Next base: position 116,342,694 of record NC_081184.1, on the reverse strand, counting down.
TTGATTTTGGATTCTAAATTGGGATGGGTACCTAGATTATTATAAGAATTTCATTTGATACCAACTGGTGCGCATGCTGGAATATTTAGAACATATAGAAGATTTGCTCAGTCTTTATATTGGAAGGGTGTGAAATATGTGGTAACACGGTATTTGGTTGCCTAGCCACTAGGGTTGATATAGCCTTTACCTATTCCTCATGCTTTTTGGGAGGATCTTGGCATGGATTTTATAACCAACTTGCCTAAATCCAAGGGTTATGATAGAGTTTGGGTTGTGGTGGACAGATTAATCAAATACGCTCATTTCATACCTCTAAAACATCCATGTGTAGCTAGATCTTTAGCCGATGTTTTTTCAAGGGAAGTTGTCAAACTTATGGAATGTCAGTGTCAATTGTGAGTGACAGATACCTTACCTTTATGGGCAATGTTTGGCAAGAGCTGTTTACACTACATAAAACTCAGTTGCGTATGAGTACTGTAATACGGTGAACTGACTTTAAAGAAATGTTGCGGATAGCAAGAGTCGTCACCGACTTTTATTTTATCCAATTAGAAGAAAGGCTAAAAGAACAGAAAAAGACCTTTTAAAAAGATTTTGAGTTCGGGGGGTAAGTTATACAAAGGGAAGGTGTAAGGCACCCTTTGCATCCATGGTTTTCCATGGGCTCTTAATTGCTTAGCTCACTTTGTTTTCAAAATGTTTGAATTGTTTGAAAAGTAGTGTGCGAATAGAAATTTGAATAAGAAATTTAGCTTGTAAATAAGCGTAGTCTTTTGAAAATTATTTGAAAATTAGTGGGAAAAAGAATTTGAATTTGAATTTGAATTTGAAAAAGAGCAAGCAATTAAAAAGCAATTACCCAAAATTTTAAAATTCGGTCTTTTAGCTTTTCGAGCGAAAGGGTCTATCCATACCATGAGAGGGCAGGAAGTCTTTCAATTGGATGTTAAGGGTCATCGAGAAAAGTATCGTTCGCCATAAGACTGTCCCTACCATATAGAGGGCAGGTAGTCTAAGGGAAGGATAAAATAGTCATTAATCTTTTTAGGCATCATGCGAGGATACCTTAGCAATTGGGACAATCATCATGTTTTACCGAGGCAACTTCGAGGGACAAAATTGATGATTTCAATGATTAAGGCAACCTTTGCTTTAGGTATCCTCGGAATAGAGGGACTTGACTATTTTTAGGCAACAAAATTAAGGAAACAAGGCAGCAAGTAATAAGGCAACAAGGCAACCAAAGGGATTACCCTAAAGGTGTGTGGGTGCACAATCACGTGATTCAATTCAGATATTTATCTTATAATTAGTGAGCTAATTTATTTTAAACAAGGCTTGCACTCCCTAAGATTACTAACCACACAGTTAAAAAATAAAGGCAGACTTTAAAAGTCCTATGCTATTACAATAAACACCTGCGGGGAAGGGGGAATAAAGGCAGAAAATAAGAGGGAACAATAATTAGTATAAACATCTTTGAATGCCTTGATCTTCCTCGAACCCTCAATTGACTCTGAAAATTAAAAGGAAAATAATAGGAGTGAGTGTAGGAGGGATTCATTGACTATTCGAGGCAAACCCTATTTTAGGCAAAGAGGCAAAATAAAAATTAAAATGATATTTAAACAAAGGAAGAGTTAGAAACTTAGCTTTTTCTGATCTGGTAGGGCGCGTGGCTGAAAGATCTTTGATTAACCCTGAAAATTGGGCACAAAGAAGAAAAATGTTAGTGCATTAAAGACCTCAACAATTATAACGTGACAGATCAAAAATTAAAATAATAATAATTTAGGCAAACAAATGAACAGGCAAAACCTCAAATGGAGAGCAAGTTAACCAGGGTTAATGGGCAACACCTACCAGTAAACCTAAGGCTATTAGGGTTTATAAATGGATCGAGGTTAACAAACCTAAAAATTAATTGATTAAAAGTATATACAAAAATAATAATTTTTATTGTTAAAAACAATTATCTTTAATGTTTATGAGAAAAATCGAATGTTTCGATTAAAAATAAATAAATTAGCACAAAATTATTATAAAAACTAATTTATTAAATAATTAAGAATAAATAAATAAATAAATAAAAGAATAATGATAAAAAAAAAGGAGAAGAGATAAACAAAAGTATTTAAAATATATAAAAAAAATTGAAAAAAAGACTTAGCTCTGGATTCTGTGTGGTGCGTTGATGAGGATCCATGGTATGCCAGCATTGTGGTCCTTCAGATCTGGCTTGGTGGAGATCCAAGGATGGACGCGTGAGGGTGCACGATGCTCCATCATAGGATAAAGGCGCTGGATCTGCAGATAACTCATAACACATATGTTGTTAAAAATTATGCGTGGAGAGTAGGGATCGAACCCAGTCTCCCACGCTTATCCTCAAAGCATTAAGACCAACCAAGCTGCGCTTTCCAGTTGTTTAATGAATCATCAATAATCAAGAAATATTAAAACGCAACCTAGGTAATTAATTCAAACCAGAAACGACGTGGGCCCACGCTGGACCAATGAAGATGGAGAGAGAAAAGGCAAACATTGACCGTCCACTGGAAAGAAGCCACGCATGGAGGGGGGTCCAGTTGTTGACTAACGAATAAGAATGAGCCAGGCGTGCATAACCTATGGCCAACCACCGTCGGCGCCGAAAACGGCCTTCTTCTCCGATCGATCCACAATTCCAAAACCTGCAAATAGCCCTAATAGACACGAAAAGAATACCCTACCCCCCCCTAATTTGGGGTCTGCGAATCCAATGGCATCATCCTCTTGGTCTGAAACGCGCTTTATCTAGGGCATCTGAAGCTTCCCGATTTCGAGCTTCATCAATGGCAGACTGTGATTGTGACGTGAAATCTCGCATGTAAACGTCCACGCATTCTCCAATTGACCCACTAAATCCGAATATACCTGCAAAACTTATTAATAACACTTGAATCAACGAGTTTGATCTTTGGGTAAACTTACCTCCGGTGAAGCTAGAGTAGCAGTGTCCGGACGCCCTTATCCTTGCTTAAGGAGGCCTTCATGCTATAGAGCACCTTAGGAGGCTATTGGAGTGATCATATATCTTTGAAACCTACTGCAAGAAGCCTCTCGATCAAGCCCTAGTTTTTTGTTTCCTTTGACTTAGAACCCTAGTTTTGCTCAATTTTTCGTCCCCTTTGGCCTTCAATGAGTCACCTATATATAGTAGACTAAATTAGGTCAAGGAACTTGGAAGGAATTTATATATTTGGAGTGAATGGAATTTGATTGAAAATATGCATTAAATCTTTCTAAATTTGGCCAAATATGATCTTAATCTTTGCAAGCTTGAGGATCACGAAATTTGATTGATTTTTGGAGTTAATGTTGATTGGATTTGATTAGAACCATGAGCCAAATTAAATCTTTGATTTTTCCCTTGATTTATTTGATTTTAATCACTTTTTAAATGAATAAAAATCCATAATAAATCAAATAAATCAAGTAAATTCGTGGCAATTGGACTTTGGGCTCTACATATCATGAGGATGGAGATTGGGCCAAGAAAGATTGGGTCTCTTTGCAAAAAATTCATTTTGAGGCCTTTTATTTCACATTTTTCTTCTCAAAATTGTCCAACTTTGACAAGGCATATCTCCCTCAATTTTTAAGGTATGGAAGAGTTCTAGGACTTTTTGGAAACCCCAAGACGTCCTCTACAAGCCACTTTGGAAGATTTTTTCCATTTGAGGATTTTATCTTGATGATATTGGCTTTGACAAAAAAACTGCTTTTGGTTGACTTTCAAAATGGACCTATAATCTTTTGATCCATATCTCTCAAATGAAGCATTTTTGGCCTTGGCTTGTGAGAGACAAAATTGTATAAAATTCAATTTCCTTCAAAATGAGCTTTAGATGGGAAATTTATGAGGTTCCATGTGAAAGTTATGGCTGGTCAAAGTTCAATTGACTTTCTCCTTAAAAACCCTAATTTAGAAACTTAGATTTTTGATGATTTTGGAGCTTTCCTTGATGAATCATGATCAATGCTTGATCAAATGATGAATGATACTTCATAATGAGGATGTTGACCAAAAATCAGAAGTTTTGATTGTGGTTTGACTATAGTTTGACTTTTAGGTCAACTAGTCGATTATTGATTGTTTGGGCCATTGGATGAGCAATCTTTTGAATCAGAGCTTGAAAATTGGCATGAGGATCCTTTGAGGCATATGAGAGGTTATGAGGTCCACTTGAATTTTCAGAACTTGATTTTTCTTGAAGAGAAGCAAAAACCCTAGTTGTGGGTTGTTTGTTTAGGAAAGTGTGCATCCACTTAGATCTTGAGCTGTTGATACTTGGATGAGCTTGAGTATAAAAATGTGGTGGGCAAATTTTGGTGTATGACAAGTACAAACTACCATCTAGAGTATGATAGTCAAACTAAAATGATTACTAAGGTGTTAGAAACCTACTTATGTTGTTTTTCTTATGAGCAACCAACAGTTTAGAGGAATTTTATTGATTGGGAAGAATACCAGTTCCATACTAGTTTCCTGACCTCAATTGACACTACCACATTCGAAGAAGTATATGGGAGAGTAACCCCCTCTATTTCCCGCTTTATACCCGGTGAGATCCTTGTAGAAACAGTGGCTCAAGACCTAAAGGATTTAGATGAAGCCTTGAAATAATTGAAAGAACATCTGTTGCATGGTCAGGAGTAAATGAAGAAACATGGTGATAAACATATAAGGCAATCCACAATGGCTACTGCAGATTGGGTCTATTTGAAAATCAAAACTTATTGGGAGATTACCTTGGCTAAAAAATTACATCCAAAATTGGCCGCCATATACTATAAGACATTTTTTGATGCTCAAGAATAAGGGGGCAGTAGCTTTTAAACTGCAATTATCCCTAACTACTAGGATACACCCAGTGTTTCATGTGTCCCAGTTAAAGAAGGTTGTCGCATAGCAGGCTATAGAGCCTTCTTTTCCTCATGAACTGCAAATGGATGATGAGGTGGTTGTTTTGGACAAAGTTTTGGCTAGACAAGAAATCAAGAGAGGGGATGAGTTCATCCGAAAAGTTTTGGTTATATGGAAGCACAAATACAAAGATGAGGTAACCTGGGAAGAGGAGGACATGATGAAGTAGTAATTTCCATAATTTAATCTTTAGGGCAAGGTTAAGGTTGGGGAGAGAGGAATTGTTAGGGTCCTATATTACCCATATAAGCAACATATTAAGAAGATATACATAAGTAAGGCTGGGTAGGGTATACAAAAGAATTTAGTATCAATATGATATTCATTCATTTATTTGTAAAGTGCAACAAACTCTTATTAGAGTTAGAAAGTGTTTCCCCTTTGAGAGAATAATAGAAATTTTGTTATTAATTGGTTCTTTCTCTTTTCTTGTTCCTTCTTTTCCACTTTATTGTTCTTCTTTAACCCCTTTTAATCCCTAATAACTTAAGCTACCAAGAACCTTCTTGATCATACCTTTAAGGTTCCTTATTTCCCTGCCTCTTGCTCCTTCAATTATCTATGAAAAAAACCAAGAAAAAGCACTTTGTACTTATTGAAGAATCAATTGCTGCTACCTTTTAAGGAAATCAACAGCAAGAAAAGGACCCTAAATACTTAGTTCATCTGAATAAAAAGTTGGAAAATTCTATGTACTAAATCTTCTAGTTCCTTTTTTATTATGTTGTTGATAATATTGCCATTAATTCATTAATTCTTTCTAGTCCTCCCTTTGATCCTCTTCCACTGATAACCAATACTAAAATTGTACATCCACTTACTCAACCCTCATCTTCCACCATTCACCAAACTCTACCCCTTTGATCCAACAATATCACCTACTTCACAATTCTTAAGTGTAATACTATATGATAAAACCATAACATCTTTCATTCTATCACCCTTTCCACCTAAATCCTCAGGCAAGAACCATATGCTCGACCATCCTTTACACCTTTTACACACTATGAACCTTCTTCCTAGGATCATGTTCATTAAAAAAACAATTAAAATTTGAACACTTAAAACCTTTAAAACATGAAATACTCTATCTTACTAGCATGTTAATGAATTTGAATCAATGCCGTCTCCTAAACATCATTTTGAGTCTGAACCTCAATGTTTCTAAGTTATGTTTCCACCAATTACAACTCTTATATCTAAAGCCGGCAAAACGGACTATCCGGCTTGTGACGGGCTGGCCTATGACGGACTTGAGTTTTGAATGGGTCGGGCTAAAAGCCCGGTTTGTAAACGGATCCCTATTTAATTGACCAAGTCCGGTCCTTTACGGGTTACGGTTTATCGGGCCGGACCGATTTATATTTATAATTTGTTTTTTAATATATTTTTTTTTTTTTTTTGCTATTTGCACCGGTGTCGACCCACCACAGGTGGGCCACTAATCCGGCTCGTGCGGAGAGGCATGCGCACTGGCCAAGCAAGATTGTTTTTTAATATTAAAAAGTGATTTTTTTAGAAAAATAATACATTACTTAATAACATTTAAAAGAGAATTAAATGTTATGTTACATGTATTCCCCGCTTAATGCAAATGCTTCTCAGTAAAAATATGACGTGAAACTTAAACAAATTAACAAAAATGGTTTTGGTATCATAACATCATTCTCTTCAAATTTTCAAACATTAATATCAACAATGCTCCCAAACATTTTAAATTAATTTTCAACTTCTAAACATTTTAAATTATTTTTCATGAACTTCCAATATTCAAAGAGCTTTTTATTGTAATCAAGATTCATATGAAATACTGTTAGTAAACTACTTCCAATATTCATGAACTTACAATTATTTAAGTAGAAAATAAAGACTCAAGAGCTTTTTAATGCAATCTAGAATATTTTGAAATAATGTTAAATATTAGTCAAGAACAGATTGTATTGATCTAGTGCGGTGCGGCGACGGCTATGGTTAGAATATTGTGAACCATTTCATTTCTTTGCTTTTACATGTAAATGCAATGTACAGTGGTGGTGGCGGGTGTGGGAGTTTAATTCTTTTTTTTATTTAATATTTTGTGGTGAATTGGGCTGGGCATAGACTCACAGTATTTATATATTTTTTTAAACAATAATGCTATTTGTACACCAAAGTGTACACCTACACCGTATGTACGGACGGTACTGTTCATGTACGGACAGTACTATTCACCGTCCGTACATGAACAGTGCAATATTATATTAATTTTTTTTAAATATTATTTTTTTTTTAAAATATTTTTTTTATGTTTTTTAAAAAAATATTTGACAATACCTGCGGATTTATTTCCGGATTTACCTACGGATTTGATAATACCTGCGGATTTTACTTGCGGATTTACCTACGGATTTGACAATACCTGCGAATTTACTTGCGGATTTACCTACGAATTTGACAATACCTGCGGATTTACTTGCGAATTTACCTACAAATTTAGGTAAATCCGCAGGTAATTTCAAATGCAGGTAAATCCGGAAGTAAATCTGCAGGTATTGTCAAATATTTTTTTAAAAAATATAATTTTTTTTTTTAAAAAATAAATAAATAACGTAAAAAAAATATTAATATAATATTGCACTGTTCATGTACGGACGGTGAATAGTTCCGTCCGTACATGAACAGTGCTGTCCGTACATACACCAATACGGTGTAGGTGTACACTTTAGTGTACACATAGCATTGCTGTTTTTTAAAATGGACAGTTTAACAGATGTATTTTAAAATTTTTATTTTCTAAATTTTTTATAAAATATACCGGCTACCCGCAATCTGGTCGGACTAGTTCGGAAATAATTCAAATTTCAACGGATCGGACTAAAAAAGCCCGGATAATAAACGACATTAATTTTCTTATCCAAACCCTTCATTTTTTGGGCTTTACGGCCTGATCCGATGAATCTGGTCCATTTTGACAACTCACTTATATCTACTATTTAAATAGTATAATTTCCAAAACAAAAAGTTATTTATTTATCCTCTAAGATAAACATGGTTGAACAACCATAAAATATACCATTAAGCCTAATATCCATTTATGACTCTCCACCAAGGCCTAATGCTCCAATATCACTTTATTCATCCACCTCTTTTGATTTCATCATTCTTTATAATGATGGAACATGTAGCATTTGCTTGCAAACCCAGACAAATCATTCAAAAAAACCAAGCTCACCTTCCTTCTCACCTGAACAAGGTTTCCCAAACCTTTATGATCAAACCTTTTTGATTGCATATGAGGTCATATCCAACCTAGAACCATAAGTTTCTTTCTTCCCAGGAAAACCTTATTTTTCTCCACCCTTAATTCAAAAACAAATACAACATCCGTTATTTTAGCATGAACCACTCAAGATCCACCTTATCCCCTAATAAGCTCGAAAATTTGACCAACTTGAATCTGAAAATACTCAATCCTCCATCAAACACTACATCCTTATACACATACACCTCTACTTAATTGGAATTGATGATTTATTAATTGTCTTTATAAAAAAATTTAATAGACCAAGGAAAAGAAACATAAGTAATCTTAGACCTAAAGATGTGGCTCTTTGATGGAATAAATATCAAGATTGGATTCACAATCGGTTGGAGAAGAATAAAAAGGACATAAATCAAATGGGAAAGAGGACTATAAATGATTTTCAAAAGAAGCCAAGGAATATCGATATGGAAATTCATATTTGCTGTGTCACACTTGGATTTAATGCGACACAGAGGTATCACTCAAACTGGAGGAAAAATTTTATCAGACTGTAGTAAGACCTGTAATATTATATGAGACAAAATGTTTAGCAGTTAAAAATTTACACGAGAATAAAATGAGTGTAAAAGAGATAAGAATAAAATAAATAAAGAATAAAATATAAATGGTTTATTTGGTTCGGTTTAATGTGATTTGATTTTGTAAAATGAATTTTTAATTTGATCTGACCAAGCAGTTTTATGTGGTTGTATATATATTTTTTGGATTAGTTTTTAAATATAATTTAGAATAGTTTGGATTTAAACACTTTTAGTGTAAATATCGATATCTTTTTAACTCGTTTTATCATTAACTCTTAGGATTACTGTGATTTATGGATCCATATGTCTGCCATTTAGGGATGGAAATGAGTCGAGTCGAGTTGAATTCGTCCCAACTCGACTCGACTCGATAAGAATTGATTTTACTCGAAATTCGACTCGAGTTCTGCATGAACTTTTTTAAGCTCAAACTCGGCTCATTTAAAGTTTATGAACAACTCGGTTCAACTCATTAGGTTTGGATTATTAGGTTCAACTTGTTGCTGTTAGAACAAGATTTGATTTTGCAATATGTATTTGAGTTTTGATGATAACAATGAGTATGTTTGTAAGAACAATTTTGGTACTTTAACGTTTGATGTTTTTTAGAATTTAAGAAACAGGTTTTGATATGATTCAAGGCGCTGCCATATCATTAGAAGAATCCTTGTTACGTTTCTGCGCTACATATGTTCTGCTGAACAGTAGCAAAAGGCTTAAGAAGCCTCTGAAGTATGTGACTCTGATACGCTATTTGAAGAAATCAAGTGCTGAAGATCTGAAGACAAAATTTCTAAGGAACAGTCCAGATGCTGAAGACTTTTGTTTATGAAAATAAAGGATACTGAAGACCAAGTGTTGAAGACTCTGATGACACTGTTATGAAGACTCCGAAGACTTGAAGCTCTGAAGAATCCTACCTTATTTGTTGTCTTCTAACTCATGTTCAGCAGAGCCTCTGAAGTTCAAGAGGAATAGAAGATAACGTTTACATAATACATAGTACGTGGTACAAATCGAATGTTTCGCTCCACTATACCATGAAAGGACGGATGTGTTGTACGATCTTGTCCCCCACTACTTTATAAAGTTTATGCCCTTCGCTAGGGTTTCTTTTTTAACATAATGACACTGTGATATGTATTGTTCATATTTTGTTCAGATATTGTGACGATAAATTTGTGTAGTTACAAACTCATTATTGGATTGTTGATATGCTCTAGGTTTTAGTGTTGTTAAAGGAAGTAAATGGCAACAGACACTAAGAGAAGATAAATTCGTTTATTCATTAAGAAGGCATTATATTTGACAATAGAGTAAAAATTGTATTGAAAATTCAAAATTAAAAAGGAATTAAAATCTTTTAAAAAAGAAAAAAAAATGAAAGGAAAATAATAACTTAATAAAAATTAAGAAGATAGAAAGAAAAAAATTATTAGCGATCGAAATTTTGGTCGCTGATTTTTTTTATGAATTAAATTTTATATAAAAACTTGTTTTGAGACAGAATATGCGGTCACAAAATTTCAGCCACTAAACTAGCGTCTAAATTTATTTTGTAATCGATTTAGTGACATCTAAAAATTTACTCATGGATATCAAATTTTGGTGGCTAGAGTGACCGAATTTTCGGTTACTAAATTGGTCACTCAAAGTGAATTTTCTAGCGTCGATTTTATGTCTTTTAGCGAGGGTTTAAGGCCGACGCTAAAATGCAATTTTCTTGTAGTGTAGTGACTTGGACGTTTGAGTACTAACTTTGCAGGCCAGCTTCTCTCCACCATATTGAAATCTCAAGTCCAACTCAACAATTTGTGCTTCTTCGTTCATCGATCTTTTTCAGATACTACAATAGAACATGTTTAAAAAATGACAAAATCTTGAGTGAGAAGGTTTTAAAAAGAAAAGTAAATGATTAATTAGGGTTTGCTCAAAAGATAGTTTCCAAATGTGGTGAAAGGATTTTTTTTAATTTTCATAGAGTTTAGAAAAAATATAGAGTGTAACGAACAATCCCCTTAGTATTAAGTTGACTTATTCCAACCTCTCTAATAATAGATTTTATATTTTCTCCATCTCTCGAGTCGTGGAACATTTGTGATGACTTTTTAACTATTCTAGACCATTCTAGTGGAAGGTTGGGGAAATTGAAAATAACAACGAGATCAATACACAAAAACTACAAGAAATAGATGTCACATTTTCACTTAAAATCTAAAAGCATTACATATGTGAGTGTTAGCTGAAGATTTCGTTTAGGAAGAAATGTCCTTCGAAGGTCTGAAATTCGAAGGAGGTGGTTACTGATGACCATCTTTGAAGATAGGGAATGACTACTGATGGCCATGCTTCGAGAATCATGTTTAAGTTTAGACAAAGATAGTGAGCACCGAAGCTAAATTTGAGAAGAATAGTCTTTGGGACTTAGACGTTTTTGCGAAATATGTTAAGTACTGATGCTTAGCGTGTTTTTGTGGTATTTTAATGTTAAGTTATATTGCCACGCGTCGAAGGAGGATTCAGGCGGGAGGATTTGAGATTCGAAGAAGTTTGCATAACTGTCCAGAGACAGATGGCTTTCCGGGGATTCTCATGAGAAACGTGGCATTAGATTAGCGTAGGACCGTTAAGGTCGAAACTAGTATAAATAAGGGTTCTAATGTTAGGATTCAGGGTGTTCATTTTGTACAAATCACTCACATATTACTCAAGTATCAAGTGTTAAGAGAAAGAGTTCGCTGAGAAATGTACGTATGACACCACCACCATTTTAATACATGTGTATTTTCCTTTATTTTCAAGTATCTTTCGATATTATTGCATTTTGTTTACTTCCTGCCATTTACATTCCTGCACTCTTTATTTTCATGTTATTTATCTTTGAAGTATTTAACATTTCTGCACTTTAAGATTCTTGCACTTTTACAGTTTTTTTTCTTATGTTTTATCTTGACTTACCTTTCGCCGAAGTTATATTTACGTGTATAACAAAGTGATTGCTAACCTTTATTGTTTTATTTGAGTAATTCCTATTTTCAAGACAAATCACAAACATGGTTCGAATCATCATAAAAACAATCTTTTTGACTATGTCCTAGGATCAATCTAGTCGATCCTGCGAGTAACCAAATCATATTTATTATAATTTGGAAGACTAGCGGTTGTTTACCGGAAATCACCGTAAACAGTGAGTCATCTCTCTTATAAATCTTTTATTATATTCATTCACTCGCACACTTGTATCTACTATATGCTTCATTTATCTATTTGACAAATTATCTTAAATCATGTTATTTCTGCTTTAAGTATTTAATTAGCTGACGATGTAAAAAGTACTAGGCTATAGGCATGGCAACGGAGCATATCGGGAATGATTTTTGTCTTCCCCAAACCCAAACCCGAATTTCCAAACAATCATCGTTCCCTGCCCCAAATTCAAACGGAAATGAATAATTAAAATCCAAACTCACCCCAAACGGGTTCGGGTATCCCCGCCTCGCCACCCTTTGAAAGTATCCAGGGTATGCTTAGTCGGGACCACTCGTTCAGCGCGTTTTTTAGTGCTTTCCTGAAGAATTTTAAAAACATTCCCACACACGAACCAGTCTGGAAAAGGAGGGCTCAGAGCCACACCAAAATCAGCACTTGGCCGCGGAGGGAATTTTGGAGGATTAAGTTCGAAAGCCACTTCATAACGCAGTTCTGGTCGAACAGACGGGGGCAATTTCAACTTATCCAATTTCGCAGAAAAATTCTCACGCAAATTGACTGCGGCTTCGCGAACGGTCCGACTAAGATCATCAGGCCTGTAGATAGTTTCAAAGAAGTTCTGAAAGGCTTGAATTTCTTTAATATGAGTCGAAGTACCTTTGTGAAATTTCTCCTGCACATCAGCAAAAGCTGCAGTTAGTTCCTGAGTTAGATTCTCAGCATCAAAGATTTGTGTAGTATAATACTCCGTCCACCATTCATGAAAATCTGGAGTGGAGTAAAAAGCGGGTTCGAAGGAAACAGGAGAAAGATGGGTAACGCCAGCATATCTGGCAATCTTTGATTCACATCCCTCTTCGGATAAGTACAAGGTGTGAAAGCACGTATGGTTCCTTTTGTCATACAAACATTTGGGTTTTACTTGGACCAGTCCAAATTGTCTCGAAACCAGATTTGGTTGATAACACAGAAGAACACATTGGCCCTTAGAAGGTCGAAGGCGGTGATAAAACAGCTTTGGGGTAAGAAAAGCCTCCCAAATTTCCATAGATTCAGTTTGTTGATCCTGAGAAACTGTCGGAAACCTTCGAGTGAACCACTCAGGACCAATTGTTCTATGTACGAATGGAGCCATAGAAGGATCGAATTGATAACGCTGGGCGAACATCATTGTATATGCTAGAAAGTGTTCACGTAGTTTCCCAGTCTCTTCTTTCGGAGTTAGATGAGCCAACCTGATGCCTTCTACAGTCCGATTTTTGATGTCATCATCTTCTTCATTGACGATGCCTCGAAATGGAAGATGAGTTTCGAAAGTAGCATTAAGCCACAATTGCAATAACCAGAAAGGGCCAACGAAGAGCAAGGAACCATTTTTATAGTTCTTAGTAAGGTTCGTGGCTTCACCAAGGTTCTCGTAAAGGAATCTTAAGATTAATTGGCTCAGGTTTAGTCTTTTTCAAGCATGTAGCTGATTAGCCATGCAAAGATATCTCTTTGCAACTTGTATGGTGTCATACCCCAAAATTTGCCTTCCATATTCCATTTACAATGATTCAAAGTTCAAGATTCAATCCCAAAGCTTTGCTCAAACAATCCCAAGATCCACAGTCAACTGATCCAATCCTAAAGGCCAACCACAATCAAAGCATGATTCAAACCTATGATCATTGGTCAAATATCAAGTATAGAGGTGCATAACCATCATTTGATCAAATAATGATCATGATTCCATTAATAGAAACTCAGAGATGAACAAATACAAAAAGGTTCAAATTAGGGTTTCTTAAGAGAAAGTCAACCCAACTTTGACTGGGCATAACTTTCACATGGAACATCAAAAATGCCCCACTCAAAGCCTATTTTGAAGGAAATTGGATGCCCTACAACTTTGTCTCTCACAAGCCAGGGCTAGAAATGATTCATTTGAGAGATACAGTGCAAAAGATTGCAGGTCATTTTCAAGCATCCTCTAAAAGCAGTTTTTTCCCAAAGAGGATGTGATCAAGATAAAAGCTCCAAATGAAAAATATATTCCAAAGTGGCTTATATAGGACCTCCTGAGGTTTTCAAAAAGTCTTAGAACTCCCTCATAGCTTAAAAATTGAGTGAGATATGCTTGGTCAAAGTAGGGTGATTTTGGAGGCAAAATGTGAAAAAAAGAAGGTTCAAACTGAGAAACTTTGCAATTGGGCCTATGGTTTTTTGATGCAAACTTGGTCCACAAGTCATTAGCATGCCCAAAACAAAATGCCACGAAATTTAACCTATTATTTGATTTGATATGATTTTTTTATTTCATTTTAATGATTTAATTAAGTAAAAAAAATCAAATATTGTGTTAAAATATCCACATAGGCCAATTCCAATCAACATTTATGGCCAAATATAATATAATTTCGTGGACTATTGATTGAGGAAAGAATTGGTACAAATTTGGCCAAAATAGAAAGTTATTATTCAAGAATAAAGTCAATCTTCTCAAACCTACAAGATTGGATTCAAAGAGGTTTTTGACTGTTTTTATTGACCTAATTCATTGCCTATAAGTATCTAAAGGAGGCCACACGAATAGGGGAGAAAATTCTGGAAATAAAGAGTGTAGCCAAGAACAAAAAAATCCATCCAAAACTCAAATTCGATTTGGAGGAATTAGGTCGTTGCAAAGTGATTTAAAGGTGGCAAAAGATTCCTTGGATCATTCTGAACCTGTGTGGATCATCACTCGACCCTAACAACCCCAGAATAATCTCCTATAAGCCAAGGTAGGTCTTTCTGAAACTTTGCCCGATTTGCATGATTGAAGTATTCATATGTTAATTTGTTTGTGTATTATGATTTGTGTGATGATTGTGAAAGTTCTTGAATAATTAATTGGGTTTCTGGGCGTGTTTGGCACGATTCACCATTATCGGCCGAATTAGGGTTCATAAATTGGATTTGGGGCTTTCTGGTTAGGGATAAAATTAGGGGCAATTGAGAACACCATTGAATTCGTATTATCTGGACGAAGAGTTTGAGAGTGTCGCGAAACGTTTTTGTTGCGTATGCATGGTTTTGGTATTGCAGGGTTAAAAGGCTACGAATGTGTTCGTAGCAAAATCGTAGCAGAATATATGTGTGATTTGCAGGTCTGGTTGGGGACGATGACTAGGTGTCCTCACGGTATTGGCGAATTTGAATTTCGCGCGCGTTACCATGTGTCTGTTTGTTTTTTTTATTTATTTCATTCAGGATGTTTTGTTAACACATCAACGACACAGCTGAGTTGGTAAGCGCGTTTGGGGGGTATACCAAGGGTCCAGGGTTCGATCCCTGGCCCTTGCTATTATTTTTTCTGAAATTTCTAATTCCTGATCCTGCGCATACACCATCATGGGGTTCATCATAGACTCTCAAAATCTGAACCATTCAACCTCCACCCATCTAGATCACACGCTCCAGATTTATTCCCCATACCATGTACCACACTAACAACCACATCAAATCCCAATCCTAATAAACTATAATAATTTTAATTAATTATTTATTTTAATTAATCTCTTTTAATATATTTATTTATGTAATAATATTTATTTTTATAAATAAATTAGTACATGATAATAATATTAAAAATGTCAATTTGTTGTTCGTTTCGATTAAATCGATTAATCGCTATGGTCAACAATAATTTTAATTAAAATGTTATTTAATTAAAATATAATTAATTTCTATTTGATTAAATGGTTTCGACTATCTTATTAGTCGCGATGATTAATCTTTCTATTTTCCTTATTCTAATTCGCTATTCTTTTTTATCGAATCAATCGATTACGAGGGGTAACGATACAAACTAATTATTCATAAAATTATTAAAAAATACCATAATTCGTTATCAATAATAATCAAATCAATTGATTAAAATTGGTAACGATACAACTTCAAATCTGTTAGCTATGGCGATTGAATCTATTGATCGTTGCGGTTAATAGTGCTAAATCAAATCAGGGTTGTACGCCCAAAACTTTTAAAACACACTAAACCACTACGGTGTTTCAACACTGCGATGTTCACAACTACGATAAGGTAACTCAAAATACCTTCGAACATTCGCATTTCAAAACAACTTCAAAACAAATTCAAATACATTCAATTCAACTCTAAGGCGTACAATCCTGTCCCCGAACTACGTAGACTCTGATCCTCCATAAGGAGGTACGTAGGCACTTGGCAACAAGGCGAGTCCCCCTCTTCCAAACTCTAATCATGTTCAAATAATTAGTCTTTAACTTTTAATTACTCTCTGTCACCTTTCTTTATAAACCTAGCCATAAATCTTTATCTTTGAATGTTAGCCTTTAGGAAAGGGTTGAGGGTGCCTAACACCTTCCCTCGACCTGAATATAGTATCTTACCCTGATCTCTATACTGCGTAGGGTTTCCTATTCGCCATTCAGAATAGGTGGCGACTCTAAAAGTCTAAATTTTTAGGGCAGGTTGCTACAGCTGGCGACTCTGCTGGGGATAACTTAAATGGTGAATACTATGCTCCTATAGGTTTTAGGTTTTGGCAGGGTTTAGGTTTGGCAAACTTTTTAGGGTTTGGCTATTTCGCCATTTTTATGGTTTGTGTTTTGTTTAATTTTTATTTTTGCCTAAAATTATTTAATTATTTATGTTTATATATTTGCATTTAATTGCATAAATGTTATATGCACTGTTGTGTTATTATGTTGTGTTAAATCCTAAGTGTGGGAGTTAACTTTGAGATCAATAGGGGACATGAATCGCCTACGAGTCTCACTGATAACTCCACTCGGAGTGGGTTGAGTATTCGGAAATGTCCAAAACGAGGCTTGACTTTGTTGAGGGCAGGACTGGATACTTGGCTGATCTCTCCGAGAACCTACCCCAAAAATTCGAACCTCATGGATAAAATGAGTTGTTCTAAAATCCGAAGAGACAAAAAAGTCTCGGAGGCTACGAACGACCCCATGAGACCTTCTAGAACCCCCCTATAAAAAGGTTGGCTCCCAAGAGCCGCTACGTCGAACCTATGAACTTATGTGATTATGTGCTATATGTATATGTATGTGTTGATCATTTTTTTTATTATTTCTTTTTCCATTCATCATACATCAGGGGCTTTCTTGCATCATATTTTATTCAAAAAAAAAGAAAGAAAAAAGGATATCATACATATCATGCATGGCATACACATCATTTTCGTGACATTAAGAGAAGATTCCTCTTCTATCTCCAGAACAAGGGACCATTGGGAAGGATAACCTAACATCCCGACCATATTATCCAACAAGATTTCAGCAGAAGAGATCAATGGATCAGCAAAAGCAACAGGGTGGCCAACGCACCTGGAGGTCCAAGCCAAAACGATCATTCACTCCGTTGTACATGCCATTGTCTCAAGCTTTGCATCGTCTGCTCAGTCAGAACTTGGTAACTCTGCTACCTCGATACTCAGCTCCAGCTAACCCCGCTCCTGGGTACAAGCATCATGCTAGGTGCGCTTATCATTCAGACAGTCCTGGTCATGATACAGAGGATTGTGGGCCGTTAAAACACAAGATCCAAGATTTGATTAAAGAAGGGCTCATTGAGTTCGAAGATCCTCGCAAGTCTAATGCCATAGGTGGCTAGAAGGAGGGTTTCTTAGATCATTAGTTTTGTTTTCATTCGCAATTTCTTTCCGTTTGTTTAAACATTAGTCTTACGACATATGCTATGTACTTTACGGTAATCATTAATGCATTGCTTACGTTTGTCTTGATCTATTCCTAGTGCTCTCACTATATTTAAAACTATGTTTTTACCTGGTTTTCTTCTTTGTGATATTCAACTCTCGTTAAAGTCGTACACCTTTAGAGGGAGAATGACGAAAACGATACCATAATTTCATACACTACGCTTTCGAACAGACCGTGTTGACGATGTACAGGCATTGTTTCAATTCCTAAATAACGGAGATATAAGGATGTTAATCCCTCGTCAACCCCTTTGAGCCTAAAAGAAGTAGGAGTTTTCCTTCATATAAAATAAAACCCTTCATACATAACCTGGGGTAGGGTAGCTGCTCAGTTAACTCAATTATTCCAAGTTGTTCCTTTGAACATAATCACCGATGGTTCCCCGTCATCATTAAGCCCGGCAGTCAATGTCCGCAAAGAAAAAAGAGAAATCAATGCAAAGGCCTGCTAAGTCAAAACCTATTAAGGAGACTTAGGCAAAATTGGGGCATCCCGCTGACTGTAGTTTTAAAATGAACAGTTCAGGCAAAAGTTAGGGATAACAAAGTCGAAAAGAGGTCACTATGTACCTTCGACAAAAGGGAAGATATTACAAAAAAGGAGAATGACTGCCTTTGCAGATAAACCTTTGGTTTTTGAACCATCATAAATGTCAATGTCATAATTCCCCAAATTCTTTTGGAGACTAAATGCATAGCTAATTGAGCATAGGACTGGAGAACATCACGAAGATTGGGATGGGTACAAATAAACTTCGAGCCTCTATCTTTTGTTTCTTTAAACCGTGAACCAGGCCACGTTACAACCCTTAAAAGTCCTAACTGAAGCATGGTTAGTTCGAAAGCATACCGTTACCAAAGGTATCCCGACTCCTTAAGGTCTACTATAACTCTTGAGTTGATATCACTTTCTTACAAAAAAAAACTTTGTTTTACTAAAAAAAATGTTTTTAAACTTTCAAGACAGACATATGCATTCGCATCTTATGAATTTCATTATAAAATATACTTGTCTATGTGGATTCAAATGTTTAAACATCAGGGAGAAGTTGCATGGGGCATGGCTAATGGCTAAAAATCCTACTGACTGACGAAGTAGCTTTAAAAGCTTGACAAAAGAAGAAACATCTCTTACGCAGGACTGGGATGGCTAATGTGTACACGGGGCATAACCCGTCATTATCCCATTTACATGGGGTAATCTAACAAGATCCATGGAATCTCTTAAGGACGCTGAATAGCCCATGGGGCAAGCCCATTACCTAGGGGCACGTTGAAAAGTTCATTCAGTGACAGATGGTGTCAATGCCACTCTCACATCCTTTTCAGGAACCTTTTTAGGATATTTCTCAATCTGTCCATATAGTCTTCTCTAAGACATGTTCAAATACTTTTTACCCTTTCCAGGAGCCTTTTTCAGACAGTCTTTTACAGACCCATCTTCCTATCCTTTCTATTTTCAAACCCTCTCAGATAGTCTTCTCTAAGACATATTCCTTTCTAAGAACCTTTTCTAGGTAGTCTTCTGTAAGACATCTCTTAACTTTTTCAGTTAGTCTTTTTAAGACATATTCAAACTTCTCTTATGCTTCCAAGAACCTCGTCAAACTTTGTTTAAAGTACAGAGTCTTATCTAAGACAGTTCACCATCCTTTCTAGGGTGATCTTCTTCAAGATGTTTTTCCTAAGTTTTGTTTAAAACCCAACATTCCTTAAAACAGTCTTCATCCTCTATAGGAATATTTTTGACCCTCTGCACAAATATATCCCTTTGAGCTTTGTTTAAAGCACAGTCTTGTCTAAGACAATTTCCCATCCTTTCCAAGGACCTCTTCAGGTAACTTTATAGAAGACATCATCTCATTCTGAGTACTCAGCAAATCACTGTCCGTCGGACGCGACCGAAACGCATGATTCATTCTGAAAAGCATCTGCTTCACATTCAAATCAACACTTAGCATCAAGGAGACCTCCAAATTGGCCTAATCAAAGACGAACATTCCTGATAAAGACTCTTGAATGGGGAAACCACATCCAGAGGGTTTTCCTAAAACAGGGGCATACAATCAAGAACCCTATTGACTAGGGGCATATCTTTCAAGAACTCAAACACCGGGGCAAGGCATATCAGGAAAGACATGGTGAAACTCGAGTTCTCTCTAAAGGTCCCTCCTTCAGATAAAGGGGCACGTCTCTCAAAAATTTCTGATATCCGGGAAGTCACACTAGGAGCATTGTTGCATAATTGATCTTCCCACGCCTGTACTATTTACATCCCGCAGTGTGGGATAGGCATACATGCATAATTCTCATTTATTTTGAGAATCTCATTACATGACACATGCATCATGACATTGCATAAAACTAACACTGTATTTTCAGGTCATTTCATAATCGAAAGGATGTTATCATCCAATCACAGCGCAAATACGATCGTATCAACGATACAATCTTAACAGATACAATTCTAATACCTCATTCCAAGTCATTCTTCAAAGACAATCCAGAAGCAATCAAAGAATTTCTTACCCCTCCAGGTAGTCTTGTCCAAGACAATTATCCTAACCTTTCCAAGCAGTCTTGTGTAAGACATATCCTGACCTTTTCTAGGTAGTTTTGTTTAAAACATTCCACGACCTTTATAGGAACCTTTCTAGGTAGTTTTGTTTAAAATATTTCATAGCCTTTATAGGAACCTTTCTAGGCATTTTTGTTTAAAAAACATTCCACGACCTTTATAGGAACCTTTCTAGGTAGTTTTGTTTAAAATGCTTCGTATCCTTTATAGGAACCTTTCTAGGCAGTTTTGTTTAAAACATTCCACGACCTTTATAGGAACCTTTCTAGGTAGTTTTGTTTAAAATGTTCCATAGCCTTTATAGGAACCTTTCGAGGTAGTTTTGCTTAAAACGTTTCATGTCCTTTATAGGAACCTTTCTAGGTAGTTTTGTTTAAAATGTCTTATGTCCTTTATAGGAACCTTTCTAGGTAGTTTTGTTTAAAACATATCGTTCCCTTTATAGGAATCTTTCTAGGTAGTTTTGTTTAAAACGTTTCATGTCCTTTATAGGAACCTTTCTAGGTAGTTTTGTTTAAAACATATCATTCCCTTTATAGGAATCTTTCTAGATAGTTTTGTTTAAAACGTATCGTTCCCTTTATAGGAACCTCTCTAGGTAAGTCTTGTTTAAGATATCCCGTATCCTATCTAAGAGCCTTTTCAGGTGAGTCCTATTTAAGACGTACCATAACCTGTCTAGGTAGTCCTGTTTAAGAAGTTTCATATCTTTTTAGGAGCCTTTCTAGGTGAGTCTTATTTAAGACATATCATGCCTTTATAGGTAGCCTTCTTAAAATGCTTATCCAATCTTTTCTAAGACACACTTAGTTCTTTTAAAGAACTCCTCAATTAGTCTTCTCCAAGACATTCTTCCTAAGCATTGTTCAAAGCCTAAGCTTCTTCGCATCATCCTTTGATATACCCTATTCAGGAACCTCTTCAGGTAGTCTTATGTAAGACATTACTCCCTCTCTCCTCAGATACAATCAAATGATCCAGGTCTGAAAAGCATACGCTTTAGACAAGTACCCTTCCAGGCAAACAGGTGGCATCTATAAGCCCATCTCCCGCGGAACTTCTTCCCTACGCAAGCAAATTTCAGGGCATTTCAGTGTCCAATCATCTTCTACCTCTTCAGGTTCAAGAAGATTGAACAGGGGCAGCTGTCATACCCCAAAATTTGCCTTCCATATTCCATTTACAATGATTCAAAGTTCAAGATTCAATACCAAAGCTTTGCTCAAACAATCCCAAGATCCACAGTCAACTGATCCAATCCTAAAGGCCAACCACAATCAAAGCATGATTCAAACCTATGATCATTGGTCAAATATCAAGTATAGAGGTGCATAACCATCATTTGATCAAATAATGATCATGATTCCATTAATAGAAACTCAGAGATGAACAAATACAAAAAGGTTCAAATTAGGGTTTCTTAAGAGAAAGTCAACCCAACTTTGACTGGGCATAACTTTCACATGGAACATCAAAAATGCCCCACTCAAAGCCTATTTTGAAGGAAATTGGATGCCCTACAACTTTGTCTCTCACAAGCCAGGGCTAGAAATGATTCATTTGAGAGATACAGTGCAAAAGATTACAGGTCATTTTCAAGCATCCTCCAAAAGCAGTTTTTTCCCAAAGAGGATGTGATCAAGATAAAAGCTCCAAATGAAAAATATATTCCAAAGTGGCTTATAGAGGACCTCCTGAGGTTTTCAAAAAGTCTTAGAACTCCCTCATAGCTTAAAAATTGAGTGAGATATGCTTGGTCAAAGTAGGGTGATTTTGGAGGCAAAATGTGAAAAAAAGAAGGTTCAAACTGAGAAACTTTGCAATTGGGCCTATGGTTTTTTGATGCAAACTTGGTCCACAAGTCATTAGCATGCCCAAAAAAAAAGCCACGAAATTTAACCTATTATTTGATTTAATATGATTTTTTTATTTCATTTTAATGATTTAATTAAGTAAAAAAAATCAAATATTGTGTTAAAATATCCACATAGGCCAATTCCAATCAACATTTATGGCCAAATATAATATAATTTCGTGGACTATTGATTGAGGAAAGAATTGGTACAAATTTGGCCAAAATAGAAAGTTATTATTCAAGAATAAAGTCAATCTTCTCAAACCTACAAGATTGGATTCAAAGAGGTTTTTGACTGTTTTTATTGACCTAATTCATTGCCTATAAGTATCTAAAGGAGGCCACACGAATAGGGGAGAAAATTCTGGAAAGAAAGAGTGCAGCCAAGAACAAAAAAATCCATCCAAAACTCAAATTCGGTTTGGAGGAATTAGGTCGTTGCAAAGAGATTTAAAGGTGGCAAAAGATTCCTTGGATCATTCTGAACCTGTGTGGATCATCACTTGACCCCAACAACCCCAGAATAATCTCCTATAAGCCAAGGTAGGTCTTTCTGAAACTTTGCCCGATTTGCATGATTGAAGCATTCATATGTTAATTTGTTTGTGTATTATGATTTGTGTGATGATTGTGAACGTTCCTGAATAATTAATTGGGTTTCTGGGCGTGTTTGGCATGATTCACCATTATCGGCCGAATTAGGGTTCATAAATTGGATTTGGGGATTTCTGGTTAGGGATAAAATTAGGGGCAATTGAGAACACCATTGAATTCGTATTATCTGGACGAAGAGTTTGAGAGTGTCGCGAAACGTTTCTGTTGCGTATGCATGGTTTAGGTATTGCAGGGTTAAAAGGCTACGAATGTGTTCGTAGCAAAATCGTAGCAGAATATATGTGTGATTTGCAGGTCTGGTTGGGGACGATGACTAGGTGTCCTCACGGTATTGGCGAATTTGAATTTCGCGCGCGTTACCATGTGTCTGTTTGTTTTTTTTATTTATTTCATTCAGGATGTTTTGTTAACACATCAACGACACAGCTGAGTTGGTAAGCGCGTTTGGGGGGTATACCAAGGGTCCAGGGTTCGATCCCTGGCCCTTGCTATTATTTTTTCTGAAATTTCTAATTCCTGATCCTGCGCATACACCATCATGGGGTTCATCATAGACTCTCAAAATCTGAACCATTCAACCTCCATCCATCTAGATCACACGCTCCAGATTTATTCCCCATACCATGTACCACACTAACAACCACATCAAATCCCAATCCTAATAAACTATAATAATTTTAATTAATTATTTATTTTAATTAATCTCTTTTAATATATTTATTTATGTAATAATATTTATTTTTATAAATAAATTAGTACATGATAATAATATTAAAAATGTCAATTTGTTGTTCGTTCCGATTAAATCATTAATCGCTATGGTCAACAATAATTTTAATTAAAATGTTATTTAATTAAAATATAATTAATTTCTATTTGATTAAATGGTTTCGACTATCTTATTATTCGCGATGATTAATCTTTCTATTTTCCTTATTCTAATTCGCTATTCTTTTTGATCGAATCAATCGATTACGAGGGGTAACGATACAAACTAATTATTCATAAAATTATTAAAAAATACCATAATTCGTTATCAGTAATAATCAAATCAATTGATTAAAATTGGTAACGATACAACTTCAAATCTGTTAGCTATGGCGATTGAATCTATTGATCGTTGCGGTTAATAGTGCTAAATCAAATCAGGGTTGTACGCCCAAAACTTTTAAAACACACTAAACCACTACGGTGTTTCAACACTGCGATGTTCACAACTACGATAAGGTAACTCAAAATAACTTCGAACATTCGCATTTCAAAACAACTTCAAAACAAATTCAAATACATTCAATTCAACTCTAAGGCGTACAATCCTGTCCCCGAACTACGTAGACTCTGATCCTCCATAAGGAGGTACGTAGGCACTTGGCAACAAGGCGAGTCCCCCTCTTCCAAACTCTAATCATGTTCAAATAATTAGTCTTTAACTTTTAATTACTCTCTGTCACCTTTCTTTATAAACCTAGCCATAAATCTTTATCTTTGAATGTTAGCCTTTAGGAAAGGGTTGAGGGTGCCTAACACCTTCCCTCGACCTGAATATAGTATCTTACCCTGATCTCTATACTGCGTAGGGTTTCCTATTCGCCCTTCAGAATAGGTGGCGACTCTAAAATTCTAAATTTTTAGGGCAGGTTGCTACAGCTGGCGACTCTGCTGGGGATAACTTAAATGGTGAATACTATGCTCCTATAGGTTTTAGGTTTTGGCAGGGTTTAGGTTTGGCAAACTTTTTAGGGTTTGGCTATTTCGCCATTTTTATGGTTTGTGTTTTGTTTAATTTTTATTTTTGCCTAAAATTATTTAATTATTTATGTTTATATATTTGCATTTAATTTCATAAATGTTATATGCACTGTTGTGTTATTATGTTGTGTTAAATCCTAAGTGTGGGAGTTAACTTTGAGATCAATAGGGGACATGAATCGCCTACGAGTCTCATTGATAACTCCACTCGGAGTGGGTTGAGTATTCGGAAATGTCCAAAACGAGGCTTGACTTTGTTGAGGGCAGGACTGGATACTTGGCTGATCTCTCCGAGAACCTACCCCAAAAATTCGAACCTCATGGATAAAATGAGTTGTTCTAAAATCCGAAGAGACAAAAAAGTCTCGGAGGCTACGAACGACCCCATGAGACCTTCTAGAACCCCCCTATAAAAAGGTTGGCTCCCAAGAGCCGCTACGTCGAACCTATGAACTTATGTGATTATGTGCTATATGTATATGTATGTGTTGATCATTTTTTTTATTATTTCTTTTTCCATTCATCATACATCAGGGGCATTCTTGCATCATATTTTATTCAAAAAAAAAAAGAAAGAAAAAAGGATATCATACATATCATGCATGGCATACACATCATTTTCGTGACATTAAGAGAAGATTCCTCTTCTATCTCTAGAACAAGGGACCATTGGGAAGGATAACCTAACATCCCGACCATATTATCCAACAAGATTTCAGCAGAAGAGATCAATGGATCAGCAAAAGCAACAGGGTGGCCAACGCACCTGGAGGTCCAAGCCAAAACGATCATTCACTCCGTTGTACATGCCATTGTCTCAAGCTTTGCAACGTCTGCTCAGTCAGAACTTGGTAACTCTTCTACCTCCATACTCAGCTCCAGCTAACCCCGCTCCTGGGTACAAGCATCATGCTAGGTGCGCTTATCATTCAGACAGTCCTGGTCATGATACAGAGGATTGTGGGCCGTTAAAACACAAGATCCAAGATTTGATTAGCGCGCGCCTCTGTAGTATTTGGGTTTGGTATGTGTTCTTGTTCTCCTATCTACGTAGGATGTTGAAGCTTTAAAACAGGTTGCAGAACATTTGAAGGAGAAGCCATGGATAAGTTTGATTTGAAAAATGGGTTTGAAGATGACCGAAGACGTTCTTTTCTGAAGAGAGAATGAAGAAGTAGAGGTGAAAGTTTATGTGAAGATACAAGGTCAAGTATTTAAAAGGTTTAACAGAAACCCTTTCAAATCTTTTGGGTAAAATCCAAGGGACACGCGGCGGGCGTTGATTTAATCCAACGGCGGTCAAATAATTAATAGCTTTACTCCTAGTATATAGGAGTAATGATCAAGAAGCAAGGTCAGAACGTGGGAATGTAAGTTATGAGTAGACATCTTTGAAAATGACAAGACGTTTTGGAAACAGAGTCATAAATGATTGTGACGTCAGTCAATGATCTTGGAACTCTAAAACGAAATCTTGTTATAGCAAGAAACGCCTATTTCTCTTGTTTTTCGAAACAGGCATTTATTGGGGGCAATTTGTTAGCTGAAGATTTCGTTTAGGAAGAAATGTCCTTCGAAGGTCTGAAATTCGAAGGAGGTGGTTACTGATGACCATCTTTGAAGATAGGGAATGGCTACTGATGGCCATGCTTCGAGAATCATGTTTAAGTTGAGACAAAGATAGCGAGCACCGAAGCTAAATTTGAGAAGAATAGTCTTTGGGACTTAGACGTTTTTGCGAAATATGTTAAGTACCGATGCTTAGCGTGTTTTCGTGGTATTTTAATGTTAAGTTATATTGCCACGCGTCGAAGGAGGATTCAGGCGGGAGGATTTGAAATTCGAAGAAGTTTGCATAACTGTCCAGAGACAGATGGCTTTCCGGGGATTCTCATGAGAAACGTGGCATTAGATTAGCGTAGGACCGTTAAGGTCGAAACTAGTATAAATAAGGGTTCTAATGTTAGGATTCAGGGTGTTCATTTTGTACAAATCACTCACATATTACTCAAGTATCAAGTGTTAAGAGAAAGAGTTCGCTGAGAAATGTACGTATGACACCACCACCATTTTAATACATGTGTATTTTCCTTTATTTTCAAGTATCTTTCGATATTATTGCATTTTGTTTACTTCCTGCCATTTACACTCCTGCACTCTTTATTTTCATGTTATTTATCTTTGAAGTATTTAACATTTCTGCACTTTAAGATTCTTGCACTTTTACAGTTTTTTTTCTTATGTTTTATCTTGACTTACCTTTCGCCGAAGTTATATTTACGTGTATAACAAAGTGATTGCTAACCTTTATTGTTTTATTTGAGTAATTCCTATTTTCAAGACAAATCACAAACATGGTTCGAATCATCATAAAAAACAATCTTTTTGACTATGTCCTAGGATCAATCTAGTCGATCCTGCGAGTAACCAAATCATATTTATTATAATTTGGAAGACTAGCGGTTGTTTACCGGAAATCACCGTAAACAAATTGGCACGCCCAGTGGGACAGTGTCAAGCAGATTGTTTTTAATCAATTGTTTTATTTTGTCTAGACAATATCAAGACCTTGTATGAACTATAGGAACGGTAAATTAACAAACAGTGCACAACCGATTCCCAAACGAAGGTACAACAAGAAAATGGTCGTCACGACCAGTGCAGGGGGAGATCAAGATCCCCCACAAGGCTCAGGATCAGGAGCGGCAAATTCTACGCATGTTTCGACTTCTACTCAAGGAGCGCGGGATACACCGGGTCCAAATGGATCGAGACCCACGGATAGTTCCCAGGCTATACCTGAGAATAATACAGGACCATCAGGGACTATTCCAGTTTCAGTGTCGACTACCGCACCTTCATCCACAAGCGCAGACGAGATACCACTTTTCTCGACAAATGCTGCAAATAACTTATTCAACCCAGGGTCGAACTCTGCGTTCGAATGGAGGCCAAACTACCCATACGGAATGCCATATCCATATGGAACAGACGTACGAGGGGCAGGACCTACATATGCTACAACTAACAATGCGACGTTTTCGCCAAATGTTGGCTCAGTGGGTCAAAGTGCACAAAATACTAGCTTCTCTGCCCAAATACCCAATTTTATCACAAGTAATCAAGCAGCATTCCGACAAGAAATGGATGCAGGCAACCATGATATGTTAGGGGTCTTGGCCAAGGAACTGGCTTCAATTTTGAATCCACTAGCAACAAATATTACTAGTACGAATCGAGAGAATGTGGAGATTTTCCAAAAGATGTCATCTCAAATGAATCGAATGGCAGATTTCATGGGAGTTCCATACCCTAAACGAAAGGACAAGCAGCCCTTGTATCGAGAAGAAGGACCCATTATGGAACGTATTCAAGATGTGGTCCCTCCGTCTAGGACAACCACTAATAATGTAGTTGCCCCACAAAGAACAGCGGCAATCGAAGGGAACCAAGTAATAGATTTGGAGGCTTCGAATCAAAGAGTTCTTCCCGTCCAACAGGAAATGGAGGAAGTAGGACTCAGATTAAGGATAGTGGATAGGAACGAACATCCAGATGAAATCGTTCAGAGAGTCAGAAGAGAAAATCTGGCTACGGAAAATAACTTAACTGCCATGATAGAAAGGGTTATGGCCAATAACGGCCTTAGTACTGGACTTCGACGTCCAAATTATACATCCCCCATATCAGATTATATCATGCAGACAGAGTTGCCTAGAGGCACTAAAGTACCCAAGTTCACTGTAACACCCCAAATCTACCCAATGAATATTTAATAAAATCAGAGTGCGGAAATTCAATATACAATTGGGATGTCACATTCAACGTAAAACAACAAACAACTTAATCACATATATCATAGATACATAGCACATAACTCGGATGAAACGATAAAACCTGTTTACTCTTTTAAAAAAATAAAACAACTTTTATTAATAATAATAATATCAATTATTCAACTTCACTTCGCATAATATTTTTATTAAACTAAAACAACTTCACCAACGTCATATTACTTCATAAATTCCACTTAAAAGTTAACAACTTATAGTTATAACAACAATTAAAAGACAATCGTTCATCCCCCCGAGTGCTACGTATCAGAGCAAGACCCAACTCGAACTAACAGTAACTAAACACTTCATAAAATCACTTCAAACTTCCATTGCTATCTTGAGTACCTGTCCATTTCCCATGGTAGGGAAACATCATTCAGAAGGGGTGAGATATCCAACAATATAAACAAGCGTGTGATAAATAATATATTAAGATTAGATCATACAATTTCACCACTTCATACTTATTCAAACAACAATTATAATAACAAATAGCAACAACGGTTATAATAATTATTTACCAACAACAAGTATAATAACAATTATCAGCAACAAGTATAACAACAACAACTTATAACAACAACAACAACGTAATAACAACAACAACGTAATAACAACAACAACTTCAAATGCGACTCAACTGTGCAAATGCATGTGGTACCATTGGAGCAGAACTCTCAACTTAAACATATGCCAGGTTATCGAGGCATTTCAACAAGGCATAAGCCTTCAACGTGGTGCCATCAAGGCCAACTTAGACAGGTGCCGTCAAGGCCAACTTAAACATTTTGCCAATCCAGGCCAACATAATATGCAAATGTATGCATGCAACAATAACAACAACTACAACGTCACAACACTACAATGCAACAACCGCAAACAACTTAATCAACCTTGGTCATAAGACCTGCAACTTAATCAACGCATCATCAGTAACTTAAACAACATTGGTCATAAGACCTGCAACTTAATCAACGTATCAACAACAATAACCAGAACAACAGCAACGAAAACAACAACTTAAACATGCATCAATTGCATCAACTTAATCATTACAAAACAGCCCCTAAACATCTAGGTACTAATTCTTCAATTTATTAATTAATCTACTACCAACAATTCATATCATTCTAATTCCAATTCTACTATTTGTTAATTCTATTATTAATTCCAATTATGCTACTAATTCAGCCTGCTACATATATCATCGTTATTACTACTGCTATTTCTTCTTCACACCAATTCCATCTTTATACAACTTAATCCATTAATTACATATCTCATCACTAAGAATCATCACTATAATTTCTACTAATTATATTAATCAATTCCAACGGTATAATATTCTAATTAATTTAAACCAATTTCTTCACTAATAATAATTATAATTCTTCTCAAGTTAATCCTACTAAGGCTTGATCCCAACAACCAACATAAAACATCAACAGCCAGAAATCAAAACATATTTCTAAAACTCGTATAGCACGCGCCGCGAATCTCTCTTTGCGCCGCGAACACCACAGAAACCTTTAGTTCGCGCCGCGTCCAAACCTTGGCGCTTACCTGCGCTGACAGCATCTTCCAACAAAATTAAAACTCAATTTTCTTCCTTCGATTCCAGTACAATTCAATTTCGACCATCACAGGAACGTAGCAATATTATAGTTATACTCCACCAACATCTAGCAATTTTATACAACTAATTCCTCAATAATAATTATAAACCCTAGGTTAATTTCCCACAACCATTGATTGAACTTTTATAACCGTATTCACCGACGTCAATCAATTTCAACATTCAACAATACAATCACAACACACAAAACAAGGCAATCATACAACCATAACCCCCACATATCATTCATCATAATCCCGTTTATAGAGCTAGAACCCCACCCTTACCTTGGATATGAGATTTCTCTACTCTACCCGGTTGCCATAGCTTATGCCGCCGCTTCCAACTTTTCTCCGAAAACCTTTTCTAACAACGTGCAGAGACGCACCAAAAACCTGTTCGGAAATCGCTTTGTCAGACGGACTTAAAATTATCAAAACGAAAATCGCTCCGGTCAGAAGTTACCTCTATGAGTCTGGAACGTTGTGTCCAAGAACCGCGACGATCCAACGGTTGGATTGGGAGAAACGTCCATTTTACTAAGGTGTCTCACTGCAGA
This sequence comes from Vicia villosa, assembly GCF_029867415.1. Lineage (NCBI taxonomy): Eukaryota > Viridiplantae > Streptophyta > Magnoliopsida > Fabales > Fabaceae > Vicia > Vicia villosa. The sequence goes on along the minus strand of NC_081184.1, from coordinate 116,312,134 downwards.
AACTTGCTGAGAAAATTGGACTTCCTCTAACTTTTCTCTTCCGCCATGGCTCTCTTCTTCACCTCTCCTCTTTCTCCAACTTTTCTTCTTTCTCCACGTCTATTGAGACCTAACTTCTCTTCTTATTTCCTTTATTTTATTATAATTATTATTATAATTATAATCTTCATTTGGGCTTACTAATTAACACCCCCATGATTACTATCACCAACACAACGTCTAAGCCCACTTAAATAAAACACTCTCATGATCCATAATATTAATTCTATTATTATTTCTCTCCACCAAACTGACTAACTACCGACTATAAAATAAATCGTCCGAACCACCAACTCAACATATTCAATATCATTCTCTACGGCTTAAATCAACTTAAATTAATAATAGTCCATTATAGTAATATTATCTCTAATATTATTCTCCGATTAAACCGACTAATTTCTCGATCATTAATTTATCCGCCCAACACAACGCATAATTCCAATTACGCCTCTTATAATAATGTCAATAATTCTAACTTCGACTAATTCCAACAAATAATTTCCTTATACAATTTAATTAAATAAATAATCAAATTCCGGGTGTTACAACTCTCCCCCATTTAGAATATTTTTCGTCCTCGAAAATTCTATCCACCAACTCCAACCTCAACTTCATTCCACATCATCATTTTGTCAGGTCACTCCCATAATAACCTCAAAGTAACCAATTTAATCAACTTCATGATATCTCAGGATATCATTCGCCACCTACGGTAACCAACAACAACATTATTGCAACAACGACTAAATTATTATAATACTAATCTGACAACATAACTTGACCGATAACCACTCAACTCATTATTGACCAATGACTTATAAGAAATCCTATTCCAATCAGCACTATTTACAAGGAAACACAACACTCTGACACATCACGCTTCAGATGCGCAACTCTGATCATCCATCTTAATTCACCGTCCTCATTAGAGTTTCTATCAACTTATAATTTACAAGCTTTACCCGAGCCTTAGTTTTTTTTTCCTCAACATTAACCGCTTTCTGCATCATCGAGATAGTAAAATAAGTCTATAACATCCAATACAATTCCGTCTACTATCAGCAAGATATTAAGGGTGATCAAGTCCTTAATTTGTCAATAAATATCCGACAATCGTAATGGAGTATAACCATTATTACCAACTACAAAATGTTCCTTCAGAAATTGCACTTACACCACCAAAAGCATCATAGTTCAACATCTGCAAAACCATCTGAATCCGCTAACACCGACATCTTACGACTTCATACTACCACACGCCTTGTGATACTATCAGAACAAAATTCCCTTGTGCTATCATCATCAGCACTCCTCATTCTTGAAGTTATGCTCTTCGTACTTCTAACAACTGCAACAACTCTTATAATTACTTACTAACAATCCATAACAAGATCTACAATAATCCTACACTTAATCATTGTCCCTTCGTCAACAGTTGACACGGTATCTACTTAAACGGACAATTTCATTTCTTTCCAACATAATCCTGCCACCAATAAATTTGTTACAAATGCTGCCACTATTTTTATAAGAAAATTCATCTCGTTAGCTTTCCAACGCTTCAAACGGGACTCAAATCGGACGTCCAGAACTCCACTTATGAATTTTCGAAGTTTCACAATGATTCAGAAATTTTCCTACGTTTTGCTTACGGAAATTTCACTCAAAACTCATTCTCTTCAACTTAATCACTTTCCAAACAGTCCTTAACATAATTCCTCGCTCCCAAACTTTTTATAACTCGAGAGCCAATTCTTTCGGTGAACTTCCGTTTCCGAAACACCAAAATAACAATCTTCTCTGCAACTTCCAACTAAAACACATCTGAGAAGCAACTCTTCTCCCCCAGTTCGCTCAAACTAATACTTGCAACAACAAGAAAACAACGAGTACTGACAGTGTTTCACACACTTGTCGCATACAGAGGAATAAACAACATTAGACGACTCTGGCCGGACAGACCGACCTGCTCTGATACCAATTGTAACACCCCAAATCTACCCAACGAATATTTAATAAAATCAGAGTGCGGAAATTCAATATACAATTGGGATGTCACATTCAACGTAAAACAACAAACAACTTAATCACATATATCATAGATACATAGCACATAACTCGGATGAAACGATAAAACCTGTTTACTCTTTTAAAAAAATAAAACAACTTTTATTAATAATAATAATATCAATTATTCAACTTCACTTCGCATAATATTTTTATTAAACTAAAACAACTTCACCAACGTCATATTACTTCATAAATTCCACTTAAAAGTTAACAACTTATAGTTATAACAACAATTAAAAGACAATCGTTCATCCCCCCGAGTGCTACGTATCAGAGCAAGACCCAACTCGAACTAACAGTAACTAAACACTTCATAAAATCACTTCAAACTTCCATTGCTATCTTGAGTACCTGTCCATTTCCCATGGTAGGGAAACATCATTCAGAAGGGGTGAGATATCCAACAATATAAACAAGCGTGTGATAAATAATATATTAAGATTAGATCATACAATTTCACCACTTCATACTTATTCAAACAACAATTATAATAACAAATAGCAACAACGGTTATAATAATTATTTACCAACAACAAGTATAATAACAATTATCAGCAACAAGTATAACAACAACAACTTATAACAACAACAACAACGTAATAACAACAACAACGTAATAACAACAACAACTTCAAATGCGACTCAACTGTGCAAATGCATGTGGTACCATTGGAGCAGAACTCTCAACTTAAACATATGCCAGGTTATCGAGGCATTTCAACAAGGCATAAGCCTTCAACGTGGTGCCATCAAGGCCAACTTAGACAGGTGCCGTCAAGGCCAACTTAAACATTTTGCCAATCCAGGCCAACATAATATGCAAATGTATGCATGCAACAATAACAACAACTACAACGTCACAACACTACAATGCAACAACCGCAAACAACTTAATCAACCTTGGTCATAAGACCTGCAACTTAATCAACGCATCATCAGTAACTTAAACAACATTGGTCATAAGACCTGCAACTTAATCAACGTATCAACAACAATAACCAGAACAACAGCAACGAAAACAACAACTTAAACATGCATCAATTGCATCAACTTAATCATTACAAAACAGCCCCTAAACATCTAGGTACTAATTCTTCAATTTATTAATTAATCTACTACCAACAATTCCTATCATTCTAATTCCAATTCTACTATTTGTTAATTCTATTATTAATTCCAATTATGCTACTAATTCAGCCTGCTACATATATCATCGTTATTACTACTGCTATTTCTTCTTCACACCAATTCCATCTTTATACAACTTAATCCATTAATTACATATCTCATCACTAAGAATCATCACTATAATTTCTACTAATTATATTAATCAATTCCAACGGTATAATATTCTAATTAATTTAAACCAATTTCTTCACTAATAATAATTATAATTCTTCTCAAGTTAATCCTACTAAGGCTTGATCCCAACAACCAACATAAAACATCAACAGCCAGAAATCAAAACATATTTTTAAAACTCGTATAGCACGCGCCGCGAATCTCTCTTTGCGCCGCGAACACCACAGAAACCTTTAGTTCGCGCCGCGTCCAAACCTTGGCGCTTACCTGCGCTGACAGCATCTTCCAACAAAATTAAAACTCAATTTTCTTCCTTCGATTCCAGTACAATTCAATTTCGACCATCACAGGAACGTAGCAATATTATAGTTATACTCCTGTCGCACGCTCGCGAAAATTGAAGGATAGAAAAACACTTAGAAAGGGGGGGGGGTTTGAATAAGTGTAGCTTTAAAAACTTGACAGATAAAAATAAATTGCACAGTTATTTTTATCCTGGTTCGTTGTTAACTAAACTACTCCAGTCCACCCCCGCAGAGATGATTTACCTCAACTGAGGATTTAATCCACTAATCGCACGGATTACAATGGTTCTCCACTTAGTCAGCAACTAAGTCTTCCAGAGTCTTCTGATCACACACTGATCACTCCAGGAACAACTGCTTAGATACCCTCTAAGACTTTTCTAGAGTCTACTGATCCACACGATCACTCTAGTTACAACCTGCTTAGATAACCTCTAAGACTTCCTAGAGTATTCTGATCCACACGATCACTCTAGTTCCTTACAACTTAATGTAATTCTAAGAGTATTACAAATGCTTCTTAAAAGCGATAATCACAACTGTGATATTTCTCTTAACGTTTAAGCTTAATCTCACTAATATATTACAACAGCAATGTAGTGAGCTTTGATGAAGATGAAGATTCTGAGCTTTGGATTTGAACAGAGTTTCAGCAAGTTAATTTGAATTGTTTTGTTCAGGATCGTTAACCTTGCTTCTCATCAGAACTTCATATTTATAGGCGTTGGAGAAGATGACCGTTGAGTGCATTTAATGCTTTGCGTGTTCCGTACAGCATCGCATTTAATGTTATACGCTTTTGTCAACTACCTCGAGCCTTGTTCACGCTGTGTCTACTGACGTAGCCTTTAGTAGCTTTTAACGTTCCTTTTGTCAGTCAGCGTAGCTTGCCACTTGTACTTTCTTCTGATCTGATGTTTGTAAATACAACGTTTGAATATCATCAGAGTCAAACAGCTTGGTGCAAAGCATCTTCTGATCTTCTGACCTTGAAGTGCTTCTGAGCGTGATACCATCAGAACTTCAGTGCTTCTGTTCTCTTGTTCTTCTGATGCTTCCATAGACCCATGTTCTGATTCTGCTTCGACCATCTTCTGATGTCTTGCCAGACCATGTTCTGATGTTGCATGCTGAACCCTTTGAGACAAAGCTTCTGAGCGCTGAATTATGCGTACTCTTTATATATTTCCTGAAAAGGAAATTGCATTGGATTAGAGTACCATATTATCTTAAGCAAAATTCATATTATTGTTATCATCAAAACTAAGATAATTGATCAGAACAAATCTTGTTCTAACAATCTCCCCCTTTTTGATGATGACAAAAACATATATAAATGATATGAATTTGCGATCAGAAAGAACAGACGGCAAAAGACAAATTACACAGCTATAGCATAAGCATATGAATATGTCTCCCCCTGAGATTAACAATCTCCCCCTGAGATAAATAATCTCCCCCTGAAATAAATACTCGAAGAACTTTAATAAAAGACTTCCCTGATTATTTCGGTAGAGACGATCATATAAGCTTCTGTCTTCAGAGAATTCATAGCTTCTGACTTCTGCTTCCATTGGACAGCTTCAGAACTAGAATTTCTTTAGATCCCTAGAACACTCACAGCTTCTGATTCCTGCTTCCATCTAGGACAGCTTCAGAACTTGAATTTCTTTGATCTTCTGAACATTCACAGCTTCTGACTTCTGCTTCCCTCGGATAGCTTCAGAGCTTTGAATTTCTACCAACATCACTTCATGCTAGATTTGTATCAGAACATTGTTGAATGTACCAGAGCATCATCAGAGCATCTCTACATCCTGAAATGTTACAGAACAAAAACTAAACGACAAAAGTCAGCATGAACGAGTTAGAACATAAAATGTATATTCGAACACATTATATGTATCAGAGCCATATAGGCTAAAATAATGTATCAGAGCAAATAGAATTTTGTCAGATCAAATAGACAAATATGGATCAAATTCTATTATCATTGCTTCTGATCTCTGAAGCTTGACAGCACTCAGCTTGCTTCAGTTTCCATGGTTTTGCTTCTTGTGTTTGCTTTGAAGATTTTCTTCACTTCTTTATACCTGCAAAACACTTAAACCATATAGAACTTGCAGTTCTTGTTAGTGAATGTGTGGGAGCTTTACCCAGCAACTGATAGATTAATCAAATCATTTATCATTTATCTTCTCCCCCTTTTTGTCATAACATCAAAAAGAATATTTCAAAAGATTCAGATGAATAAAACGACAAATAAAATCACTGGAATGTAAAACAAGGAAAGTTTTCATTGATAATCAAAGGATTACAAGAGAGGAATGCAGGAAAACAGATGCAACAAAGAGAGGAAACTACAAAGACCAAAGGACTAAGATCCTAGCCTACGCAAAATCCGTGCCAGAACATCATGAATCCCGTCAGTGCTTGTAGCTTGCCTTGACATGAAGGAGCGAAACTCAGCATTGGCTGCTTCTTGCGCGTCCAAGCGAGAAGCCAGCAAAGCTTGATTCTGATGAAGAGTTTCCAAGGTCTCCATCAGAGCTGAGGTTTCACCAGAAGAAGAGGCACCAGTATTTCTGCCAAGAGGGACAGCAATCTCAGCAGGGTGATCTTCTGGGAGATCTACAGCTTGTGCATCTACCATTTCCTCATCTGAGTCTGACTCAGAAGTAGCCTTAGCATATTCTGGTTCAGGCAGCTCAGAAGTTCCAGCTTCCAACGCTTGAAGAATAGCTGCTAGGTTTGTTGGAGGAGTAGGACCAGCAACTTCAGCACGATAAACCACTACTGGAAAGACCATGTGAGGTGCTTTTTCAGAAGGGTTCATTCTGAACCAGTTGAACAGCCACTGAAAATCTCCAGTCAGCACAGGAAACCATGGTTTCCACACCACGATGTCTCTGCAGAGATTTTCTTCTTCCAACTCATCTGCAGGTATCTTCTTCTCAAGAACACTTCTGTTCCTGAAGAGATGGTGACGGCTGCTTTCACCAGCTTCCAGCCGAAGACCACGAATACCAGGAGCTTCAGACATGATCCTTCTCTGAGTGTCTGTTGCCCTATCCAGAAAATCCTGACGAAAGGTATCCCAAAGGTTGTTTGTGGCATACTCATCCAGATGGTTAAGGTGAGCAGCACCTAGAATCTCCAACCAGCCATTTACATCAGAATGTAAAAGCTCCAGATATGATTGAGTGGTAGGGGTTGGAGGGTTGACAGTGAACCTTGAGTCGGGAAGAACAACACTATAGGGATTAGGTGTTCTGGTGGGAAAAGGGTGTGAGAGAGATGAAGAAATATCTGATGGAAGGGTTGAAGGAGAGGAGATATCAGATGGTGAAGAAGGTGGTTCCGAGAGGATGAATGAGGAGGAAGAGGCGGTGGAGGTCTTTGAAGAGGGAGGTGATTGAGGGGTACCGTCAAGGGGTTGATACACTTTGAGAGGGTCATAGGTGATCCTTACTCTTTTTGGTTTGGTTTTTGGTTCAGCAGTTGCCTTTCTCTTTTGTTTCCGATCATTATCTTGATTCCCAGAGCTTGACGATGGATTCATGATGAAGTTGCAGATATTGGAAACTGCTAGGGTTTATGATATGAATGTAAAGAGAGAGAACGAAAAAGAAACTGTATGCAAAGTGAGAGAAATATAAGAGGGAAAAGAAACGTTTGAAGAATATAAAAAGAAAACTGAAAGGGAGTTAATGATGAAAAGCATTTAATGTTACGTGACATGAGGAGAGATAATAAAGACAAAAGACGTGATTTGCACAGTTACCTAAGTAGACGTCCCCTCAACTGCACGCACGCTTGTCCAGGAGTAGTGAACACGTGTTTACCATCTGGATAGCTAGTTACAGCTGTTTTGCTTTTAAAGAGATTCTGGATCAACTTAGACAATGAAACGTTAGTAGTAACTGAATCACAATTTCTAATTGATTTTAATTAGAACTTCTTAAGAAAAAGATTTCATTTCAGAAGATACCCATATATAAGAACTTCTCATCTTCTAATTCTGGGCTTGTTTCTGAAGACTCATTTTGTACCAATTATATTGAATCCATTTGGTCTAGGAACAAGATCCCAAACATCATTCCTTGTAAACTGATTCAGTTCTTCTTGCATAGCAATTATCCAGTCTGGATCTTCTAGAGCATGATCAACAGAAGTTGGCTCGATCAAAGATACAAGACCTAATTGACAATCTGCATTGTTCTTAAGGAATGCTCTTGTTCTGATTGGATCATCCTTCTTTCCAAGAATGACATCTTCTGAATGACCAGAGATGAGTCTGGATGATCTTCTGACAGATGGTTCTTCAGAAATGCTTAGATTCTCCAGAGAAGCTGATACTTGATCTTCAGATTCTTTGCTTCTGAGAAGCTCTGCTTCTGATGCGTTGCTTCTTGGCTCAACAACTTCTGATATATCAATATCACAATCTGCAAAATTATCAAACTGCTTTGGTTTTTCAGAACCAAGCTTATCATCAAACCTGATATTGATTGATTCTTCTACAATCAATGTTTCAGTATTGTATACTCTGTAGCCTTTTGAGCGTTCAGAATATCCAAGAAGGAAACATTTTTGTGCTTTGGAATCAAACTTACCAAGATGATCTTTAGTGTTCAGAATAAAGCATACACATCCAAAAGGATGGAAATATGAAATGTTGGGCTTTCTATTCTTCCACAATTCATAAGGAGTCTTATTTAGAATAGGTCTGATAGAGATTCTATTCTGAATATAGCATGCAGTGTTTATTGCTTCTGCCCAGAAATGCTTAGCCATATTGGTTTCATTGATCATGGTTCTGGCCATTTCTTGTAGAGTCCTATTCTTTCGTTCTACAACCCCATTTTGCTGTGGAGTTCTAGGACAAGAGAAATCATGGGCAATACCATTCTCTTTGAAGAATTCTTCAAAGGATCTGTTCTCAAATTCACCACCATGATCACTTCTAACCTTTATGATTTTACACTCTTTTTCAGATTGAATCTGAATGCAGAAATCAAAGAACACTGAATGAGTCTCATCCTTGTGTTTCAAGAATTTTACCCATGTCCAGCGGCTATAATCATCTACGATGACTAATCCATATTTCTTCCCTCTGAAAGATGCTGTTTTGACTGGGCCAAACAGATCAATGTGCAAGAGTTCTAATGGCCTTGAGGTAGAGACAACATTCTTGGACTTGAATGCAGGTTTGGAGAACTTGCCTTTCTGACATGCTTCACAAAGAGCATCCGATTTGAATTTCAGATTAGGGAGTCCTCTGACAAGATTCAGTTTGTTAATCTGAGAAATCTTTCTCAAACTAGCATGACCTAATCTTCTGTGCCAGACCCACTGCTCTTCAGAAACAGACATAAGACAAGTCACCTTCTGACTCATAAGATCTTGCAGATCTGTCTTATAAATGTTGTTCTTCCTCTTGCCTGTAAATAGGATTGAGCCATCCTTCTGATTTACAGCCTTGCAAGACTCTTGATTAAAGATTATATCATAACCATTGTCACTCAATTGACTGATAGATAAGAGGTTATGTGTTAATCCTTCTACAAGAAGTACATTAGAAATGGAAGGAGAGTTACCAGACTTTATAGTTCCAGAGCCAATTATCTTGCCCTTCTGATCTCCTCCAAACTTGACTTCTCCTCCAGACTTAAGCACCAGGTCTTGGAACATAGACCTTCTTCCTGTCATGTGTCGTGAGCATCCAGAGTCCAGGTACCATGACATGTTGTTGACTTTTATCTTCTTTGTCACCAAGAGAATCTGCAAAAGAAATAGTCTTTTTCTTTGGTACCCACATTTTCTTGGGTCCTTTCTTGTTAGTTCTCCTCAAGTTCTGATTGAACTTAGGTTTAGCATTGTAAGCAGTAGGAGGAACAACATGATAATTCTTAATGTGAGTTTCATGATATTTCCTAGGTTGTGTCACATGCTTTTTTGTGTGTGTTATGTGAAAACTTTGAGCATGTGAAGTGTGCCTAATATCATGGGAGTGGCCATACTTGAACTGATCATACAATGGCTTGTATGTGAGTTTCATTTCATCAACAGGTTCAAGTTTGTATGGGGTTTCACCCTCAAAACCAATGCCGACTCTTTTGTTTCCAGACACAGCATATATCATAGAAGCTAGCTGACTTCTGCCAATACTTCTAGATAAGAACTTCCTGAAACTTAAATCATATTCTTTCAGAATATGGTTTAGACTAGGAGTGGATTTTTCTGAATCAGAAGGAGATCCAACATTATTGGATAATTTTAAAAGTTTTTCTTTTAATTCAGAATTCTCCAACTCAAGCTTCTTTGTTTCAAATTCAAATAGCTTTTTCAGCTTTTTGTATTTGAGACTAATCTGAGACTTGAGTTCCAGAAGTTCAGTTAGACCGGAAACTAACTCATCTCTAGTAAGTTCAGAAAATACCTCTTCAGAATCTGATTCTGATTTAGATTCTGATCCGTCATCTTCTGTCGCCATCAGCGCACAGTTGGCCTGCTCATCTTCGGAGTCTGAATCATCTTCTGACTCATCCCAGGTTGCCATAAGACCTTTCTTCTTATGAAACTTCTTCTTGGGATTTTCCTTCTGAAGATTTGGACATTCATTCTTGAAGTGTCCAGGCTCATTGCATTCATAGCACATGACCTTCTTCTTGTCAAATCTTCTGTCATCAGAAGATTCTCCACGTTCAAATTTCTTTGAACTTCTGAAGCCTCTGAACTTCCTTTGCTTGGTCTTCCAGAGTTGATTCAGCCTTCTGGAGATCAAAGACAGTTCATCTTCTTCTTCAGATTCTGATTCTTCAGGATCTTCTTCTCTAGCCTGAAAAGCGTTAGTGCATTTCTTGATATTGGATTTTAATGCAATAGACTTACCTTTCTTTTGAGGCTCATTTGCGTCCAGCTCTATTTCATGACTTCTCAAGGCACTGATAAGCTCTTCCAGAGAAACTTCATTCAGATTCTTTGCAATCTTGAATGCAGTCACCATAGGACCCCATCTTCTGGGTAAGCTTCTGATGATCTTCTTTACGTGATCAGCCTTGGTGTATCCCTTGTCAAGAACCCTCAATCCAGCAGTAAGAGTTTGAAATCTTGAAAACATCTTTTCAATGTCTTCATCATCCTCCATCTTGAAGGCTTCATACTTCTGGATTAAAGCTAGAGCTTTAGTCTCTTTGACTCGAGCATTTCCTTCATGAGTCATTTTCAAGGACTCATATATGTCATAGGCCGTTTCCCTGTTAGATATCTTCTCATACTCAGCATGAGAGATAGCATTCAGCAAAACAGTTCTGCATTTATGATGATTCCTGAAAAGCTTTTTCTGATCATCATTCATTTCTTGCCTCGTCAGCTTTACGCCTCTGGCATTTACTGGATGTTTGTAACCATCCATCAGAAGATCCCATAGATCACCATCTAGACCAAGAAAGTAACTTTCCAGTTTATCTTTCCAGTATTCAAAGTTTTCACCATCAAATACCGGCGGTCTAGTATAACCATTGTTACCGTTGTATTGCTCAGCAGAGCCAGATGTAGATGCAGGTGTAGACTTTTCACTTTCATCAACCATCTTTTACTGAAGCGTTTTTCTCTTCCTGAATCTTTTCTAAACACGGTTAAGTGCTTGCACCCTAGAACCGGCGCTCTGATACCAACTGAAGGATAGAAAAACACTTAGAAAGGGGGGGGGGGTTTGAATAAGTGTAGCTTTAAAAACTTGACAGATAAAAATAAATTGCACAGTTATTTTTATCCTGGTTCGTTGTTAACTAAACTACTCCAGTCCACCCCCGCAGAGATGATTTACCTCAACTGAGGATTTAATCCACTAATCGCACGGATTACAATGGTTCTCCACTTAGTCAGCAACTAAGTCTTCCAGAGTCTTCTGATCACACACTGATCACTCCAGGAACAACTGCTTAGATACCCTCTAAGACTTTTCTAGAGTCTACTGATCCACACGATCACTCTAGTTACAACCTGCTTAGATAACCTCTAAGACTTCCTAGAGTATTCTGATCCACACGATCACTCTAGTTCCTTACAACTTAATGTAATTCTAAGAGTATTACAAATGCTTCTTAAAAGCGATAATCACAACTGTGATATTTCTCTTAACGTTTAAGCTTAATCTCACTAATATATTACAACAACAATGTAGTGAGCTTTGATGAAGATGAAGATTCTGAGCTTTGGATTTGAACAGAGTTTCAGCAAGTTAATTTGAATTGTTTTGTTCAGGATCGTTAACCTTGCTTCTCATCAGAACTTCATATTTATAGGCGTTGGAGAAGATGACCGTTGAGTGCATTTAATGCTTTGCGTGTTCCGTACAGCATCGCATTTAATGTTATACGCTTTTGTCAACTACCTCGAGCCTTGTTCACGCTGTGTCTACTGACGTAGCCTTTAGTAGCTTTTAACGTTCCTTTTGTCAGTCAGCGTAGCTTGCCACTTGTACTTTCTTCTGATCTGATGTTTGTAAATACAACGTTTGAATATCATCAGAGTCAAACAGCTTGGTGCAAAGCATCTTCTGATCTTCTGACCTTGAAGTGCTTCTGAGCGTGATACCATCAGAACTTCAGTGCTTCTGTTCTCTTGTTCTTCTGATGCTTCCATAGACCCATGTTCTGATTCTGCTTCGACCATCTTCTGATGTCTTGCCAGACCATGTTCTGATGTTGCATGCTGAACCCTTTGAGACAAAGCTTCTGAGCGCTGAATTATGCGTACTCTTTATATATTTCCTGAAAAGGAAATTGCATTGGATTAGAGTACCATATTATCTTAAGCAAAATTCATATTATTGTTATCATCAAAACTAAGATAATTGATCAGAACAAATCTTGTTCTAACAAAAATGAACAGAGTCGCCACCAATATATTTATCCCGTAAGGGAAAGGAATATCAGAGAACCTAACAAGGGAAGGAACAGGGTCTTGCGACCAGAGAATCAAGGTACGGGAGTCGGTTACGCGAGGGGAAGGTGCTAGCACCCCTCACGCCCATCGTACTCGATGGTATCCACCTATGTTTGTTTCTATCTAAAGGGTGTATAACTATGTCTATGTCTAAATGCGAAATGAATGCAAAATGTAGGGAAAAGAAAGAATTGTACTCGCACGGGCCCTACCCCGCTGCCTACGTATCCTTTTCAGGAATCAGAGTTACCGTAGCTCGGCTAAAGATTTTCTGTTTGTTTTGTGTTTTTTAGTTGGGCGGGGTTAACGCTCACGCTCTTGCATAAGGGATCGCCTAGGATGCAATGGAGCGGAGATAACTTGCCCTTAAGAAAAGAGGGAAGAGAGAGAGAATTGGTTTGTGTCTTTTAGGGTAATTCCATGATGACGAAAACCCACTACAAGGCTTCGCATCACTTCCTTACTTTTGTTTTAAATCTGACCATTTATTAGTGTTTTAAGTGTTTTTGGTTGGTTTTTTTTAAGGGGATTTTAATTTGTGACTTAGATCATACCAAAAAGAGTTTTGTTTTGCATATTTAGAGAAAGCACATCGAGGCCTACACCACAATCGATTCTCTAAATGACGGATAAGAAATACATCGAAATCTACATTCCAATCATTTCTTTTCCGTTTAGTAGAAATAAAAAAGGAGTTCCTTTGTGAATATTTAGAGAATGCACATCGAGGCCTACGCCACAATCGTTTCTCTAAATAACGGTTAAGAAATACATCGAGGTTTCACACCTCAACCATTTCTTCTCCGCTAAGTAGGAAAGAACATACATCGATGCCTACGCCTCAATCATTTCTTTCCTACCATGAAATAAAGCAACGGTATGATCTTCATCGATTTTTATTAAGTATTTTAAAAGTTGAAAAGAAAAAAGAATGCAACAAGAGAACTAATCCTATTTCTAATCTAAGTTGTCTATGCAAGGGAATTAAAATAAAAATAGAACTATACACTTTAGTGATAGGAAAAAACTATACATGGAATAGGTAAAGGAAAATCAATATGCGACAAATAAAATTGAGAACTATAGCGAACAAACGATATTCACAAGCATACGTACATCTATTAATACGAAAAATCGAGACTAAAAAATAATTTCTAGGTCTATTAGGGAATTATTTACAACGAAGTGTTAAACAAAGAAAATTCAAGTGTTGTAAAAGAGAAGATTTATTGAAAGGGTTAAAACAATTAAGAAAAATTAGCAAAAACATGACAATTATTTACACATCCTATGATATCTAAAATCATTTTTTATGCATTTTTTATTTTAGTTAAAAAGGAATTATGAAGCAAAAGTCAAAAGAAAACAAAGTTAAAATAAAAATGAAATCTAAACAGGCAGGGGGTGTATCAGCATTATTCGAATGAACTACAATTAATGATAAGCAAAACTGGGCCAGAAATAGGGGGTGGAAACAGTAAGGGCGCTCAGGCCCAGTCCAATGGCAGTTGGTGTATTGACAAAACAAGGGTGCATTCAGGAAATCCTATAGGCCTAATCCGCGCGGCCCAAACCAACATCTATTCTGCCTTCATTCCAATTCAGCTTTTATTCATTATGTATTTCAGCCATTTATTTCTATACCAACATGTGACTATATTTCGTGACACAAAAATAAAATGAACAATTATCAATTGGTCACAGTCACTTAAATCACTACATGACAAAACCTCTCACAGCCAGTAAGAGCCTAACACCTATCATTCTTTTACCCAACTTTGCATCAAATGAAACAAAAAGGAAATAAAAACATAAAACCCTATCCACTGGGAAGAGGACACGTATGAAGCTCATGCACGCTCCAATAACAAACTGCCGGAGCCAGTCTCCGGCCTTCTTCTCCGATTATCCTCCCCGCCGGAGACGTACGGTAACACCCAGAAATTGGCGAGACAACCACCGTCTCACTCGGAATTTCGTGCTGAGTCTGAATATGAGCTTAGTTTTCATTAACGACTCCTCTAACACACAATCCGAACCACATTTCTAAGACCTTACCATGCATCAACTCTACCCAAAACTGAACTTAGGCATAGCAAATTACTCCTAAGCATCTATAAGGCATGGACACGAGGCTTAACACGTAAATAACTAGCATACCAACACATTTGAACCAGATCAAGAACAAGAATTCCGTAGCAACGTGATATATAGCAAAGCATACATATGAGTTTCATTTCAGATCAAAATGGCCTAACACATGCGACTACTATGCTGAGAGAGTCTTGAAAACATACCTGTTCCGATCTTGTTTCAATCCATGCGAAGCTACCGCTACTCTCCTGGAGATCCTTGCGGATGCTAATATGAGTTGCCGTCGATCCGATGCGATTCCTTGAGACGTAAATTTGGAGTCCTTGAAGCTTAATCCAACTGAACTTCTTCAAAGTATGATGATGAAGCGGTAGTGTTGACGATTTTCGAAACTTGCGGTGGTGATGATGATGAATCCGTAGGGAGCTTGTTGATGATGATGAGAATGAAGGTGGTCGTAGGTGAGGATTGATGGTGTTGATGAAGGTTGAGAAACTTGAATGATGAAGGTGATGAAGATGAGGAAGATGGTTGCGGTTGTTGTTGGTTGATAGAGATGATGGTTGTTATGGTGGTGATGAGGTTGAAGGAGGAAAACGGTTATGGAAGTTTGTTATGGCGGTTATGGTAGTTACATGAAGATGAAGGTGAGAGAGAGAAAGTAGAGAGAGAATGATGAGAGAGCTGAAAGTGGGAAGAGAGAAAAATGAGGCCTCTGTTGATTTGTGAGGGAGTTGGGTTTATATAGGATGCTTTTGCATGGGGTGCATGGTGTTATGGTATGGAGTAGTAGCTTATCTTTTCTCAATCTTTCTGAACAAGGGTTGTGTAGTATTTGGAGAAATGGATATGCTGCAAGATATCTCATATGTTGTCCATTAAAAACTGCATGGCACCAACTTTGTGCATCAATAACTCTAGATACCAACCACCAAACAGTTCAATCTTGGTATCGGTTCGAAGAGGGCATGGCATAGAGCGCCTTTCACGTTGGAAGTTTCGAGAGAATACCCCTGTAGCCTATTCAGAAATTGCTTGCAAAGTGATGACATGCCACTGCTCACTATCTGCGTGTGTGACCTGGCTATGGCTCTGACCTTGGCAAAAACGTGACTAGCCGAGGGTATGACTTCGAGTCTCCCTATCTTGGTCTACACATATTCAATGGTTTCCATTTATGGTTCGTTGGAAAGAGCTCATGGAAAAGAGCAGTTTGATGCCAAGATGACTCCCGATGAAGATTTGTAGAGCCTTAAATTTGATGTCCAAAGTAGCACGCCAGGTGTTTGTGGTAAGGTTGCGCGCGTGACTTGAATCTCTGCCCAGCCGGATGTGTAACGTTGGTCTTGTGAGGACGAGAATTTGGAAGCTTTCAATCGTTTCAATATTTGTCCAAATGACTCGATTCTTGTCTCATTGGAAAGAGCACATGGGGGAGAATAGAAACATACCAATGTTGCATTTCAAAGACTCTTGTATATCTCTATGATCGGTCTTGAATTTGGCACGCTACGTGTTTGATGGAATGTTCACGTGTGCCCAAAATTTTCCTAAGTGTCATGACTTGGATTCAATGTGTTTCTCCCAACTTCCAACCCTTTTATCTCTTCAACCAAGCCTCTAATGAGAAAACTTCCAACTAGAGAGTTGTAGTATGCCATGATCTGAGTATTTTTTATGTTGGGACCTTTCTCCAAAAACTCCGTTTGCCACGTGTAAAATGATGATGAAGTGGACTGCTCTTCATGTTTTTAAAGGCCAAAATTTTCTAAGTATGAAAACTTTCCATTTTTGATTTTTTTCTATTTTTGGCAACTTTTGTCAAACTCCCGATTTTATCCGTTCTTTGACTTTTCTCGATCTATTTTCCACCAAAAGTCAATATTTGAATAATTCTTCTGATTTTGACCCAAAAGTCAACTGTTCTGATTTTTCCGACTATTGATGAAATTCCCGATTAAATCCCTTCCAGTCAAATCCAGTCAAACAAACACATCCACATAGTCAGTATGAGAGCTTCTCATTCATAGAATCCACTCCTGATTAAATGTTGACCAGAAAGTCAACTGGTTGACTTTGGTCAAAGAAACCCTGATTGAGAGGATCAGATGGATCACAAGCTTGTACACTCCCGTCAATGCATCGAGTTGAGAATGGGAAAACCCTAATCCAAGAAGTCTTTAATGAACATAGAGCCACATGATTACACCTCAGATCCACACATTTGGTAGGAAACCCTCTGCCAAGAAAGCTTTTTCTTGCTAGTCTTTTGAATAGTACCAATGATATGAATGCATGGATATGGATTATGACCTAAGTGATGTATGTACATCAATGCAAAGCCTAAGCCAGATAAAAGTTAAAGGGTAGGACAAATTTGGGGTATGACAGCTGCCCCTATTTAATCGTCTTAAACCTGAATGTGAGATTGGTGCTAGCCTTTTGAACATTTAAGGTTGAAGAAGATTAAATATCAAAGTACCAGAAATTTGTCCTAGAGAAAAGATGGTGTAAGTGTTATCCTTATTTTTTTATTTCGATATCTGCTGGGGAAAGAGAAATTTTTGTTTTTCTGGTGGAATGGTTTATGGATGTTATGGTTAAATGGAGAAAGAGAATAATGACTTGTTGGGGATTGAGAATTGGTTTTACGGTAAGAAATTATGGATGAATGGTGGTTGTCAGGCGAGAACTGACTTCACCATAAGATATCAGACGAGGACTGAAAATGAAAGAAATGATTTGCCAGGGCGAGAACTGGACTTTGAAAAGGTTTGCCAGGGCGAGAACTGGACTTTGGAAAGGTTTGCCAGGGCGAGAACTGGACTTTGAAAAAGTTTACCAAGGCGGGAATTGGACTTTGAAAAAGTTTGCCAAGGCGGGAATTGGACTTTGAAAAAGTTTGCTAGGGCGAGAACTGGACTTTGAAAAAGTTTGCCAAGGCGGGAATTGGACTTTGAAAAAGGTTTGCCAAGGCGGGAATTGGGCTTTGAGGAATGATTACCAGGACGGGAACTGGGGTTTGAGGAGATTTGTGATGTAGTAGCAGATATCAATCGGAGTTTGTAAGGACAACTTTTTATGTGGGGAAGTATCGTTGTCTTGAGTGGGTGCGGATTTGTATTATCTGGCTTATGCTTTGTATGCATGTTTGAATTTTTCTATGGCGTAATGATCTGCTTTGACGGATATGCTACGCTTTTGAGGATGCAATGTTATATGCAATGAATACTATATGCAGAGTGCCAAATAAAGGCATCGGTGAGGTAAACACCAGGGGGAATCCCCTTAGTGTTAAGGGCCATGTAGAGGTGCCAAAAGATATTGGACTTTGACCTGTAAGAGCACACTCTTGTTGTTGTCTTCCAGAACATAGAATGACTTTGGACTTCTCACCATGTGCCACTGCTTGGAAGATTTTCAGCTTGAGGAGATTCCCTCGATTCACCATGTCGGGGATGAGAGGCCCAGATAAGGAGCCTTGATTAGGGAAGTAGGACGACTCCTAGGAGAAATAAACTCCTATGCTTGAGGAATGGAACCAACTCTCGGGAGAAATAAACTCCATGCTTGGGGAGAGACCAAGGTTCTAGGAGAAATAAGCTCCCATGATTAGGGAGAGGACAATAAAACTCAGAAGATCGTGCCCCAAGTTTCATGACTCATGAAGGAAATTGCCCCAGTGGATCCTTGGAGAGATTTGTCAAATCTCGACGTAACTGCCCCAGATTGGTTGAATTTGAGAGAGATTCCTTGACATGATTGCCCCAGATTGATCAAAGCTTGAAGAGATTTATCGACATGATTGCCCCAGATAGGCCAACGGTGAATGGATGCCTCAGTTGACAGAGTCTTCACACGACTTTCCCCTCGGAGTAATCAGCCTTTTGAAGTGAATGGCTTATGGGATCGATCAACTTTTTTCTGCAGTTGTTCATTGTTTGATCTTCCTTGATGTCAAGTGTTTATTCACAAGTAAGAGATATTTGTTTTGAAGATGATAATCTTAATGCAATGCTTATGCTAGCTTCGAGATCAAAGTTTATTGAAACAAAGTTGTGACATTCAGTGTTTGAATTATTTGTCATATCGATATCAACATGAATGGTAAGCAAACATCTAGGAGTCAGTTTTACGCAACTTGGTATAGTATGCTCTTGAAATAAACCCAGCTTCAATTAGGTCTTTTAAGGGTTGTAACGCGGCTTGGTTCACGGTTTTAGAAAAAAGGATTTAAGGCTCAAAGTCTAACCTAACCCACCCATTCTTCGTGATGTTCTCCAGTCCTAAGTTCAACTTAACCTGATACGAGTGTTCATCCCTCACAAGGGATTTTGAAATGGTTGAGGAATCAATGAGGTTCTTTGGACATGGCGGTCGCTCACCTTTTATTCTTCTGATTCACGATCACACGACTTTGTTCTTGCTTGGCAATTTTGTCATCTTTTTTCTTTTGCCATTTTCTTTTCATCTTTTATTTTCATTTTTTTTGCCATTTTTTTTTGCTCTCTATTTTTTTTGAACAAGTCGTGTGACCTCGCATAGTCTTTGATTCGTTGGAGGTGATTGCGACCGCCTCACTCCTTTGATTTGATGAAGGATTACCATTGTGGCATCATCATCTTACGGTCTTGACATTCCTCAACCTTTTGGAGGATAACCATTGTTGTATCCTTAGATGCATACCCTTTTGGTGAGTTTTGAAAGCTCGATCAAGTTAAATGAACACTACCCTGCCCCAAGGTTAAAATAAGGGTTTTTGTGATTAGAAAAGAAACTCCTACTTCAAGGCTCAAAGGGGTTGACGAGGGTCTATCTCCCTTATATCTCCGGTGTTTGGGGATTTGAAATAATGCCTGTACATCCTCAGCGGGGTTTTATTCAAAAGCACACAATTAAAGATGTTGCATTTTTATTATTTTTCATCATTCTCCTTCTGATGTTTTTTGCTTAAACCAGAGTTTGATATCGATAGACAGAAATATATGAGTGAACACGAATGGATTGATTCGAAACTAGCATATGCAATGTATTAAAAACAAACAAGTTTTACATGGAAGTAACATTTAACAAAACAAGGAAAACTACAAATGAGAATGCAGAAATGAATTGATGATTGCCATAGTTGAGGAGGCTTGACTCCGTCTGGACTTGTTGCTCTTGAATACTTTTTGCAGTTCCTTCCAAACACTTCAGATTCCTTCAAAAGAAAACTCCAACAACGTCACCCAAGAGTTGTAAACTTTTGCCTTACTTTAGGGATTCGAGCAATGCGAGTGATGCAATGCTCAAGATAAGAGTACGTCTTGCTTATCCCTCGTGCGGGAGCCCCAAGCATAGATGTTGAAGAAATATTCACCGTCGAACATGGAGGAACCTTGCATGGCCATCAAACTTAGAAAGGCTATCTGTTGTGAGGAAAGACCAAAAAACACCGACTGAAACAACAACTCTCTAGGATACAACTGAGCACAAGAACCTTGAGAAGGAGAGGTGCTTTTATTATTATCCTACCAACGATTTTAAACAGGGAATTTGTTGATTTTGGAGACTTTCTGAAATCTAGGCACTCATTCGAGCAAAGGAATTCCATTCACCCACATGTTTCCTTCCTGAAGGGTTATATGCCTCCCATCAATCAACTGTTGTACTTTGGCTTTGAAAGCGTTGCAGTCCTCAGTTGAGTGCCCTGCTGACCCAGCGTGATATCCACATTGCACATTAGGGTCATACCCAGGTGGAAACGGTTGTGGTGGAGGCTTTAGAGATTTGGGAACCACCAATGAGCTTTGAACTAGATATGGAAGAAGTTTGCTATATGTCATAGGAATCTGGTCCAACGGAGCATTTCTTCGTTCCAAATTACTTCTAGGTTGGCGTTGATTTAGATGGCCTTGTTGATGTGGAACACATTGCTTTTGTGGCAAATGTTGAATCGGTTGTTGTTGGACCATCTGAGGTTGTTGATTGATAGTGGTGGCAAAGGCTTGTGGAATATATTGGCCAGGAGAAACTAGGACCATCTGATAGTTAGGAACTTGAACCTGAGGATGACCAGAGACTTCCTCTTCTTCAATCTCAGAGATTGCGTTTGTTTCACTTTTCTCTTCTTCAGTAAATTCAGAAGCATTGGCCATATCTTGGATTTTACCCATCTTTAAGGCGCTTTCAATTCGTTCCCCTACGACAACCAAACTTGAGAATTCGGAGGAAGCGCATCCAATCATCATGTTCAGATAAGGATCTTTCAGAGTATTCATGAACATGTCTACAAGCTCTCGTTCCAAAAGGGGAGGTTCGACTCTGGAAGCTAATTCTCTCCATCTTTGTGCATACTCTTTAAAAGACTCATCAACCTTCTGAGTTAAACTTTGGAGTTGTAGTCTAGTAGGAGCCATGTCACTGTTGTACTTGTAATGCTTGAGAAAAGCCTCTGCCAATTCATCCCATGTGCAGACGTGGGTTCGTTCAAGTCGGGTATACCATTCAAGGGATGCCCCACTTAAGCTATCCTGAAAGAAGTGCATTAGAAGCTTATCATTTTCTGCATACGGAGCCATCTTGTTGCAAAATGCCTTGATGTGACTCATCGGACAAGTGGTACCCTTGTATTTCTCAAAACTGGGGACTTTGAATTTAGCGGGAATCTTGATATCAGGCACTAGGCACAAATCAATAGCATTCAAACCAGAGGAGCCTCGACCTTCTAAAGCCTTCAATCTTTCTTCTAAGAGATGGAATTTTCTCTCATTTTCCTCGATCGGGAACTTGAAAGCTTCGAGTTCAGAATCGTTCTCATGATGTGAATCCTCCTTATTTGGAACTTCCACGGGCACAGGTTTTGATCCCCCATTAGCAACAGTGGTCGGAGTATCATTGATCAACTTTACAACACTTTTTCTGAGCTCTTCTTGCCCCTGAACAACAACATTGAGAGTCTCCAAGAGTTGGGTCATCCTCTCCCCCATAGTATCCATGTCCTTACGAAGTTCCGCCTGATTTTGTTCAAGACGGTCCATGATTCTCCTCTGATTAATCCTTGTATGATACGGATGTAGGGAAGTCAGCTTTGATGATGAAGCAGAAATCTAAATTGACAGGGACCCCAATTAGCTTCTGATGTGGAACCATGACATGCAATATGATATGAATGCAATGTTTCATTTGTGGAGAACCATAAAGTCTTTTCACATACTTTTACTTCCTTTTTTTGAAATCAAAGCTTTATTTCGTATAGATTATCTTTTCTTTTTTCCTTTTTTCCTTTTCTGGTTTCCTTTTTTCTTTTTTTTTTGGAAATAGACTTTAGGATCCCCCATAAATGAAGTGGATACAACAATGATGTTATGCAATGCAACAGCATGGGATCAAGGTCCATATAATCTTAGTAACCACTGTGCAATCCTCTGAATAACTGATGTAGGTCAGATGTCGTGAGATCAAAGGTCCGACACCTTTTTGAATACCAGGAGAACCAATAGTCACCAACAGAACGGAATAGTCACCAACGGTACCTGTCATGTATATCCCTCCCCACTCACGGGTGTAGTCTAGGTCAGGGTAGGTCAAAATGGCAACCAGCGTTATCAGTCCTCCTGAGGCACCACTGTTGTTGCATCTACATGCCAACAATGATACCCCATTTGGACCTCGACTGGGCGTGGGTCTCATGATCGCACTAGACAAGACCTGACATCTCATCGGCGTCATGACTATCCACTCTATCCTAGGTGTCCTATGTGTCAACTCTGGCTTGGGTATTGGGCCTTTTACCTCATAGAAACAATCCCACCCAACCTGCAAACAGCGAAAATATGTGGCCTCCACGGAGACCCATAATATAATCCAGAATGCGGGAAAGTAAATGTGCAAGCAGGAAAATAAACATGATATGCAAAACATATATACAGGACGTAAACATATACAAAAAATGTAAACACATAAACAAATAAATAAACACCCAATAAACGAAACAAACAAAGGCTAGGATCGACTTGCTTAGGTACTCCCCAGCAGAGTCGCCAGCTGTCGCACGCTCGCGAAAATGAACAGAGTCGCCACCAATATATTTATCCCGTAAGGGAAAGGAATATCAGAGAACCTAACAAGGGAAGGAACAGGGTCTTGCGACCAGAGAATCAAGGTACGGGAGTCGGTTACGCGAGGGGAAGGTGCTAGCACCCCTCACGCCCATCGTACTCGATGGTATCCACCTATGTTTGTTTCTATCTAAAGGGTGTATAACTATGTCTATGTCTAAATGCGAAATGAATGCAAAATGTAGGGAAAAGAAAGAATTGTACTCGCACGGGCCCTACCCCGCTGCCTACGTATCCTTTTCAGGAATCAGAGTTACCGTAGCTCGGCTAAAGATTTTCTGTTTGTTTTGTGTTTTTTAGTTGGGCGGGGTTAACGCTCACGCTCTTGCATAAGGGATCACCTAGGATGCAATGGAGCGGAGATAACTTGCCCTTAAGAAAAGAGGGAAGAGAGAGAGAATTGGTTTGTGTCTTTTAGGGTAATTCCATGATGACGAAAACCCACTACAAGGCTTCGCATCACTTCCTTACTTTTGTTTTAAATCTGACCATTTATTAGTGTTTTAAGTGTTTTTGGTTGGTTTTTTTTAAGGGGATTTTAATTTGTGACTTAGATCATACCAAAAAGAGTTTTGTTTTGCATATTTAGAGAAAGCACATCGAGGCCTACACCACAATCGATTCTCTAAATGACGGATAAGAAATACATCGAAATCTACATTCCAATCATTTCTTTTCCGTTTAGTAGAAATAAAAAAGGAGTTCCTTTGTGAATATTTAGAGAATGCACATCGAGGCCTACGCCACAATCGTTTCTCTAAATAACGGTTAAGAAATACATCGAGGTTTCACACCTCAACCATTTCTTCTCCGCTAAGTAGGAAAGAACATACATCGATGCCTACGCCTCAATCATTTCTTTCCTACCATGAAATAAAGCAACGGTATGATCTTCATCGATTTTTATTAAGTATTTTAAAAGTTGAAAAGAAAAAAGAATGCAACAAGAGAACTAATCCTATTTCTAATCTAAGTTGTCTATGCAAGGGAATTAAAATAAAACTAGAACTATACACTTTAGTGATAGGAAAAAACTATACATGGAATAGGTAAAGGAAAATCAATATGCGACAAATAAAATTGAGAACTATAGCGAACAAACGATATTCACAAGCATACGTACATCTATTAATACGAAAAATCGAGACTAAAAAATAATTTCTAGGTCTATTAGGGAATTATTTACAACGAAGTGTTAAACAAAGAAAATTCAAGTGTTGTAAAAGAGAAGATTTATTGAAAGGGTTAAAACAATTAAGAAAAATTAGCAAAAACATGACAATTATTTACACATCCTATGATATCTAAAATCATTTTTTATGCATTTTTTATTTTAGTTAAAAAGGAATTATGAAGCAAAAGTCAAAAGAAAACAAAGTTAAAATAAAAATGAAATCTAAACAGGCAGGGGGTGTATCAGCATTATTCGAATGAACTACAATTAATGATAAGCAAAACTGGGCCAGAAATAGGGGGTGGAAACAGTAAGGGCGCTCAGGCCCAGTCCAATGGCAGTTGGTGTATTGACAAAACAAGGGTGCATTCAGGAAATCCTATAGGCCTAATCCGCGCGGCCCAAACCAACATCTATTCTGCCTTCATTCCAATTCAGCTTTTATTCATTATGTATTTCAACCATTTATTTCTATACCAACATGTGACTATATTTCGTGACACAAAAATAAAATGAACAATTATCAATTGGTCACAGTCACTTAAATCACTACATGACAAAACCTCTCACAGCCAGTAAGAGCCTAACACCTATCATTCTTTTACCCAACTTTGCATCAAATGAAACAAAAAGGAAATAAAAACATAAAACCCTATCCACTGGGAAGAGGACACGTATGAAGCTCATGCACGCTCCAATAACAAACTGCCGGAGCCAGTCTCCGGCCTTCTTCTCCGATTATCCTCCCCGCCGGAGACGTACGGTAACACCCAGAAATTGGCG
Organism: Vicia villosa; assembly: GCF_029867415.1. NCBI lineage: Eukaryota > Viridiplantae > Streptophyta > Magnoliopsida > Fabales > Fabaceae > Vicia > Vicia villosa. Next base: position 116,287,313 of record NC_081184.1, on the reverse strand, counting down.
AGACAACCACCGTCTCACTCGGAATTTCGTGCTGAGTCTGAATATGAGCTTAGTTTTCATTAACGACTCCTCTAACACACAATCCGAACCACATTTCTAAGACCTTACCATGCATCAACTCTACCCAAAACTGAACTTAGGCATAGCAAATTACTCCTAAGCATCTATAAGGCATGGACACGAGGCTTAACACGTAAATAACTAGCATACCAACACATTTGAACCAGATCAAGAACAAGAATTCCGTAGCAACGTGATATATAGCAAAGCATACATATGAGTTTCATTTCAGATCAAAATGGCCTAACACATGTGTCATACCCCAAAATTTGCCCATACAATTTCTCTTGCTCACATTCAAATCAATACACAAAGCTTCTAAACACACTCTCCTATACACAAGCTCTGAACTAGGGTTTGATTAATTCGATGGAAAATCATTGAATCAATGGCTCAAGATGGTTCCATAGGGTCACCAACATCCCAAAGTATCTCCATATAAAGTTTCAAGTCAAACAGAGCAAATTTAGTCCCTCAAATCCTGATTAGGTCAACAGTCGACTCTCAAGGGCAAAACAGTCATTTCAAGTCAAAATATAGTCAAAGTTCAAGATATTTGGTCAACAAACATCCTCATAACCCTAAAATCATCATTTGATCAAGGGTTGATCATGATGATGCAAGGAAAGATCAGAGAAGTCAAATGTCAAGAGTTACTATTTTGGGCATGAACTAAAAAGGTCAACCAAACTTCGAAAATTCACCAAATATTCATACTTCATCAGAAAAATTCCCACCAAAGCTCATTTTGAAGAGAATTCATTCCTCTATCCAATGGTCCAAGAATCAGAGCCCATAGGTCAATGGTTTAAGAGATATGGCTTCATACATTACAGGTCCTTTTCAGAAGTCAACAAAAAGGCACTTTCATCAAAAGGTCATAAAATGAGAATGAAAAAAGATTTTGACATGGAACCAAAGACATTGGTTAGAGGACTCTCCAAGGTTTCCAAAATATCATAGAACACCTCCATACCTCAAAAATTGAGGGAGATACACCTTGTCAAAGTTGGACTATTTTTGAGAAAAAATGTGAAAGGAAAAGGGCCAAAACTCTAAAAAATTTCCAAATGGGCCTATAATCTTTTGGTTCTAACCTTATTCTAAGCCCATCCACGTGCTAGAACTAGGAGCATTTTATTCTTGCTATTTTATTTATTATTTTATGATTTTAATTAAATAAAATCATGATTTAATTATACAAAATACAAAAATAATGCAAGATTTGATTTTTCTTTAATTTGAAGTCAAGAATTGAATCAAATATCTCCCACCAATCAGTATATTTCGTTCATGATGCTTGAATCCCAAGATTGGCCTAATATAGAAAGGATCCATGGCAAATTTCAATCAAATTTCCAATCACATTCAATTCTTGATTCAATGAAGATTTGTTCCAATTTTGTTGACCTAAAACACTCTAGTATATATACAAAAGCATTGCAGACCCTTAAGAAAAAAAGATTCTGCAGAGAAGAACACCAAACCCGAGCTCCAAGATTCATCAAAAACTCAAACCTCAAATTTGAGATACAAGTCAATTCAAAGAGATCCAATCGTTCAAAGACCCTCCCAGAGCTTCCCTGAATCGATTCCAGTCCTCACACGCAAGAAACGCATACAGAATCACGCACAATTCATCACGGTTTGCACCTTTCTAAACTTACTCGATTACCTCATAATATGCATCATAAACGAATTTTGTTTGCATATCTATGACTATGGTGATGTATTCATTGTTTCTGGATCTTTAATTTGAGTTCTGGGTACTATAATTGTGTTTAGCCATGAACGAATATTTAGGGTTTCGTTTAGGGTTTTCTTGCACAGGTCAAATTGAACCAAACTAAGGCCATAGGTAAGTTCGTGAGGTCCAGACGAATGTATTGGTGGCCTTGCGAAAAAATTTTGTATCGGTTTGCTTGTATTCGTAAGTGCAGGTTTCTAGCTACGGCTTGTGTCCGTTGGTAAAGGTAGTTACAGGGCAAACACGACGGAAGGAAGGTTGAAGATGACAACGTGGCCATCCCCCATTGGCCTATTCGCGCGCGCTGGGATTTTTGAAATCCAATGATTCTGTGCGTTAAGACCTACAGCTTTCCATACACCCTCGGTATCAATGCCATCAGATTCTCATCCAAACTCAATCCAACGCCAGGCAGCCTGCAGGTGTATCATGCTCATCAGCGCTCAACCACACCGGATCGACCAGCTAAGTTTCTAATTTTTTTTATGTTTAATTGCATAACCCTTTATTTATATTTATATATATATATTTGTTTTGTTTTGTTTTATTTGTATGTATTAATAACATTTTATTTAGTTTTCTAAAAAACTTTTTTTTTTCTTTCATATCATAATAATAATTATTATTACTATTTTATTTTAAAGTTATTTTATTTAAATTATTTTTAATTTACATTTAATTATTAAAAAGACTTAAAAATTTTCATATTTATTCTATTTTGATTCCAAAAATTCCAAAAAAATATATTTCAAATTCAATTCTATTTTTCGATTCGATTTAATTAATTAGGTCATAAGACCAATAATTAATTAAATTATTTTCTCATTTAAATCCGTACCCTAATCCGGGTTTACGGAGATCATGCCCTACACTGAATGTTTTTCTTCTTATGCCTTTTCAGGGTTACTCTTCAAAGCACCTTCCGACTACGCGCCACGTCAAAAGAACGAAGCTAAGTTCTAAACCTTTTTTATTAATATTATTTACCTTTTTATTTTGATTAGGGTTAATTTCCTCGTCAATAGAATTTCTCCTACACTTATATTTTTTACAATTCTCTGATCAGGTTCAATATTTAAGGCTCGAGGCAAACCTTTACCCATCAAACTTCCAATTAAAGCTAAGTATTTAATTTATTTTATTTTAAACCCTATTTGGATTCCTTTTGATTTTAGGGTTTGCCCTTATACTTCTTGAACTGTGCCTACATTCACTCTCCTTCCTTTTGCCTTTGCCTTTTTCAGGGTTAACCCTGAGATCTCTCCCGACGATCAACCATATCAGATCAAATGCAAAAAAGCTAAGTACCTTTCATTTATTTACTCATTTCAATGTGTTGTCTCGACCTTCTTATTTTAGGTTTTAGGGTTAGAGATGTTCGCCATTGAATTAGCCATACACTCACCCTATTTTTATTTGTTTGCCTTTTCAGGGTTCGATGATTGCCAAAGCTACGAGTCTGGTAACCCTGAACCCTATCTTAAATATTTTTTCTATTTTATTATTACTTGTGTCAACCCTGATAAGGGATCCGCTGGTTACAATTCCCCTCTCCTCCGCTGGTTTCATTTTCCCCCTTCCCTTTATTGCTTTATATACTGCGTGGTTAGTAATCTTAGGGAGTGCAAGCCTTAAACTGAATTAGAATAACTAATTTACAAGATAATATAATTTGAATTGAATCACGTGATTGATGCACACACGCACGCTTTTTTGGGTAACCCTCTCTGTTGCCTGTTGCCTGTTGCCGTGTTGCCTGTTGCCTTGTGTTTTTGCAGAATAAGCCGCGTCCCTCGAATTCGAGGATACCTCAGCCATGTTGCCTCGATAAAAAGGTCACGACCCTAATGATGCTGCCTTCGATACACAATATGACCTCGACCCTCGGAAGTTGCCTACGAATAAGGCTGAGGTATCTTCTGGTTGCCTAACGAAAAATGGCTTATTCTGATCCTTGCCTTAGACTACCTGCCCTTCTATGGCATGGGACAGTCTTATGGCAAAGGATGCCTCGATGACCCTTCAACCTCCGAACGAAAGGCTTCCTGCCCTCTTATGGCAAGAATAGACCCTTTCATTCTGAAAGGCAAAAAAGAGACCTATCATCTGAGTTTAAGGTAATTGCCCCTAATTGCCTTGCAATGCTCAAACCTTTTTATTATATTCTTTCTCATAATTTTTCAAACTGGCTACGCTCATTTACGAGCTAAAGTCCACTTTTTTCTTTCATCTACTTTTTCTAAAGACAAACGAGCAAGCAAAGCAATTAAGAGCCCATGGAAAACCATGGATGCAAAGGGTGCCTTACACCTTCCCTTTGCATAAATTACCCCCCGAGCTTAGATTTCTTTAAAAGGTTTTTTTCTGTTTCTTTTTGCCTTTCCGAATATAGTTTGGATAAAATAAAAGTCGGTGGCGACTCTTGCTTACCGCGACATTTCGATCGATAAAAAGTCAGTTCACCGTATTACAACATGCGACTACTATGCTGAGAGAGTCTTGAAAACATACCTGTTCCGATCTTGTTTCAATCCATGCGAAGCTACCGCTACTCTCCTGGAGATCCTTGCGGATGCTAATATGAGTTGCCGTCGATCCGATGCGATTCCTTGAGACGTAAATTTGGAGTCCTTGAAGCTTAATCCAACTGAACTTCTTCAAAGTATGATGGTGAAGCGGTAGTGTTGACGATTTTCGAAACTTGCGGTGGTGATGATGATCAATCCGTAGGGAGCTTGTTGATGATGATGAGAATGAAGGTGGTCGTAGGTGAGGATTGATGGTGTTGATGAAGGTTGAGAAACTTGAATGATGAAGGTGATGAAGATGAGGAAGATGGTTGCGGTTGTTGTTGGTTGATAGAGATGATGGTTGTTATGGTGGTGATGAGGTTGAAGGAGGAAAACGGTTATGGAAGTTTGTTATGGCGGTTATGGTAGTTACATGAAGATGAAGGTGAGAGAGAGAAAGTAGAGAGAGAATGATGAGAGAGCTGAAAGTGGGAAGAGAGAAAAATGAGGCCTCTGTTGATTTGTGAGGGAGTTGGGTTTATATAGGATGCTTTTGCATGGGGTGCATGGTGTTATGGTATGGAGTAGTAGCTTATCTTTTCTCAATCTTTCTGAACAAGGGTTGTGTAGTATTTGGAGAAATGGATATGCTGCAAGATATCTCATATGTTGTCCATTAAAAACTGCATGGCACCAACTTTGTGCATCAATAACTCTAGATACCAACCACCAAACAGTTCAATCTTGGTATCGGTTCGAAGAGGGCATGGCATAGAGCGCCTTTCACGTTGGAAGTTTCGAGAGAATACCCCTGTAGCCTATTCAGAAATTGCTTGCAAAGTGATGACATGCCACTGCTCACTATCTGCGTGTGTGACCTGGCTATGGCTCTGACCTTGGCAAAAACGTGACTAGCCGAGGGTATGACTTCGAGTCTCCCTATCTTGGTCTACACATATTCAATGGTTTCCATTTATGGTTCGTTGGAAAGAGCTCATGGAAAAGAGCAGTTTGATGCCAAGATGACTCCCGATGAAGATTTGTAGAGCCTTAAATTTGATGTCCAAAGTAGCACGCCAGGTGTTTGTGGTAAGGTTGCGCGCGTGACTTGAATCTCTGCCCAGCCGGATGTGTAACGTTGGTCTTGTGAGGACGAGAATTTGGAAGCTTTCAATCGTTTCAATATTTGTCCAAATGACTCGATTCTTGTCTCATTGGAAAGAGCACATGGGGGAGAATAGAAACATACCAATGTTGCATTTCAAAGACTCTTGTATATCTCTATGATCGGTCTTGAATTTGGCACGCTACGTGTTTGATGGAATGTTCACGTGTGCCCAAAATTTTCCTAAGTGTCATGACTTGGATTCAATGTGTTTCTCCCAACTTCCAACCCTTTTATCTCTTCAACCAAGCCTCTAATGAGAAAACTTCCAACTAGAGAGTTGTAGTATGCCATGATCTGAGTATTTTTTATGTTGGGACCTTTCTCCAAAAACTCCGTTTGCCACGTGTAAAATGATGATGAAGTGGACTGCTCTTCATGTTTTTAAAGGCCAAAATTTTCTAAGTATGAAAACTTTCCATTTTTGATTTTTTTCTATTTTTGGCAACTTTTGTCAAACTCCCGATTTTATCCGTTCTTTGACTTTTCTCGATCTATTTTCCACCAAAAGTCAATATTTGAATAATTCTTCTGATTTTGACCCAAAAGTCAACTGTTCTGATTTTTCCGACTATTGATGAAATTCCCGATTAAATCCCTTCCAGTCAAATCCAGTCAAACAAACACATCCACATAGTCAGTATGAGAGCTTCTCATTCATAGAATCCACTCCTGATTAAATGTTGACCAGAAAGTCAACTGGTTGACTTTGGTCAAAGAAACCCTGATTGAGAGGATCAGATGGATCACAAGCTTGTACACTCCCGTCAATGCATCGAGTTGAGAATGGGAAAACCCTAATCCAAGAAGTCTTTAATGAACATAGAGCCACATGATTACACCTCAGATCCACACATTTGGTAGGAAACCCTCTGCCAAGAAAGCTTTTTCTTGCTAGTCTTTTGAATAGTACCAATGATATGAATGCATGGATATGGATTATGACCTAAGTGATGTATGTACATCAATGCAAAGCCTAAGCCAGATAAAAGTTAAAGGGTAGGACAAATTTGGGGTATGACAGCTGCCCCTATTTAATCGTCTTAAACCTGAATGTGAGATTGGTGCTAGCCTTTTGAACATTTAAGGTTGAAGAAGATTAAATATCAAAGTACCAGAAATTTGTCCTAGAGAAAAGATGGTGTAAGTGTTATCCTTATTTTTTTATTTCGATATCTACTGGGGAAAGAGAAATTTTTGTTTTTCTGGTGGAATGGTTTATGGATGTTATGGTTAAATGGAGAAAGAGAATAATGACTTGTTGGGGATTGAGAATTGGTTTTACGGTAAGAAATTATGGATGAATGGTGGTTGTCAGGCGAGAACTGACTTCACCATAAGATATCAGACGAGGACTGAAAATGAAAGAAATGATTTGCCAGGGCGAGAACTGGACTTTGAAAAGGTTTGCCAGGGCGAGAACTGGACTTTGGAAAGGTTTGCCAGGGCGAGAACTGGACTTTGAAAAAGTTTACCAAGGCGGGAATTGGACTTTGAAAAAGTTTGCCAAGGCGGGAATTGGACTTTGAAAAAGTTTGCCAGGGCGAGAACTGGACTTTGAAAAAGTTTGCCAAGGCGGGAATTGGACTTTGAAAAAGGTTTGCCAAGGCGGGAATTGGGCTTTGAGGAATGATTACCAGGACGGGAACTGGGGTTTGAGGAGATTTGTGATGTAGTAGCAGATATCAATCGGAGTTTGTAAGGACAACTTTTTATGTGGGGAAGTATCGTTGTCTTGAGTGGGTGCGGATTTGTATTATCTGGCTTATGCTTTGTATGCATGTTTGAATTTTTCTATGGCGTAATGATCTGCTTTGACGGATATGCTACGCTTTTGAGGATGCAATGTTATATGCAATGAATACTATATGCAGAGTGCCAAATAAAGGCATCGGTGAGGTAAACACCAGGGGGAATCCCCTTAGTGTTAAGGGCCATGTAGAGGTGCCAAAAGATATTGGACTTTGACCTGTAAGAGCACACTCTTGTTGTTGTCTTCCAGAACATAGAATGACTTTGGACTTCTCACCATGTGCCACTGCTTGGAAGATTTTCAGCTTGAGGAGATTCCCTCGATTCACCATGTCGGGGATGAGAGGCCCAGATAAGGAGCCTTGATTAGGGAAGTAGGACGACTCCTAGGAGAAATAAACTCCTATGCTTGAGGAATGGAACCAACTCTCGGGAGAAATAAACTCCATGCTTGGGGAGAGACCAAGGTTCTAGGAGAAATAAGCTCCCATGATTAGGGAGAGGACAATAAAACTCAGAAGATCGTGCCCCAAGTTTCATGACTCATGAAGGAAATTGCCCCAGTGGATCCTTGGAGAGATTTGTCAAATCTCGACGTAACTGCCCCAGATTGGTTGAATTTGAGAGAGATTCCTTGACATGATTGCCCCAGATTGATCAAAGCTTGAAGAGATTTATCGACATGATTGCCCCAGATAGGCCAACGGTGAATGGATGCCTCAGTTGACAGAGTCTTCACACGACTTTCCCCTCGGAGTAATCAGCCTTTTGAAGTGAATGGCTTATGGGATCGATCAACTTTTTTCTGCAGTTGTTCATTGTTTGATCTTCCTTGATGTCAAGTGTTTATTCACAAGTAAGAGATATTTGTTTTGAAGATGATAATCTTAATGCAATGCTTATGCTAGCTTCGAGATCAAAGTTTATTGAAACAAAGTTGTGACATTCAGTGTTTGAATTATTTGTCATATCGATATCAACATGAATGGTAAGCAAACATCTAGGAGTCAGTTTTACGCAACTTGGTATAGTATGCTCTTGAAATAAACCCAGCTTCAATTAGGTCTTTTAAGGGTTGTAACGCGGCTTGGTTCACGGTTTTAGAAAAAAGGATTTAAGGCTCAAAGTCTAACCTAACCCACCCATTCTTCGTGATGTTCTCCAGTCCTAAGTTCAACTTAACCTGATACGAGTGTTCATCCCTCACAAGGGATTTTGAAATGGTTGAGGAATCAATGAGGTTCTTTGGACATGGCGGTCGCTCACCTTTTATTCTTCTGATTCACGATCACACGACTTTGTTCTTGCTTGGCAATTTTGTCATCTTTTTTCTTTTGCCATTTTCTTTTCATCTTTTATTTTCATTTTTTTCGCCATTTTTTTTGCTCTCTTTTTTTTTTTTGAACAAGTCGTGTGACCTCGCATAGTCTTTGATTCGTTGGAGGTGATTGCGACCGCCTCACTCCTTTGATTTGATGAAGGATTACCATTGTGGCATCATCATCTTACGGTCTTGACATTCCTCAACCTTTTGGAGGATAACCATTGTTGTATCCTTAGATGCATACCCTTTTGGTGAGTTTTGAAAGCTCGATCAAGTTAAATGAACACTACCCTGCCCCAAGGTTAAAATAAGGGTTTTTGTGATTAGAAAAGAAACTCCTACTTCAAGGCTCAAAGGGGTTGACGAGGGTCTATCTCCCTTATATCTCCGGTGTTTGGGGATTTGAAATAATGCCTGTACATCCTCAGCGGGGTTTTATTCAAAAGCACACAATTAAAGATGTTGCATTTTTATTATTTTTCATCATTCTCCTTCTGATGTTTTTTGCTTAAACCAGAGTTTGATATCGATAGACAGAAATATATGAGTGAACACGAATGGATTGATTCGAAACTAGCATATGCAATGTATTAAAAACAAACAAGTTTTACATGGAAGTAACATTTAACAAAACAAGGAAAACTACAAATGAGAATGCAGAAATGAATTGATGATTGCCATAGTTGAGGAGGCTTGACTCCGTCTGGACTTGTTGCTCTTGAATACTTTTTGCAGTTCCTTCCAAACACTTCAGATTCCTTCAAAAGAAAACTCCAACAACGTCACCCAAGAGTTGTAAACTTTTGCCTTACTTTAGGGATTCGAGCAATGCGAGTGATGCAATGCTCAAGATAAGAGTACGTCTTGCTTATCCCTCGTGCGGGAGCCCCAAGCATAGATGTTGAAGAAATATTCACCGTCGAACATGGAGGAACCTTGCATGGCCATCAAACTTAGAAAGGCTATCTGTTGTGAGGAAAGACCAAAAAACACCGACTGAAACAACAACTCTCTAGGATACAACTGAGCACAAGAACCTTGAGAAGGAGAGGTGCTTTTATTATTATCCTACCAACGATTTTAAACAGGGAATTTGTTGATTTTGGAGACTTTCTGAAATCTAGGCACTCATTCGAGCAAAGGAATTCCATTCACCCACATGTTTCCTTCCTGAAGGGTTATATGCCTCCCATCAATCAACTGTTGTACTTTGGCTTTGAAAGCGTTGCAGTCCTCAGTTGAGTGCCCTGCTGACCCAGCGTGATATCCACATTGCACATTAGGGTCATACCCAGGTGGAAACGGTTGTGGTGGAGGCTTTAGAGATTTGGGAACCACCAATGAGCTTTGAACTAGATATGGAAGAAGTTTGCTATATGTCATAGGAATCTGGTCCAACGGAGCATTTCTTCGTTCCAAATTACTTCTAGGTTGGCGTTGATTTAGATGGCCTTGTTGATGTGGAACACATTGCTTTTGTGGCAAATGTTGAATCGGTTGTTGTTGGACCATCTGAGGTTGTTGATTGATAGTGGTGGCAAAGGCTTGTGGAATATATTGGCCAGGAGAAACTAGGACCATCTGATAGTTAGGAACTTGAACCTGAGGATGACCAGAGACTTCCTCTTCTTCAATCTCAGAGATTGCGTTTGTTTCACTTTTCTCTTCTTCAGTAAATTCAGAAGCATTGGCCATATCTTGGATTTTACCCATCTTTAAGGCGCTTTCAATTCGTTCCCCTACGACAACCAAACTTGAGAATTCGGAGGAAGCGCATCCAATCATCATGTTCAGATAAGGATCTTTCAGAGTATTCATGAACATGTCTACAAGCTCTCGTTCCAAAAGGGGAGGTTCGACTCTGGAAGCTAATTCTCTCCATCTTTGTGCATACTCTTTAAAAGACTCATCAACCTTCTGAGTTAAACTTTGGAGTTGTAGTCTAGTAGGAGCCATGTCACTGTTGTACTTGTAATGCTTGAGAAAAGCCTCTGCCAATTCATCCCATGTGCAGACGTGGGTTCGTTCAAGTCGGGTATACCATTCAAGGGATGCCCCACTTAAGCTATCCTGAAAGAAGTGCATTAGAAGCTTATCATTTTCTGCATACGGAGCCATCTTGTTGCAAAATGCCTTGATGTGACTCATCGGACAAGTGGTACCCTTGTATTTCTCAAAACTGGGGACTTTGAATTTAGCGGGAATCTTGATATCAGGCACTAGGCACAAATCAATAGCATTCAAACCAGAGGAGCCTCGACCTTCTAAAGCCTTCAATCTTTCTTCTAAGAGATGGAATTTTCTCTCATTTTCCTCGATCGGGAACTTGAAAGCTTCGAGTTCAGAATCGTTCTCATGATGTGAATCCTCCTTATTTGGAACTTCCACGGGCACAGGTTTTGATCCCCCATTAGCAACAGTGGTCGGAGTATCATTGATCAACTTTACAACACTTTGTCTGAGCTCTTCTTGCCCCTGAACAACAACATTGAGAGTCTCCAAGAGTTGGGTCATCCTCTCCCCCATAGTATCCATGTCCTTACGAAGTTCCGCCTGATTTTGTTCAAGACGGTCCATGATTCTCCTCTGATTAATCCTTGTATGATACGGATGTAGGGAAGTCAGCTTTGATGATGAAGCAGAAATCTAAATTGACAGGGACCCCAATTAGCTTCTGATGTGGAACCATGACATGCAATATGATATGAATGCAATGTTTCATTTGTGGAGAACCATAAAGTCTTTTCACATACTTTTACTTCCTTTTTTTGAAATCAAAGCTTTATTTCGTATAGATTATCTTTTCTTTTTTCCTTTTTTCCTTTTCTGGTTTCCTTTTTTCTTTTTTTTTTGGAAATAGACTTTAGGATCCCCCATAAATGAAGTGGATACAACAATGATGTTATGCAATGCAACAGCATGGGATCAAGGTCCATATAATCTTAGTAACCACTGTGCAATCCTCTGAATAACTGATGTAGGTCAGATGTCGTGAGATCAAAGGTCCGACACCTTTTTGAATACCAGGAGAACCAATAGTCACCAACAGAACGGAATAGTCACCAACGGTACCTGTCATGTATATCCCTCCCCACTCACGGGTGTAGTCTAGGTCAGGGTAGGTCAAAATGGCAACCAGCGTTATCAGTCCTCCTGAGGCACCACTGTTGTTGCATCTACATGCCAACAATGATACCCCATTTGGACCTCGACTGGGCGTGGGTCTCATGATCGCACTAGACAAGACCTGACATCTCATCGGCGTCATGACTATCCACTCTATCCTAGGTATCCTATGTGTCAACTCTGGCTTGGGTATTGGGCCTTTTACCTCATAGAAACAATCCCACCCAACCTGCAAACAGCGAAAATATGTGGCCTCCACGGAGACCCATAATATAATCCAGAATGCGGGAAAGTAAATGTGCAAGCAGGAAAATAAACATGATATGCAAAACATATATACAGGACGTAAACATATACAAAAAATGTAAACACATAAACAAATAAATAAACACCCAATAAACGAAACAAACAAAGGCTAGGATCGACTTGCTTAGGTACTCCCCAGCAGAGTCGCCAGCTGTCGCACGCTCGCGAAAATGAACAGAGTCGCCACCAATATATTTATCCCGTAAGGGAAAGGAATATCAGAGAACCTAACAAGGGAAGGAACAGGGTCTTGCGACCAGAGAATCAAGGTACGGGAGTCGGTTACGCGAGGGGAAGGTGCTAGCACCCCTCACGCCCATCGTACTCGATGGTATCCACCTATGTTTGTTTCTATCTAAAGGGTGTATAACTATGTCTATGTCTAAATGCGAAATGAATGCAAAATGTAGGGAAAAGAAAGAATTGTACTCGCACGGGCCCTACCCCGCTGCCTACGTATCCTTTTCAGGAATCAGAGTTATCGTAGCTCGGCTAAAGATTTTCTGTTTGTTTTGTGTTTTTTAGTTGGGCGGGGTTAACGCTCACGCTCTTGCATAAGGGATCACCTAGGATGCAATGGAGCGGAGATAACTTGCCCTTAAGAAAAGAGGGAAGAGAGAGAGAATTGGTTTGTGTCTTTTAGGGTAATTCCATGATGACGAAAACCCACTACAAGGCTTCGCATCACTTCCTTACTTTTGTTTTAAATCTGACCATTTATTAGTGTTTTAAGTGTTTTTGGTTGGTTTTTTTAAGGGGATTTTAATTTGTGACTTAGATCATACCAAAAAGAGTTTTGTTTTGCATATTTAGAGAAAGCACATCGAGGCCTACACCACAATCGATTCTCTAAATGACGGATAAGAAATACATCGAAATCTACATTCCAATCATTTCTTTTCCGTTTAGTAGAAATAAAAAAGGAGTTCCTTTGTGAATATTTAGAGAATGCACATCGAGGCCTACGCCACAATCGTTTCTCTAAATAACGGTTAAGAAATACATCGAGGTTTCACACCTCAACCATTTCTTCTCCGCTAAGTAGGAAAGAACATACATCGATGCCTACGCCTCAATCATTTCTTTCCTACCATGAAATAAAGCAACGGTATGATCTTCATCGATTTTTATTAAGTATTTTAAAAGTTGAAAAGAAAAAAGAATGCAACAAGAGAACTAATCCTATTTCTAATCTAAGTTGTCTATGCAAGGGAATTAAAATAAAAATAGAACTATACACTTTAGTGATAGGAAAAAACTATACATGGAATAGGTAAAGGAAAATCAATATGCGACAAATAAAATTGAGAACTATAGCGAACAAACGATATTCACAAGCATACGTACATCTATTAATACGAAAAATCGAGACTAAAAAATAATTTCTAGGTCTATTAGGGAATTATTTACAACGAAGTGTTAAACAAAGAAAATTCAAGTGTTGTAAAAGAGAAGATTTATTGAAAGGGTTAAAACAATTAAGAAAAATTAGCAAAAACATGACAATTATTTACACATCCTATGATATCTAAAATCATTTTTTATGCATTTTTTATTTTAGTTAAAAAGGAATTATGAAGCAAAAGTCAAAAGAAAACAAAGTTAAAATAAAAATGAAATCTAAACAGGCAGGGGGTGTATCAGCATTATTCGAATGAACTACAATTAATGATAAGCAAAACTGGGCCAGAAATAGGGGGTGGAAACAGTAAGGGCGCTCAGGCCCAGTCCAATGGCAGTTGGTGTATTGACAAAACAAGGGTGCATTCAGGAAATCCTATAGGCCTAATCCGCGCGGCCCAAACCAACATCTATTCTGCCTTCATTCCAATTCAGCTTTTATTCATTATGTATTTCAACCATTTATTTCTATACCAACATGTGACTATATTTCGTGACACAAAAATAAAATGAACAATTATCAATTGGTCACAGTCACTTAAATCACTACATGACAAAACCTCTCACAGCCAGTAAGAGCCTAACACCTATCATTCTTTTACCCAACTTTGCATCAAATGAAACAAAAAGGAAATAAAAACATAAAACCCTATCCACTGGGAAGAGGACACGTATGAAGCTCATGCACGCTCCAATAACAAACTGCCGGAGCCAGTCTCCGGCCTTCTTCTCCGATTATCCTCCCCGCCGGAGACGTACGGTAACACCCAGAAATTGGCGAGACAACCACCGTCTCACTCGGAATTTCGTGCTGAGTCTGAATATGAGCTTAGTTTTCATTAACGACTCCTCTAACACACAATCCGAACCACATTTCTAAGACCTTACCATGCATCAACTCTACCCAAAACTGAACTTAGGCATAGCAAATTACTCCTAAGCATCTATAAGGCATGGACACGAGGCTTAACACGTAAATAACTAGCATACCAACACATTTGAACCAGATCAAGAACAAGAATTCCGTAGCAACGTGATATATAGCAAAGCATACATATGAGTTTCATTTCAGATCAAAATGGCCTAACACATGCGACTACTATGCTGAGAGAGTCTTGAAAACATACCTGTTCCGATCTTGTTTCAATCCATGCGAAGCTACCGCTACTCTCCTGGAGATCCTTGCGGATGCTAATATGAGTTGCCGTCGATCCGATGCGATTCCTTGAGACGTAAATTTGGAGTCCTTGAAGCTTAATCCAACTGAACTTCTTCAAAGTATGATGATGAAGCGGTAGTGTTGACGATTTTTGAAACTTGCGGTGGTGATGATGATCAATCCGTAGGGAGCTTGTTGATGATGATGAGAATGAAGGTGGTCGTAGGTGAGGATTGATGGTGTTGATGAAGGTTGAGAAACTTGAATGATGAAGGTGATGAAGATGAGGAAGATGGTTGCGGTTGTTGTTGGTTGATAGAGATGATGGTTGTTATGGTGGTGATGAGGTTGAAGGAGGAAAACGGTTATGGAAGTTTGTTATGGCGGTTATGGTAGTTACATGAAGATGAAGGTGAGAGAGAGAAAGTAGAGAGAGAATGATGAGAGAGCTGAAAGTGGGAAGAGAGAAAAATGAGGCCTCTGTTGATTTGTGAGGGAGTTGGGTTTATATAGGATGCTTTTGCATGGGGTGCATGGTGTTATGGTATGGAGTAGTAGCTTATCTTTTCTCAATCTTTCTGAACAAGGGTTGTGTAGTATTTGGAGAAATGGATATGCTGCAAGATATCTCATATGTTGTCCATTAAAAACTGCATGGCACCAACTTTGTGCATCAATAACTCTAGATACCAACCACCAAACAGTTCAATCTTGGTATCGGTTCGAAGAGGGCATGGCATAGAGCGCCTTTCACGTTGGAAGTTTCGAGAGAATACCCCTGTAGCCTATTCAGAAATTGCTTGCAAAGTGATGACATGCCACTGCTCACTATCTGCGTGTGTGACCTGGCTATGGCTCTGACCTTGGCAAAAACGTGACTAGCCGAGGGTATGACTTCGAGTCTCCCTATCTTGGTCTACACATATTCAATGGTTTCCATTTATGGTTCGTTGGAAAGAGCTCATGGAAAAGAGCAGTTTGATGCCAAGATGACTCCCGATGAAGATTTGTAGAGCCTTAAATTTGATGTCCAAAGTAGCACGCCAGGTGTTTGTGGTAAGGTTGCGCGCGTGACTTGAATCTCTGCCCAGCCGGATGTGTAACGTTGGTCTTGTGAGGACGAGAATTTGGAAGCTTTCAATCGTTTCAATATTTGTCCAAATGACTCGATTCTTGTCTCATTGGAAAGAGCACATGGGGGAGAATAGAAACATACCAATGTTGCATTTCAAAGACTCTTGTATATCTCTATGATCGGTCTTGAATTTGGCACGCTACGTGTTTGATGGAATGTTCACGTGTGCCCAAAATTTTCCTAAGTGTCATGACTTGGATTCAATGTGTTTCTCCCAACTTCCAACCCTTTTATCTCTTCAACCAAGCCTCTAATGAGAAAACTTCCAACTAGAGAGTTGTAGTATGCCATGATCTGAGTATTTTTTATGTTGGGACCTTTCTCCAAAAACTCCGTTTGCCACGTGTAAAATGATGATGAAGTGGACTGCTCTTCATGTTTTTAAAGGCCAAAATTTTCTAAGTATGAAAACTTTCCATTTTTGATTTTTTTCTATTTTTGGCAACTTTTGTCAAACTCCCGATTTTATCCGTTCTTTGACTTTTCTCGATCTATTTTCCACCAAAAGTCAATATTTGAATAATTCTTCTGATTTTGACCCAAAAGTCAACTGTTCTGATTTTTCCGACTATTGATGAAATTCCCGATTAAATCCCTTCCAGTCAAATCCAGTCAAACAAACACATCCACATAGTCAGTATGAGAGCTTCTCATTCATAGAATCCACTCCTGATTAAATGTTGACCAGAAAGTCAACTGGTTGACTTTGGTCAAAGAAACCCTGATTGAGAGGATCAGATGGATCACAAGCTTGTACACTCCCGTCAATGCATCGAGTTGAGAATGGGAAAACCCTAATCCAAGAAGTCTTTAATGAACATAGAGCCACATGATTACACCTCAGATCCACACATTTGGTAGGAAACCCTCTGCCAAGAAAGCTTTTTCTTGCTAGTCTTTTGAATAGTACCAATGATATGAATGCATGGATATGGATTATGACCTAAGTGATGTATGTACATCAATGCAAAACCTAAGCCAGATAAAAGTTAAAGGGTAGGACAAATTTGGGGTATGACAACTCCACCAACATCTAGCAATTTTATACAACTAATTCCTCAATAATAATTATAAACCCTAGGTTAATTTCCCACAACCATTGATTGAACTTTTATAACCTTATTCACCGACGTCAATCAATTTCAACATTCAACAATACAATCACAACACACAAAACAAGGCAATCATACAACCATAACCCCCACATATCATTCATCATAATCCCGTTTATAGAGCTAGAACCCCACCCTTACCTTGGATATGAGATTTCTCAACTCTACCCGGTTGCCATAGCTTATGCCGCCGCTTCCAACTTTTCTCCGAAAACCTTTTCTAACAACGTGCAGAGACGCACCAAAAACCTGTTCGGAAATTGCTTTGTCAGACGGACTTAAAATTATCAAAACGAAAATCGCTCCGGTCAGAAGTTACCTCTATGAGTCTGGAACGTTGTGTCCAAGAACCGCGACGATCCAACGGTTGGATTGGGAGAAACGTCCATTTTACTAAGGTGTCTCACTGCAGAAACTTGCTGAGAAAATTGGACTTCCTCTAACTTTTCTCTTCCGCCATGGCTCTCTTCTTCACCTCTCCTCTTTCTCCAACTTTTCTTCTTTCTCCACGTCTATTGAGACCTAACTTCTCTTCTTATTTCCTTTATTTTATTATAATTATTATTATAATTATAATCTTCATTTGGGCTTACTAATTAACACCCCCATGATTACTATCACCAACGCAACGTCTAAGCCCACTTAAATAAAACACTCTCATGATCCATAATATTAATTCTATTATTATTTCTCTCCACCAAACTGACTAACTACCGACTATAAAATAAATCGTCCGAACCACCAACTCAACATATTCAATATCATTCTCTACGGCTTAAATCAACTTAAATTAATAATAGTCCATTATAGTAATATTATCTCTAATATTATTCTCCGATTAAACCGACTAATTTCTCTATCATTAATTTATCCGCCCAACACAACGCATAATTCCAATTACGCCTCTTATAATAATGCCAATAATTCTAACTTCGACTAATTCTAACAAATAATTTCCTTATACAATTTAATTAAATAAATAATCAAATTCCGGGTGTTACATTCACAAAGTTTTCAGGCGAAACTAGCGAGTCAACTGTGGAACATATTGCCAGATACCTGACAGAAGCAGGAGACTTAGCAGGGAACGGGGATTTAAGGATCAAATATTTCCCTAGTTCGCTAACAAAGAATGCTTTTATTTGGTTCACTACTTTACCACCAAATTCGATAGATGCTTGGGCATACTTGGAAAGGTTGTTCCATGAACAGTTCTACATGGGCCAAACCAAGATAAGTCTGAAAGAATTGGCCAGCATTAAGAGGAAGTTTACATAACCAATTGATGATTACCTGAATAGGTTCCGACTGTTGAAATCAAGGTGTTTCACAACAGTCCCAGAGCATGAATTGGTCGAAATGGCTGTCGGTGGTCTAGATTATTCAATTAGAAAGAAACTAGATACTCAGTACCTTAGGGATATGGCCCAGTTGGCAGATAGGGTTCGACAAGTCGAACGTTTGAAAGCAGAAAAAGCTAGGGCAAACAAGGGATATAAAAAGGAAAGGGTAGCATACGTCGAGGCGGAAGACGCTGATGACAAATCTTTCAGCGACTCATACGGCATAGAAGAGGTCGAAATAGATTTAGCCGAACTGAAAGAAGCGCCACCTTATGCTTGCAAATTACTCAATCCTGCAAATGGAAAAAACCCAGTAGAAAACGATAAGAACGATAGATTCCCTAAGAAAACTTACACATTCGACGTCACTAAGTGTGACGAAATATTTGATTTACTAGTAAAAGATGGCCAAATGATACTGCCTCCAAATTCCAAAATTCCTCCGTTAGAACAACGGAAGAAGAGAGGCTTTTGCAAATATCATGGATTTTTGGGCCATAAAACCTCACAATGTTTTCTTTTCAGGGATCTAATTCAAAACGCTATCAAGGATGGACGTTTGAAGTTTGATGACAAGACTAAGGGTCACATGAAGGTCGACACAAATCCTTTGAACATTGCTGATGCTAGCCTGTGTGAACCACTGGATGTCAACATGGTAGAGGTATCTGAGGTAGACATTGCGAAAGCTGAGACAATGTTAACCGGAAAGCAGGCTACTGAAAGCCTAAATGACGATGCGGTCTTCAATACTGATGTTGAAGAATCCTCCAAGACAGAGATAACTGAAGTTTCGAGAGGAAAAACCAGTGAGGCCACTGAAGACCTCAGGGTAAAACTTCAGCAAATCCAGATTTCTGAAGCCCCTCCAGCAGTTGTTAACATGGTCAGTGCCAGACGACCAGTGTCTGAATTTGGCGAATTGGAGACATGGTTGACAAGGCAAAAGGGAAACATTGAAATTCGTCCAAGAGGGGAAAGCCTCAAAGATTATTTCTGGAATTGCCATGAAAAGAATGGCGGAAAACAATGGATGTGTCCAAGGTGTTCGATCATGCTGAATCGAAGGGTCGAAGCCAACTTCGAAAGGGCTCGACGCGAAAGATGGGAACACCCCGGGAGAGAACCAAACCCTTTGCTACAAGTGTACCCAAAGATGGAAGAAATCTTAGTGAGATTTTTGGTCAGATGTCACAGGGAAAACACTGAAGTTGCACTGTGTCCCAGATGTGGGGCAGTCTATGATGAAATGCTGGCACGGTCATTCGAGAGGGTGTACTGCTACATTGTTCGAGAAACTCAGGGATTACGTCCTAACCTGTATGGTTTCGATATATGGACCCCAACGAAGAGACCTGACAGCCCACATCCTAGGGCTCGAAGGGTAACATTCAAAGTCCCTGCAGATGTACCCAGGGACAAATGGGTGCAAGCTGGTGCAAGAACCAACAAATGGCGAAGTTGGGACCAAGGAGGAAGGACTGCAATGGCATATAGGAAGCAGTTTCAAAACTCAAATCGAGAGATGTATCGGTTCGAGAATTACAAGGGAAAAAATCCTATGTCCAGATCCCAGTGGAGAAGGCACCAGAGAATGAAAAAGGCTCAAAGAGAATACAGACCAAGAGAAGCTGGAGAGTCTAGTAGCAACCAAGTCCCACACCAGGGGGCAAAGGCAAACAAACCTCCGGTGGACCGCAGACTATTCGAAGCTAAAAATATTTTAGAAGAAGAAGAAAAGATGCATTCCAGTCCTTGGAAGGAAGAGGATAGAATGACAAATGATTTCAATTTTGACGGGGTGTCATCTATAAACATGAACTGCAATGTGGTATCTGTACTCCCTCATGTGTTTAATCAAGAAACTGAAGTAGAAGACTATGAAGAGGCTGATATCGAAGAAATGGCGAAACACAGACCTGTGTGTTACTATGTTCTAAACAACGGTGCAGTTGAAGAGCAGAACGCTTTCTTCGAAAGGCCCGATGAAGGTATGCGAAATCATTTGAAACCACTCTACATCATGGCTAAAATTGAAAATATTGGCATTAATAAAGTCCTAGTAGATGGGGGGCAGCAGTGAACCTAATGCCCCAATACATGCTGAAAAGAATTGGTATGTTCAATACCGATATAAGGCCACACAACATGGTTTTATCTAACTATGAAGGCAAGATAGGACAGACACTAGGAGTTGTTCAGGTGAATTTAACAGTTGGCTCAGTCACGAGGCCAACTATGTTTATGGTTATACCAGCAAAAGCAAACTACAACCTTTTGCTCGGAAGAGAATGGATCCACGGAGTTGCAGCTGTGCCATCGACAATGCATCAAAGGGTAACCATTTGGAGAGAAGATGGCATAGTAGAGAATATTGAGGGAGACCAGAGCTACTACATGGCTGAAGTTAACCAAGTTAATAAGACTAACTTCGATAGAAACCTGGCGAACATAGGACCTTGCCAAGCTGCGGAAGACATATACACCCCAAACAAGAATGCATTGTATTACTTGTCTTTGCACACAAATGGTTTCCAGTGGGACAGGGAAATAATGGATGGCCCAACAGATACAGCACCATTGGAGAATTATCCAACAATACGGCCAACAGGCTGGGATGATGACATTAATAATGTCTGAGTTTTCTTTCTTCGAAAAGATTTCGGCTTACGTAGCCGAGAACAAAAGAAAGGCGGCTCTCGAAGCCGAATTACCAATGATCAACATAGTCCTAACCAAAAGAGAAATGACAGATTCAGAGGTACATATGAGCCCTAAATCCCTTGAAGATCTGGTTCAAGTCGAAGAGATCCTAGGAGAAGGATCGAGTCCGAGGTTAGATGCAATTTAAGACGAAGAGCCTCTGGGATTCGAAAAGGACCCAATGGCATCAAATATAAAGATGTTAGCCCAAGATCCACTCGAAGAAGTAAATCTTAGAGACGAAGGTCAAAAGAGGATAACGTACATCAGCGCGAAACTAGAACCGGCACTAAAAGCAACGGTCATCAAATTGTTGAAAGAAAATAAAGACTGTTTTGCTTGGGATTACGACGAGATGCCTGGTCTAGGAAGAGACTTGGTCGAACTAAAGTTACCAATAAAAGAAGGGAAGAAACCTATAAAGCAAACTCCTAGAAGGTTCGCGCCAGAGATTCATTCAAAGATTAAAGCAGAGGTCGAAAGACTTCTACGTTGCAAGTTCATCCGAACCACAAGGTATGTTGAATGGATTGCTAATATAGTACCGGTAATTAAAAAGAATGGTTCATTAAGAGTATGCATAGATTTTCGTGATCTGAATGCAGCCACCCCTAAAGATGAATATCCCATGCCTGTGGCAGAAATGCTAGTAGACTCAGCCGCAGGTTTCGAGTATTTAAGCATGTTGGATGGATATTCTGGATATAATCAGATCTTTATTGCAGAAGAGGATGTGTCCAAAACGGCTTTTCGTTGCCCAGGGGAAATAGGCACCTATGAGTGGGTTGTAATGCCTTTCGGTTTAAAAAATGTCGGGGCAACCTATCAAAGAGCAATGAATTCTATATTCCATGATTTTATAGAAACATTCATGCAGGTTTACATAGATGACATTGTGGTGAAGTCTACTTCAGATTTCAGTCATCTCGATCATCTGAGCCAATCATTCGAAAGAATGAGAAAACATGGCTTGAAGATGAATCCCCTCAAATGTGCTTCCTTTGTGCAGGAAGGTGATTTCTTGGGTTTCGTAGTCCACAAAAAAGGAATAAAAATCAACCAAAATAAGACAAAGGCTATAATGGAAACCAGGCCTCCATCCACGAAGAAAGAACTACAGTCTTTATTGGGGAAGATAAACTTCTTAAGGAGATTTATCTCTAATTTGAGTGGACGCACGCAAGCCTTCTCACCTCTACTACGACTCAAGCAAGGAAAGTTTGAATGGCGTGCGGAACATCAAGAAGCTTTTGATAAAATCAAGCAATACTTGATTCATCCACCAATTCTGTCTCCCCCAAATGGAAAGAAACACATGCGCCTATACATTTCGGCTTCAGATAAAACAATAGGCAACATGTTAGCACAAGAAGATGAAAATGGCATCGAAAGAGCCATTTATTACTTAAGTAGAGTACTCAATGATGCAGAGACTAGATACACTGCGATAGAAAAACTCTGCCTTTGTTTATATTTCTCTTGTATCAAACTTAAGTATTATATAAAGCCAGTTGATGTTTATGTTTCGTCTCATTGTGATGTTATTAAACATATGTTATCAAAGCGAATATTACATAGTCGAATTGGAAAATGGGCTTTAGCCTTCACTGAATATTCACTAATATTTCAGCCTCTTAAGGCATTGAAAGGTCAGATTGTGTCAGATTTCATTGTTGACCATGCAGTAGTTGAGAGTCATCAATAGTATGTGGATTTGAAACCTTGGAAGTTATACTTCGATGGTTCGACTCATAGAGAGGGAACTGGAGTTGGAATGCTAATAATTTCTCCTGATGGAATTCCAACAAAGCTCAAGTATAAAATCGAGGGTCCTTTGTGCTCCAACAACGAAGCTGAATACGAAGCATTGATCGCCGGACTTGAAGCTTTGTTAGAATCGGGGGCAACCAGAGTCGAAATTAAAGGAGATTCTGAACTGGTGATTAGACAACTGACAAAGGAATACAAATGCATCAAAGAAAATTTGATTATGTACTTTGTCATAGCAAATAGGTTGCTCAAGAAATTCGAATATGTGGAATTAAAACACGTCTCAAGGACCAACAACCAAGAAGCAAATGACTTGGCACAGTTAGCCTCAGGATACAGGGTATCAAAAGAGAAGTTAGAGGAACTGATTAAAGTAAGAGGGAGGGCAATGTCTACTAAACTTTCCCCAAGTGATCTGGAGAATTCACAATTAGGTTACGCTAACAAAGAAGAGTTCGAAGTATTAAACATAGACTCATTGACAGATGCAGATTGGAGGAGTCCAATAGTAAACTATCTAAAAAATCCTTCGACAGACACAGACAGGAAGGTGAAATATAGAGCCCTGTCATATTTCCTGATGGGAAACGAATTGTTCAAGAAAACTCCTGAAGGTGTATTGTTGAAATGCTTGGGTGAAGCAGAAGCATATTTGGCTCTTTCAAATGTACACAGTGGAGCATGTGGTGCACATCAAGCAGGACACAAAATGAAATGGCTTCTGTTTCGTTATGGAATGTATTGGCCTTCCATGTTAAAAGACTGCATAGAGTTTGCGAAAGGGTGTCAAGAATGTCAAGAACATGCAGGTATCCAACACGCCCCAGCAAACGAATTAAGTTCAATAGTGAAACCATGGCCTTTTAGGGGATTGGCACTAGATTTGATTGGAGAAATTCACCCCAAATCATCTAAAGGTCAAAGATACATACTAGTAGGAATAGACTATTTCACAAAATGGGTCGAAGCGATACCATTGGCGAATGTGGACCAAGAGGCTGTGATTGAGTTTATTCAAAAACATATTATATACAGATTTGGAATCCCAGAAAGTATAACTACTGATCAAGGATCAGTGTTCACTGGGCGAAAGATGCAGGACTTCGCCAAAGAAATAGGGTTCAAATTGTTTACTTCTACACCTTATTATGCTCAGGCAAATGGACAAGTTGAAGCAGTAAACAAGATAATAATTGGTCTTATCAAGAAACATGTGGGGAAAAAACCCAAGAATTGGCATAAAACTTTGGACCAAGCCCTTTGGGCTTGTCGAACATCTCCAAAAGAAGCTACAAATACAACGCCTTTCCAACTGACATTTGGTCACGACGCAGTACTCCCAATCGAGATATATCTGCAGTCAGTAAGGATACAAAGACAGGCAGAAATCCCTCCCAACATATAATGGGAGTTAATGATGAATGAATTAGTAGACCTGGACGAAGATAGACTTCGAGCATTGGAGATGATAAAAAGGCAAAAGGAAAGAGTATCCAGAGCATACAACAAAAAGGTGAAAGGTAAAACGTTTATCAATAATGACTTAGTTTGGAAAGTTATTTTACCTATAGATCGAAAGAATTAGGCACTTGGTAAATGGTCCCCACACTGGGAAGGACCCTTTCGAATCTTAAAGGTATTTTCGAATAATGCTTACGAAATCGAAGAATTAGCAGAAGATCGCAGGATCTTAAGAGTAAATGGGAAATATCTGAAGAGATATAAACTAAGCATGTACGAAGTAAAGATTGCAAAAACGTAGATATTCAAGGTACTACGTAAGCCAAAATGGTTGAACTAATGCCAAAATGGCTTTGTGATCAAAATATACGATAAATAAAGTAAAGAGACAAAGAAACATCAAAATATTTGTCATTAGAAAGTGAAAGATTACATGCATTACAAAATGAAGCCTAAGAGCATGACCCAAAACGTTGAAGAGTACAAAAGAGAAAACATGAAAACCTAAGGCAAACCACTTGCTAATTGATCCTTTGGTCTAGACCTTCTAGGGATAGCAGGGGTAAGCTTTCTTCCTCGAACATGTCCATGGACCCAGAGTTGCGCATCCTTCTCACTATACCCTTTTTGAGGAATATGTAAGATAGGAGTCTCCCATATGGAAGACACGTCACAACCCCTTGACGAGCAGCAGCCATAGAAACTGCCTCAACAAGCCCTTTGAAGATCATCAAAGGAAAGTTGATTTTCTTCCCACGAAAGCCACAGAGTATAAACTCTAAATCTTCCACCATGATGCTATTTTAATCATGGTTTCATGGATGAAAATTACCCACAAGGAGTTGGTGCCAAATCCTGATGACCTTGGCGTTGAAAGGGTCATTGTCCATGAGAGTCCTCAACAGAAGATGAGTGGTCATGTTGAAGCTGTTATCATCAAAGGTCTCCCCAGAGTTGTTGCATCTCATTAGGTTAGAGATAGTGGTGGGAGTGATCCTAATGTGGGCACCTCGAACCTCAGAGATTACAGTGGTTCTACCTTTCGGATCTATGCGTAGAGACGCAAACATCCAAAAATCTGCTAACATGTTAGGATAAACAGGTCCCTCCAAGATTTCATAATAGAAATCAAGCTCTTGGTTAACAAAGAAAGCACTAATGCTTATGGAATTGCTTTCAAAATCTTCTTCAGAAACTTTGAACTCTTTTTTGATGCAAGCTCTGATATTGTTATGAGTGAGGGGTACTGCCATTTTGGAGAGAAAAATTTGGAAATGTTTTTCTGGTTTTGTGTTTGAGAAAATGCAAAGGGAGGAATGAAGTTTCAAGATAAGGTTTTATGGAACAAGAGTGAAGAAAAGAAGTGTGATGTTAAGCCCTTATATAGACCTGGGGGCAGGAGTGGAACGGTTTAATTTTTAATGTTTGATTAGACCGCGTTTGGTATTCCAAAGAGAAGTTATGACTTCCGCCGTTTCCCGCCCTTGGAAGTTGAGATGCAATCATGAAAAACTGATGCACGCACGTCTTAAAGAAATGTTTTGGAGAAAATGACGTCATCACGTAATAATGATTACGGCTAAGGGAGTGGAAACGTCAAGTCTAAGCTAAAGGGTGCGAAGGATGGTCAGATAACGCGTTTTACATTAATTAAAATTACTGTGGCAAATCAGAAAATAGATTTTGGCGAAATCTGGAAGATTTGCTAAAAACACTGCTTGCGAGTATTGCAAAAATATGGACAAAGTGGAAGTTAAAAGTTAAGTAGATAAAAGTTAAGCATACATATATATTCTGCGAAGATTTTATTACAAAGCAAAAGTACAACATGGTAACGAAGTACAAAGTTTGAGGTAACTAATTAAAATCTTTAGGGAGACTATCTTTGATCTTCGAATACTGAGCTTCCCATGAAGACATACGAAGTTCAAGCAACGCCCGTTGTTTCTTCAATTCTTCAATTTCTGGCACTAACTTCTGGGCAGTTTCGAAGTGTTGGATCCCCAACTGTGCTACGTCGAGCAGATCTTGTTGGTTGGCCTTTTGAATAGTTGCCTGACGAGTTTCACCCTCCTTTATCTTCTCTTCGAGCATTTTTTATCTCTTGCTTCCAGGAGTTGATGTTCTTCTCACATTCGTCATATGCTTCCTGGTTCTTCGAATATTTAAGCTTAAGGGCTTCACCCTGTTTGGTTGCATCAATAGCAGATTTCCACGAAGAATTATGAGAGGCCATTTTCGCAGTCAGCTGTTTGTCGACATTTTGTTTTCGAAGAATATTGGCCTGGAGTTGTTCGACTAGAGAACCCAGCAAGACAATCACCTCTGAAACTTCTTTCGAAACTTGAAACAGATCCACTTTCTTCAAAAGTGGATTCAAGCTATGACTCTTGGTAGGATTCTTGCTAAGGACGTCAACAAGATTGGTTTCAAAGAACTTTTCTTTTATTTGATGAAGGAGATCAGGGGTGTCCTCTTTATCACCAGATTCTGTAGGAACGGCTGGAGAGACCTCAAGTTCAGAGGGCGAAATAGTATTCGCATTCATCATGGCCTTTAGGAAGCTGAGAGGGTCAGTTTGCTTAAGCTGTTCCAATCCTGAAAGAGTAGGTTTCACAGAGATAGGCGTTGAAGTTGTTCCAGGAGTAACTATGGTTTCAAAGGTTGAAGTTTCTTGAGGACTATTTTTATCCGGTTTAGAAATTTCCTCCATGGCATCTTGTTCAGACACAGTGTCTTCACTACCATTTGGTCGCTTATTTGCATTATCACTACCTGAACATTGATGATCTTCTCCCAGGTTTTTACCTTGATGGGTTGGTGGGGATTCATCAGTCGAATGGCTTTCTTCGATTGGCACATTAGGAAAGATGGTTGCAAGAGGCCTAGCATCTTCAAGAACTGGTGAGAGAACATGAGATTTGGTTTGAGAAACATCTGTGTTAAACAAACCAGAATTAATCATAGTGACAAGATTCTGAGGAGTCTATTGATTGTAATGAAGAAGTTATGATTACCTTGGAATTTATCGACATCAACGGTAAAGTTGAAAGCTTTAAGGCCGGAAGTAGCAGTGCCAGTATCATCCTGCAAATAACAAGGTAAAAGTTAATTTAATCATTAAGTTAAAGTTCCTAAAAATGATTATGGATTGAAACCCAAGTACCTTGGTTGGAATATTGTCTGGGCTCGAATTGTGACTTTCGACAACAAGAACGTTGCTGGCAGTCTTTAAAGGTGATTCTTCAGAAGACACTTTGTCACTGGACGAAATAACTTTCGAGGAACCCGACCCTTTCTCCTTGCCCACAGGGGTGACAGCTTTTTGTCTCTTCCTGTGTCCTTGCCTAGTACGGGGAGGGGATTTGTCTTCATCATCCGAAACAACCGTTGAGGAAGCTTTTCGCTTTAAAGCTACCGGGGGTTTCGAGCTCTGGAAAGTGTGGAGTGAACAAAGTGAGCACTACTCACAGGTTATACATTGTTTAAAAATATAGAGTATGGATATACTGTGGGTTTCTTATCAGCAGTGACAGAATCACTCTCACTTGGCTTGTTGCTCTTCGATGCTCCAGAATCTTTTTGTGTAGAAGTTTCTTTAACTTTCTTCCTCAGAGCAACAGCTGCAATAAAACTTGGAATCAGCATTTCAACGGAATAAGAAGAGTTAGTCGAAAGATTGTCTAAGCCCAAACCTTCAGGTATTGGAGTTAAGACGCGAACATGTTCAAGATCTATATGGAGATGTCCTTTGAAAGTATCCAGGGTATGCTTAGTCGGGACCACTCGTTCAGCGTGTTTTTTAGTGCTTTCCTGAAGAATTTTAAAAACATTCCCACACACGAACCAGTCTGGAAAAGGAGGGCTCAGAGCCACACCAAAATCAGCACTTGGCAGCGGAGGGAATTTTGGAGGATTAAGTTCGAAAGCCACTTCATAACGCAGTTCTGGTCGAACAGACGGGGGCAATTTCAACTTATCCAATTTTGCAGAAAACTTCTCACGCAAATTGACTGCGGCTTCGCGAACGGTCCGACTAAGATCATCAGGCTTGTAGATAGTTTCAAAGAAGTTCTGAAAGGCTTGAATTTCTTTAATATGAGTCGAAGTACCTTTGTGAAATTTCTCCTGCACATCAGCAAAAGCTGCAGTTAGTTCCTGAGTTAGATTCTCAGCATCAAAGATTTGTGTAGTATAATACTCCGTCCACCATTCATGAAAATCTGGAGTGGAGTAAAAAGCGGGTTCGAAGGAAACAGGAGAAAGATGGGTAACGCCAGCATATCTGGCAATCTTTGATTCACATTCCTCTTCGGATAAGTACAAGGTGTGAAAGCACATATGGTTCCTTTTGTCATACAAACATTTGGGTTTTACTTGGACCAGTCCAAATTGTCTCGAAACCAGATTTGGTTGATAACACAGAAGAACACATTGGCCCTTAGAAGGTCGAAGGCGGTGATAAAACAGCTTTGGGGTAAGAAAAGCCTCCCAAATTTCCATAGATTCAGTTTGTTGATCCTGAGAAACTGTCGGAAACCTTCGAGTGAACCACTCAGGACCAATTGTTCTATGTACGAATGGAGCCATAGAAGGATCGAATTGATAACGCTGGGCGAACATCATTTTTTATGCTAGAAAGTGTTCACGTAGTTTCCCAGTCTCTTCTTTCGGAGTTAGATGAGCCAACCTGATGCCTTCTACAGTCTGATTTTTGATGTCATCATCTTCTTCATTGACGATGCCTCGAAATGGAAGATGAGTTTCGAAAGTAGCATTAAGCCACAATTGCAATAACCAGAAAGGGCCAGCGAAGAGCAAGGAACCATTTTTATAGTTCTTAGTAAGGTTCGTGGCTTCACCAAGGTTCTCATAAAGGAATCCTAAGATTAATTGGCTCAGGTTTAGTCTTTTTCCAGCATGTAGCTGATTAGCCATGCAAAGATATCTCTTTGCAACTTGTATGGATCTGGAGCAGAAAACACACCTTGAGAGCCATAATGCTAAGAAAGCAATATGCTCCTCGTCGGAGACTTCTTCCTGCGTTGTATCATGATATTTCTGAATGAAGGCAGTATAAGTAACGGTTGCCTCGTTAAAATTAATGGTGTCAGTATCCATATCATTTGGGTCAAAAGTTTCCCCAGTTGGTCGAAGCCCTGTGATAGCAGCTATGTCAAAGAGAGTAGGGGTAACCATTCCACATGGAAGATGGAAAGTATTGTGGGAAGCATCCTAGAAGTGAACCGCTGCTACTAACATGGTTTGGTTATACTCTAATCCCGTTTTTGATAGTTGGATTAAATCATATATTCCTAATGTTTTCCAGAAGGATGTCTTTTTTCCTTCTACTTTCGTTAGCCAAGCATAATACAGTTCAGGATCTTTTGCTAACGGGATTGACCTAAACACTTTCACGAAATTGGTCATATAATTTAACCTAATTTTTGCCAGAGCCAAAGGGGTTGCAGTCGAAGCTTCTGCTGCATTATCAGGTTCTCCTAAAGATGGGTGTCCATCTTCATCTATCCTAATCTTACTAACTAGAGGTCTAGTTTTATAATAAGCAGGAAATAATTTATCCAGAGAAGGGCTAGTTTCTCCTGGTAACTGTCATACCCCAAAATTTGCCTTCCATATTCCATTTACAATGATTCAAAATCCAAAACCAACCCCCATGATTAATTTATTTTATTTGATATTTTATTACATTTTTTTTATTCATTAAAATATGTTTTTTATCAAATAATTGAAAAAAATATGAAAGGATTTGGTTATGATTTGGTTTCCAATCAAAATTACTCTCTAAATGACACATATTGAATGCAAAATTCGTGTAAAGAATGATTGGCATGAGATTGAGTTCAAAAAAATCAATTTTAGAAAGATTTGGAATCATATTTGGACCAAGAATCATTCTATGAATTTATCAAGATTGTATCCATATTTGATACCCTAATTGAGTCCACTATATATGCCATACAATCCTTATTCACGAGAGAGGGTTTTTGGGCAAACAAAACTCTGTTGTGAGGTACAAAAAGAAAACGTGAAACAAAGAGAGAAAGGGAGAAGAGTTTCACACGGATTCAGGCCAAACAAGACGTTAATATTGATTCCTGGATGCTTCTTGAGTGAGAATCAACTTCCATAGTCGACCAAAACGATCTGGAACCTACTGCAATTTTCACGTTTTTTTCTCAAATATTCTTGGATTTGAATTTGTTCATAAACGCATTATAAATCATGTTTAAGGGTATAAATGTATTCATAATCTTGTTTGCAAACTATCTGGGCTGTTTAATTTGATTTTCATTGCAGATTGGAGAATCCACCATTGTTAGGGTTTAAAGGATTGAAATTGGGATTTTTCCATGGAGGTGAAATTAGCCAGAGTTAATGGTACCATGGTGTTCATAACATGATTTACAATCGATCCATGCCTTTAGAATTTATTTATTGGTGGTATTCTGTGAGATTCAAATTTGCAGGGATGACCATGGTTGTTCACGAACAGCTACGACGAAGAAGCATCAGCACCGCGCGCGTCTGTTTGGATTTTAAAATTTGGCTCGTTTGTTTTTTATATATGATAGCTTTGTGTCTGAGTGTTAACAAGATACGAGTGCAGCGCAGATGGCTTTACACCGAGACCTGCATCCAAGTGGTTGTGAGTTCGAATCCCGGCCACAACGCTTATTTTTTCCATTTTGCAAATTATATGAATTCAGTGCTGCGCGCTCACGCAAGCCTATGATGCGTCGTTGCCTCTCCACCACCAGATCGCAGCCTAAGAAGATCCAGCGTCTCAGAATATGCTGGTGCACCATGGACACTCAGGATGCACCCACACACAAACAGGCGCCCAGGTTTTTTAGTATTTTCAATATTTGTTTATTTGTTTATTTTATTTTGTTAAATCATTTAATTGAACTTGTTATATATAATTTGATTTAAAAATTGAATTATTAATTAAATTAGGGTTAGGATTATTATTAGGGTTAGGATTATTTTCCTCGACTTTTCGAGTTAATTTATTTAACTATTTTAAATAATTATAAATCACAACAACCCTAGAAAAGTGGTAAGTATTAGGGTTCGCTCCATCCCATTTAGCCAAATATCAAAGATATTAGGATTTAATTTATTATTCGTTTCGACCGTATTAATCGGTTGCGATGGGTAATAATCGATTATTTAATTAATATAATTCAAATACATAATATTTGGCTAAAGGGTTTCAACCATCGTATTGGTTGCGATGATTAGCCTATTTCCTTTATTCTAATTCATTATCATTTTTAATCGAATCAATCGATTACGAAGGGTAATGATATAAATTAAATCATTAAAACTTCTAAAAAATACTATAATTCATTATTAGTGATAATCGAATCAATCGATTAAAATTGGTGATGATACAACTATTAATCTGTTAACTATGGTAATTGAATCAATCGATTATCGCGGTTAATAGTACAAATTAAAATCAGGGTTGTACGCCCAAATCTAAAACATTCAAAACACTTCAAATCAAACCACGGATTTTCATCCTCATTCAAAACTACGATAGGCCATTCAAAAAGCCTTCAAACCACTTCATTCTAATCCTAAGGCGTACAACCCTGCCCCGAACTACGTTGACTCTGATTCTCCATAAGGAGATACGTAGGCACTTGGATAACCAAGGCGAGTCCCCTTCCCTCTAAATCTCATTTTTCCCGATTCATTTCCCTTAATTATTTAACCCTCGAAAGCATAAACCTTACCTTAATACTCTTAGCCATCAAACTGTTGACCTTAGATTCAAAGCCATAGGAAAGGGTTGAGGGTGCCTAACACCTTCCCTCGACCTGAATATAGTATCTTACCCTGATCTCTAAATTGCGTAGGGTTTCCTATTCGCCCTTCAGAATAGGTGGCGACTCTAAAAGCTAAATTTTTAGGGCAGGTTGCTACAGCTGGCGACTCTGCTGGGGATAACTATAATGGTGAATACTATGCTCCTATAGGTTTTGGCAGGGTTTAGGTTTGAAAACTTTTTAGGGTTTGGCTAATTCTCCTTTTTTAGGGTTTGCAATTATTTTTTTTGTTTTTTGTTTTTTGTCTAAAAATATTTAATTATTTATAATATGTTTATATTTAATTATTTATGTTAATATATTTATATCTAATTGCCTGTTGTTATATTTTTATATGCATTGCTGGTATTTTCTATGTTGTGTTAAACCCTAAGTGTGGGAGTTAACTTTGAGATCAATAGGGGAGCATGAATCGCCTACGAGTCTCATTGATAACTCCACTCGGAGTGGGTTGAATATTCGGAAATGTCCAAAACGAGGCTTGACTTTGTTGAGGGCAGGACGGGATATTTGGCTGATCTCTCTGGGAACCTACCCCAAAAATTCGAACCTCATGGATAAAATGAGTTGTTCTAAAATCCGAAGGGACAAAAAAGTCTCGGAGGCTACGAACGACCCCATGAGACCTTCTAGAACCCCCCTATAATAAGGTTGGCTCCCAAGAGCCGCTACGTCGGACCTATGAACCTATGTGATTATGTGCTATATGTATATATATGTGTTGATCATTTTTTTTATTATTTCTTTTTCCATTCATCATACATCAGGGGCATTCTTGCATCATATCTTATTCAAAAAAAAGAAGGAAAAAAGATATCATACATATCATGCATGGCATACACATCATTTTCATGACATTAAGAGAAGATTTCTCTTCTATCTCCAGAACAAGGGACCATTGGGAAGGATAACCTAACATCCCGACCGTCTCATCAAACAAGGTTTCAGCAAAAGAGATCAATGGATCAGCTGGAACAGAATCAAGCCGCCCCTCGTGGAGACGTGGATCAACTTAAGGTTAGTATGGAGGAGGTTAAAGGAGGTATGGCTCAGATGCTAGAATTCATGAAGGCCCTCCTGGATAAACAAGAAAAAGCAAAAGAGGTTCAGTCTGGGGATACCCTAGTTCAGGATGAGATCCCTAACGACGAAAACCCGCTGCTAGGATTTGTTTCAGGATTTGGCCCAGCTAAGGATAAATCTCAGGCCCGATCTGTCAGGAGAGCTATTTAGTTCCAAGAGAAAGGAGAGACCTCCCAAGAAGGATTTGTCCCCACTCCACAAACGAAAGGGACAACCCGCACAGTTCGCATTCCTGCTAGAAATGTCCCTAGGGATGATGATTACCTGGATCTACAATACGGAGTGCAAGAGGTGGACAACACAGACCAAACACCTCAGACATAACATTCTATCCCTAACTCTAGGGAAGACTCCAAGGACAGTGAACAAATCAAGGTGGCTAGAAGAAGGATTTCTTAGATCATTAGTTTTGTTTTCATTCGCAATTTCTTTCCGTTTGTTTAAACATTAGTCTTATGACATATGCTATGTACTTTACAACAATCATTAATGCATTGCTTACGTTTGTCTTGATTCATTCCTAGTGTTCTCACTATATTTAAAACTGTGTTTTTACTCGGTTTTCTTCTTTGTGATATTCAACTCTCGATTAAAGTCGTACACCTTTAGAGGGAGAATGACGAAAACGATACCATAATTTCATACACTACGCTTTCGAACAGACCGTGTTGACGATGTACAGGCATTTGTTCAATTCCTAAATAAGGGAGATATAAGGATGTTAGTCCCTCGTCAACCCCTTTGAGCCTAAAGAAGTAGGAGTTTTCCTTCATATAAAATAAAACCCTTCATATATAACCTGGGGTAGGGTAGCTGCTCAGTTAACTTAATCATTCCAAATTGTTCCTTTGAACATAATCGCTGATGGTTCTCCGTCATCAATTAAGTCTGGAAGTCAATGTCCGCAAAGAAAAAGAAAGCAATATAAGGGCCTGCTAAGTCAAAACCTATTAAGGATACTTAGGCAAAATTGGGGCATCCCGCTGACTGTAGTTTTAAAACGAACAGTTCAGGCAAAGTTGAAAAGAGGTCACTACATACCCTCACAAAAGAAAAGAAAGGAGGATGACTGCCTTTGCAAAGTAAACTTCTGTTTTTTGAACCATCATAAATGCCAATGTCATAATTCCCAAAGTCTTTTGGAGCCTAAACGCATAGTCAACTGAGCATAGGACTGGAGAACATCACGAAGATGGGGATGGGTACAAATGAACTTTGAGCCTCTATCTTTTGTTTCTTTAAACCGTGAACCAGGCCACATTACAACCCTTAAAAGTCCTAACTGAAGCATGGTTAGTTCGAAAGCATATCGTTACCAAAGGTATCCCGACTCCTTAAGGTCTACTATAACTCTTGAGTTGATATCACTTTCTTACAAAAAAAAAACTTCGTTTTACTCAAAAATGTTTTTAAACTTTCAAGACAGACATATGCATTCGCGTCTTATGAATTTCATTGCAAAGTACACTTGTCTATGTGGATTCAGATGTTTAAACATCAGGGAGAAGTTGCATGGGGCATGGCTAATGGTTAAAAATCCTACTGACTGACGAAGTAGCTTTGAAAGCTTGTCAAAAGAAGAAACATCTCTTACGCAGGACTGGGATGGCTAATGTGTACACGGGGCATAACCCGTCATTATCCCATTTACATGGGGCAATCTAATCAAGATCCATGGAATCTCTCAAGGACGCGGAATAGCCCATGGGGCAAGCCCATTACCTGGGGGCACGTTGCAAAGTCCACTCAGTGACAAATGGTGTCAATGCCACTCTCACATCCTTTTCAGGAACCTTTTTAGGATATTTCTCAATCTGTCCATATAGTCTTCTCTAAGACATGTTCAAATACTTTTTACCCTTTCCAGGAGCCTTTTTCAGACAGTCTTTTACAGACCCATCTTCTTATCCTTTCTATTTTCAAACCCTTTCAGATAGTCTTCTCCAAGACATATTCCTTTCTACGAACCTTTTCTAGGTAGTCTTCTGTAAGACATCTCTTAACTTTTTCAGTTAGTCTTTTTAGACATGTTCAAAACTTCTCTTATGCTTCCAAGAACCTTATCAAACTTTGTTTAAAGTATCGAGTCTTCTCTAAGACAGTTCACCATCCTTTCTAGGGTGATCTTCTTCAAGATGTTTTTCCTAAGTTTTGTTTAAAACCCCACATTCCTTAAAACAGTCTTTATCCTCTATAGGAATATTTTTGACCCTCTGCACAAACACATCCCTTTGAGCTTTGTTTAAAGCGCAATCTTGTTTAAGACAATTTCCCATTCTTTCCAAGGACCTCTTCAGGTAGTCTTATAGAAGACATCATCTCATTCTGAGTACTCAGCAAATCACTGTCCGTCAGGATGCGACCGAAATGCATGACTCATTTTGAAAAGCATCTGCTTCACATTCAAATCAACACTTAGCATCAAGGAGACCTCAAAATTGGTCTAATCAAAGACGATCATTCCTGATAAAGACTCTTGAATGGGGAAACCACATCCAGAGGGTTTTCCTAAAATAGGGGCATACAATCAAGGATCCTATTAACTAGGGGCATATCTTTCAAGAATTCAAACACTGGGGCAATTCATATCAGGCAAGACATGGTGAAACTCGAGTTCTCTCTAAAGGTCCCTCCTTCAGATAAAAGGGCATGTCTCATATTTTCTGATAATCGGGGAGTCACACTAGTATCATACAAGGAGCATTGTTGCATAATTGATCTTCCCACGCCTGTACTATTTACATCCCGCGGTGTGGGATAGGCATACATGCATAATTCTCATTTATTTTGAGAATCTCATTACATGACACATGCATCATGACATTGCATAAAACTAACGCTGCCTTTTCAGGTCACTTCATATTCAAAAGGATGTTATCATCCAATTACAGTACAAATACGATCGTATCAACGATTCAATCTTAACAGATACAATTCCAATACCTCATTCCAAGTCTTTCTTCAAAGAGAATCCAGAAGCAATCAAAGAATTTCTTACCTCTCCAGGTAGTTTTGTCCAAGACAATTATCCTAACCTTTCCAAGCAGTCTTGTTTAAGACGTATCCTAACCTTTCTAGGCAATCTTGTTTAAGATGTATCCTGTCCTTTCTAGGTAGTTTTGTTTAAAACATTTCATGTCCTCTATAGGAACCTTTCTAGGTAGTTTTGTTTAAAACGTCTTATGTCCTCTATAGGAACCTTTCTAGGTAGTTTTGTTTAAAACGTCTTATGTCCTTTATAGGAACCTTTCTAGGTAGTTTTGTTTAAAACATTTCATGTCCTTTATAGGAACCTTTCTAGGTAGTTTTGTTTAAAACGTCTTATGCCCTTTATAGGAACCTTTCTAGGTAGTTTTGTTTAAAACGTTTCATGTCCTTTATAGGAACCTCTCTAGGTAGTTTTGTTTAAAACGTCTTATGTCCTTTATAGGAGCCTTTCTAGGTAGTTTTGTTTAAAACGTTTCATGTCCTTTATAGGAACCTTTCTAGGTAGTTTTGTTTAAAACGTTTTATGTCCTTTATAGGAATCTTTCTAGGTAGTTTTGTTTAAAACGTCTTACGTCCTCTATAGGAACCTTTCTAGGTGGTTTTGTTTAAAACATATCGTTCCCTTCATAGGAACCTTTATAGGTAGTTTTGTTTAAAACATATCGTTCCCTTTATAGGAATTTTCCTAGACAGTTTTGTTTAAAACATATCGTTCCCTTTATGGGAACCTTTCTAGATAGTTTTGTTTAAAACATATCGTTCCCTTTATAGGAACCTCTCTAGGTAAGTCTTGTTTAAGATATCCCGTATCCTATCTAAGAGCCTTTCCAGGTGAGTCTTGTGTAAGACGTAACACACCATTTCCAAAAACTGTTCTAGGTTAGTCTTGTTTAGGACATATCATTCCTTTCTAGGTAATCTTTTTAAAGACATGTATCCAATCCCTCCTTATCCTCTCCAGGAGCCTCTATAGGTCAGTCTTGTTTGAGACATATCCAAGTTAACCTTATAGTCTTATTTAAGGCGTATCGTATCATTTCCGAGAACCTTCCAGGTGAGTCCTGTTTAAGACGTACCATAACCTGTCTAGGTAGTTTTGTTTAAGACATCCCATATCCATTCCAAAAGAACCTCTCCAGGTTTCATATCTTTTTAGTAGCCTTTCTAGGTGAGTCTCATTTAAGACATATCATGCCTCTCTAAGTAGCCTTTTTAAAATGTTTATCCAAACTTTTCTGAGACACACCTAGTTCTTTTAAAGAACTCCTCAGTTAGTCTTCTCCAAGACATTCTTCCTAAGCATTGTTCAAAGCCTAAGCTTCTTCGCATCAACCTTCGATACACCCTATTCAGGAACCTCTTCAGGTAGTCTTATGTAAGACATTACTCCGTGTCTTTTCAGATACAATCAAATGATCCAGGTATGAAAAGCATATGCTTTAGACAAATAGCCTGCCAGGTAAATGGGTGGCATCTATAAGCCCATCTCCCGCGGAACTCCTTCCCTACACAAGCAAATTTCAGGGCATTTCAGTGTCCAATCATCTTCTACCTCTTCAGGTTCAAGAAGATTGAACAGGGGCAGCTGTCATACCCTAAAATTTGCCTTCCATATTCCATTTACAATGATTCAAAATCCAAAACCAACCCCCATGATTAATTTATTTTATTTGATATTTTATTAGATTTTTTTTATTCATTAAAATATGTTTTTTATCAAATAATTGAAAAAAATATGAAAGGATTTGGTTATAATTTGGTTTCCAATCAAAATTACTCTCTAAATCACACATATTGAATGCAAAATTCGTGTAAAGAATGATTGGCATGAGATTGTGTTCAAAAAAATCAATTTTAGAAAGATTTGGAATCATATTTGGACCAAGAATCATTCTATGAATTTATCAAGATTGTATCCATATTTGATACCCTAATTGAGTCCACTATATATGCCATACAATCCTTATTCACGAGAGAGGGTTTTTGGGCAAACAAAACTCTGTTGTGAGGCACAAAAAGAAAACGTGAAACAAAGAGAGGAAGGGAGAAGAGTTTCACACGGATTCAGGCCAAACAAGATGTTAATATTGATTCCTGGATGCTTCTTGAGTGAGAATCAACTTCCATAGTCGACCAAAACGATCTGGAACCTACTGCAATTTTCACGTTTTTTTCTCAAATATTCTTGGATTTGAATTTGTTCATAAACGCATTATAAATCATGTTTGAGGGTATAAATGTATTCATAATCTTGTTTGCAAACTATCTGGGCTGTTTAATTTGATTTTCATTGCAGATTGGAGAATCCACCATTGTTAGGGTTTAAAGGATTGAAATTGGGATTTTTCCATGGAGGTGAAATTAGCCCGAGTTAATGGTACCATGGTGTTCATAACATGATTTACAATCGATCCATGCCTTTAGAATTTATTTATTGGTGGTATTCTGTGAGATTCAAATTTGCAGGGATGACCATGGTTGTTCACGAACAGCTACGACGAAGAAGCATCAGCACCGCGCGCGTCTGTTTGGATTTTAAAATTTGGCTCGTTTGTTTTTTATATATGATAGCTTTGTGTCTGAGTGTTAACAAGATACGAGTGCAGCGCAGATGGCTTTACACCGAGACCTGCATCCAAGTGGTTGTGAGTTCGAATTCCGGCCACAACGCTTATTTTTTCCATTTTGCAAATTATATGAATTCAGTGATGCGCGCTCACGCAAGCCTATGATGCGTCGTTGCCTCTCCACCACCAGATCGCAGCCTAAGAAGATCCAGCGTCTGAGAATATGCTGGTGCACCATGGACACTCAGGATGCACCCACACACAAACAGGCGCCCAGGTTTTTTAGTATTTTCAATATTTGTTTATTTGTTTATTTTATTTTGTTAAATCATTTAATTGAACTTGTTATATATAATTTGATTTAAAAATTGAATTATTAATTAAATTAGGGTTAGGATTATTATTAAGGTTAGGATTATTTTCCTCGACTTTTCGAGTTAATTTATTTAACTATTTTAAATAATTATAAATCACAACAACCCTAGAAAAGTGGTAAGTATTAGGGTTCGCTCCATCCCATTTAGCCAAATATCAAAGATATTAGGATTTAATTTATTATTCGTTTCGACCGTATTAATCGGTTGTGATGGGTAATAATCGATTATTTAATTAATATAATTCAAATACATAATATTTGGCTAAAGGGTTTCAACCATCGTATTGGTTGCGATGATTAGCCTATTTCCTTTATTCTAATTCATTATCATTTTTAATCGAATCAATCGATTACGAAGGGTAATGATATAAATTAAATCATTAAAACTTCTAAAAAATACTATAATTCATTATTAGTGATAATCGAATCAATCGATTAAAATTGGTGATGATACAACTATTAATCTGTTAACTATGGTAATTGAATCAATCGATTATCGCGGTTAATAGTACAAATTAAAATCAGGGTTGTACGCCCAAATCTAAAACATTCAAAACACTTCAAATCAAACCACGGATTTTCATCCTCATTCAAAACTACGATAGGCCATTCAAAAAGCCTTCAAACCACTTCATTCTAATCCTAAGGCGTACAACCCTGCCCCGAACTACGTTGACTCTGATTCTCCATAAGGAGATACGTAGGCACTTGGATAACCAAGGCGAGTCCCCTTCCCTCTAAATCTCATTTTTCCCGATTCATTTCCCTTAATTATTTAACCCTCGAAAGCATAAACCTTACCTTAATACTCTTAGCCATCAAACTGTTGACCTTAGATTCAAAGCCATAGGAAAGGGTTGAGGGTGCCTAACACCTTCCCTCGACCTGAATATAGTATCTTACCCTGATCTCTAAACTGCGTAGGGTTTCCTATTCGCCCTTCAGAATAGGTGGCGACTCTAAAAGCTAAATTTTTAGGGCAGGTTGCTACAGTAACGAACCCATAAAAGCATGAGGTTTTCCAGAAAGTTCAAAAGGGATGATTACCTGAGAAGCGTAGATAGCGCGCGCCTCTGTAGTATTTGGGTTTGGTATGTGTTCTTGTTCTCCTATCTGCGTAGGATGTTGAAGCTTTAAAACAGGTTGCAGAACATTTGAAGGAGAAGCCATGGATAAGTTTGATTTGAAAAATGGGTTTGAAGATGACCGAAGACGTTCTTTTCTGAAGAGAGAATGAAGAAGTAGAGGTGAAAGTTTATGTGAAGATACAAGGTCAAGTATTTAAAAGGTTTAACGGAAACCCTTTCAAATCTTTTGGGTAAAAGCCAAGGGACACGCGGCGGGCGTTGATTTAATCCAACGGCGGTCAAATAATTAATAGCTTTACTCCTAGTATATAGGAGTAATGATCAAGAAGCAAGGTCAGAACGTGGGAATGTAAGTTATGAGTAGACATCTTTGAAAATGACAAGACGTTTTGGAAACAGAGTCATAAATGATTGTGACGTCAGTCAATGATCTTGGAACTCTAAAACGAAATCTTGTTACAGCAAGAAACGCCTATTTCTCTTGTTTTTCGAAACAGGCATTTATTGGGGGCAATTTGTTAGCTGAAGATTTCGTTTAGGAAGAAATGTCCTTCGAAGGTCTGTAATTCGAAGGAGGTGGTTCTTGATGACCATCTTTGAAGATAGGGAATGGCTACTGATGGCCATGCTTCGAGAATGATGTTTAAGTTGAGACAAAAATAGTGAGCACCGAAGCTAAATTTGAGAAGAATAGTCTTTGGGACTTAGACGTTTTTGCGAAATATGTTAAGTACCGATGCTTAGCGTGTTTTCGTGGTATTTTAATGTTAAGTTATATTGCCACGCGTCGAAGGAGGATTCAGGCGGGAGGATTTGAAATTCGAAGAAGTTTGCATAACTGTCCAGAGACAGATGGCTTTCCGGGGATTCTCATGAGAAACGTGGCATTAGATTAGCGTAGGACCGTTAAGGTCGAAACTAGTATAAATAAGGGTTCTAATGTTAGGATTCAGGGTGTTCATTTTGTACAAATCACTCACATATTACTCAAGTATCAAGTGTTAAGAGAAAGAGTTCGCTGAGAAATGTACGTATGACACCACCACCATTTTAATACATGTGTATTTTCCTTTATTTTCAAGTATCTTTCGATATTATTACATTTTGTTTACTTCCTGCCATTTACATTCCTGCACTCTTTATTTTCATGTTATTTATCTTTGAAGTATTTAACATTTCTGCACTTTAAGATTCTTGCACTTTTACAGTTTTTTTCTTATGTTTTTTTTTCTTGACTTACCTTTCGCCGAAGTTATATTTACGTGTATAACAAAGTGATTGCTAACCTTTATTGTTTTATTTGAGTAATTCCTATTTTCAAGACAAATCACAAACATGGTTCGAATCATCATAAAAAACAATCTTTTTGACTATGTCCTAGGATCAATCTAGTCGATCCTGCGAGTAACCAAATCATATTTATTATAATTTGGAAGACTAGCGGTTGTTTACCGGAAATCACCGTAAACAGTGAGTCATCTCTCTTATAAATCTTTTATTATATTCATTCACTCGCACACTTGTATCTAATATATGCTTCATTTATCTATTTGACAAATTATCTTAAATCATGTTATTTCTGCTTTAAGTATTTAATTAGCTGACGATGTAAAAGGTACTAGGCTATAGGCATGGCAACGGAGCATGTCGGGAATGATTTTTGTCTTCCCCAAACCCAAACCCAAATTTCCAAACAATCATCGTTCCCTGCCCCAAATTCAAACGGAAATGAATAATTAAAATCCAAACTCACCCCAAACGGGTTCGGGTATCCCCGCCTCGCCACCATTCATTTAGTAAAATCAATATTTTTAATAGAAATATTTATTTTTTTCAAAATCAAATTACATTATAAATAATAAAATAGAAGAATCTCAAAAAAATTCATACATTTCAAATATTTTAAATAATATATATATATAAAATTATTAAAACTTTGACAACGTAGTTAATATTCTAAATTATCAAAAATAAATAATAATATACATAATGAAATATACGGGGCGGGTTCGAGGTGGGTACTAGTATTCCCATTACCCGATCTGTCGTCACTTTTGTAATCTGGAAAAACCCAAATTCGAACTCAAATCTAGTCAAAGCGGATTTTCTCCGTCAACTTCGAAACGGGTTTGGATGGACTGGTATAGGTTTTGTTGACATGCCTGCTAGGCTACCTCGTGGTTTCTAGCTTCTTCTTTTTTAAATTTCGTTTCTTATATTTAGAAAAAGAATAACAAATCTACATAAACATGTTTATTTATCAACACAACTAAAAAGAAAACTACCAAGGTTTTGTAATGAAAACACATTGATATATATCCAGAATATCCAAACACACTTTAGTGTATGATACATAAATAGAAAGTGAATTAAAGAGTCCCAATACCTATAACTTGCACCCACATTGGTATAAATATCATAAAGAATCCTGTGCATTTTTCTTTATTGTTCTCATTCACTACTTTCAGTAAAGTTGTTCCTCTTCCATATTACTATGTCAATCAAACTCGAACTTCATTTTTCTTATATTCCTATCAGCTTACAAAGTATTCCATTATGCTATAATATAATAAT
Organism: Vicia villosa; assembly: GCF_029867415.1. NCBI lineage: Eukaryota > Viridiplantae > Streptophyta > Magnoliopsida > Fabales > Fabaceae > Vicia > Vicia villosa. The sequence continues at coordinate 116,244,701 of NC_081184.1, read as the reverse complement.
CCTAAAGTAATAAAAATTGTTCCTTCCGAATCATTCAACATTCTCATTCCTAAACCTTTTGTGCAAGGTATTATCTAAGTCCGAACTATATGTTAAAATAAAATATCATCAACACTAAACCTTTTTTTTACGTATATCCCTATACCCCATTAGCAAAAAGATTATAGTTTGTTCACACACAAAAAAAACCATGTCACACGTTGAACCTGTTCCACAACTTAAGCCAAGATTTCATGTCTTATATTCCTCATGATGATGGTATCTTAACTAACCTGCCTTAGAAAAGCACAAAAAGATTTTTTCCTTTTTTTTTCCACTTAGTTTTGTCACGCTAACTCAATCTACCAAAGATTCTTGCGTGTCTCTAATTGAAAAACGAACATGACTCGCATCTTCAATCCTCCCATAATTTCAGCAAAGCATATTGTGGAGTAAGGCACAGGAAAACCACAAAAATGTGGTCAAACTATCAACGCACTATTTACGCGCAAAGAGTTTTTTTTTTTTTTTTTTTTTTTTTTTTTTTTTTTTTTTTTTTTTTTTTGGAAATCTTGGTATCCGGCCTTGCGACCGACTAATCCAAGAGGGACCAATCCCACCGTCCACTAGCGGAGGTCCCGTTTAAAGCCAGAACAAAGTTCTGTATGGACTGGCCCACGCAAGGATTGATAGCACCTAGCTGGATTCGAACTCAGGACCTTGAGAGGAGCACACTCTCAAGACCCGAGCCTCCACCGCTAGGCCAACCCTTGGGGGTTACGCGCAAAGAGTTTTATCCATGCATTGCACTTCTCCAAATTTCAAGTGCCACGTGTTACTAACAGTTTGTCCGTTTTCTACCACACACACTAGATTTTTTATATTTTAATTAATCGTTTGATTATTTTTTCTCAAATGTTTCATTTTTGTTTTATAGTATATATATATATATATATATATATATATATATATATATATATATATATATATATATATATATATATATATGTATGTATATATATATGTATGTATATATATATGTATGTATATATATATATGTATATTCTAACTAAGTTGTCAAGTTACGGTAGTTGAATACTAGTCAAAATACAGTGTACGTTGGTTTTGTGAAGTAAAGAATACGATTTATTTTTTTCCTTCTAGTGTGTCATGTCAAAGAATTTCCTTGTCAGCATTATTCACACGACTAAACTTTTATTAATATTGTTCTAGGTTATCTCAATCTTTTGATTAGTTATGATTACTATGATTACTACGAGGGTGTTTGGTTAAAAAATTCAAAAGTGATTCTTAGGAATAAGTTATTCAAAATAAAAAATAGAAAAGTTTAATTTTTCAGATATTTTTAAGAAAAATTGTTTGACATATTATTTGATATTCTTTAGAAAATAGTAGTTATATTTTTTAATAAAAATAAAAATAATTATGTGAAATTTTATAGGAATGAACGTTTTCGCATTTTTACATGGGAATAAAATTATTTAAATTATAGAAGTTTTTGGAAGTTATTTTATTCCTTGGAACATTTATATCTAGAAATAAATTTTCTACAAACTCTTAACAAACATGGGTACAACCATTTTTTAAACATTATTCCTGGAAATTTAATCCTTAAATTTGAAACAAATAGCCCTATAGATGTGGCTACCATGGGATGAGTTAAAATAATCACTATAGGTGGTTGATGGTTTATAAATAGAAGAGTAGTGGTAATCTTTATGGTAGAGATATGACATTTTTCGCCCTAGTTCTTTTAAGTAAGTGGTGATGGAGATTGATCATGGATGGAATTGGTCTTTGGCGCGATATTCTTTCATTTGTTATGACGCTTAATTATGTTGGATTTTAGGGGTAGAACTTCTATATTTATAGGTTAAAATCATAATAGTGGAAGAATATCTCTCTTCTTGGACTCAAATAGTCGACAACTTCAAATTGATCCCTGATGGTTTGTCTAAAATATTGGGTGATGATCTTTATACATCTTTCTAGAAAGACCCGTGGGTGGAAAAAGTGCCTCTTAAAACTAAGTTCCAAAGGTTACTTCAAGTTTCAAACCAAAAAGATTCTTTCGTGAGTAATATGGAATCTTACCAGAAAGGTGTGTATGAGACTTCAGATGGAAGAGTGGTCAATTTATATGTGAGGAAGAACTTCTTAATAGTATGATGTTAGTGATTGGAGAGGTCACTACATCACATGATGTTGATTCTTAACAATGGTGTTAGGATCCAAAGGATATGTAGAGAGTGTGTACACTATCAAATTGATCTACTTGGCTCTATATTATATCAAGTTCCATAAGAATAAGTCGCAAACACAAGTGTCTTAGATATCTCACCTCTAGTGTGACATATTTAGGAATCATATATGGTTATTATTTTCTTTTGTCAATTATTTCAAGATATAATACCTTTTATGGTAAATCTACTTTAGGCAACGAATTATCATGGATCTTGGATGGGCCACTTGTATTTAAAGACCAATAGAGTATACTAACATTAACTTAAGTGTGCAGGATTATTTAGTTGGTATTTAACGAGGTTCTGACCCAGTTAAATGGATTATAAAGAAGAAGCTAAATAATTCAGATTCTAATTAATCAGAATCTGATTGTCAAATGGAACCTCAACGTCAAAATTGACTTAGCCTCTAATAAGTTGGAGATGTAGTACAACACCTTTTGGTCTGTACTCTGTGCAAAAGCAGTTCCATCTTGTCAAACTGGTAGAATTATAGAGAAAGTCAACTAGATGTTTTAGCACAAGTCTCGAGGTTGTATGACACGATTTCTTCAGTCTACTCCAGCATGTCTATGGACGCCTCACTAGAGAAAGACACGATAGATAAAGAGTTTACTTAGAAGATAAAAATCCTAATCGTACCACTCCAATATCTCTCTCTTGGAAAACGGTTCTTCAGTGTACAAGCAAGCTTCCAACGTCTCTTTTGTTCTCTCTCGATAAGGAGCAGAAGATTCAAAAGAAGACAACAACAAAAAAGAAGAAATGTTTCGCACTCTAAGCTTTCATACGTAGTTGTTGTATTTTACATAGACTTGAGAGTTTCTTACACTTGTATATCGAAGAAATCTCAAGTAACAAGATCTTTGCTTATGATGTATTATTTGTACCTCTTATTATATATCAGGTACATCTTGTTGTAATCCTAAATAGTTTGTTTAAAACTTTTAAAAGTCTCAAATAGTGTGTTTGAGCAAAGAAGTATCAGACTGAGTGTTTGAGTGTGGAAGTATCTTTCTGGTTAAATTGAGCAAAAAATTCATGAGTTGTGAGTTTAGGCAAGGAAGTCTCTTTCTGGTTAGATAGAGCAAGGAAGTCCTGAGCTGTGAGTTTAGGCAAGGAAGACTCTTTAAAGTGTGATTGAGCAAGGAAGTCTCTTTCAGAGTGATTGAGCAGAGATTCTTGGACTGGTGTGTCTAAGCAAGTTATAATCAGGTTCTGATTATAGTAAAAAGCTCTTGTGTGACAAGGAGACTGGACTAATATCGTTATGGAGGAACCAAGATAATTGTTGTGTGTTATTTACTTATTTCTTATGCACTTTAATTTATTCCGCTAATACTTACTCTAGCTTAGAATCTGAACTTGGACAGGTTCAAAAGCCACTATTTCTAGAAAAGCAAAATTTACTAGATACACAATTCAACCTCCTCCCTTCTTGTGTATTTTTCTCACCTTTAGGCAGAGGATCCATGAGAAGATTCTGATGCAAATCTGATTAAAACTATCCTTTAAACCTAACAAGAAGGTTAAGACATACTCATGATTGATGTGATCAATCAAGGGAGCAACACCGTCACAAACTCAATGAAAATTGGGCAAAATTCAGCTAATTTCTCCCAAAGCCCCTTGATTTTGGTGTAATAAGCTCCAACAGAAAAGGTCCTTGAGTATAGGTGATGAAATATTTGCATAGGTGAAACAAACGAGGACCGTTATTTTGGAGAACTCATTGTTGAAGATCTTTCTAGATCGTCGCCGCGGTGGAGGAATAGATTATGTTGGCGGTGAGATTTTTTTAAACAGCATTGATGAGCTAATAGGAAACAAGGTTATCGTTCCTATGCCAGATAGGATATTAAGGATCACCATCAAGATGTTGGGGAATCGAACCATCGATAAATCCAATTCTATTCTTCGCACCGAGAGTGGTGAGCATCACACGAAGAATAATTGTCCTTCGTCAAAAGATGTGGGACGAGAACAAGACCTGGATGATCCGTTTGAATGGTGAATGTAGAACGAATTCTGCTATTGATCTTCCATGGTAACAGATAAGAGATCTTAAACCCAGATAGAGTGAAATTGCGAAAACGAAAAATCAAAACTTATGAAATGCATAGAAAACGCAAGATTTAAGTAAAAAATCTTCTAATACCATATTGAATCTCATGTAATGTTTTCATAATCAACAAGAACAATCCAGAATTAAACACAGATAAAAGCTAAAGAAAGCATTATTACTTCTTTTATGTTATAGTGGTGAAACTAAGTCCTACTTATACATGCATAATTAGACATAACTCTAAGTGACTAATACACATTTGTAAACAATTAAATCCACTTTTGTACACATGCGTGATATAATTTTATTATTATTATTATTATTATCATTATTATTATTATACATCTTAAAAATACTTAAGCCGACATGTAAGTCGGATAAAACCTTTTGAGGATCGGAATGGAGCTGGAAGACCGGTAAAACTAGGATATAAAGTCAGAGACCCAGGCCAAGTGGCGGCCCGTTGTGAGCGACGATCACGGGAAGGTCAAGGGTCATGAACCAATACAAGTTATTGAGGGAGTCAGTTACAAACGTTACAGCTATTATGAATGACGGTTACAAGTGTTACAAATGGTTAATAGGAGGTTACATTATAATGGCCATTAATTGTAATCATTCACTAAGGATCAAAGTCTATACTCTAAGCAGGGGGCTTCCACCCGAGGGATAAGCAAAAGATTATCATCTTGGATGCACGCATTTCATGATCGTGCCACCTGAATCCCTCAATCTATCCAATATATCCCTTTGGAATCTTAATCGATGAATAGCATAAAAAGAAATGGAAACCTCGGAGGTCACCATCAATGGTGGTTCTTCATCTTCCTCCTAATAAATACCCTATACAATTGAGAGGTCATCGGATTCACTTCCGGAAGATAGTCCAAATATGTTTTTACATGAACAATTATTATTATTATTATTATTATTATTATTATTATTATTATTATTATTATTTCCTTCCAAATAATTTACAGTAAATCAACAAGTTCCTATACCCACTCAAAACGATGTTGCAATTTTTCCAAATGGATTTCATTATTATTGAATTTTCAAAACATAGTCATGTTATTCTATGTTTACGTTAATTCCTTAGCATAATTTTTTAAAATCTTTTTTTACCGACCAAACAGCATATATAAACAGAGAAGAATTCCATTGTTTCCATTAATATTTTTCATCATAGACTGCATTCGATTTTAAAAATATACTAGTGGTTGATATTAAAATAACAGAGACAATACTTCTTTTGAGATGTCGCATTTCACTATCGACCTCTCTCACCCATTTTAACCCAACCAAAATATCCGTTTGAAAAAGTATTGACCATTCCTTTTTAGATAGTCTCATGTTTTGAATTAAAGGCTGCATAAGACTTACTGATTTTATTTAGAGAATAAACAATAACCCAAATTTGACCATTCCTTTGTTAGATATAGTCCCGTGTTTTAATTGAAGGCTGCATGCAGAGGAAAACCTAAAGTACACCTCATGATTATAATAAAGCAAAGATTCACAATTACTAATACTCTACTCCCTCCGTCTCATAATAAGTGTCCCATTTGCACTTTTCTTGTGTCTCAAAATAAATGTCCCTTTAGTCAATCAATGCAATATTTATTAATTTTTTCCACTAGTATACCCCTATATATTAACTTTCACGTTTTCCAACTACTCTACTACCTATAATAAATAAGGGTACTTTAGTAAATGGTATTAAATTTATCACTAAAATCAATACATCTAATCATTTTCTTAAGAACCGTGAAAAGTTCAAATGGGACACTTATTATGAGACGGAGGGAGTAATTATTTAGAATTATTTATATAGTTTAGATACAATAATTACTCAATAAATTTATTAATCAATGTATCTGACTATTTAATGTAGTCCAGATACATTTATTGAATCAATGAATTTTGAAAAATACATTTTTTTATGAGTTAAAAGGTAGTGCACTGACAGTATAAAATAATTTTACACTGTCATCCAATAGAAAATCATAAATGTGCCATGTCATTAAGATTTTTTAAAATAAAAAATTGGTTTAATTGGATACATGGGTGGTGATTGGTTGACAGTGTAAAAATATTTTACACTGTCAGTGCATCACCCCTTTTCTCTTTTTTTATATAATAAAAAAACAGAAAATTCATTGTATTTTGTCTTGGATGACAGGAGTAGTTTATATGTTCTTCATTATCGGACAACATTGAACTGTCAAATCACAAATACTCTAAAGAAGAAAAGAAAATGAACTCGGCCGGAAAAAGAATATGAAGTTGAATTGTTTATTCTTAACACAGCAATTATAAGGAGTTGAATGGTTTATTCTAAACACAAAAAAAATTAAGGCAACAAAGAAAATAAACTAGAAATCTGATTGACAGAAATCAACATTAAGGAGTCGAAATTGCAAACTAAGGCACATAACGACCCTGTTCTGCTTCTTCATATTCTTAGCTAAACGAAAAAGAAAAAATAGAATGATAAAAAAAAGACCACCTTGACAACAACCAACAACATCATTATGAAAAGGGAATTCTAAAAGTCGAAACTCAAGCACATCAGTAAGACCAATTCTCATCTTCTCCAGCAACAGAAGTGGCAACGGAAACAGTGTCTGCACTGAAATCGTCACCAGAACAGTAATAAAAACCATCATTGTTTGTGAGAGCATTCAGGCAACAGGTTGTGGATGAAACCAGGTAAGGCATGTTATCAAAGGATTGAGCTAAACTATTCGCCAGCCCGCCTGCATTCACCACACTGTCGTCCTCATGCTGTCCACTAAACTCAAGTGCACGGTGCTTAAGCGTCTCAAACATGAGCTGCGGCTCGTGCTGCATCACTCGAAGGACATCTGCACAAGACGGCCCAGCAACTGCCCGCGTAACAGCGAAACCATGTGGACCGTCGCTCTGTAACACCCTAACTACACTAGGGCCGCCAAACAGGTTGTGCAACCCACCAAGCGCCTCCTCGTAAGCCCCGCCCAAGAACATTCCCAGATAGTATCCTCCGCCGTGTCCTTCCAATTCATGAAGCGGCAAGCTTGACTCACCACCGATGAACTTGTCAATCTTCCCATCGCTGTCACATGTCAAGTCAGATAAAATACCCCTTGCAGTTGGTTTCTCATCCAAACGATGAATTGGGACAATGGGAAACAACTGATCTATGCTCCAAAAATCAGGAATGGAAGTGAACACAGACAGATTCATATGGTACTTCTTAACCGGATCCTTTGCCCCGATTGTCTCCGTTATCAAATCACACAGACCATCCACTGCAGCAAGCTGTTCAATCCCTAAAGTCCCTTGCTTGAACTGCTCAACACAACGTTTCTTGAATTGATCAGTGTAGAGCAAGCAAGCTTCATATTCGCCACGAAGGGTAGCAGCAGATATGTTCTGATAATCTGTAAGTGCTTCTTCAGAGAGCCCTTCTGCTAAATACTGCAATCCAATTGAGGACAATGAAGGAGCATTGTTTGAACTTGCACCAATAGCCTCAAAAATCAAAATGGAATGATGAGACACAATGGCCCTACCACTCTCACTGCAAATCACAGGGTGCTTCACGTTCCTACGATCACACACATACTTCACAGCATGAACAACAGCAGCAGCATACTCTTCTAAACCATAAGCAACAGATATATCAGAATCAGCAGACTTTGAACCATCATAATCTATTCCCAAACCACCCCCAATATCCAAAACTTTCATCTGAGCACCCAAACGAAGCAATTCACAATAGATCTGTGAAGCTTCTCCAACACCATCAGCAAGCAACTCAGTTGTGGGAATTTGAGAACCAATATGAAAATGCAACAATTGTAGACAATCAAGCATATCTAATTGTTCAAGCTTCTTCACCACACGCAAAATCTGAATTGTTGATAAACCAAATTTACCTTTATCACCAGAAGTTGCACCAAAATGGCCAGAATGCTTGGTCCTCAACTTCGCACGAACACCAATCACAGGACGAATGCAGAGCTTGTTGCTGATCTCAACCACCATATCAAGCTCTTCCTCTTGCTCAAGAACAATAACAGTGTTCAAAGCCAGCTTTCTCGCAATCAAAGCCAGAGAAATATATTCACTGTCTTTGAAACCATTGCAAACCAGAAAAGCTTCTCTGTTGCCTTTACACAAACAGCTCATAGCCAGAAGCAATTCAGGCTTCGACCCAGCTTCTAACCCGAACCGAAACCTTGATCCGAATTCAACAATGTCCTCCACAACATACCTATCCTGATTACACTTCACAGGATAAACACCTTGGTAGTGAGATTCATACCCCTGAGACTGAATCGCACCATCAAAAGCCGCATGAATCGACTCAAGACGATCCTTCAAAACATCAGGAAACCGAACAAGAAGAGGAAGCTGTAAACCAAGTCCGCCACAGCATTTCGGATCGGAGGCCTTTTTCACAACCTTGAGCAAATCAATCTCCTGGTGAGACATCGTCGCCGAGCCATGAGGCCTAACGGAGATGTCACCGGCAGAATTAACACCGAAGTAAGGAAAGCCCCAGCCATCAATTTTAAAGAGCTTGCTGGAAAGTGAAGGAGACCAACTGGAATCGGAATCCTGAACGGCGGTGGCATCAGGATTGTCGGTTATTGTGGTGGCGGCCGAAAATGCGAACGGCAACGGAAGAGTGATATCTCCGGCGAGAGCGTATCCAGGAGGAGGTAGGAGTGCAGCAGCACCGCCGTCGACAAAACAAGCTAAAGCCGGCATATCTTCCGGAAAACAAAAATTAGGTTAAAAAATTTAGGGTTTGTTTTAAAATGGGAAAGTAATTAGGTTTGTGAACGTGGGGGCTTTAAAACCCGCCGAGGCAAAAGCCCCGGCTACCCCCCCAAAAGAAGACAGTGAAAGATCGGATCAAAAAAGGAGAACTTCCCCTCGAAACTCTCTATAACCAAATCAATCCCGACAACTATCCCTCAGAAGAAAGATGAAACTAAAGAGGTTACGAAAACCGGAGCGGAATGGACCAGAACGGAACAAACCGAGGTGAGGAAAATATTCAAGCACCTGAGAGCAAAGGATGTGGATCTAGTGAAAATTATAATGGGGTAGGGAATGGGTTGGTTTATGAGGCTGAGGGAGAGAAATGGTTGTAGGAGAGAAATATGGTGAGATGAGGGATTTGGAATAATGAGTCAAGTGGAATGGGTAAAATAGGAGCAAGATGTGGAGAAAAAAATGGGAGAGGTGTGTGTATTACAGAGAGGAAAGAGGTTATTTTGGTATTATGGACTATGAATACTTGAAACAGATAACAGAAGACGTGTTTGTGAGAGGTGGAAGTGAGCGAAGATTGCATGGCAGGAGAGGCGAATTTATATAGGGAGGATTAGGAAGAAGGTGGTGCAATTGGGCCTGTAAACAATTGGACTCGGAATATGTTCGTGGGCCCACTTTTTTTTTTAAAAGTATTATTTATTGTTAAATAAAATAGAATAATGTATTTTGAAATATTATTAAATTGACTTCTCTTGTTAAAAATATTATTCTTTCAGATGTGAAAAATGAGCTTTTATTCTTTTTTGTCTATTGAGTACTACTGATTTTCATTTTTTACTAAAATATATTTTATTGTTTATAAACTTGTGAAATATGTTCTTCAAATTAAATAATACTTTTTTATTTTTTTTTCATTCAAAGTCTTAAATTCAAATTAAATATTACTTTTTTTGTTTTTTTAAAGATTGTTTTTTGATTTTGTTTACATATATTAAAAATAATTAATAAATATTGTTACCTTTTTAAATAATGACTATCTATTTATTTATATTACTTTTAAATTTTTATTAATTTATTTGACTTTTCTCTTTTTAAAATAAATAACTAAAAATGATTTTACCAAAATTATAATCAATATTATCTAAAACTTTAAAATAGCACTTAAAAAATAATTATTTTTCTAAAATATGACACTAGTAATAATCTTTGTTTTTGATAAACTTATACTCCATAAATTTGTGTTCTAATTTTAAATAGTCTATGCTAAGCTAATGGTTAAATTGTTTTTTTTCAATTAATTGAAAGAAAATTTAGATACCAAGTTTTTTAAAAAAATATTAATAAAAGAAAATAGTGTAATGTCTAACTCTGATGTAGTATTAAGTTATTAATAAAGTTATTAATAACAAGGAAAAACATTTTGATAATAAAGTGTCAATGAGTACTAATCAGCGTCTTCGCTTTTGATGACAACTAATCAGCGTCGAGTAGCCGCGTGGCTTCTATTATGGAATAGATCCCTTTCTTCAATCATGAATAGTAAAAAAAAAAACTAATTTGCTAGTATAATCGTTTTTCTTCCATTTTTGACGGAAAAATAGTGCGATAACTTTAGAGGCCACATATCAAAGATATGGAGGAAACCAGCAGGAAGCTTCCTTCCGTTATGGTTATGGCATGTGTTTTTTCTTTTTTAGGTGTCATTGCTTTGCTAGGATCGAACAGTTAAATTAAGAGGTTGGTTTTATTTGTAGTCTTTGGATTTTTTTTTTAAAAACATTTTTTTGTATTTCTATTTAATTACGAATTAGATTTTATAAAACTTTTAAGACTATTTACAATGAAGGTGTTGAAAAAAAGTTTTAATAGTTGAATAATTGCAATGAAATGTTGAATGAGGTGTTGAAATTTATGTTGAATTAATTGGTGTTAAAAATATTTAACATGTTGAATAAAAAGGGAGTGCGGACCACTATAATACATTAAAAAATTTTATTGGTTGTTGTAATTATTTAGATTTTTATCCCACGTTAATTATTTGGCATCAATTATTTTATAATAAATTAAATTTTTATTTATTTTTATTTTCATCAAAATTCATCATTTTTTTCCTCTATAAATAAAAAATTGGTTCATTAGATTTGGACACAGAAAAAAATCAAGATTTTTCTCTCTAATTTTTCTATTTAGCCTCCAATAAACTCTTGTTTGTAGCTCTAACCATTTTTTTTAGTGAAATATAAAATTAGAAAAATAAAATTTAAATAAGTTATTAAATTAGAAAAAAATTAAAATAAATTATTTAACTCTTAATTATTTTAATTTAATTTTAATCGATAATTGTTATTAATATATAATAACAAAAACATGAAAGAAAATAAGAATATGAAATAAAAATGGTGGGGTAGGGTGTTGAATTTTATTAAACAAAATTATTGTAGTGAGTAAAAGTTGAATGAGTGTTAAATTATTAGGTGGAAGAGAGAAAATATGATGTGGAGTATAGAAAATGAAAAGTGAGGGTGTTGAATTCATGAATCATTGTACATAGTCTAAGTAAACATATTTTTACCTTAAAAATCACAATTGTTAGTTGGTCTAGTGGTGATTGTCGCTAGATTTAATAAGAAAGATCACAGTTCGATCTTTCGCAACTACAATCGAAAAGACATTGAAACCACTTGATATCATAACTAACTTTAAATTATATTATGCACTCCCGTGGGCTGAATACTAATGTTAAATAAAATGACAAAATCATTTTTTTTCAATGTTAAAGTAAACATATTTTATTTTAGTAAAAAAGGTAAATATATTTTGAAGCCTTTCTTTGTCTTTTTTAAATAGATTTTTAATTATTTTATTTTAATTTAAATTTTTTTAATTTTAAAATCAGTTTAATGTTATTGCACTGTCACTTTAAAAAAGTATTATATAGATATTCAACTAAAATAATTTACAAATAACAATTAATTTAAAATTTACAATCTGACTTGACGAATATATGATTATTATTGATTCACAGTGTAAAAATAATGTACACATTCAATGTACAATCCTTTTCTCTTTTAAAATTAAATTTTGATTTTTTTCAGTGTTTAAACTGTTTTCATCTCACCAATTATGATGATTTAGAGTGATGTAATAGGATGACTTCAAGATATCAAAATAAAATTGTGTTACATCTCTGATATTAAGTTTTTGGGTCAGGATTAAATGACACCAAAATGTCAAATTTAATAACATAACACTTCCGACAATTCTTTGCTGCATATCTGTAAAACAAAACCTACCGTTGGCATATCAAATAAATTATATAAATTATGCCCATAAAATTTATAAAATTTAACATTAATTTTTATGCATTTCGTTGGCATATCAAATAATTTTTAATTAATATTAAATTGTATAGACATGATTCATAATAACTTTCAATTTAACGGTGGATTTCTTATATGAATATGTGGTAAAGAATTATCAGAGATGTTATATTATTAAATTTAACAAATTAATATCAATTAATCGTTTCCATAGGTTTTTCTTACTTAACTATCTCAAAATTTAGAGATTTTTCAAAAGATATAAATTTATTAAGTGAAATGTTAACCAGTGCCCTTAGGGTATTTTTTAAGTGATTAAAGTAGTAAAGTTTTTTAAAAATGCGTGCATTCAATACATTGAAAATTGAAATCATGACTTTTATAAAAAAAAATTGTCTTGAGCGCACTCGTTAGCAAGACTCATTTATTAATAATATATTTAAATGATGTAAAAAATCTAAATATTGTAAAAATTAGATTGAAAACGTAAAATTAAATTAGTAATCCTAGAAATTTGTTTTAGAATTAGTGAATTATAAAAGTTAGATATCAAATTTTTTTAAAAAAAAATATCTAAATAGGATCAAAGTGCTCTTTGTGACTTCAAAAGTCAAATTAGAATTCTTTTCATAATGTTATTTTGTCATCTCTCTTAACACTATAATAAAGTAGTCCATAAATTTTATTTTATTTTTTGGTATATAACCAGTCAACTAATTTTAATGATACAACCATTGTATTTGTTTAAAAATATATGTATACATTCAACGAATTGACTAAAAATCCTTAAATTAATTAAGATCTATATACATTCGATGCATATCAATTAGTAAATACTTAAATTGATTGTGTAATTGTTAGATTAAACCCGCTTTCATATTAATTTCTGTTTAAAAATTTTAAAATTGAATATACTTAAAATATAGATAATACTTAAGTACTACCTCCGGTCTTATTTATAAGAAAAAATTCCTTTTTCAGATACATTAAATAAATAATGTATTTGGACAATATGTTGTCCAGATACATTATTTATTCAATGTATCTAAAAAAAATCTTTTCTTATAAATGGGATCAGAGGGAGTAATATTTAATACTCTCTCCTAAAATACGTTATTTGATGGGTCAATTCACACAAATTTAAAAAATTTATATAAATTAAAAAATTTGTCTAAACATCCTTAACATTGTATCATGCATTTATCAATATCATAAATTTAAAATTAAAAAATTAACTTGAAAATATTACAAGTCATACTAATTAAAAGATATAATTAGAAAAAACATATTATGTTAATTTTTCATTGTAATATATATATATATATATATATATATATATATATATATATATATATATATATATATATATATATATATATATATATATATATATATATATATATGTGTGTGTGTGTGTGAGTGTGTTGAGGGACATAAGATATGTTTAAGGGTTCAATATTGAACCATACAAGTGTGACACAGTTTATGCATTGTGTTCAATACATATATGAGGGCAAAAGTGTAATTCTACGCACAAACATTATTAAAAAAAATTTGTCATATCACATGATATTTTCGTGATTTGTGTAGCAATGATGTGTTTCTAGATATGCTTATCACTTATTAGGTTAAATATGTAATTTAATATAATTGTCAACGTGACGAGAACCTACAAGATCACATACATAAGGACAGATTCTCAAAAAATTAAAATGTGGACACCCTAAATTATAATGTACTTGAGAGAATCACGGAATACCGTAAGGTACAGTTCGCTTAAGTGAATTATAGAACACCATAAGATATGGTCACTAGAGTGAGATACAAAATATGGTAAGGTATTGTGCACGTAAGCGAAATATATTACACCATAAGGTATAATGCATTTAAGTGAGTGATTAGTGGTTTTTACACGTTTATTTACTGTTTATTTTAGTCGTCTTTGCTTTATATTGTCAAGTGTTTTACTTCATTCTTCTACATTTTATGCTTTGGGTGTGTATTTTACTGTTTGCAGGTTTAAAGGAATTAATCGAGACAAATCAATACCAAAAAGTACAAAAAGGGGAGTTTCGAAGGAAGTGAAAAATCAAGCTACATGAGGTCTGACACGACCACCTGTGTCACCTGAAACTGGCCGTGTTAGGATGAAGCATGGCAAAGAAAATGCAAAAGAGATGAAAGTCACGGGGCTGACACGGCTCGTGTTAGCAAGTGTGAGATTTGGAAATTTTCAGCATGTTTCTCATCGTGATATGCGTGTAGTATTTTGATCATAACTAGAGCTCCATAACTCGGAATGACGCGGTTCCGGTGGCAAAATTTCGCTAACGAAAAGGGCTACAACTTTGATGAAGAATACAAAGCCAAATTCTGAAGTTAAGGGCTTACACGGCCCGTGTTAATCAATACGACCACCTGTGTTGATAGGTCTGGGCAGATTTTCAAAATTACGTCAGTCAGTGAATCAACACGGGCACCCGTTTTAATCAACACGGCCCGTGTAGATGGATGCGGACAGAAACTTCACTTTTTGATCTGTTTCAATATGTCTTGTCATTAAGGGTACTTTGGACTTTTTATGGACACTGAGACTGATACTAATACTATTTAAACGAAGTTTGTGGAAGGAGAGAAGGACTTTTTGGCCAAGAGAAGACACGGTTGAAGATTGGAGAAAGCAAGGGCTTGGGAGAGAAGAAGGTTTTCATGAACGGAAGCGGTTGAAGATCAACTTTCATCTCAATTCTTGTAATGTATCTATTTTATATTTTGTTTTCTTTGAACAATATGAGTAACTAAACCCTAATGCTAGGGGGTGTCCCTGATTTGATTCTGTAATGATTTTGAATTCCTGAGTTCATTAATAGATTTGTTTTCTTATTCAATTTAATTGTACAAGGTTTTTATGTTTTCTTTGTCGGACCAACAAGATTGATTTACGGTTAACAACCAGCTGGACAGCGGTTGTTAAGGTTTTTGTACAATTAGACTATAGTAGATATCACCTAGGACTAGGGATACCCTATAGTTACCGGTTAACTCTTGATAACATAAAGGATTGATTTCATCATAATTCTCTAAGGACTTAGGATTTAGGATGAATGTTCAAAGGTTTTCCCACTAAGGACTTAGGGGAAAATAATCTAAAGGGCGGTAATTAAAGGATATGAACTTGTTGAAGAGATCTAAATCCAAGGTTATTAAAGGAACAATCACACACTATACCCCTAGCATAATACTCATATTTGTCAAAAAGCCAATTTACTTGTCTGCTTATTTTAATTATTGTTTAGTCACAATTTCCAAACACAACCCCAACATTAGTTTTTGTTTAATTGAACCACTATTGAAACTCGATATTAACGTGCAGTCCTTGAGATCGACATTCGGGGAATTTCCCTATTATTACTACAGAGGCAAAATAGTACACTTGTTATTTTACCGATCAAGTTTTTGGCGCCGTTGCCGGGGACTGCCAAAATATAGAATTTTAATTTTAGTTCAATTGAAATTTTGTTGCTCGTCAACTAAAATTTTGTTTTGAGTTTTTGTTTATTTGAATTTGATGTTATTGTAAATAAATAAAAAAGAAAAAAAAGTCTGATTATTTTTGCTTCATGAATTCTTCTCTACTTTGCTACTAACAAATTGTCTGAGTTTTGTAGCTATGTATTGTTTTGATACATTGCCACCTGTATCTCCTGCATGTTGGTCGCCTGATTCAGGAGTCACTTTCGAAGAGGCGACTAAAATTTTCAAAGCATATAAGAGAGAGGTAAGAATCCTTATGAATGAATGTAAGGAAGCTAACTTTTATCCAGATAGGTTTATTTGGAGAAAGTTAGAGTTGGAAGAAGAATATGTGGAACCAGAAGAAAAATGCATAATATCAGATGAAGAGGATGCAGTAAGAATAGAAGAATTTGAGGTAAAAAAGAAATATGGGGAATAAGAAATAAAGAAACTTGAAGATGATCGAGTTTTGGATAAAACCACAAATTTAACAAATTGTGAAGATGTGGTCACCCAACAAGAAAATCTTCAACAAGAGAGTATCTCCGAAAACTATTTTTACAACAAGGCAGATGAAAGACAAGAAATTGACAAAGTATTGGAAGACATTTATGCCTTGTTCAATAAAATCAAGCTAAAATGGATTTGGCAGCAACATCATCAGTACTTTAAGTTCATGGGATTGCTACCAAACAAAAGAAAGAAAAAAGATGATGTGTTCTTTGTGTCATATATGCCACCCTAACAAGGGGAATGGATCATCGAGCCATGCGACGTTAAACGAAGCGCTTCGTGGGAGGCAACCCATGCTTTTAACAACTTATTTTTCTTTTTGTATTTGCTTGTTTTTTGTTTCAGGAAATAAAAAGGGGGACTTTCTGGTGAATGCTAGGAAGCTGCAGTTAGAGTTGCACTACCCTCTGTGAGTCACCCCTCTCGGGCTTGTTTATAAAACTTTTAAGACTACTTATAATGGAGGTTTTGAAAAAAAGTTTCAATAGTTGAATAATTGCAATAAAATGTTGAATGAGATGTTGATATTTATGTTGAATTAATTGGTGGTGAAAATATTCAAAATGTTGAATGAGGAGAGAGTGCGGATCACTATAATACTTTACAAAATTTTATTATTTAGATTTTTATCTCATATTAATTATTTGGAATCAATTATTTTATAGTAAATTAAATTAAATTTTTATTTATTTTTATTTTTACCAAAATTCATCATTTTTTCCCTCTATAAATAAAGACTTGGTTCATTAAATTTGGACAAAAAAAATCAAGATTTTTCTCTCTAATTTTTCTATTTAGCCTCCAATAAACTCTTGTTTGTAGCTCTAACCATTTTCTTAGTGAAATATAAAATTAGAAAAATAAAATTTAAATAAGTTATTAAATTAGAAAAAAATTAAAATAAATTATTTAACTCTTAATTATTTTAATTTAATTTTAATCGATAATTGTTATTAATATATAATCACAAAAATATGAAAGAAAATAAGAATATGAAATAAAAATGGTGGGGTAAAGTGTTGAATTTTATTAAACAAAACTATTGTAATGAGTAAAAGTTGAATGAGTGTTAAATTATTAGGTGGAAGAGAGAAAAGATGATGAGGAGTATAAAAAATGAAAAATGAGGGTGTTGAATCCATGAATCATTGTATATAGTCTAAGTAACCATATTTTACCTTAAAAATCACAATTATTAGTTGGTCTAGTGGTGATTGTCGCTAGATTTAATAAGAAAGATCATTGTTCGATCTTTCGCAACTACAATCAAAAAGAGATTGAAACCACTTAATATCAGAACTAACTTTAGATTATATTATGCGCTCCAGTGGGCCATAAAATGACAAAATCATTCTTTTTCAAAGTAAAAGTAAAAATATTTTATTTTAGTAAAACAGGTAAATATATTTTGAAGTCTTTCTTTGTCTTTTTTAAAATACATTTTTAATTATTTTATTTTAATTTATTTTTTATTATTTTTTATTTTAAAATGAGTTTAATAGTAGTGCATTGTCACTCTAAAAAAGTATTACATAGATATCTAACTAGAATATTTTAAAGTGACAATTAACTTAAAATTTACAATCTGACTTGACGGATATATGATTGTTATTAGTTCATAGTGTAATAATAGCTTTTATCCAGAGTTGTGAATGAAGTATGAACACTGACCAAACATTGTTTCCACCAAAAATCAAATTCGATATTCTCCAAGTGTCGTCCTTTGCAGGAGCTCCTTTACCACTGGAGCCCAAGTGCTTGGTTAATATAGAGATTTTCAAAAATATAAATTCATTAAAAAATATTGCTTGGTTAATATAGAGATTTTCAAAATTATAAATCCATTAAGAAATATTGCTGTGTTATGTCATTTAAATTAATGATGTAAAAAATCTAAATATTGTAAACATTAGATTGAAAACGTAAAATTAAACTAGTAATCCTAGAAATTTGTTTTAGAATTAGTGAATTATAAAGTTGGATATCATTTTAAAAAAAAAATATCTAAATAGGATCAAAGTGCTCTTTGTGACTTCAAAAGTCAAATTAGAATTCTTTTCATAATGTTATGTTGTCATCTCTCTTAACACCATATTAATAAATTAGTTCATAAATTTTATTTTATTTTTTAGTATATAACCAGTCAACTAATTTTAATGATACAACCATTGTTTTTTCTTTAAAATATATGTATACATTCAACGAATTGACTAAAAATCCTTAAATTAATTAAGATCTATATACATTCGATGCATATCAACTAGTAAATACTTAAATTAATTATGTAATTGTTAGATTAAACCAGCTTTCATATTAATTTCTGTTTAAAAATTTTAAAATTGAATCTACATAAAATATATATAATACATGAGTAGTATTTAATACTCTCTCCTAAAATACGTTATTTGATGGGTCAATTCGCACTGGCTCAGTTTGGTAAAATCAGGGGTGGCCTTGAGCACGGGCTCGCGGGGCGGGAGTCCAGGGCCCCATAATTTTAGGGGCACCAAAATTTTTTTCTTACCCCTATATAGATTAAAAGAGAATTTTCTATTATAAAAATACTTGCAGTAATTTAAAAAAAATATATTGATTAACAAAATTATAGGGGCACTACAAAGTAAAAATTAATAAAAGAATATAATTTCTCATAAATAAAATCAATTAATTTCTCTAAAATTAAATCAATTAATATATCTATAATTTTAGCAACTAAAGAATTTGATTGAGGTATTAAAATTAAAACAATGATATAATTTTTTTTATATATTATTGATCTCAAAATTAAAAGTGAAGTCGAATCTTTAGCAACTCATGGAATTGTAAACTTTGAATTTTTAGTAGCTATGAATATTTGGTTTGAAATGTTAACTGTTGTTAATGAAATTAGCAAAAGTTTGCAAAAAAAAAAGACATGTGTATTGATGTGGCTATAGAACTAGTAAAAGGTTTGATCAAGTACTTGAAAAAATATAGAGAATCTGGATTTGTAAATGTTAAGGTTAATGCTGATAAGATTGGGAATGAAATGGAGATTGAATGTGTTTATTCAAAAACATCAAATTAGTGGGAAACAACACTATGATGAAAATCCATCTCAACCCACACAACCGAATCTTGAGTCACCACTTTTATCCAATTATTTCATTTATCCTTATGTATTTATTGTTAAAAAAATTATAGGGGCACCACCCTTTTGATTCGCCCAAGGCACCCAAATTCAAAGGACCGGCCTTGGGTAAAACTAGCTGATAGCTGGTAGCTGGTAGCTTTTAACTGGTAGCTGGTAGCTGATAGTTGATAAGCTAATGTGAGTGTTTGGTAAATTAGCTGTTTCATTAGCTGATAGATACAAAATGTCATTAAAGGCATTTTAATTAATGAGGGTAATAATATATTTTAGTTAAAATAATAAGGGTATTAATGGAAGAAAAACTCACAAGCTAAAAGCTACAAGCTCAAAAGCTACTTCAAATAGTTTTTGAAAAAAAAGCTAAAAGCTAGTAAAAAAGCTACAAGCTAAAAGCTAAAATAGAGTTACCAAACAGAGTTTTTTTATTAATACGAGCTGAAAAGCTAAAAGCTAAAAGCTCTTTTTTTGTCTTACCAAACAGACTCATAAATTTAAAAATTTTATATAGATAAAAAAATTGTCAAAACATCCTTAACATGTATTCATGCATTTATCAATATCATAAATTTAAAATTAAAAAATTAACTTGAAAATATTACAAGTCATACTAATTAAAAGATATAATTAGAAGAAACATATTATGTTAAAATTTTTCATTATATATATATATATATATATATATATATATATATATATATATATATATGTGTGTGTGTGTGTGTGTGTGTGTTTTTTATTTATTTATTTTGAGGGACATGAGATATGTTAAAGGGTTCAATATTGAATCGTACAAGTGCGACACAATCTATGCATTGTGTTCAATATAGACATGAGGACAAAAGTATAATTCTACACACAAACATTATTAAATTTTTGTTGTCATATCACATGATATTTTCTTGATTTTGATAGCAATTATGTGTTTCTAAATATGCTAATTACTTATTATATTGAATATGTAATTCAATATATTTGTCAAAGTGACGAGAACTTACAAGATCACATATATAAAAATAGATTGGCGAAAAAAATAAAATATGGACACCCTAAGATATAGGGTACTTAAGAGAATTACATAATACTGTCAGGTACAATGCGCTTAAGTGATTTATAGAACACCATAAGGTATAGTCACTAGAGGGATACAAAATATGGTAAGGTACTGTGCACTTAAGTGAAATATAGTACACCAAAAGGTATGGTGCATTTAAGTGAATTTTTTCAACTTGCAACCAACACGAGTGGATCTATAAATAGAACCCTTGTGTAGAAGCTAATACACTTGATAAAATTCTAAACTCTAGTTGTATTCCCCCTCTCTCTCAAGGTCTTCATTTGTAGCAACTAACACTGATATTGGCACTATGTTCGTGCGGACTAAGTAGAGGCGTTGATTTTTGTTCAACCCATGTGAGCGTTCATCCAATTCTGCATCAAAGGTCTTAATCACCATAAGAGGTAATCATTACTATCATTGACAATGCTCATTTGTAAGGATCGACCTAGGGAAAAAATTTGTTTTCGTTGCGTATTAATTATATCGTGATTTCCCGCCAGGTAGTCTTAATAGTTTGAGATCTAAACTGTTCTACATTGTGGTGAAGTTTTGAGGCGGGTTTCATGGTGGTTTTTGTAACACACAAGACCGAAGAGTACGAGGAGTGGTCGCCAAATTCATATTAGAATGAGAGGGATCGTGAGGTTATGTAGGAATGGGACTACACGGTTGAAGGAAGATTTATAAGGACTGATTGGTACTACCTATACCAATAAGATGTATTTATTTTTGGTAGCCTAACAAATAAGAGTTTCATAGTTCAGAGTGTTTGACTTAGAGTAGTATTTGAATTGGTGATCTTTAAGGAAGTTTTTCGGAAAGCATGCGAGTGAGAAAAAAGTATGCTAAAAAAGACCTATATTGATTTGTGGGGTCAAACGATAATTCTGAAAGTAGTCTAAATTTTTTGCGCATATGCACTATGTTGAGTTCATCCATCTTTTCTCATTTTTATTATATATAATTAATATTAAAATTAAAATTTACCTTTTGAAAAATTTGAACTATTATATTTATAATCTAACATTTTTATAATATTTTGTTAAATTTATTGCTATAGGAATCGTCTTTTGCAATAAGAATAAAATCAAATAATGTAAAAGAGATTATTTTGATATTTTGATTTAATTTGTAAAAATTAAAAAATTGGTTGTAATAAAATCTAACAACTCAGTTTTAGAGTGTTAAATTTTTCTTTTATCAATAGAGTCAATATATATATATATATATATATAAGCCCACTTAGACCATCTCCAATGGTGCAACTCATTTTTGAGTTTTTTATGGGTCCCACCAGCCATATCATATCAAAATAATTTGTTTAATATTTATTTTATTAGTGTAATTCAAATGGGTCCCACAACTTTACCTTATAAATTAATTTGATTGGGTACCACAATTTTTTACTAGTTGCATTGCAATGCAACTCTACTATGACATGGCATTTTGATTCAATATTTAATTATTATATTGATGTCTAGTTGGAGAACTCATTGAAAAATATCCCCATTAGAGATGCTCTTAGTGGTGGAATATGTTCATAGTGAATGCTATAGGATTTGGATTAGGCATGGTAAATAAATCCAGTCTCTCCTAGTTTTCTCCTCTTCTGTTCCAAATTTAACGAGGAAAACTCGATTTAATTGGAGCTAGAGACGGGTGCAGGAGGATGTGAGTCCCCGGCTGCACCTACTCATGCTTCGCTCCTGTCCATTATTTACACCCTTTTAATTTTAAAAATCATGTTTATTAGAGTTATTATTTATTATTTTGAAAATACAAATTAAATAAAAATAATCAGACATTATAATTATTTTTTATTGCTATTTTGTGCGAATGGAAGTGGGGCGAAGAAACGCGTTCAGTGTTGGGGGCGGGCGTCCAACCAAATTTTAAAGTGGGGGAGGGGCTAAACCTGAGAGGCGGAGGTGGGTTGAATATGCTTAATATTAGAGTTTGACCTAAATCATCCTTACAAAACCGGTTGGTAAGGTGATGAGTGTCACCCTATATAAACTCTTTCAATGCTCTATCTCCAACCAATGTGGAACTTTAGAATCTTCCTAATACACCCCTCACACCCAGCATTTTTTTGGGCTTCGTATGTGAATATTAACGGTGGGTGGTGGCTCATGGTCCGATTAATAGGCTCTGATACTATATTAGTGTTTGACTATAATTAATAAAGATGTAATAATATAAAAAAATATAATTCGTTAAAATAAAAGATGTAATAATAAAGACTAAACGAATATAAAAAATAAAATAAACAATTAACTAGAATAGAAAATCTAATAAACGTGTTGATGTTTCACTAGTTTGTAGGATAGGAGTAAAGAGATGCTTTTTGAGAGTGGCTCTAAAATTAGCCTCTGTCCGCTAGTTTGTATAGCAGAAGAGAAGAGATGCTTTATGATGAACTCTGGTATATCTTCACAGGTATTATAGTGTTGTGGTCTCCACTTGTTTCATATTGACGTCTGACTCGTTATTAGGCAGCGGATTTATCATGTCCTCACCTTCATCTGGCGTTTCCATTGTTTTTTACTTATATTCCATTGTTCTCTCATGGGGAGGATAATATGGTCCCATATCTTAAGTTGCATGATTTCTTGGTCTAACACCATTGTACATCTTGCATCAATCATGGTAAAAATTTTAAATTTTAAAATAAAAATATAAGTGGGCTTGCTTCCTTCAGTTTGGACTTAGGATACTGAAAAATCATTTACTTGCGGATAAAACTCATCACGAACACGAGTTGGTTACTGAGTATTCATAGATATAATAAATAAATATTTAAGTGAAGATCCATTTTAGTCCTTCACAAAAACTGCAGAGGTTAGATTAGTCCTTGAGAAAAAAATCTCTATTAAATCCTTTACGAAATTTAACCGAGTCATGTTAGTCCTTCTATTAATATTTTTTTTCAAATCGGTATTTTTCTTACTTTTGAACTATGACTGGACTGTCAATAAAGACCCATTTTAGTCTTTCGCAAAAAAAAAGTCCAAAGTAGTCCCTAAGAAAAAAAGTCTCTATTTAATCCCTTACAAAATTTAACTGAGCCATGTTAGTCCCTCTTTTAATTTTTTTTCAAATAATTTATTTTCTATTTTCAAACTGTGACTGGACTTGACAAGATAGACCTGCTTTCAGAAATTGAGTACGGGTCAGAGGTTAAGTTCCTTTGCACATGGTCTTCAGAGTCTGAGTTTTCACGAGAAGCTGGGTTACCTAGTATACCTAATTGTTCATTCAATACTTTGTTATCATCAAAATCTAACGAATATGGTATAAACAAATTTCTTTCCAACATATCATGTGTATTATTTTCGCCACAAGTATTATTTACAAAAGTAAGAAATTAGCCTAAATCACCTCAACAACAGAACTAAACCTTCCTAAAAGATCATTAATAACATAAACAATAACAACACGTAATACACAAGAATACATAACAAGAAAAACCGTAGTCACCCACTCATAAGCCTGATAATAAACCCAACAAAAAAATAAACATTGTGGTATTGCGATGAATTATCTACAATCCCTTCACAAGTAATTTCAAATCAACAGTTGTAAAATAGGAGTCCAGTCACGGTTTAAAAATAGGAAAAAATCGTTTAAAAAAAATATTAAAAGAGGGACTAACATGAGTCAGTTAAATTTTGTAAAGAATTAAATAGAAACTTTTTTTTTCTCAGAGACTAATTTGGACTCTCCCTTTTTTTAAGGGACTAAAATGGCTCTTCACTGGAAGTTCAGTCACGGTTCAAAAGTAAGAAAAAAACCGGTTTGAAAAAAATATTAGTAGAAGGAATAATATGACTCGGTTAAATTTTGTAAGGGATTTAATAGAGACTTTTTTTCTCAGGGACTAATCTGACCTCTGTAGTTTTTGTGAGGAACTAAAATGGATATTCACTCTAAATATTTAGTTGTCCGTTTTCTTATTGACACATATACGAATTTGATGGTATTCATTTTGGGAATATTCGTATCCATTAATAATTATCAAAACTATTTATGTATTAATTTGTGTAATCTAAAATTATTATTATTAAATAAAAAACTAATATTATTATTATTTTGTTGAATATTAAACTATTATTATTTTATTGAATCTAGTATAATTATTTGATAAAAGGAGAAATAAAATAAACGTGTTTTTTTTTTTATTATTATCATTATTATGTGTTAAATTTGAAATTATCTTTTTTAAAATGGATAAATGATTTAGTAAATTATAATTATATATATATATATATATATATATATATATATATATATATATAATTAAATAATAGTATTAATAGATATTTGTAAATACTCGTGGGTATCTCAAAATTCACTGATACCCATCTGGCAGATACCCGCATGAATATGAGGCACATATGAGTATCATATTTACTAAATGAAACGAGTAGTAGGAGACTAGTATCTGTGCCTATGGGTACCCATTTCCATCATACCTTCATCGTACAATATACGGTTAGCAATTACTATCGAGTTTCCCATTTTAACGCTCTAATTTAATGCTAAATGTTACCTCGGTTTTTAGGAATACCGACGGGGTAGAACATATAATTTATAAATAAAAAATACAATTAAAAGATAGCTTAGAACACCGACATATCGTGCATGCATTGGAATCATATCACTAGAATAACAATGATTAATTATATAATCAAGTTTGTCAAAAAAAAACTATATAATCAAGTCGTAACGTCTCTTTGAAGTTCAAACATTACTTCAAAGTCTTTTCCTATTTTCAACGTCCTACTACCAACTCTCTGTTTCCTTGTTTCAAATTCATTTTTTTTCTTATAAAAAATGGATGCAAATATGATTTTTCGCTATCAATGAAAAGTATGTTGAATTCAATGATTTAGAACGTTTTGAACCAAAGTTGAGGAAAGTTGTTAACAAACAAAAGTTGAATGGTTACTTTAACGTTCTACATGGTCCCATATACACTAACCTCGTTAAAGAGTTCTGGTTGAATGCCTCTGTTGTTCCAGCTGGTCATCAACAAATCATCAGTCCTATGTCAATGCCACTCATTAATACATTAATACATTACTCCATCACTGATTTCTATGACAATCAACTGTGAGGAGTTTGGTAGTTGTGTTGAACATTATGAATTCAACAATCTCTACGCATCTCACCTTCACCGACCTTTTGTCAACCAAAATAATCTCTCCAGTCCCGCTTCTCTGATCTCAATTAAAAAATTTTGGTTTTAACTTCTAGTGGCAAATTTGCCCAAGAGAGAAATAACTGGAAACACTTACTTGGTATGACAAGCATCTCGTGTTATTCCTCACCTACAAGATCAGAGTTAATCTTCCTCTTACCATTTTCAACTTCTTGAAGGAAATGATAAAGACTTCTCGGGATGAAACGAATTTCGTCATTCCTTATAGAAGACTTCTTTCTAAACTTTTCTATAAGTTATGGATGGTTAGGGGTGATGTTGAAGTTGAGTTCACTGAGAAGTTTGAATTTGTTGGTTAGTTTTCTTTGTTGTGTTGTTTTTTTATTATCAATGAAATATTTCCTTTTTCTATTATTGCCTATTCTTGTTTAACAAAGTTTTTGAGAATTACTAATTACAAAATAAAACATGGCATCTAGAAAAGACACCAAGTGAATCTTTGAAAAACGTTTTAAATGCGCCAAAGGGGATTCGAAGCGAGGTTCCTTATAGCTATATTACCTCGGTTCTCAAAAATAATGAGATAACATGTTTATTATTTTTTTATGGATTAAAAAAGGCACTAAATTATAGTTGTGTTACCTCGGTTTTTAAAAACACTGACATAGCATGTTTTTTATCTTATTAAAAAATAAAAACATTGCACTCACAAGACACGTCCTCTTAGTTTTTAGCATGTTGGCGATGAAAGATTCGTCATAAATAGTGTTATTAATTATAGTGAGGCAAAGGAAGTTGGAATGAAAACAAAGGTAGAGGAGGCTACAAAAATTCGATTGGTCGAAATCAGCAAGAAGGAAGCTGGTCGTATCACATAAAGCCATCATACCAAAGCAACCAAAGAGGTGGTGTTGCAGGTAGCGGAATAGGTGGTGACGAAAACCTGGAAAAAGTCACATACAATGTTTCAATTGTCAGAAATATGGCCATTATGCTAGTTATTGTCCAGAGAAACAAAAGAATCAAAAAAGTGATGCAACGTTTGCAAAGCACAAAGAAGAAGAGATGATGTTGATGGTCACAACAATAGATGAAGAGATATTCAAGGACCAATGTTACTTGGGCTCGGGATGCTCATCACACATATTTGGATGGAAAGATTGGTTTGTCAACATAAAAACCTCAATAAAGGCCATGGTGAAATTTGCAAATGACAATATGCTAGCAGCTGAAGGTATCAGAGATGTTCTGATTATGAAGAAAGATGGCAAAAGGTCAGTAATTTCCAATGTGTTGTACATACTAGGCATGAAGAGAAATTTTCCCACTATAGGGAAATTGATCGAAAAGAACTACAAGGTGTCGATTGAAGACAAGATGATGAGAGGTGTTGATTGAATTAACCTTCCACTTGAAATTCAATCTTGAAGGTTTTATTCTGAGAAAAGTGAAATGATTGAGGTATTTACTAAGATTAAATCTATCGTCGAAAGAAAAAGTGGTCGAAAGCTTAAGGTTCCGAGGGTTGATGGTGGGGGAGAATATGTGTCGAAAGACTTCGTCATGTTATGTGAGAAAAAAGGGATTACGCATGAGGTGGTGCCATTCTTCACTCCATAGCAGAATGGAACTGCAAAAAGGAAGAATCGAACCATCATGAATATGGTAATAAGTATGCTCAACAGAAAGCATTTACCTAAAGAACTTTGGGGTGAAATCATGTCGACTACAACATACATTTTGAACAGATGCCCGACAAAGAAGTTATAAGGAATCACGCCAAAGAATGTTGGTCTGGTATCAAGCCTAACTTGAGTCATTTGAAGATATTTGGATCTATATTAAATAGACATGTGCCAGATCAGTTGAGAAGAAAACTTGATGACAAGTTGAGTAAAATGATCCTAATAGGATATCATTCGACTATTAGATACAAGTTGTTAAACCCAGTGAACAAGCATGTAGTGATCAGCAGGGACATGATCATAGATGAGCTTAAGGAATGAGATTGGACCTAAAATGTAAAGAAGGATTCAATAAGAATATTATGTGAAGAACCAACAACTAAAGTCGAACAAGAAGAAGTTTGACAAGAATAAGTCAGAGGTGATGTAGGTCCAAGCAAACCTCAGAGAAATAGACACATGCCTTGCAAGGTTGCAAGAATGTGTGTATACATCAGATGATGCAGTCGATACCGAAGCAGAGTACAAAGTTGATTCTCGTTATGCATGTCTAGCAACATGGATGTCGAACTTGTTCGAAGAGATTATAGGGAAAGATCATGGACTAATTACCATGAAGATCGATAGCATGACAGCTATCAATCTGGAGAAGAACCCGATAACACATGGTCAAAACATGCACATCGAAATGAGGTTCCACTATCTTTGAGAGCATGTATCAAAAGCAAAGTTGAACTTGGAACACTGCATAAATAGGAATCCTATTGGATACATCATAACGAATGATGTGCAGGTCGAAGTATTCAAGAAGCCAAGAGCAATGACGAATACAAATAGCTTAGACACAATGAATTAGGTGGTGTGTTGAGATTATAATCCCTTGTTTAGAAGCAACATGTTGCTCGATAGACAAAATTAATTTGGATCTATATCACATATACATGTGCCAGATCAGTTGAGAAGAAAACTTGATGATAAGTCGAGTCACCATGAACATGGTCATAAATAAGATACAAGTTGTTAAACCCAGTGAACATGCAAGTAGTGATCACCAGGGACATGGTCATAAATAAGCTTAAGGAATGGGATGCATGATTCCAACAACTAAAGTCAGAAGAGAAGAAATTCGACAAGAAGAAGTCAGAGGTGATGCGGGATCCAAGCAGAACTCAAAGAACTAGACACATGCCTTGGAAAGTTGCGAGAATTCGTGATTACATCAAATGATGCAGTCGATAATAAATCATCTTGTCTTCAAGCAACTTAAGAGATTCTTTTTTCACTACCTCTTTTGTTGTAGGATAATGTCGTCATTATGGTTGGATGCATGATTTTAATTAATCTTTTATATTTATATTATATATTTAATAGGTTGAATTTATACCTTTAAATTATGAAATGTTCAATCCAAGTTCACTAGTATTTTCATTTAATACTGCATAAGCTTTCCCTTTTCTAAAGTGATCAATGATTTGTTTATGATGGCTAACTTGGTAGAATCTTTTCTCAAGAACACATAATTTACATGGGGCGAGAGCTTTTTTAATTATGGTATGACTTGTTTCTGAACTCTCATCTATATAGTACATGGAATGGTAAAACTACTTAGATATTTTAATTTGGGAGGAAGCTTCCTCTAAAGAATTTCACTAAATCTTTGGATAAAGTCATATTTTCAACATCAAGTGGATTTACCTTACTAGTCAACAAATCAATCATGGACTTAGCATACATATGTCTTTGTTCTAGTGATTTAGCAAAATGAATACTAACATGAAACTTTGTGAATATATCCATGAACATCCTAAACTACCCATCTTTTACATTTTTCTAAGTCAAGTGAGAGTATGGAGGCTTATCCTAAACTACACTATCATTTTTCTCTTACTCACTATTTTAATTTGTTTCTTCATTTTATTTTTCAACTTCTTACGCATTTTCAACTTCACACTCATTTTCCACTTTTTCCTCAACTCACTCTCCATTCCCTACCTGATAAAACTTTTTTTATTCTTCCACGGCTTACCTATATAGGAACTTTTTCTATTCCTTGATCAATTACCTTGCAATTTTCATTCTTTTGGTTAGAAATATTTTGTTTCCAATAAATCCTCCACTTGAATGAGTGGCCATTTGTCTTGACATTGACCAATACGAGACTCCTAATTTCTTATTGATTCTTCATTATTCTAGTTGAATATTTATTAATTTTCCTTTATTGATTCTAGGTTACTTTGAGTCTTTTTTATTAGTTAAGATAAAATGTCTTCTAGAGGGAAGGCTTTTTTGATTCTTTAAATTGAGAGGATTCTTGATCTAATGTTTGAGCAATGTTGTTTCTCCACCTAAAATTAGAATGATCTTTCCTTATCAGGTTATTGGTGTTAGAGAACAGATTACCACTTTGAAAATTATCCATATAACAAGTTTCTACTTCTTCACCTTCAGGAACATATTTTCATTTGCATGACCAAGCCCATAAAAATCACATATAAGAATTTGACCTTATTAAACAGTTTGCTTCGTAATGGTGGAACTTACTAGTTGATTTGTAATGGCTTCAAGAGAAAAACTTGCATGGATACAAACCTAAACTCTAAGTATTAGAAACAACCAATAAAAATAAGACAAATAATTAATTTTTTTACAAAAACATTAATAATAACTAAAAATTAAAATATATTAAAATAATATTTAAAATAGGTAGTTTATTTTTGAGAAATTACAGCAGTAACATCTCTATCAATTAACATGTTCTCTCTCTCTCTCTCTCTCATTATAGTTTTGTCAAAATTTCTACATTTTTTTTAGTCTCTAACATTGCATCTTTTCTTCTTTCATAATCTATGGCTTTCATAAATTGAAAAAAATAACTGGAGTCCAGGTAGAAGAAGAATCTAGAGTAAGTTATATATTATACTATATTTCTATTAGATTTTTTTAACTACATATTAACTATTCTTGTTTTATTTTTCATTGATACAAATTGCATATTCTCTTAAACATATATACTTCAATATTACCGTAATTAAGGTTTATTCCGATGATAACAACATATTTGTATGGATTTATCGTCATCAATTTTTCATTTATGTTTATATTATTTGTAGCAGAAAATGGAGATAAATGAGTGGTAAATAGTTGAAACTGGAGGGTGTGAAGAAATTTTTCTTGATCAAGTTGTGAATAACAAAGATGAAGCTTATAACTTATATCAATCACATGCTTTAAGAATGGGTTTTAGTGTAAGAAGGGGAGAGAATTATACTATGATAATGAGAGAAAAAATACACGTTTCAAAGAGTTTTATTGTTCCAAGAAAGGATTCAAGAATAATGAATCTCAAGGAGAATTCGCCTATGAAAGAGCAAATTCAAGAACAAATTGCAAAGTTATGGTGAGATTTAATGTGAGTAAGGAATGAGTTTGGAAAATTACAAAGTTGGTATTAGTCACAACCATGAACTTGTACCTCCCGAGCAAAGATATTTGTTGCGCTCCATGAGGAATATGTCAAAATGTTAAAAGAAGTCTCATAATTAAAAGAAGTTGGTGGATATAACAATCTCGGTGTAACATTGAAAGATATGCACAATTATGTCTATACTGAAAAGTTGAAGTTGATCGAAACTGGGGATGATCAATCTTTAGCGAATCACTTATAAAATAGACAAGCACGATATCCTATGTTCTATTATAGGGTGCAATTAGATCAAGAATCATGTTTGAATAATGTGTTTTGGAGATATGACAAATCTAAAGTTGATTATGATTGTTTTGGAGATGTTGTGATTTTTGTCACTACTTATCGTACTAGTAAGTATAACTTGATTTATGTCTCATTTGTCGGTGCAAAGCATCATTGGCAAAACGTCATGTTTGGGTGTGCCTTGTTATTTTGATGAAACTGCATTCCTATGATCAAAGCGTTTTTGGAGAGTATGGGAAATCAAAATCCAAAAACAATATTTATAGATTAAGATGCAGCTATGTCCAAAGCAATTGGAGAAGTTATGCCAAATACATGTCATCAATTGTGTGATTGTGTTTGTGGCAAACTGCAAAAAATGCTCCTTCAAATTTAGGATCTCTCAATTCCAATTACAAGTTTCAAAGTTAATTTAACAAATGCATGAAAAGTTGTGATTATGAAGAAGAATTTGAAATCACTTAGAATGAGATGGTAAATTCAGATTAACTTCACGATCACCAATGGTTACGTATAATGTATAAAATTTGTCAGAGATGGAGCATAACTTATAGTAAAAATATACTTTCTGCTGGTATAAAATCCTCTCAAAGGAGTGAGAGTACAAATAGTATATTGGGAGACATTGTAGGAAAAACAACATGTCTCACACAATTTTTGGCGGCATCCGAGAATATGGTAAAAAAGTGGCGACAATCAAAGGTTCAAAAGGAGTTTAAAAATAGTCAAAGTGCACCTTTGACATAGATGAGTATCGTAGGTTGAGTATAACGGGTTGGTAAGTGTATGTTTGTGAAGAGTGAATATATTTACATTCCTGATAAGTTATTTCTCTTCTAAGAATGTGTTTATTCTTTTCTTGTCTATATCTTTGTTTACTTTTTTTTCTCATTCAATCCAAAGTTCGAAACCGTAGAAACTGTTGAATGACATCTCTCCATCTCTGAGGACGATAAATCCTGGATCAATATTTCCAAATCTTGTTTGTTGCTTGCCCTATACTGCATTCAACAAAATGGCGCCGTTGCCGGGGATGGTTGTTGAATTGCATCGCAATAGCTTTCATGGTTTTGAGCTTTGTATATATCGTATTGTTTACCCGGAAAACTGGTAAACAAGCGCTAGTTTCCTTTTTAAAGGTTACTTTACGGAGTCAACTAGAATACTCCAGGACTGATTGCTTTATTTTGTTATATTATGTGTATCTGATTTGTATTAAATGTAAATAGTGACTTTAACGTAAAAGTAAGCACTGAAATTAAAGGCTTTAAAGTAAACCAAAGCAATAAAAAGGTAGTAAATGTGCACTGAAAGATAAAATGTAATGTAAAATGATTGCATTAATTAAACTGGTACGCATGCGTACATTCCAAAGTTGCACTCGTTACTCATTGCGCAGAGATTTGAGTTTACTTGTGTTTATGTAGAAAATGCGGACCTCTAACTATTCCTATAAAACTTGCTTAAATAGAAAATAAAAATAACTACTACTAACGGTCGACTGATTATCAGTCAACACGTGTCTTCGACATGCAAGATCTTCAATTGTGAGACTTCCACGCGTCTTGTGAGAACTGCCAGAAAACTGCTTGGAACTGCTCCTTAACTTCTACTGCCTCTCGACTTCCACTTCAGTTTCTGCAGCCAAAAATCCTTAAGTCTTCGCATCCTTTTGGTCTGGCCGAACACTAAAACCTCAAACAATCTTCCTAGTCGAACAGCTTCGACTACTAAACGTTATTTGGTCGAATCGCTTCGACCCAACTGGCAATGTAGATATTAACTTGAGGCCCAATTACCAATTTAGGGCCTTTTTTACCAAATTGAGGCCCAATTGCCAATTTTGGGCCTTAGTTGCCCATTTATTTAGTAAGTCGAAATCCTAGGGTAACAAATTGCCCCTCCAAGCGACTTCTTTCGACTGACTTTAGGAAAGAGAAAGTTGTCATTTCAGTTCTTTCTTGGGTTTCGACTTTTGTTAATTTCCATTATGCCATGATTACGTTTCATTTTCCCAAGCACTAATTATTACCTAAACGCTAGGTAATGGGCTATTAATTGCTCCCAGCTTGCTTGTGTCAGTTTCCAAGATATTTAATACGATTTTTGGTCTTCTAACTTCCTTCCCCCACGTTTGTCATGCTGAAGTAACTACACATTCTCTATATATAGCCTCATTCCTTCCATTTCTTTTTTACATCTCCTTACGTACAACACCTTAAACTCTTTCATCTTTTCAATCTTTTCAAACCATGGCGCAACCTTTAACAAATGCCAACATAAGATCCTGCATTAAGAAAGAATTTAAGCTTTCTGCAGAAGAGTTTGATTCGAATCATATCAATGCTCGTGCCCTCTATGCTAGCCAGGGGCTTGCATTTTATCCTGAAATTCTAGATGGAAACATCTATCCCTGCATGCTGATTGAGTTCTGGAGATTTGCATCTTTGCGCATAGATCCAGAAGGGAGGACTACTATAACCTCCACCATTCGAGGGGCTCATGTCATCATCACTCCCTCAACAATCTCTGATTTGTTGAAATGCAGCAATACCGGTGCAACGTTCGTTGACAACATCTTCGACATGAACACTTCTAATATGTTAAGGGATCTCATGGACAATGACCCCTTTTGTGCCAGAGTTATCAAAATTTGGCACCAACTTTTGGTAGGCAACTTTCGTCCGCGCAACCATAATAAAAATAACATCATGGTGGAAGACTTGGAGTTCATTTCTTGTGCTCTTCAGGGAAAGAAAATTAACTTTCCTCTTTTAATTTTTAAACAGGTCGTGGAAACTGTCTCTCTGACAGCCTCTCATCAAGGACTGGTGACTTGTCTTCCTTATGGAAGATTCTTGTCTTACCTATTTCTCAAACAAGGTGTAGTGAGGAAAATGCGCAAGGCCGGGCGCGTAGAGATGTTCGAATCCGAAAGCCTACCCCTATTATCCTTGGAGGACATCGACCGAAGAATTCACTAATATTGGAAATTTTAGTGGCTTTAGGGTTTGCCAGTTCTTTTTTTTTCTCTTTTGTAATGACTGCGCCTTCTATGAAGGAACTTTTTGTAATGACTGGCCAAGTTTTCTAGCCATTTTAATATATTTCCTTAGTTTCATTCTCTTATGTGAATTTCTTGAAGTATAGGTTTATATTTTTTCAAATACTTACCATTTACCCTCAAGATTCGACCATCTGAATTTAGTTCTTCGATTTCATACGCATTGTTTGAAAACACTTGCAAAATTTTAAACGGTCCTTCCCAACTTGGGGACCATTTACCCAGTAACTTATTCCTTTGATCCATAGGTAGAATAACCTTCCATACATAGTCACCTACCATGAATGTCTTCTCCTTGACTTTCTTATTATAGGCCTTCGCCACTTTTTCCTTTTGTCTTATTAATCTATCCAACGCTATTAGCCTCTCTTCGTCTAATTCGACTAACTCATCTAACATCATATTCCAGTATTCGTCAGACGACAGACTGTTTTGTCGTTGAATTCTTGTTGACTGTAGGTGAATTTCTGCAGGCAACACAGCATCATGCCCAAATGTCAAACGAAATGGAGTAGTTTTTATTGCTTCCTTTGGTGATGTTCGACAAGCCCAAAGGATTTGGTCGAGCGTTTGATGCCATTTTCTTGGCTTTTTTCCCACATGCTTCTTTATTAAATTTATGATGACTTTATTAGCAGCTTCGACCTGACCATTTGTCTGGGCATAATATGGAGTAGATGTTAGCAATTTAAACCCTGTTTCTGCTGCAAAAGCTTGCATTTTTTGACCAACAAAAATTGATCCTTGATCAGTAGTAATAGTTTCTGGGATCCCATATCTGTAGATAATGTGTTTTTGTATGAAACTAATCACTGCTTCTTGATCAGCATTAACTAGTGGGATTGCCTCTATCCATTTAGTAAAATAATCTATTCCTACTAAGATGAATCTTTGTTGCTTAGAAGACGCAGGTTTGATTTCTCCTATCAAATCCAAAGCCCATCCTCTAAAAGGCCAAGGTTTAATGATCGCATGCAATTCACTGGCTGGAACATGTTGAATACCTGAAAATTTCTGGCACTCTTGGCATCCTCTTGCATATTCAATACAGTCTTTTAGCATTGTCGGCCAATATAAACCTTGTCTAAACAACAACCATTTCATCTTATGACCTGATTGATGAGCTCCACAAACACCACTATGAACCTCTGACACAGCCAAATATGCTTCAACTTCACTTAAGCATTTCAACAACACACCCTCAGCTGTTTTTTTGTATAAATCATTTCCTAATATCACATAGTTTAGAGCTCTGTATTTAATCTTTCGATCAGTTCCTCCGACTGGATTATTTAGGTAGTTCACCAATGGGTTTCTCCAATCAGCATCAGTCATATTGTCGATGGCAAAAATTTCCAAGGCATATGAATTTTTATTTTCAACATCATCATCTACCCCCTCGAATTTTGACGTCGACAATTGACCCAATTTATTTAATACTTCACGAGTTTCTTTGTTCTTGATCTCGACCATATCTTCCAACTTGTCTTTAGAAACTCTATACCCAGAAGCAATTTGCGCCAATTCATTGGCAATGTAATTGCTGGATCTTGGTACATGCAAGATCTCAACATGTTCAAAATTTTCTAATAAGCGTATCACGATTGCATAATACATTATTAGATTTTCTTTAATGCACTTATACTCTTTCTTGATTTGTCGAATCACTAGTTCAGAATCACCTCGAATCTCAACCCGGGTTGCCCCTAAATCTATTAGGGCTTTCAAACCAGTACTCAAGGCTTCATATTCGACTTCATTATTAGAGCATACTTCTTTCATTTTGTAATGGAACTTAGTTGGAAGTCCCTTAGGGGAAATAATTAGGACTCCAATGCCTGAACCATTTTTGTGACTAGAACCATCAAAGAACAATTTCCAGTTAGTTTGCTCGACTTGATTTACAGACGAGTCAACTAACCCATGGTCGACTATAAAATCAGCCATAACTTGTCCTTTCATAGCCTTTAAAGGAACATATGTTAAGGAGGATTCAGTTAGCGCTAATGCCCACTTACCAATTCGACTATGCAAAATTGGCTTAGACAACATATGTTTAATGATATCAAAATGAGAGGACACATACACATCAACAGGCTTTATATATTGCTTAAGTTTGTTACATGAAAAATATAAGCATAAGCATAATTTTTCAATATCATTATACCTAGTCTCAGCATCTATTAAGGTTCGACTTAGATAATATATAGCTCTTTCGACGCCATTATCATCTTCTTGGGCCAACATACTCCCAATTGTCGAGCCTGATGCAACTATGTATAATTTCATACTCTTTGTCCTATTGGGGGGTAGTAAAATAGGAGGCTTAGTTAAATACGCTTTTATTTGGTCGAATGCCTGTTGATGCTCTATCTCCCATTTGAACTGATCTTGATTCTTGAGCTTTACAAGTGGTGAAAAGATCTTCGTCTTGCCACTTAGATTTGAGATAAATCTCCTCAAGAAATTAATCTTTCCCAACAATGACTGGAGTTGTTTCTTTGTTTCTGGCGCTTTTAGCTCCAAGATCGCTTTCGTCTTATTTTGATTTATTTCAATGCCTTTCTTGTGAACCACGAAACCCAGGAAATCCCCTGCATGTACACCAAAAGCACATTTTAAAGGATTCATTTTGAGTCCATATTTCCTCATTCGTTCAAAAGATTGTCAAAGATGGTCTAAGTGACCATTTTCAGAGTTAGATTTTATTACAATATCATCAATATAAACCTGCATAAATTTGTCAATAAAATCATGAAACATGGAATTCATGGCTCGTTGGTATGTAGCGCCAACATTTTTTTAAACCAAAAGGCATTACTACCCATTCATAAGTTCCCAAAGCACCTGGGCATCGAAACGCCGTCTTCGGTACATCTTCGTCAGCTATAAAAATTTGGTTATAATCTGAATATCCATCCAATAAGCTGAGGTATTCAAATCCGGCTGCAGAGTCGACTAACATTTCAGCGACTGGCATGGGATATTCATCTTTAGGAGTAGCCTTATTTAAATCTCTGAAATCTATGCATACACGGAGGCTACCATTTTTCTTTATGACAGGTACTATATTAGCTAACCATTCGACATACCTCGCAGTTCGAATAAACTTGCTTTTCAGCAATCTTTCAATTTCCACTTTGATTTTTTCCATAACTTTCGGCGCAAATCTCCTAGGAAGCTGCTTGATAGGTTTCTTCCCTGGGTTTAATGGTAGTCGATGCTCCACCACCTGTCGACTTAAACCAGGTATTTCATTGTAATCCCATGCAAAACAATCTTTGTATTCTTTCAATAGTCGAATCAACTTGGCTTTTAGGTCATTTGTAAGCCTCGTACTTACATAAGTAGGCCTTTTAAGGATCCCATCACCTAGATCAATTTCCTCAAGAGGATCTTGAGCTTGCATCCTTTTTACTAATCCTGATGGATCCATTTCGAAACCCAAAGGTTCGTCATCGTATATCCCGTCGAGTCGTTCGACTTGGTGATTGGCTTCTTGATTGTTTTCATTCTTTACCATCGTCATGGCCTCAACAGCCATTTCTTTCTCTAATTCGGCTTCTAAAACCGCTCTTTCGTTGTTTTCGGCCAAATAAGTCGTTATTCGAGCCAGGTATTCTGACTCAGTGGTCATCGTCTTTGACCGTTGTCCTCTGTTCTGGAGAACATTCCTGGTTCAATGGTTCATTAGGATCTTCTTTATTCCAAATGAAACCATAATTTGGATCTAAGTTCAGATACTTAGACACGCTTTCATCAGAAGGATATACATCTTCTACTTTATAGCAAGGAGCTACATTTGCCAAATGCTGGTCGAAATGTCTGCGACCACTTTCAGTTTTGTAATAACTTTGGTCAGCTTCAATATTTTCCACTATACCATCTGACCTCCAAATAGCTACACGCTGATGTAAGGTGGAAGGAACTGCTCCAATCCCATGGATCCATTCCCGACCCAACAGCAGTTTAAAATTTGCCTGGGATGCGACACCATGAATACGGTCGACCTGACAGACGAACCAACAGTTAGTTTCACTTGAATTACTCCAAGTATTCCACTTGTCTTACCCTCATAATTAGACAGTACCATATTATGGGGTCTTAAGTCTTTGTCAGTCTTTCCTACTTTCTGTAGTGAGGAATAAGGCATTAAGTTTACTGCAGCCCCACCATCGACGAACACTTTATTTATAGGAACTCCGTCCACTTTTGCCCTTATGAATAGGGGCTTCAAATGATACATCATTCCTCGACCTGGCCTCTCGAACACAGCTTTTTGTTCTTCTACCACTCCTTTTCCCATCACATAGTAACAAACAGGTGTTTCTTCCACATTCTCGTCAGGAAGAAAATCATCTTCATTCTCAGATACCTCAGAGATTCTGTCGAACTCAGCCGGGAGTACAGAAACAATCCCACAGTCGATTAGCAATTCATCTGACTCTATGTCAAAGTTATCATCGACTTCTTCGTCTAACAATGGAGAATACTCAGGCTCTTTTTCTGTATTGGGGATTGGAGCATCGTCGTAGACCAATTCTTTGATCAATTTCTTTCCTAGGATCATCCCAGCAGCTAATCTTTCATTTGCTATTTTAGCCTGCTCCTCAGTCAACTTCCTATTAAAGGGTTTTGACTGATAGTGAGAAAATCCTGCCTGCACCATTGTTGAACCCTCTTGTCCATTCTTGTGGCTTCTTTGGTAACGCCTCCATTGCGTTCGAGTCATGGGGTTCTTTCCTTTGTAGTTTGGAGATATGTAATCTTTTCTTTTTGATCCAGTATCCGTCCAAGATCCTTCAGCATTGGTTCCATCGCCCTGTATCTGCCATTCTGGGCGTTTACCTCTGAAGTTAATGGGTCGCACCCATTTGTCTTCAGGGACATCCGTTTTGGGACGGAAAGTCCTTGGCTTTTCAAACATCTTTCTGTATTCTCCAGCCCTTCGACCACTGTTTTCTTCTGTATATATGAATTGATGATTCTTGCCTCGGCGAGGGTCGAACCTCACTTTATTTACAGCATTCACGTTGAAAACAGCATCACACCTTGGACATAATCAAACTTGAGAGTTGTTATTGTGGCATCTCTCCAGGAATTTCAAAAGACTTTCTTTTGGTTCAGGATAAACCATGTTTAAAACTTTGCCATCAGTAGCACCGTTTTGCTTTCTAACGAAACCATCAGTAGTTTCGACCTTCATCACGTCAGCAAGCTCAGTATAGTGAGCCTCTTCGACTTGCAAAGGATCAGTATCAACTTGCATTGATGACTTTGGCTTTTCTCCAAACTGTAACCTTCCTTCTTTTAAGGCCTTTTGCACCAAATCCCTGAAAAGGACACATTGAGAAGTTTTATGACCCAAGAAATTATG
Source organism: Vicia villosa (assembly GCF_029867415.1). NCBI lineage: Eukaryota > Viridiplantae > Streptophyta > Magnoliopsida > Fabales > Fabaceae > Vicia > Vicia villosa. Next base: position 116,205,082 of record NC_081184.1, on the reverse strand, counting down.
AAATTTACAAAATCCTCTTTTTTTCTTTTGTTCAAGAGGAGGATTTTTTAGTCTCGGGGGTACTATGATTTGTCTGTCAGAAACCAACAAATCAAATATTTCATCACATTTCGTTATATCAAATGAATACGTTTTACTAGAGAATTTCTCATTTTTACTTTCAACCAGATTTTTATCTTTTGAAGGTTTAAGCAATTTACAAATATATGGTGGTCCTGGCTTTAATTCAGCCACGTTAACCTCTCCCTCTTCGTATTCATCGTCGCTATTAGAGTCGAACTCACCTGTAGTAACATAAGCTATTTTCTCTTTTTTATGATACTTACTAGCCCTAGCCTTTTCAGCCTTTAGCCTTTCGACCTGGCGTACTCTGTCTGCCAGTTGCGCCATATCTCTCAAATGTTGGGTATCTAACTTCTTCCTGATAGAATAATCTAACCCGCCTGCAGCCATTTCGACTAACTCATGTTCAGGAATTTGTGTAAAACATATAGCTTTTAGTAACCTAAAACGGTTTAGATAATCATCGACTGGTTCTGTACCCTTTCGCCTAACTCCAGCTAATTCCTTCAAACTAATTTTCGACTGTCCCATATAAAATTGTTCATGGAACAATCGTTCTAATTGGTTCCATGAGAACAAAGATTGGGGAGCTAATGTCGTGAACCAAGTAAATGCATTTTTCGTTAAAGAACTTGGAAAATAATTCATCTTTAGATTTTCATTGTTTGCTATTTCTCCAGCCTCTGTCTGGAACCTAGCAATATGTTCAACTGTCGACTCGCCAGTCTCACCAGCAAATTTGGTGAATTTTGGAACTTTCCAACCCCTGGGCAATTCTGTTTGCCTTATATATTCCGACAACGGGGAAACGAAATTTGGTCTATGCAAACCTACATTTATCCCATTTTGGACTAAAATTTGTTCGACTACATTAGAGATATTATTGTGTCCAACATTGACATCTTGCTGGATGTTCCTAAGAACATGGTCAGCATCTTGATGCCTTTGTACTATTCTAGGTATCTCCTGCTCAATTTGATCTCCTTGTCCTAAAGGTTCGGCCCCCCTCGTGTTCGACCCTTGAGCGGTCGAAAGGTTTGGTTGTGGAGGCACTCCAAAGAAATCTGCAATTCTGGCCATCTGTCCAGCCAATATTTCATAACTTTGATTCGTGTTATTTATCATGGGAGTGAAAACAGTTCCCATCTGTTGAGTAAGGGCATTCACCATTTCATGATTACTTTCGTCCATTTGTTGTCGAATTGACAACATTGACGTAGTACTCAAAGATGGTAAAGTTTGGTGATTATATCCCATACTTATGGGTCGACCCCCAGACTTGATGTGCTTGTAGCCATCATGCTGTCAGAATATAATGAAGGATTTGTGTGCAAACCTTGCATCATAGACGTGGGCATTCCAAACTGAGGATTAAACCCTGGTGGAGGTAGCATTCTGTGAAACGGCGGTCATAATGGATTAAATGGTGGTCGTACATTCGTTGGTGATGATACCAATATTGCTGCCGTCGATCCACCACTATTTGTTGCTCCAACTGGGGACGAATCTGCGGCATTTTGTGGTGTTCCTCCGGTCAAAACACCTCCTTGATTTCCAGAAAGATCAGAATTATTTGTATTAACTTCAGCCATGTTAGTTAATTTCCGACCACTTCTTAATATCATTCATAACTAAAGAAAAATAAAGAACAATCGACGGGTCCCACTGGGCGTGCCAATTTGTTTACCCAGAAAACTGGTAAACAAGCGCTAGTTTCCTTTTTAAATGTTACTTTGCGGAGTCAACTAGAATACTCCAGGACTGATTGCTTTATTTTGTTATATTATGTGTATCTGATTTGTATTAAATGTAAATAGTGACTTTAACGTAAAAGTAAGCACTAAAATTAAAGGCTTTAAAGTAAACCAAAGCAATAAAAAGGCAGTAAATGTGCACTGAAAGATAAAATGTAATGTAAAATGATTGCATTAATTAAACTGGTACGCATGCGTACATTCCAAAGTTGCACTCGTTACTCATTGCGCAGAGATTTGAGTTTACTTGTGTTTATGTAGAAAATGCGGACCTCTAACTATTCCTATAAAACTTGCTTAAATAGAAAATAAAAATAACTACTACTAACGGTCGACTGATTATCAGTCAACACGTGTCTTCGACATGCAAGATCTTCAATTGTGAGACTTCCATGCGTCTTGTGAGAACTGCCAGAAAACTGCCTGGAACTGCTCCTTAACTTCTACTGCCTCTCGACTTCCACTTCAGTTTCTGCAGCCAAAAATCCTTAAGTCTTCGCATCCTTTTGGTCTGGCCGAACGCTAAAACCTCAGACAATCTTCCTAGTCGAACAGCTTCGACTACTAAACATTATTTGGTCGAATCGCTTCGACCCAACTGGCAATGTAGATATTAACTTGAGGCCCAATTACCAATTTAGGGACTTTTTTACCAAATTGAGGCCCAATTGCCAATTTTGGGCCTTAGTTGCCCATTTATTTAGTAAGTCGAAATCCTAGGGTAACACGTATATATTGTATAGTTTCACTTGTATATATATATATATATATATATATATATATTTACTTGTACATGTTTACTTGTTTATGTTCACCATATAAGTTTACTTGTATATGTTATACATAAGTATACTTTTATTGGTGAATGTTGGTGAAACATGTTGATCTCGGATGAGCTCTTTAATAACAAATCTTCACTTTTCAACTTGTGAATCCAACATTCACCAATTTTCTCTTTTTGTATGATAATAATTGTATTTGTCCCATACTTGTATATATGTGTTTGTTTGTGTATATAGGTGTAGACTTTCGTTTTTATGTTCGTATAATCGTTGTATATATTTGTACTCGTAAAGTTTGTTGATTTGTTGGTTAGGACACTTTCTTTAGGCTTGTGCGGTGAGACGTCACCATGGCATGACGAGAGGAAGCTACTTTCCAAACACCAAAACAATAAAGGCGTCAAGCTAACGACGTAAAACAAGCGCTTGTTCGGAGGCACCCCAACGGTTGTAAATATTGTTTATATTTCTATTTATGAGGTATTTAGGTGAAGTGGTGAGTGATTGGAACAACATATCCTGTTCTGATTTTTCTGGTTTCTGCTATGTCCGCTAAGCGGAGCAGAGCTAGCTAAGCGAGCATAGCAGAATTTTATTTTTCTGCTTTGTACCAGTGGGGTTCCTATTCCACTTGGTTCACTCTTTTTTCCCACTCTCACCAAGGCTAATTAGTAATATATATTAGTTTTGTTTTTCTAATTCTTTTGTTGGTTGTTTGTACTCAAATTTTGTTCGGTGATTCGAAGATTTTTGAGGTGATTTTCCGAAGCTTGAGTGTTTCAACTTGCGGATGTATGGTAGGATATTGTTTTTGAAGTGTATCATTCAAGGTACTCATTTATCGCTTTCTATAGCATAACATGTTTAGGAAACTTTTCATTTGTACAATTACCATACCATTCATTCTTTTGCATTACTTGCTTCTTGATTGAATCACTTTAGTTCCAAAACCATAAATGTGAGGAAGCTTTTCATTGTTCATATATGCTGGAGGCCACAATCTTTGTTTTAACTGGATTTTATTATGCTTAATCTTTTGTTTATGTAGATTTTATGAAAGAATGAAAAGGATCAAGGCATTTTGTTTCATTTTGAGCACAACCACCATAACCAAATAGTCAATTCACCTTGTGAGTGTGTGATCATTTGTTAACCCTTTTGAGCGTTTTTGTCAATGTCCATGTTGTTTTTGCTAAATGCTTATCTTTGAGTGTTTAGTTCTCATTTTTGCATGGATGATTGATTCTTTGTTTTCTTGAACCCTCAACCATGATTTTTGGTATGAATTTTTACCTTGCTTAGAAAGTAGGGATTATTCACATGATGATGTGGTTGAATTCAAGTTGGAGAGAAAATGGTTGCTACTTATGTGGTTGTTGCTATGAGGTTGAAAAGAAATAAAAAGAAAAGAAAAAGTGAAAAGAAAAGAAAAGAAAAAGAAAGAAAAAAATGTGAAAAAGTTTTGAAAAACAAAAAGAAAAAGAGAAGCGAATAATTGTGCTAATAAGTATTGTGATTGGTTTGAGAAACTTGTGGTTAAGGAAGAAGTTTAATCGAGATTTTGTTGCTTAGAACTTTGTGGATTGATCACTCCCTTCGGTTTAGGCAAGTTTTTGTTTTGATTAGCCTTAGGACATATCCCTTATTTGTTAACCAAGCCACATTACAACCTTGAAAAGCCCACGTGATCTTGCTTTTGTATCTTCAATGTGATTTTTGGATGAATGCATAATTTAATCTTTTGTTTGCAAGATTGTTGGATGAGTGTTAAAAGTCCTTCACCTTTGTGTGTTCTTCATCCATTGATGAATTTTTGCTAGGTGTGATTCATGATGTGAGCATGTATTGTGTTAGAATGTTTTGTATGCTTTTTGTGCTTAGGATTCGTTTCGTTTACATGTTGTTGTTGTAGGATAGTGGTAAGTACTTACTTTGTTTATACGTTTTTGTATTAAGCCATACATTTGTTTTTGGTTTTCAAAACTTGTTGATTCACAATTCTTTGGTTTATTACTTTCAATTCTCCGATTTATTTGACATTGTTTGAGGATAAACAAAGTTTCAAGTTGGGGAGAGTTTGATAAGTGCCAAAATGTACTTATTTTGTGTATGTAAATAGTGGCATTTATCGATACTTTTGTTAATACCGTTTGAATAATTCCCCGTTTTGTGTATAAATACGTATACTTTGTGAATAGTTGTATTTTAATATACCTTTATACCATTTGATAGTTTTTCCTTTGTTTTTATAGGTATTCATACTTATTGGAGCCTTGAGGAATAAAGTGTCAAAAGCACGACTTTGATTTCGCAACTTTGGTGAAAGCCCGCTTAGCCACTGTCAAGCGGACTTCCATAGGCTTAAAATAAGGATGATCAAAATCATCTTTTTGGTTTCCATTCATTCATTATTGGATAGAGCATTAAATAAGCTTTCCAACGCTTCGAACCGGGCGCAAATCAGAGTTACGGTTCTCGAGTTATGGCACAAACAAAATGTGTTTTTTTTTTCATGACAGCACAGTCCGCTAAGCGGACTCTGTTATGCTAAGCGAACCTGCTAAGACAACAGCTCGTTAAAAGGGGCCAAAAACACAATTTTTAGGTTATGTTTTGGGGTAATTGTTCCCAAATCATCAAACCTTCATTCTTAGGATAGATTAGCTTAGAAAACAACTTCGGAGGTTGCATTTAGATGATTGGGGGTGGATTGAGCGTCGAACGGAGCTGACAAACTGGGAGATTTTCGGTTCATTTCTCTTCTTCTTTGTGTATTTCTCTTTGGTTGGGTTTTGTTTGTATATTTACTTGAATCTTATGTATATTTACCGATTATAATGTTTTATTTAACTTGCTTTACAAATCTGTGTTGATATTATCCTGGATTTTTGCTCTATGCTGGGGATTTGGGGTGCTTTAGAGATAAACTTCTTGAATCCTTATCTAGGATGATAATCTGTTGGTTCTGAACTCTAGAGATAGATTTAGAGCTAACATTCACTGTGGGTATCTGTACTTAATGCTTTCGTGTTTGAGCGGCGCGCGAGAGATTGCCGATGCGAGAACACTGATGTTCTCATGACTTCGCGTTAGAGATAACCTTAGTTGTGAGATGATCTCGTTTGTGCTCTAGAGATGGACGCTTATGTGAGAGATACGTGATGACATAGATGAGTATCGTAGGTTGAGTATAACGGGTTGGTAAGTGTATGTTTGTGAAGAGTGAATATATTTACATTCCTGATAAGTTATTTCTCTTCTAAGAATGTGTTTATTCTTTTCTTGTCTATATCTTTGCTTACTTTTTTCTCATTCAATCCAAAGTTTGAAACCGTAGAAACTGTTGAATGACATCTCTCCATCTCTGAGGACGATAAATCCTGGATCAATATTTCCAAATCTTGTTTGTTGCTTGCCCTATACTGCATTCAACAGTTGGATACCTCCAAATAGCAATTCACAAAGTAGACAATGGTCATCTCATATCGTGGCCATTGCTTATGTTGTATGGAGCTCTGGTCTCAGAGCAATGATCATTTGATAAACCTTCCTATTTTAGAAAGTATGCATCTTTTAATATATCATTAATAGTTTCATTTAGTGTGATTAGGAGCTCTTTAGACTATTTTTATGTTTCTTTTTCTTGTTGGTAAATGAGTTTTTGTTAGTGTGTTTTACTATTATTGTCTGCTGGTTTTGGACCAGCATTATATTTCTATTTTGGTTTGGACAACTTGTATGTTCCTGTAAATCTTCGCTTGATAAGTAAGCTGGACAACTTGTATGTTCCTGGTAATTTTCTTATTTACTCCTAATAGATATAATTGAATTATTTTTTACAGAAATTGATAAAATTGAGCTAGTGATTAAATTAGATATAAAAATGAAAATTCATGTTCTAACTTTTTGTCACTAAAATAGATATTGCATATATTTTTAAACAGTATATCCAAACAAGATTTGTAAGTTATGCATGCAAAGCATTTAACAGTGATGGCATTATGGTTAAAACTCCTTTTCAATACTAATGACATGCAGACATCAAAACCAAGCCAGATTAATGTATATCCCATAAACATTTTAACTTAAATGCAAATAAAAAATAGTATTAATTTTAAAACATACACTTTAACAATCATAAATACACCAAAAAACTTATTATACAAAAAAATACTCCAAAAAACTAAACCATTTTTCATTCCCAAACACACTTAACAATTTCTACATACTGTGTTAATTCTCTGAATTATGTAATTGACATTTATGTTTGGCTAAAATGTAGTAGCAACAATATGTAATAGGATGTATAGAACTTGCAAATATAAACAGGTACAATACAGGTACAACAACAAGATGTTCTATGGAATGTTGAGACATGTTTTGTGACAACATGTCGTATGAGATATCATATGCAGAAACTCATGACATCGCGCCTGCTGAGCTGGAATATGAAAATTCAGTATGTACTCAATAGATGCAGATTATTCTATGGAATATTATGCAATCCTATGTGGCGCAGGTTTAAAGGTCAAGAGAATCAAGTCAGAATATTGAAGGTTATGCAGTTTCTAATTATGGAGATAATTTAGGAAACTTATGATTGAAGACCTTTCTTTTAGTAGAAGTTTTCTGCTGATTTATAACAGCAAATAAGGCTGTGATTGAAGGCCCAAGTCCAATTGGGATTAGGTTATAAATTGGAAGCTTTGTAACCTAGTTCAGTAAGCCAACCCATTTTAGAAATATGTAATCATTAGGGTTAGCCATATAAAGTGAACCACCCGGATTGTGGGATGGTCACTGATTTGTGCCTCAAAGTCTGTAGGCAAGAGGTTTATTTTACTCACTCAGAAGCTGTGAAGCAGTGAATGGAGTTGTGTCCTTGGAAGAAGCAGTGAAGCAATTCCAAGTTTATTTGTGTTAAAGAGTTTTTGACTGTTTTGGGTTTGGAGTGATGTTCTCCAAACTGGTTTTGTATGTTGCAGGGTTTTGCAGCAGGTTTAGGTACCACTAGGGAGTGAGCAGAGGTTCTCTTATCTTAGATGGGTTTCTAAGGTAAAGGTTTCATTGGGTATTGATTAGGTAGCCGGAGGTTGTTTACATAAAATAATACTACTGATAGTGGAGTCTTCTTTCTGGCTTGGTAGCCCCCAAATGTAGGTTGGTTGAACCGAACTAGGTTAACAATTCTATTGTGTTCTTTATTCTCTGCACTGGTTTATTAATCCAGTATAAGATGTCGTAACATCTAATACAACATCAGGGAATAATCCCAAAGCTTATGCTTTTACAAAACCAACCCAGATCAAATGTCTTGACATGTCATTTGACATCTGGGACTGCCTTAGTAGAATTTCAATTGGTATCAGAGCAGGCATCCTATTCTGTTTCTGGATGAGATCGAGGGATGATACTTTTTGGTGCAATTTGTCATACCCTAATTTTTGACCCCCCTGAGATGACATATCTTCAGGATTTTTCATCAAGTCGAGGCAAGTATCCAGAACAGCCTAACATTCAATCAAGGGTGTTCAAAGACAAGAAAACTCAGGCAAAGGATCAATCAATAGAGGGATTAGTCTCTAATACAATCATAAGACTCAAAAGCCTCATTATTACACCTATGATTGATTAAGACACCCAGTCATCTAAGTACAGGATTACTCAGATCAACAGACTAGGGTTTGGAGCCTATCAAGGACTAAAATCAGGGATCACCTTTGGGAAACCCTAAAAAGCCCTAAGGGACCATTCAAAGACATCAATCATCTTCAAACAACTCATATAACAAGATCCACTGGACATTACACCTCAGTTCAAAGTCTACAGTCATCATTGTCCTCTGGTCGACAATTAGGGTTTTTGACCTAATTCACCAAGATAGTTGACTTTTAATCAGGGCATGGATCCAAAACTCAAGACATGATTCAAGAATCTCTACTACCTCAATATAATCCATTTACATCATTCATTTGAGGAGAAGATCTTGTTTCTACACAAAAGCCCAAAAAATTCACTTTTGTCAGGAAAAGTCAACTGTGTGGGATCATCATTGACTTTTAAGGTTTTTGGTCAAAAAATGACTTTCAAAGATCAATATCATCAATATATGGATGTCAAAGTCATTTGACCAAAGAAATTCAAAGAAATTCATCAAGGAGCAAAAAGTCGGGAATTAGGGTTTTTGAAGGCATGGTGAGAACTCAAAATTTCACCTACACAACTCAAAAAACTTCCAACATGAAAGTTGTAGATCTTGCAAAATAAAACAACATCTTACAAAGGAACTTTTTTCAAAAGATCAACCATTTATGAAGTTTTGGAAATTTTGAAGTTTAGGTCATAAACACTTAGAAATTTTTCTAAGTGTTTTAACCTAGTTTTCATCCAACTTTGGGCTCATTTTTCACAAATTTCCCAAATGATTCTGAAGAAGACATAAACTAATGATTTGAAGTAGATGCTTAGGGCTTTCCAAATTGTGTTCAACCTTCTCCAAATTCAATTTGAGCTAGGAGTTATGCTTGTTCAAAGTTGGTCTCATGAAGTAAAATTATAGGTCATGTGCAAATTGGAACTTTGCAATTTTGTGCATTTTGCTTCACTAATGGATGCTACACGACCCATAACACATCTGAAAACATGCCATGCATTCATTTTCACCATGCCATGATAATTGAAGAAGATTCCTAAAACAAGAACATGTGATTATGTAATGATTACTTTTGTGAATTTATGGCAAATTGATGAATCACCCAAGGAATCTTCTCATCAACCAATTGGAGCTCACTTTGCATCTGAATTGTCCCCTAAGATCAGATAGAATCAATGGATAGGGGAGGTGGCTCGAAAATGCAATGATCACACTTGGATATTCTTTGAAATTTCTTCATGGCTAAGAAACCAAACTTGCTTCACTAAGCAAGCTCACTCTCTCACTCAGTACTGAGACATTTGCCTATAAATAGGAGAGCATAATTCAATAGAAAAACACACCAAAGCAACCATATTCCTTGCTTTCTCTTTCTCTTCTCATGTTCATTGTTTTTCAAAGTTCTTTGGCAAGAAGAATCGATTTCTTCAAACCAGAGCTCATCTTTGGGAAGTGAACATTCTAACATCTCAAGGGAGGTCATTTGAGGTGATCCAAGCACCTGGATCACTTCTGTAAGTGGAGGAACACCATTGTTTCTCTCACTTTGGAGCATTTGCAGTTGGAGGTCCATGGAGTAATTCAGGAGGTTCTGAGCCAAGCCAATCATCCAGGCACACTCCTCAGGTCATAGTGAAGCTAACCAGATGGCTGCAGCTCATCTGTAACTCCAAATTCAACAACCTCCATGTTCACTTGAAGCTGAAATCGAGGGGGGTCCATAGAGCAATTCAGGAGGATTCAAGCTCCAATAAGCATTCAGTTAGCATCATTGAGTCTCAGGGAAGCTATTGAGATCATTCATTCAAGCCCAGGTGCTCTCAATCATCCTCACGACCTCCACTTTCAGAGGTAAGTTTCTGAACTTCACTTCTTTAATTTAAGCATTCACTGAGTTAAAGCTCGATTCTATCTTGTTTAGCATCATCAGAGGATTGAAAAACCTCTATCATCTTGCATTTATTCATCTTGTTTGTCATTTAATTTCAAATTTAGGGTTTATATGTTCTTAGAGTTTTCTGAGAAATTAGGTAGCTATAGTTCATATAAATAAATGTTAGTTACATATCTGGATTCGTGAGGAAATTTAGAACAAGATTGATGTTTACATCATGTCATTTAGTTGAGAAACCAGAGAGTTAGGATTTTGAAAATCTTTGAGCTCGAGGAAGAAGATGACTATGGCCATGGCGCGCAAAATTTGAATATGGGGCCAAAGTTTATTTTATTTTGAATGGTATGCGTTCCTTAAACGACTGAACAAACTTGCCCTAGTGGCCTCCCATACGCCCTTAGTCTCATCATGCCTCAAGTCTGGGGTTCGAATCCCCCTCGCCCCAGACTTTTTGATTCTTTTATTTTTCAATGATTTACTAGTTGTTTTGAAACATAACCAAATGAATGCAAGTTACTATCACCACACGCGCGTTGGCTCAGTGGTGTTTGTTTTGAGTGTGTGACCTAGAGGGCGTGGGTTTAAACCCTCCAAGGGCCAAAACTATTTTTTAACACACAATTTCTTTCATTTTCTCACAAACTTCACATATTTATTTAACCTATCAAATTAATTTATTTTCACTTCATTTTTCACACACTTGTCATTTAATATACCTATTTTGTGAATAATAAAAAAAATCATAAAAATATTATTTATTTCATATATTTTTATTAGGTTTAAAATAGTATATTTTAAGTGTTTTCTAAAATACTTTAAATACATATATTCACTTTGTTTTAACCTAATCATTTTGTAAATAAAGTTTATGATAAAACCCTAATTGTTTAGGTCTTAATTAAGTAAAAATCTTTATTTTTACTTTGATTAAGTTGACTTTTGTCAATATTCAAAACTGTTTTCAATCTCTGATTAAACGGATGATTAAGGTTTTCAAACAACAAAACCTTGCATCATTCCAAATCATTTTTCAAATTGCTTTTACACCAGTAATGTAAAGTACTGGGCCTCTAATAGAGTGTAAGTCCCAAAAATCTTCTCTTCTTAGCTTGTTTTCAAAACTGTATTTTCAAAATCTTCTTTCTGTTTTCAAAACATTCTTCGGGTATTTGAAGGGCATTATTCCCGGTGAAACTCTTCAGATACCTATGTGACCTTTGTCCATCTTCACTTCTTCTGTTTTCAAAAACCATTAACTGTTTATTATATATATACTCAACTGTTATCAACAAAACAACAAAAATATTGTTGAGGCTCTGTACATACTTCTTCAAAGGCCTCCACTCCATCCAGGTTAGGCTTTACAAGCTTTCAATTTACAGTCTTTATTTAAATTACTGTCAAATATAAACTGTGCATATATTAGTTTAGAACTACGTTTGAGTATAAACCCTAGAACAGTTAAACTATATATATTATAGGAATATGGCCTAGGATTGAGAATGTCTTCCCGGTGAAGGCTCTTTCCTAATTAGAGATCTGTAGTTCAAACCCCCAAGATGAATTATTCCCGGTGAAACATCTTGGCAAAAACCTTAGAATCCAAATAAATAGGACACATCCACCCAAAGAGGAATTATTCCCGGTGAAACCTCTTACCCATTTGCTTAGAGCCAAAATAAGTTCAAAACTACATAAGCTTTCTCTTGTGCTATAACAAGGACCCTCGATTAGCCTCCTCTTGGGCTTTGTACAAGGACCCACAGGCTTCTTAAAAGCATTTCCAGCTTCCTCTTGAGCTTGTATACAAGGACCCATCAGGTTTCTTATAAACATAGGAACAGGTCTTTAGTCACCTTTTTAGCCTACCCTGGTGAGTTTCTTCCAATTTAAACCAGACTTTAAACAAGCCAAGTTTGTCTCAATTTTGCATTGAGTACACCTTTTGGAATGAGAGACATGGACAGTCTCTATCACCCTTATCTTCATCAATCTTCCTTAGCACAGTCTAAGATCCATGCTTTAGGTCATCCTCAGCATTGAGTCAGCCTTCATCTTGGGCTTTAAACAAGAAGTCTCCATTAGATAATCTTTCTGCCATTCATTTTCAATAAATTCCCTGGAAAGGGTTAGCCTCCAAAGTCAATTAAAATCAACCTCCTTTTCAATAAAATCCCTGGAAAGGGTTAGCTTCCACACATTCCTTCATTTTTAATAAAATCTCTGGAAAGGGTTAGCCTCCAAAGTCAATTAATAAAAATGTCAAAAAAATAAAGATTCATTTCTCTTAGGAGATAATTTCCCCAAAAGAGTCAAAACCCCTGGAAAGGGTCAGCCTCCAAAAAAAACATGATAAAGACAGTCTTTTACCAAACAATTTCTCCAGCTGAGTCAAAATCCTTGGAAAGGGTTAGCTTCCAAAGAAAAACAATCTTTTAATAAATAAAATCTCCTCAGTTGAGTCAAAACCAACAAAAACAGTTAGCCTCAACCTTGGGCTTCATACAAGGCACCAAACAATAAAATTCCCCTGTCAAGAGTCAGCCTCAACCTTGGGCATTGTACAAGGCAGATAATAGAGTCTCCCCAGTGAGTTCTTCATCATTCAGTAGCCACAACCTTGGGCTTTGTACAAGGCAGATAAACCATACTTTCATGTGTCAAAGATTCCTAACACCTAGGATCTTTTCCCCATAGAGTCATTCATACTCAGTTTATTTAAGAGTCTGCCACAACCTTGGGCTTTGTACAAGGCAGAAAATAATGTTTTCCCTAGCTAGAGTCAGCCACAACCTTGGGCTTTGTACAAGGCACATAAAATAGAGTCATTCATTCAATTATCCTCAACAGTTAGCCACAACCTTGGGCTTTGTACAAGGCACATAAATAGAGTCTCCCTAAGTAGAGTCAACCTCAATTCTGGGCTTTGTACAGAACACAAAAATACCCTGTAATTAATCCCCAGTGGAGTCATCTCCCAGAGTCAATAATAATTAATTAATCAATCAAAAAGCCTCAAGCTTGGGCCTCATACAAGCCAGCTAAAGTCAAATCTTTTATACAGTAGATAGACATAGCTTATCTCTATAGAGAGATATTTTTACTACTCTACCACATTCAAACAAACAAACATTTCAATTTCAATTTTAATCAAGTCTCCCATTTAGGATTTTGAAAGGCATGAGCTGGCAGTAAAACCCAGACATGTGGTAACTTTCCCTAATTTGGATGAGCATCTTTCTTTCATTGAAGAGGCATTTGACTGGTATACTTGCACATACACAAGTAAGGTCCCCCTCTTGAATGAAATGAATTCAGTTATTCTGTCACTCCTTTAAATGTTTGTGGTAGAATAGTACAAATACCTCTCTGTAGAGATGATTTCATGTCTCTTTACTGTAAACAGAGATTTAATTCCAAGCTTCAACCTTGAGCTTCAAGCAAGGCACCAAAAATAATTAATTTCCCTAGTTAGTTCCCCGAACTACATTAAGCTCTGACTTCCACTAGGGATATGTAGGCATGAGGTTCACAAGGAATCTCAGCGAGCTAATAAAATACCAAAAATAGTCAGTTTGTCTGTCTGTCTGTCTTTTCAAATCAAATCAATTCCTTCTCCTAATACAAAGGAGAAACTTTCCCAATCATTAGCAATAAACACAAACACAATGACACAGAGAAGGTTCCTGTAGAGTACTACAGATATGTAGGGTGTTTAAACACTTCCCTATGTATAACCGACCTCCCGGACTCCAGAATTTCTAGTCTAGGTGAAATCCCCACACTTAGCAAACTCCTAGGGTTTAGTTGAGATCTTTTTTTCCCTTTCCTACTCGTAGGACAAATAAGAAAGTTCGTGTGATATCGTAGGAAGAACTGAAACAAAATTCATCCCACCACGGGCGCATTCTCCTTCCAAATTTCGCGTGAAGGGTCTAGCGTGCCGTCCTCCCAAGTGAAACGGGGAGGTAAAGAAAACGACACCACAGTAAAAATGGCGACTCTGCTGGGGATATAAGTGTTAAAAACCTTGGTTTTTCATCCAAACCAATGGTTGACCTGTTGCTGGTCCAGCCCCAATGAGGAATTAGGGATGCCAAATTCCCCCTCAAACAAGAGAGGTTCTGCCTAACCTCTGTGTCATTTCATGTGTTTGTTGCATATATTTGTTTATTTTGTTTATTCTGTATCGGGAAAGGGCTTGATTCCCCCTTGTGGTGAGAAATCCTATACCCGGATTTGAGTGCAACATAAGATAGGATGGAGGATGTCTTCCCGGTGAAGGCCCTCTAATCTTGGTTTCCAAGTCTACTCTTGGGATTTGCCTGGCTGGTTGTGATTAACTGCGCCACTGCATTCCGAGACTGATTTGTACCAGGAGGACCTAGAAACACATTAACCCCACTTAAAGCCTTTTTTTTAGGACGTAGAGCGGTGATTACGGAAGTAATTGTCACGCAGATACTACACTCAGAGAAAACTCTCTTATAGATACCAATCAACGTATCTTTAAGGTTGAGCAAAAACTCTGAGACCCCTAGAACCCGTTCTACAGGTACAAAAATCCTTAACCTTAGTTTATCATTGGGGCGGGGATTGCGTTTGGACTTCATGACCACTATACCCTTCAACGCCATGTTTGTTTAAAACTCTTGTGTGTGCATTCATGCATTCATGCATCATTCATTAATAAACAACTAAAAACAAAAAGAGTCTTTTTCGAGTCGTTTTTCAAGGAAACTAAAATAACGAACGTTTTGAACTTCATAGAAAGAGAGAAACGGAGAAAGGACTTAAGGATCTATATTATGGATTATGGAAGAAAGAGAGCTAGGAAATATACCTTCAAGATTCCCCAGGTCGAGGAACTGGGAAAGCTCGGAAAACTGGTGGTCAACCCCCAGGCTTTCAAGGAGAAGTATGGAAAACTTCTGCCTTTGCTCAATACCAACATTGTGGATGGAATCCTTCCCACCTTGGTACAGTTTTACGATCCAACGTATCACTGCTTCACCTTTCCAGATTATCAGCTCATGCCTACGTTAGAGGAGTACTCTCGTCTGATTGGAATACCCGTGTACGCGCAAGATCCGTACTCCGGTTTGGAAAAGAATCCTGACGACATTATCATTGCTGCAACTACTCCTTTGAACGTAGTCGACATCAGAACTCATATGGTGAGTAGAGGAGGAATTCAAGGATTGCCCTCCAAATTCCTGTTCGATCAAGCTCGGTACTTCGTCAGCATCCAAGATATGAGCGCTTTTGAGGAAATCTTGGCTTTGCTTATCTACGGATTGTTTTTGTTTCCTAACATTAACGATTTCGTCGACATCAACGCAATTAAGATCTTCTTGATTGGAAATCCAGTTCCAACCTTGCTTGCGGATGCTTATCACTCTGTGCATTCAAGAAACCTGCAGCGAGGAGGATTAATCACATGCTGCGTACCGTTGTTATACGAATGGTTCGTTTCGCACCTGCCAAAGTCTAGCACTTTCTGGAACATGAGGGATGGCCTTTACTGGTCACAGAAGATCATGTCTCTCACTCATACAGACATTGATTGGTGTAGTCCTGACAACGACGAAACCAAGATCATCTTCAGTTGCGGAAGTTTTCCCAACGTACCCCTTATTGGAACTAAGGGAGGGATCAGTTACAATCCAGCTTTAGCCCGTCGTCAATACGGCTATCCCATGAAAAATATTCCAAGTAACATCCAATTGGAGGGTCTGTTCTTCAAGAACATCGACGATCATGGAAACATGCTGAAGAAGGAAATTGTTCAAGCCTGGCGTCTTGTTCACAGCAAAGGGAGAAGATTGTTAGGAAAACATCTTTGCATCTCCCTGGATCCTTACCTTCAATGGGTACGCGTCAGAGCATTCAAGCTCAGGATGCCATATCAACATCAAGAACCTATTCCCCTAAGGGAACCAATTTACCTTTTCTCCACCGATGTTGAAAAACTGCAAGCGGCATTAAACAAGGTATGCCAAGAAAGGAATGCTTGGAGGAACAAGTATCGAATTGTCAACACGGAAAATGTTGAGATTCAAAACATCCTAAGAAGGAAGGATGAGTTACTTGAAGTGCTCGATCAACAAGTGACACAATAATCACTTTCTCATCATATCCCTCCTGCTTCCTGGATCATCGATTAGCTCACGTCAGAGAACGCTCAGCTCAAGAAACAGAAGAAGATGTTAGAACGTGAAGTCGGCTCTTCGTCAAAGTTTTAGAGTCCTTTCTCTCAGTTTCTCTGTATTTCCCTTTTCAAAGTGTGTAAAAACGGCGTTTTCGCTTAATTAATAAAAGTTTGATGTTTCATAACGTAATTTTGGTGTTTCCTTGAAAAATAATTAACTTAATTGCATATCATACATCGCTTTAGTCGTACGCACTGACACGAGAATTGTCGCGGATCTAATAGTCACTTTCCTTTCTCCAGAAAGAGAGGAGGAGAAGGAGGTGAACCAAGACTTTCAAGCTGTCTCATCCATACAACACTCGTTCAAGTCGCAAGAAAAGAATGGAAGACTTTGAGCAAGAGAATGAAGAACTCAGAGAAGAGATTAATACTCTCAAAGGTACTGTTGAAAGACTCAATAGTATGGTAGAAGCCCTGGTAGTTGCGCAGAATCGACCAACGCCAGAAGAACCGCAAAGGACTGTGGTTTCCGAGATTGTTTCTACTCCTATTCCTCAGTATACCATGCCGCCTAATCGACCTTGGGGCATGCCGTATAACTTTACTCCAGAAGGGTACATACCTCCAGCTTCTGAAGCTCCAAAAGTCACCATGGATATGCGTCCACCGGAGGGTTACAAACCTCTGGAAATTGAAGTTCCAAGAGCAACGGCAATGGGTTTCACACAACAGAATGCTGAGATTCCAAGATCTGCTGTCATGGCTTCTCCACGATCGATTATGCATACTTTTCCCCCGCAGGGAGGACAAGTATATCATCACGCTCCAAGTGAGGACGCTGGCGTGTATGAAAGATTGGACGAGTTCCAAGAACAGTTTCTGCAAATGCAGAAGGAACTCAAGACTCTTCGAGGAAAAGATCTATTTGGAAAGAATGCTGCAGACCTCTGTCTGGTTCCAAATGTTAAGATTCCTCACAAATTCAAAGTACCAGAATTCGAGAAGTATAAAGGGAATTCATGCCCACAAAGTCATCTTGTGATGTACGCTCGAAGAATGTCAACTCAGACTGATAATCAACAATTGCTCATTCATTATTTTCAAGACAGCCTGACTGGTGCTGCACTCAAATGGTACATGAACTTGGACAGTTCAGAGATTCGTACTTTTCGAGACCTCGGAGAGGCCTTCGTCAAACAGTATAAGTACAATCTGGATATGGCTCCCGACAGAGATCAACTCCGGGCCATGACTCAAAAGGATAGAGAAAGCTTCAAGGAATACGCTCAGAGATGGCGTGAAGTTGCTGCTCAAATTTGTCCACCACTTGAAGAGAAAGAAATGACAAAAATCTATCTCAAAACTTTGAGTCCATTTTACTACGGACGAATGGTTGCAAGTGCACCAAGTGACTTTACCGAGATGGTAAACATGGGTGTACGTTTAGAAGAAGCAGTTCGAGAAGGACGCTTGAACAAAGAACCAGAATCTTCTGTTGGTCCAAGGAAGTATGGAAGTTCTTTCCAGAAGAAAAAGGATCAAGATGTCAGCAATGTCTTGCACAAAATCAAGAAGAAATTCCAACCCCAAGTTGCAACAATAACTCCGGTTGTTAACTCAGCGCCAGCTTATCAACCTCAGGTTTCGCAACAACAAATTCAACAAAGGTCGCAGCAACCTCAGCAGCAGGTTCGACCTCCAAATTACAACAATCGGGCTCCAAGGTATCCTGCCTTTGACCCCGTACCAATGCCGTATGCAGAATTGTTTCCAACATTACTGGCAAAAGGACTCATTCAGACAAGGAGTCCTCCAAATCCTACAAACAGTTCCTCACCATGGTATAAGGCTGACCAATCTTGTCCCTATCATCAGGGGGCACCAGGTCACAATATTGAGAACTGTTTCCCTTTCAAGATTGACGTCCAACGATTAGTGAAGAGCGGAATGCTATCCTTCAAAGATACTAATCCAAACGTCCAAGCAAATCCTTTGCCGCAGCATAAAGAAGCTTCAGTAAATCTGATAGACCAGCACCCCAACGTTATTCAAATCTACGACATTCGTCAGATAGGGGAAAATCTTGTCAAGATGCACGCTAAACAAGCTGGGTACGGTCATGTACCACCTCACAACTACTTCACATGTGATATTTGTCCAAAGAACGATCAAGGATGTGCCGTAGTTCAAGCTGCATTACAAGAACAAATGGACTTGGGATGGATTCAACATATCCGAGTCAGAACTGAACATGACATCAACATGGTTCAAGGATGTCCAGGAGAATACAAAATCTACAAAGTTGAAGACCTTGAAGGATCGGTAGTCAGGTTCCACAAAACTTTAAATGGACTTGCCTACTTTGGAACAAATTTCCACGCTTACAGTAGATGCGAAATCTGTCGAAGAAATTCACAAGGATGTTTGCGTGTTCGCAACGACATTCAAAAATTGATGGATGATAATACCATTACTGTTCTTGCCAACAGAGAAGATGATGAAGTCTTTACCATATCTCCTCAAATTAATCAAGTTGAACCTATGCAAGTCAAGTATGACAGCAGGAAGACAACAATTGCTCCGTTAGTCATCTACTTACCAGGTCCTGTACCGTATGAGTCTGACAAGGCTATACCATACAAGTACAACGCTACATTCATTGAAAATGGTAAGGAAATACCATTACCGTCTGTTGTCAACATTGCTGATGTTAGTCGAGTCACCAGAAGTGGACGAGTCTTCAACAAAACAACAGAAAATGTGGAGAAACCTTCGGAGGAAGTACCACATAGGCAAGACAATCATCCGACCAATGCTGTTCAAGCAAAAGAAAATGATGAGATCTTGAAGTTAATCCAGAGGAGTGAATACAACATTGTAGATCAATTACTACATACTCCGTCTAGGATTTCTGTTCTTTCCCTGCTATTGAGTTCTGAAGCTCATAGGGAAGCTCTACAGAAAGTTTTGGAACAAGCTTTCGTAGAACCAAGTGTTACTATAAGCCAATTCAACAACATTGTTGCCAACATTTCCGCCGGAACTAACCTAAGTTTCTGTGACGAAGATTTTCCTGAAGAAGGGGTGGACCACAATCTTCCACTTCACATCTCAGTTGGCTGCATGGGTGATACACTCACAGGAGTCCTAATAGACAATGGATCCTCTCTCAACGTCATGCCTAAATCAACATTGTCAAGATTATCTTTCGAAGATTACCCTCTAAGAAAAAGTCATGTCATCGTCAAAGCATTTGATGGATCAAGAAAGTCAGTTTTCGGAGAAGTGGATCTTCCCATAACTATTGGACCTCAGACGTTCAAAATCACTTTCCAGGTTATGGATATTCCAGCACAATACAGTTGTTTGCTAGGTCGCCCATGGATTCATGAGGCTGGGGCAATTACTTCAACACTTCATCAGAAACTGAAGTTCATAAGAAATGACAAATTGGTAACCGTATGTGGAGAACGAGCTCTGATCGTCAGCAACCTGTCATCATTCTCCGACATAGAACCAAAAGAAGTTGTTGGAACTAAATTCCAAGCACTTTCCTTAGACAAAGGAAAGGAGAAAGCAGCGTCTATCTCTTCATACAAAGATGCAATCCAAGTTGTAAAGGATGGCACTACCAGTGGTTGGGGACACATTAATATTCCTACCAACAACAAGAACAGAACAGAACAGAAATTGGATTCTTTCCAACATCATCAAAAGCTATCCCAGGGATTGAGGTAGTTCTCCCAATTCAAGAAACTTTCTGCAGTGGAGGGTTTCTTCAGCCTGTTCAACAAACAGTCAATACCATCGATACGGAAAACACCGATGAAGAGGAATGGTTATCCTATCTTAACAAATCAGGACACATCTCCCTATCAGAGTCTGAACCACTTTGCTGTTATCCGACTAAAGGATCTGAAAGTAAGACTCAACCAAGCAGGGATGAAGTTACTGACAGCTTCACCACCAGAAGTCATGGTTCATCAAAAGAAGTTCCTCCTATCCCCGAAGAGACTTGGGATACATTAGGAGGACCAAGCGGAAAATTCGACTACATGGTAAAATACTCCGCTCCTGAAAGTTCAAGAATCTCTCTTGAAGATATTGTTCCAACTGGATGGAACATTGATTATGAGTACCTCTCTCAGCCAAAAGAGATGTATAACCCTTGCTATTCATCATCAGCATCATGTGAAATCATCATTGAGGATTATATCCCCAAGTCACCTTCCGAGGCTACGGATCTAGAGTTCACATATCTAGTCAATGCCATCTTGGGAGAAGAGCAAGACCAAAATACAGAAGAGGATGATCTCGAAAGTGTCTCCGACAACGAGTCTCTCCATTCAGAAGATTGGAAGTTTCCTCAAAAGAAAGTTCGACATACTCCACTCGGAAATGGGTATGCTCACACCGCTCAGTCTGCTGAAGTAGAAGAAGATCGTCTGAGTGTTGCAAAGACAGTGGTTGGTAAATCAAGACCTACCACAGGCCAGCTTAAGCCTAAGGTTCCAGATTACTTAGTGCACAATGGGGTTCACCACTACTGGACAGCTGTTGAAGTTTCAACTGTTGTTCGCACTCCTAAGTAGGAACTTTCACCGTTATTTTGTCCTCTCACCATAGCCCAGGGTGAAGAGATGTTTCATAGGGCTTTGCATTTTACTATTTCTTAGGAAAATGTCCCTCTTTGCTTCGCCCAAAGCAATAGAGTTTTGTTTTATAGGGTCTTTGTTTCAAGAAATGACTGTCCATAAATAAAAATGTCATTCTGTTCCTTCGTTTAGTTTTCCCTTTTCTTTTTTCGGAAATTGGTAATCCTAAAAAACACCCTAAAAAACATCAAAAAATCATTAACTGCATACACCGAGTCTTCCCTCGTTGTCTAAATAAAACTTATCACACATATGCAGATTAATCATAAAATACCCCGTTGAAACGTGCGACCGTATGACTTCTCCAAGCTTTGAGTTTCCTGTATTCAAGGCAGAGGAAGAAGAAGACGAAGAAATATCAAAGGAAATTTCACGGTTACTTCAACAAAAGGAAGAGGCCATTCAGCCATACAATGAGCCTCTAGAGATCATTAACCTTGGTTCCGATGGAAACAGAAAAGAGGTTAAGATTGGAGCTTCGCTCAGTTCAGAGATCAGAGAGAGTTTGATACAGCTGCTCAGAGAATTCTCAGATGTCTTCGCTTGGTCTTATCAAGATATGCCAGGGTTGGATACCAGTATAGTGGAGCATCACTTTCCATTAAAAGCAGAATGCCCTCCGGTCAAGCAAAAATTAAGAAGAACACACCCGGAGATGGCCATGAAAATCAAAGAGGAAGTTCAAAAGCAGATCAACGCAGGTTTCCTCGTCACTTCAGAATACCCTCAGTGGTTAGCTAATATTGTTCCCGTTCCTAAGAAAGACGGAAAAGTCCGCATGTGCGTCGACTACAGAGATTTGAACAAAGCTAGCCCTAAGGATGATTTTCCTTTACCACATATTGATATGTTGGTAGACAGTACAGCAAAATCCAAAGTTTTCTCATTCATGGACGGATTTTCAGGATACAACCAAATCAAAATGGCACCTGAAGACATGGAAAAAACAGCTTTCATCACCCCCTGGGGCACGTTCTGCTATCGTGTTATGCCTTTTGGACTAAAGAACGCAGGGGCAACTTATCAAAGAGCCATGACTACACTTTTCCATGACATGATGCATAAAGAAGTGGAAGTCTATGTGGACGACATGATTGCCAAATCAGAAAATGAAGAAGATCACATACAAAATCTGACAAAGTTATTTCAACGCTTACGGAAGTTTCAGCTTCGCCTGAACCCCAACAAGTGTACCTTTGGTGTCTACTCAGGAAAACTCCTTGGTTTCATTGTCAGCAAACGAGGAATTGAAGTAGATCCAGACAAAGTCAAGGCAATTCAAGAAATGCCTTCGCCCAGAACCGAGAAACAAGTTAGAGGATTTCTTGGACGTCTGAATTACATCTCGAGATTCATATATCTCATGACTGTAACTTGCGCTCCTATTTTCAAACTTCTACGGAAAAATCAAAGTTGCGTCTGGACAGACGATTGTCAGAAAGCGTTCGACAGCATTAAGGAATATCTGCTCGAACCACCCATCTTATCTCCTCCAGTGGAAGGAAGACCTTTGATAATGTACTTAACCGTCTTAGAAGATTCCATGGGTTGTGTCCTTGGACAGCAAGACGAGACAAAGAGAAAAGAGCATGCCATTTACTACCTGAGCAAGAAATTTACTGACTGTGAATCCCGCTACTCCATGCTCGAGAAGACGTGTTGTGCTTTGGCCTGGGCTGCCAAGCGTCTCCGCCAGTACATGATTCGACATACTACTTGTTTGATCTCTCATATGGATCCAATCAAGTACATCTTTGAGAAGCCTGCCTTAACTGGGAGAATTGCCCGTTGGCAGATGTTGTTATCAGAATATGACATTGAGTATCACGCACAGAAAGCCGTGAAAGGAAGCATTCTAGCTGAGCACCTGGCTCACCATCCACTCAATGGTCATGAATCAACCAGTTTCGATTTTCCGGACGAGGACGTCATGTACCTCAAGATGAAAGATTACGACGAGCCACTACCAGAAGAAGGACCTGAGATAGGATCCCAGTGGGGCTTAATCTTTGACGGAGCTGTCAATGCTTATGGACGAGGAATTGGGGCAATCATTGTTACACCTCAGGGTACCCATATTCCATTTACTGCCAGATTAACTTTCAAATGCACAAACAATGAGGCCGAATATGAAGCTTGCATCATGGGTCTCGAAGAAGCCATGGATCTAAGAATCAAACACTTGGATGTATATGGAGATTCTGCTTTGGTCATCAATCAAATCAAAGGAGAATGGGAAACACGCCAACCAGGGCTAATTCCTTACAAAGACTACGCGAGAAGATTGTTACCATTCTTCGACAGGGTAGATTTTCATCACATTCCTCGTGAAGAAAACAATTTGGCTGATGCATTAGCCACACTCTCTTCCATGATTAGGATAAATCATTGGAATGACATTCCTCGGATCGATGTTATGCGCCTGGATAGGCCCGCTCATGTGTTCACAGTAGAAGCAATCATCGACGACAAACCGTGGTATCACGACATCAAGAACTTTCTTCAAAAGCAAGAGTACCCTCTTGGGGCGTCAAAGAAGGATAGAAAGACTTTGAGAAAGTTAGCTTGTAGATTCTTCTTGAATGAAGATGTTATGTACAAGAGAAACTTCGACATGGTTCTGCTCAGATGCGTTGACAGAAAAGAAGCAGAAATACTCATGAGAGAAATACATGAAGGTTCCTTTGGTACTCACACCAATGGACATACCATGACAAGGAAAATACTGAGAGCAGGATATTATTGGCTGACAATGGAGTCAGATTGCTACCAGTACGCAAAGAGGTGTCACAAATGTCAGATCTACGGCGATAAAATTCATGTGCCACCATCTCTTCTCAACATACTCTCTTCCCCTTGGCCTTTCTCCATGTGGGGAATCGACATGATTGGAATGATTGAACCAAAAGCGTCCAACGAACATCGCTTCATCTTGGTAGCTATAGACTATTTCACCAAATGGGTTGAAGCAGCTTCATATGCAAACGTTACAAGACAAGTTGTCGTCAGGTTTATCAAGAATCACATCATCTGTCGCTATGGCATTCCTAGCAAGATAATCACTGACAATGGGTCAAATTTGAATAACAAAATGATGAAGGAGCTTTGTGAAGAATTCAAGATTGAACATCACAACTCATCTCCTTACAGACCAAAGATGAATGGAGCTGTAGAAGCAGCTAACAAAAACATCAAGAAAATCATTCAGAAGATGGTCATCACTTACAAAGATTGGCATGAAATTCTCCCGTATGCTCTTCATGGTTACCGTACATCAGTACGTACTTCGACTGGAGCAACTCCTTTCTCCCTTGTATATGGCATGGAGGCAGTCCTACCTATAGAGGTTGAGATTCCATCAATGAGAGTCTTGATGGAAGCAAAATTAACAGAAGCCGAGTGGTGTCAAAGCAGATTCGATGAATTGAACTTAATCGAAGAAAAGCGCATGACAGCTTTATGCCACGGTTAGCTATATCAACAAAGAATGAAGAAAGCTTTCGACAAAAAGGTTCGACCTCGCACGATCAAAGAAGGCGACCTTGTACTCAAAAAGATTCAATCTTTTCTCACAGATTCGAGAGGAAAATGGACTCCCAATTATGACGGCCCCTACGTGGTCACGAGAGCTTTCTCAGGAGGAGCCTTAATACTCACGACTATGGATGGAGAAGAATTCACCCGTCCTGTGAACGTCGACGCAGTCAAGAAATACTTCGCCTAAATAATTAAAAGAACAGCTCACTAAGTTGAAAACTCGCAAAGAGCGACTTAGGCAAAAAAGAGCGTCTCGGTGAATCGAAAACCCGAAAGGGCGATTCAGGCAAAAATTAGAGACATAAAAAATAAATAATCAATCCCGGTAGACTTAAAACCCGAAAGGGGTAGTTTACGCAAAAGTTAGGGATATATGGCAAGTAACTGTGTTCAGGACACACTTGATCATTCAAAATCCATAGCGGAGTATTCATCAGCAGTAGGTCATCTTCTACGAAGCACGAATGCAGCGCAACTTGGAGTGGAAGGGAAAGATAACGGTCGTCGCGTTTCATCGTAGCCCTTTTCCCGAAAATTACCAATTTCCAACTTTGTAAATACTCTATGGAATCAAGCATTTGGCTGATTACCATTCCATATATAATAATTTGAGCCTTGTGCTTTTCCTTTGCAATCTAGTCTTATTCAGTTTCTTGAAATGCATTTTAAGTTTAAACAGTCATTTTCTTGAAACAAATGTTTTCATAAAACAAAAATGAATTTACTTGCAAAAATAAAGGTGAAATTTCTTTTTAAGGTTTACAAACAATAGGAAGAATGCAAACAGTTGCTCCGAAAACGGTTGAGACTCCGGGAACCAATATTTCCCCATGAGGTCGCTTTGCGAACATCTCCCAATGACGGATCTTTACTTCAATTCGTATTACTCACTTCGGACAGCGGACAACTGATAACCAGATATTCCCAACAGAGTTCGAACTACAAGAAGAGGACATCTTCTGATCAACAAGAATTCAAGTCGTATCTTAGGATTTTACATCTGCGACAATTCTATTCACATTCACTTTACATTTTATAATTGTCATAATATTCATGCATACATTACATCATAATTGCATAGCCGAATCAGGCTTTGATCCTGTGAATGCCTAAGTCATTGAGGCATGAACTCAAGTTTCCCCTGCAAGTTCCGGAGAAACTTTTTCCTTCGAAACAACAGTTCATACACAAGGATCTCCCCAAGCAAGTCAGCAAATGGTAGTCTCCCTCAAAGAGATAGTTTGTTCACTTTTGGAATTCCTCAGCCGAGATTCTCCTGCAGAGCGACACTCGACAGTCTTCTTCAGATAAGATGATCTGCTTTGCATTTTGGAATTCCCCAGAGGTTTGGTATTTCCCCAGCAAGGTCGAGAGATGCCACTTCTTCATCAAAGAAAATAATTCAGAATCTCCCAGCAGATCGACAAATAATTCCCCAGCGGAATCAGTGAATGGTAGTCTTCATCCAGAAGATAGTTCATGATCCCCAGCGGAGTCAACAAATGGTAGTCTTTCCCCAAGGAAAGACAGTTTGTCTGTTAAATACTCAAGAGATCGACAAATGGCAGTTTCTTCAAACAGTTTGTCTGTTTCAGGGATGTTTAGTTCCCCACAGAGTCAATAAATGGTAGTTTTCCTCTTAGGAAAACAGTTTGTTGATTCCCCAGGCACCAGTCGACGAATGGCAGTTTTCACCCCGAAAACAGTTCGTCCGCCTTCAAACAAAGTCATTAGCCCCTCAAAAGAGCGCGGGCCCATATGACAATCTTTCAAAGATGCCAGGTCAAAGGGAAGATGGTGAAGTTTCTTTATTTACCGTCAAATGGTATCTTACCTCCAAGTGCTGGTAAGAAGTTTGATGAGGAAACAAACCCTTGAAGTTTCTTTATTACCGTCAAATGGTATCTTACCTCCAAGTGCTGGTAAGAAGTTTGATGAGGAAACAAACCCTTGAAGTTTCTTTATTACCATCAAATGGTATCTTACCTCCAAGTGCTGGTAAGAAGTTTGATGAGGAAACAAACCCTTGAAGTTTCTTTATTACCGTCAAATGGTATCTTACCTCCAAGTGCTGGTAAGAAGTTTGATGAGGAAACAAACCCTTGAAGTTTCTTTATTTACCGTCAAATGGTATCTTACCTCCAAGTGCTGGTAAGAAGTTTGATGAGGAAACAAACCCTTGAAGTTTCTTTATTACCGTCAAATGGTATCTTACCTCCAAGTGTTGGTAAGAAGTTTGATGAGGAAACAAACCCTTGAAGTTTCTTTATTACCATCAAATGGTATCTCATCTCCAAGTGCTGATGAGAAGTTTGATGAGGAAACAAACCTTTGAAGTTTCTTTATTACCATCAAATGGTATCTTACCTCCAAGTGCTGGTAAGAAGTTTGATGAGGAAACAAACCCTTGAAGTTTCTTTATTACCATCAAATGGTATCTTACCTCCAAGTGCTGGTAAGAAGTTTGATGAGGAAACAAACCGTTGGAAATTTTCTCTTTATCTGAGATATTGTCCAAACGCAACTGAGACCAGTTTCGAGATATGGACATCCGAAACAAGGGGGAGGTTGTTTACCTTTTTCTAAGTATCAACACTTAGTTAAAGAAGATGGATTGCGCATCCTACATGGCCATCCATTCACCAGAATCCACATCAAGTATTTCTGCAGGAGTTTGTCTCCTCGTCCCCCGCCAAGTGCGACAACGGGATCAAATTATGTAAAGATTTTATCATCTCAGGAGCGCCCAAAATTCGGGCATTCTTTGATATTTAAGTCTCTTTTATGCAGGAGAGATCGAGATCTCAATCTCTCTCCCTCCAAATAAAAGAAACTTAAATAGGGGCATCTGTCATACCCTAATTTTTGACCCCCCTGAGATGACATATCTTCAGGATTTTTCATCAAGTCGAGGCAAGTATCCAGAACAGCCTAACATTCAATCAAGGGTGTTCAAAGACAAGAAAACTCAGGCAAAGGATCAATCAATAGAGGGATTAGTCTCTAATACAATCATAAGACTCAAAAGCCTCATTATTACACCTATGATTGATTAAGACACCCAGTCATCTAAGTACAGGATTACTCAGATCAACAGACTAGGGTTTGGAGCCTATCAAGGACTAAAATCAGGGATCACCTTTGGGAAACCCTAAAAAGCCCTAAGGGACCATTCAAAGACATCAATCATCTTCAAACAACTCATATAACAAGATCCACTGGACATTACACCTCAGTTCAAAGTCTACAGTCATCATTGTCCTCCGGTCGACAATTAGGGTTTTTGACCTAATTCACCAAGATAGTTGACTTTTAATCAGGGCATGGATCCAAAACTCAAGACATGATTCAAGAATCTCTACTACCTCAATATAATCCATTTACATCATTCATTTGAGGAGAAGATCTTGTTTCTACACAAAAGCCCAAAAAATTCACTTTTGTCAAGAAAAGTCAACTGTGTGGGATCATCATTGACTTTTAAGGTTTTTGGTCAAAAAATGACTTTCAAAGATCAATATCATCAATATATGGATGTCAAAGTCATTTGACCAAAGAAATTCAAAGAAATTCATCAAGGAGCAAAAAGTCGGGAATTAGGGTTTTTGAAGGCATGGTGAGAACTCAAAATTTCACCTACACAACTCAAAAAACTTCCAACATGAAAGTTGTAGATCTTGCAAAATAAAACAACATCTTACAAAGGAACTTTTTTCAAAAGATCAACCATTTATGAAGTTTTGGAAATTTTGAAGTTTAGGTCATAAACACTTAGAAATTTTTCTAAGTGTTTTAACCTAGTTTTCATCCAACTTTGGGCTCATTTTTCACAAATTTCCCAAATGATTCTGAAGAAGACATAAACTAATGATTTGAAGTAGATGCTTAGGGCTTTCCAAATTGTGTTCAACCTTCTCCAAATTCAATTTGAGCTAGGAGTTATGCTTGTTCAAAGTTGGTCTCATGAAGTAAAATTATAGGTCATGTGCAAATTGGAACTTTGCAATTTTGTGCATTTTGCTTCACTAATGGATGCTACACGACCAATAACACATCTGAAAACATGCCATGCATTCATTTTCACCATGCCATGATAATTGAAGAAGATTCCTAAAACAAGAACATGTGATTATGTAATGATTACTTTTGTGAATTTATGGCAAATTGATGAATCACCCAAGGAATCTTCTCATCAACCAATTGGAGCTCACTTTGCATCTGAATTGTCCCCTAAGATCAGATAGAATCAATGGATAGGGGAGGTGGCTCGAAAATGCAATGATCACACTTGGATATTCTTTGAAATTTCTTCATGGCTAAGAAACCAAACTTGCTTCACTAAGCAAGCTCACTCTCTCACTCAGTACTGAGACATTTGCCTATAAATAGGAGAGCATAATTCAGTAGAAAAACACACCAAAGCAACCATATTCCTTGCTTTCTCTTTCTCTTCTCATGTTCATTGTTTTTCAAAGTTCTTTGGCAAGAAGAATCGATTTCTTCAAACCAGAGCTCATCTTTGGGAAGTGAACATTCTAACATCTCAAGGGAGGTCATTTGAGGTGATCCAAGCACCTGGATCACTTCTGTAAGTGGAGGAACACCATTGTTTCTCTCACTTTGGAGCATTTGCAGTTGGAGGTCCATGGAGTAATTCAGGAGGTTCTGAACCAAGCCAATCATCCAGGCACACTCCTCAGGTCATAGTGAAGCTAACCAGATGGCTGCAGCTCATCTGTAACTCCAAATTCAACAACCTCCATGTTCACTTGAAGCTGAAATCGAGGGGGGTCCATAGAGCAATTCAGGAGGATTCAAGCTCCAATAAGCATTCAGTTAGCATCATTGAGTCTCAGGGAAGCTATTGAGATCATTCATTCAAGCCCAGGTGCTCTCAATCATCCTCACGACCTCCACTTTCAGAGGTAAGTTTCTGAACTTCACTTCTTTAATTTAAGCATTCACTGAGTTAAAGCTCGATTCTATCTTGTTTAGCATCATCAGAGGATTGAAAACCCTCTATCATCTTGCATTTATTCATCTTGTTTGTCATTTAATTTCAAATTTAGGGTTTATATGTTCTTAGAGTTTTCTGAGAAATTAGGTAGCTATAGTTCATATAAATAAATGTTAGTTACATATCTGGATTCGTGAGGAAATTTAGAACAAGATTGATGTTTACATCATGTCATTTAGTTGAGAAACCAGAGAGTTAGGATTTTGAAAATCTTTGAGCTCGAGGAAGAAGATGACTATGGCCATGGCGCGCAAAATTTGAATCTGGGGCCAAAGTTTATTTTATTTTGAATGGTATGCGTTCCTTAAACGACTGAACAAACTTGCCCTAGTGGCCTCCCATACGCCCTTAGTCTCATCATGCCTCAAGTCTGGGGTTCGAATCCCCCTCGCCCCAGACTTTTTGATTCTTTTATTTTTCAATGATTTAATAGTTGTTTTGAAACATAACCAAATGAATGCAAGTTACTATCACCACACGCGCGTTGGCTCAGTGGTGTTTGTTTTAAGTGTGTGACCTAGAGGGCGTGGGTTCAAACCCTCCAAGGGCCAAAACTATTTTTTAACACACAATTTCTTTCATTTTCTCACAAACTTCACATATTTATTTAACCTATCAAATTAATTTATTTTCACTTCATTTTTCACACACTTGTCATTTAATATACCTATTTTGTGAATAATAAAAAAAATCATAAAAATATTATTTATTTCATATATTTTTATTAGGTTTAAAATAGTATATTTTAAGTGTTTTCTAAAATACTTTAAATACATATATTCACTTTGTTTTAACCTAATCATTTTGTAAATAAAGTTTATGATAAAACCCTAATTGTTTAGGTCTTAATTAAGTAAAAATCTTTATTTTTACTTTGATTAAGTTGACTTTTGTCAATATTCAAAACTGTTTTCAATCTCTGATTAAACGGATGATTAAGGTTTTCAAACAACAAAACCTTGCATCATTCCAAATCATTTTTCAAATTGCTTTTACACCAGTACTGTAAAGTACTGGGCCTCTAATAGAGTGTAAGTCCCAAAAATCTTCTCTTCTTAGCTTGTTTTCAAAATTGTATTTTCAAAATCTTCTTTCTGTTTTCAAAACATTCTTCGGGTATTTGAAGGGCATTATTCCCGGTGAAACTCTTCAGATACCTATGTGACCTTTGTCCATCTTCACTTCTTCTGTTTTCAAAAACCATTAACTGTTTATTATATATATACTCAACTGTTATCAACAAAACAACAAAAATATTGTTGAGGCTCTGTACATACTTCTTCAAAGGCCTCCACTCCATCCAGGTTAGGCTTTACAAGCTTTCAATTTACAGTCTTTATTTAAATTACTGTCAAATATAAACTGTGCATATATTAGTTCAGAACTACATTTGAGTATAAACCCTAGGACAGTTAAACTATATATATTATAGGAATATGGCCTAGGATTGAGAATGTCTTCCCGGTGAAGGCTCTTTCCTAATTAGAGATCTGTAGTTCAAACCCCCAAGATGAATTATTCCCGGTGAAACATCTTGGCAAAAACCTTAGAATCCAAATAAATAGGACACATCCACCCAAAGAGGAATTATTCCCGGTGAAACCTCTTACCCATTTGCTTAGAGCCAAAATAAGTTCAAAACTACATGAGCTTTCTCTTGTGCTATAACAAGGACCCTCGATTAGCCTCCTCTTGGGCTTTGTACAAGGACCCACAGGCTTCTTAAAAGCATTTCCAGCTTCCTCTTGAGCTTGTATACAAGGACCCATCAGGTTTCTTATAAACATAGGAACAGGTCTTTAGTCACCTTTTTAGCCTACCCTGGTGAGTTTCTTCCAATTTAAACCAGACTTTAAACAAGCCAAGTTTGTCTCAATTTTGCATTGAGTACACCTTTTGGAATGAGAGACATGGACAGTCTCTGTCACCCTTATCTTCATCAATCTTCCTTAGCAGAGTCTAAGATCCATGCTTTAGGTCATCCTCAGCATTGAGTCAGCCTTCATCTTGGGCTTTAAACAAGAAGTCTCCATTAGATAATCTTTCTGCCATTCATTTTCAATAAATTCCCTGGAAAGGGTTAGCCTCCAAAGTCAATTAAAATCAACCTCCTTTTCAATAAAATCCCTGGAAAGGGTTAGCTTCCACACATTCCTTCATTTTTAATAAAATCCCTGGAAAGGGTTAGCCTCCAAAGTCAATTAATAAAAATGTCAAAAAAAATAAAGATTCATTTCTCTTAGGAGATAATTTCCCCAAAAGAGTCAAAACCCCTGGAAAGGGTCAGCCTCCAAAAAAAACATGATAAAGACAGTCTTTTACCAAACAATTTCTCCAGCTGAGTCAAAATCCCTGGAAAGGGTTAGCTTCCAAAGAAAAACAGTCTTTTAATAAATAAAATCTCCTCAGTTGAGTCAAAACCAACAAAAACAGTTAGCCTCAACCTTGGGCTTCATACAAGGCACCAAACAATAAAATTCCCCTGTCAAGAGTCAGCCTCAACCTTGGGCATTGTACAAGGCAGATAATAGAGTCTCCCCAGTGAGTTCTTCATCATTCAGTAGCCACAACCTTGGGCTTTGTACAAGGCAGATAAACCATACTTTCATGTGTCAAAGATTCCTAACACCTAGGATCTTTTCCCCATAGAGTCATTCAT
Source organism: Vicia villosa (assembly GCF_029867415.1). NCBI lineage: Eukaryota > Viridiplantae > Streptophyta > Magnoliopsida > Fabales > Fabaceae > Vicia > Vicia villosa. The sequence goes on along the minus strand of NC_081184.1, from coordinate 116,172,914 downwards.
ACTCAGTTTATTTAAGAGTCTGCCACAACCTTGGGCTTTGTACAAGGCAGAAAATAATGTTTTCCCTAGCTAGAGTCAGCCACAACCTTGGGCTTTGTACAAGGCACATAAAATAGAGTCATTCATTCAATTATCCTCAACAGTTAGCCACAACCTTGGGCTTTGTACAAGGCACATAAATAGAGTCTCCCTAAGTAGAGTCAGCCTCAATTCTGGGCTTTGTACAGAACACAAAAATACCCTGTAATTAATCCCCAGTGGAGTCATCTCCCAGAGTCAATAATAATTAATTAATCAATCAAAAAGCCTCAAGCTTGGGCCTCATACAAGCCAGCTAAAGTCAAATCTTTTATACAGTAGATAGACATAGCTTATCTCTATAGAGAGATATTTTTACTACTCTACCACATTCAAACAAACAAACATTTCAATTTCAATTTTAATCAAGTCTCCCATTTAGGATTTTGAAAGGCATGAGCTGGCAGTAAAACCCAGACATGTGGTAACTTTCCCTAATTTGGATGAGCATCTTTCTTTCATTGAAGAGGCATTTGACTGGTATACTTGCACATACACAAGTAAGGTCCCCCTCTTGAATGAAATGAATTCAGTTATTCTGTCACTCCTTTAAATGTTTGTGGTAGAATAGTACAAATACCTCTCTGTAGAGATGATTTCATGTCTCTTTACTGTAAACAGAGATTTAATTCCAAGCTTCAACCTTGAGCTTTAAGCAAGGCACCAAAAGTAATTAATTTCCCTAGTTAGTTCCCCGAACTACATTAAGCTCTGACTTCCACTAGGGATATGTAGGCATGAGGTTCACAAGGAATCTCAGCGAGCTAATAAAATACCAAAAATAGTCAGTTTGTCTGTCTGTCTGTCTTTTCAAATCAAATCAATTCCTTCTCCTAATACAAAGGAGAAACTTTCCCAATCATTAGCAATAAACACAAACACAATGACACAGAGAAGGTTCCTGTAGAGTACTACAGATATGTAGGGTGTTTAAACACTTCCCTATGTATAACCGACCTCCCGGACTCCAGAATTTCTAGTCTAGGTGAAATCCCCACACTTAGCAAACTCCTAGGGTTTAGTTGAGATCTTTTTTTCCCTTTCCTACTCGTAGGACAAATAAGAAAGTTCGTGTGATATCGTAGGAAGAACTGAAACAAAATTCATCCCACCACGGGCGCATTCTCCTTCCAAATTTCGCGTGAAGGGTCTAGCGTGCCGTCCTCCCAAGTGAAACGGGGAGGTAAAGAAAACGACACCACACAATTGTAAAGGAGAAGAAGAGCACTTGGTTGAGATGTAAAGTTTGTCTAGTTTGATCTCTGTGTTAAAGAAGTGATCAGGAGATGACTGGTTTTTATTGGAGGTTGTATGACATGGAAGTTTCAGCAGGTTTAAAGAAAACACATGTTTTCATTTTTCATCTCAGAAGAAGATTTTACTCAAATCAGGTATTGAAGACCAATTTGTCTAGGATACGTATTCTTGTTTTTTTTTATATTCTTGATGATTAAGGAAGAAGGTGAAGCTATAAGTGTTAATATCAAGTTCTTCATGCGGGAGTGAGGATCTTGATAAGTTATCTCTTAAACTTATTTGTGGTGACCTAATTAAGAGAATCTTCTTGATTATGGTGTCAAATATGGTCCTGGTATATCTGAAGATGAACTTGCGTATGAAAATTTTCTTTAACTGGAGGAATTTTCATCAAGAGAGAAGCTGAAGGTGCAATGTCACTATTAATGTCTTGACATCGTGAGACACTTCAACACCTTATTGTATATGATCAATCAAGACCTGTCAGGTTGTAGGTGTTGTGAAGTATCACTGGAGTTGTGTCTTATGAAGCTAGGGCTGATGAAAGATAAGGGAATTAATCTTATTCTGGTCTATAAAATGCTTGGGTTTATTTTTCATGATCTCTGAGTGCTTAAAGAAGGATGGAAGTAAAACAGATTATGTGTACCAATAACAGAAAGTGTAAAAAGTAGAGAAGATAGTTTATTTATTTTCAGCCTAAATGGTGATGTTTCTCATTAACAGGAGAGAAGTTGTTTACTCAATCTCGATAACTCTTATCAAATCTATGAGAGCATGGAACTCTGGTTCTGATGAAAAATCATTCAAAGGATTAGTGTGAGCACTGAATTTGTTTCAACCCATGTCCAATGGTTGGTATCTGTACTTGGAAAAAGAAGTTCTTATCACGTGGAACCAAAGGTCTATGGTTTTATGGCGTCTATGTGGAAAGTTTTACTTGAATCAAGGCTCTATTATGTGGTGTCTTCGCATGATGGAACTTTGGTGTTTGTAAGGATTAAAGGAGATCCTTGTGTAATGGAAGAAGCAGACTTATCTGAAAAATCTGCTTAAGGTGAAAATTGGTCAAGCCATATGAACAAGGAGGGTTCATATGATTGGTTGAATGGTCCCTAGAAGTGGGAGGATTGATCATTCATGACAGGGTAAGAATGAAACCTGCCTGTTGTTGTATGCCAAGGAAGTAGCTATGTTGGTAAGCTACTGTTGTTTGGAGTTTGATTTACTTTCAAACCCAACCTATTGCACCTGGATTGATATGTTTGTGAAAAGGTATTGTGTTAGGCCTGAGATTTGTTGAGGATGAATTTTAGTTGTATTTTCTGCATGGTATCTCTGTTAACCATGTTTCATATGTTAGTATTTGAGTATGGTCTCCTCAAGTGGTGTATGGAGCATGTGCATTCGTTGTAACTTTTTGTTTTTGTGACAACTAGAGCTTGGTATATGTGGTCTTGATCCTTTGATGATCAAGGGTCTGTGGTATTATTTATGGAAGTAAAGATGGTTTCAGAACCAAGCTGAATTTTATGTTCCAAGTGAATGGGAACAATGTCCTACTGAATGTCTGGACATCATAGCAGCAGATCAGGTGATTCCTGCTGTTTCACATATGCTTTGGGTGTCAAACAAATGTGTGAGCACATATGTTTGGAACCTAATCCTGGTTTGGAAGAGGAGACATCTAAGCTATGTTTCTAAGATGTTTTTTTGGAAGAGAATCTTAGTTTTTGTGTGGGCTGATTGTTTGAAGGAATCTTCTCATTTTGTGTTTGTAAAGAAGCCCCTTTAGGATATGGTCTCAGCTGTTGATGGTCTATCTGCATATTTAATCAACTGCTGAAGTTTGAGAATCATAGCTAGTGGCAAACTCCATAGGAGTGAGATTGATGTCTTATCTGATGTCAGGACATCATCTCAAAGGGTGAACTTCCTCGGTCTAGGAAGTTGTGTTTGAATATCATGGGATGAGAGTTGCTACTCACTCTTGGATTTCTCAGTTGAAATATTTAACCATGATGTAATCGAAAGATACTATCTTGATGGTACTTTTGGAATCTAACGATAACTACTGATGGTTATCAAATTAATGCAAGTCTACTTCATCTGTGTTGTTTTCACCAATAAATCAACTTTTAATGATTATGTCAATGACTACAACTACTAATGATTGTAATAATAATGATATCAGATAACTACTGATTGTTATCCTACTCTAATCACAACTACTGATGGTTGTGTATCCTATTTATTCCACAAATAATGGATGTGCTGCTAATGCATTTACAACTACTCATGGTTGTATTTGTGCAAAAAGTATCATTCATAATGTCTTAACACTTAAACTGGAGTTGTTTAATGAAAGTGCAGTAATCTTGAAACTAGAAGAGAAGAAGTTGATCCCTACTCGAGCTAAATTGTCTGAGGACAACATTAAGGGAGATTGGTGCTCCAACTACACTTAATGAACATCTCTAGAATTTTTCACGAGGTGTCGCTGTCGTTAAGAAAAAGAGTGTTTGTAACCCTGTTCAAGAAGACTTCCACTTGGCTTGATGCCCTGATTACGCACAAGAAGGTATGTATGTGCTACTATGGATATTCCCCCAGAACCATAGTAAGAGTGGATGATGTTGTATCAGATGTCAAAACATTATCTCAGCTTGTTCAGCCAAGGAAGTGTGTATTCTCCAGAGCCGAGTTTAAGGTCAAGCCACTGACCTAATCTAGAATGTTTTGGCTGCTTCAGCAAGTACCACAGGTGTGAAGAAGAATGACATCAGATCAATGTCCTACCTAGTGTGAGAAGGAAGTTCTTATCCGATGATGTGATAAACACCGTGACTGAAGCTAAGTATTTATTAGAAATTATGCATGTGTATTAGTTACAAAAACTCTGACGGGAGACTGAGTGGGTGTAAGTTGATTGGATGAAAAAAATTGAACATTTGTCTTCAGAAAATGTTTTGAGAGTTTATTTCTCTTAAAGTATGTTCTGATATGTGGTAGCTGGTGAAGATGAGATCTCTTGAGATCCTGTTCTGTAATTGGGGAGTTGTGTTTGGGCTTCTGTGAATATAAGTTCCTTGGATGATGATACCAGAACCAAATCTGATAGATTATGAGGTAAATGTTGGTGATGTCTCAATTAATTTCGTAAACATCATTCCTGATATCAGCCTATGAAGAGGTTTGGGACTATGGGTTGAGTTTATTTAGAGTAGTATGTTCAGGTAATGCATACCTACTGTTTTTGGGTTTTGAAGAATTCACTTAGTGTTATACCCCAAAATTTGCCCGCATCTTTTTTCAAGAAAAACTCCAATCTGAAAATTAAGAGTCTCATATAATCATGGATTTTTATTTCAACAAATATCCTGACATATGAAACACTTAGTTTTTAGAATTTTTCTTATACAGTAATTTGGCTTGCAGTTGAATTTATTCTTACGCAAACGCCAAATACTGTTTATTACTTCACACATGCTATTTATTTATTTACAGATAAATGGTACTGACACAATTGGTACAGAGTTAAATCTTTTTGCAGGCGCAGAATCATGAAACTCAGACTGTACTGGGAACAAGTAGATTATTATTATCTTTTGTTTCCCACTAATTTTTGTACTATATTCCATTATTTTCAAAAATCTTTTCAAATCTTTTTTTCAAAAATCAAATCTCTCTTTTTCCCAACACTATCTCCACTTTCTTTCAAATCTCATTTCCACTCAAATTTTCCTTTTGTACGGAATCACATCATTCCCCAACGTCTCTATCCTTCTTTCCATTCTATAAATACCTCCCATTTTCTTCCATAAAATCTCACATCAAATTCTAATTCATCTCTCAAATTTCCACTTCATAATCCATCCTTTCTTCTTCCCCGACAAAATGGCGAAGCGGTGGGAAACGTGTTTTCTTATGGTCATCACCATTGCTACGGTGATCATGTCTTTCTTCTGTCTGCATAGCACGGAACACTGTGGACCTGGGATGCTTATGCTCCCAATCATCTACATGTTACTATTTGTAGCATGGGTTATCAATCGTCATTTTTAAGGTTTGCCGTATTTCTTATTTCTTAAATGTACCGTTTATTCGTCGTACTGTTCGATATAGTATGTAATATTTGTACTGTCAGTATTAAATGTTGTACTATTTGTCATAATGTTGCTTAATTACTCAGATAATATTTTATGTGTTTTCTGCCAGTCAAATATTCATTTTTCTGTGCATTAAATGATTTTCAGGGTTATTATCGGTAATTTTGCCCGCATACAGTAAATATTAGTTATTTATTATGTCTGTGTTTTTCTAACAAGTCATGTAAATAAACTTTCATTTTTCACATAAAAAAACAAAAACAACAAAAAAGAAAATTAACTTTGACTGTTGATTTTTCACTCTAACTGCTACGTCAATACCTGAACAGTCAGTTGACAGCCAAACTGCTGGCAGTACAATTCTCAGTGTTTTGTACCATCAATCAAATCAATCTTTCACAATTCTAAATTCCAAGATTTTTGTTCTAGAAGTCTTCTGAATATCACGCGATTAGCAGAGACTCAACACTGCACAAAAATCAGGTACGCTTAACTGTCTCCTACATAAACAGTCCCTGACTAGGGTTTTCTTGTTTTTACAGGAGAAACAAGTTTTTGAGAGCTCAAATAGATTTCATACACATCCATATATCTCAAAGTACCATCATACAAATTTTCAAACTTCAATTCACTCAGACGCACCGTCAGCAGCTCAAACAGTCAACAGACGACCCATTTGACCAAAAAAGTCAACAGACAGACAAAAATGAAATTTTCTGTCAAAGTCCATATTTTGTCAAAGGATTCATCATTTGATCATTGGATGATCATAATTCATCAAGGAAAGATCAAAAATCAACAAAACCCTAAGATTCAAAATTAGGGTTTTTACCTGAAAAGTCAACTCAACTTTGACTGGTCATAACTCTCTCATCCTTCATCCAAAAAATTCAAACCAAAGCTCATTTTGAAGTAAATTCAATTATCTTTCAAATGCAATTGATCCCATGGTCATTGCATTCACCATTTGAAAAATATGACCAAAGACATTACAGGTCATTTTCAAAGTCAACAAAAAGACACTTTTTTCAAAAGGACACACAAGGAGCATAAAAAATCATTTTGACATGAGACCAAAGACATTGGTTAAAGGACTCTTCGAGGTTTCCAAAAAGTGCAAGATCTCCTTCATATGACAAAAATTGAGGGATTTACACCTTGTTGAAGTTGGCTAAATTTTGAGAAAATGCATAAAATCAACATTGCTCAAAAATGTATTTTTTCCAAATGGGGCCAAGTTTTCATGGTTCAAACATCTTTGCCATGTTATTATGGGCCTCCCACGACCAAGACTAAGCCCATAACATTTTTTATCCATTTTTGCTTGATTTTTTCTTATTTTAAGATTAAATTAAAAGGAAAAATGAAAGGATAATGGATAGCTTGTATTCCAAGCACGACTCATCAATGTGACTCATTCAATTCTGTCTCAAAGCAAAGTAGAGCAGAGGGAGAGAAGAAAATCAAGCCATAGTGGCTTAAATGCCAAGCTACATATGTGGAAAAGTCAAGATTCTAGCAAAAGCACTTATTGCTTTCTAGCTTAGATTTTAAGCACTTCAATGCTTATAAATAGGCTAGCATGCTTCAGTAACAAGGAGGAGAAGCTCAAAAACAAAGCCTTGCTCATAATACATTTGTAATCACTTGGAACTTTTTGAAAGAAATTCAAAATTCGAATTTTAGTTTTTAACTAGTTTCAGTTCAAACTAAGCATTCAAACATCATCCTTGAACATCAATAAACGTATCCCAATCAATTGCAAGCCTTGAAGCTCACTAAATCGAGCTATACAGGTCATAATTTGTTCGAACCTAAATCAACTTGTATTTGGTTATTCACGCATGCTTAGCAAGATGTAGACATATATTTAAGTTTGGTTTGAGGTGTAGATCATTTCTGGAAACTTAATTGAAGTTTGAACACGTATACACGAAACTACCATTTTAGGGTTCTTCATCTCAAAATTAGGGCTTTCTGAAATAGGCAAAATTAGAGGTTCTAAGTGGTACCATTGAATTCGTATGGATCAGACGAATTGAATGGATAGGTCGCGCCAAATTTATTTGTACGTTTGACCCTATTCGCTATTTTGCAGGTTTAGTAAGTAACCAATTACAACGCTTTTCTCATAAAAGCGCTATTAAAAGTCTTGTCTGAAGGTTGAAGACGAAGACGTGTCACCCCCCTATTGGTTCTGACGCGCGCGTTTTTTTAAATATAACCCTTGGTTTCAGTGTTTGCAGGCGCGTCATAAGTGATGTTCCCTCACCATCTGGGCCATCTGATCTCATTTAATGACTCATCCAACGCACCAGATCAAGCAATCCTTACCATGGACTCTCAATCCAACCACACATGATCAGTATCCTTTTATTTTCTATTTTATTTTAATTTCTTGGAAAAATAATTAAAAATAGTTTTAAAAATCCAAAAAATACACAAAAAATATTTTTAGACTTCTAAAATAATATATTATTTTCTGAAATAAAAATATTTTATTTTTTCTTCATAATTCCAATATTTTGCATAATTAATTAGTATATATTTGTATATTTGCTTTTTAATTATTCTAACCAATCAAAAAATCATAAAAAAAATTGTTCTTTATGTTAAATATTGTTTATATATTATAAACTAATTTTGCACATATTTTGAATAATTTTCTCTTTAAGTTTTAATTATTTGTATAATTATTTGCATAATTATGTTTTAATTAACTTAAATCAATTTCAAATCAATTCCAAAAATTCCAAAAAAATTAGTTTTGTTTTAAAATTAATTAACAAATATTTTGTACATATTTTAAACTTAATTTCTAGGTTTAAATCTATTTTCATCTTTTTTCTTCATTTTAATTTAATTAATCATGCATTAATCATAATTAAAATCAATCATAAAAAATCCAAAAACATGCCTTTTATTTTTTTTGCAATTTAAATTCCTAGATAAATGTATAGGATGTCAAATTCATGTAAATAGGCTAGTTTACATTTCCTGCACAATCGATGTAATAGCGTAGATTTACTTTCCGCACTTTACATTTCCGCATTTTAATTTCCAGCAAATATAAACTGCGTGTATGTCAAAGATAAAATTGAACCGTTAGATCACTAACTTTAAAGATAAAATATCTGAATCCAATCACAATCACACTTGCACCTCTTAAGGTAATCCCTTCTCATTCTTTTCAAAATCAAAAGTCAAAATTCTACTATTTTGAGTACAAAATCGAACCTTGCGTTTATATTCGGTGAAAGGATATATTTTTAAAGGAAATAGGATAAAGACCTTACAACTCAGGGTAGACCTCCTAGTTTGCTTGCTCAAATCAAAACAAACAAAATTCTCATACGCTGTTGTTTTTTCAAAACTTTCCAAAAAAAGACAATACTTTGTATACATCCAAACACGGATTATTACAAAGTTAACGTTCTTTTCAAAACATCTTTCGAAAGATAAACAAGCATTTTGTATACATCCACACACGGATCATTACAAAATTCAATTTACAAAAGTATTTGAAACCACATATGAGCATTCTAAAGCAATTGAAAAGTGATCGAAAAACAAGTGAGCTAAGCAAACTTAAGAGCCCATGGATAACCATGGATACAAAGGGTGCTAACACCTTCCCTTTGTATAACCTACCCCTTACCCAGAATTTCTTAAAGGTCTTTTTTCTGTTTCTTTTATAAACCTTTCCTTAATTGGATAAAATAAAAGGTCGGTGGCGACTCTGTGAATTTTCAAAAATGCGAAAGCATTAAGCGATAAAAAAGAGTCAGTTCACGTATCTCTCCAGAACAGAGGTATGGCCCGGATTAAAAAACGGAGGTCCACAGAACTGGCGACTCTGCTGGGGATTTACTTTCAAAAACAAAATGTTTTCAAAAGGGGTTACCTTAAGAGAATAGATCACTTCGATGTTTTCAATTGTTTGACTTGATTGCTCTATTTTTCAAAGGTTTGTTTGGGTATTTTACTTGTGTGAAAGATTCTAACCCGAATCTCGAGATACCTTAAGTATATGACAATAGACCAAGGAAACTGTACGGCATGTACCGATACGGTTGATCTGGTAGTCATCATTAGTGCGATACTTTGGTTTATACTGATGTCCCTTGAAAACGATCAAGGAGTATATTAGGCTTCCGAAATGTCATTAAACACTAATTTGTCTTAGAACCTTTTTAGTTGAACTTGACTTGTGGCCTATTAAGTGGCTAGCTTTGAAATTGATCGAAGTTAGTTATCCTCGAGGAATATTTTAATCGGCCGCTCGAGCGCCGTATTGAGATGTTACTTCCAAGGATCATAGAACCCGAATACTATTCTAGGACAGGTTTTAACCAACTCAACTTCAGTGGGGAGGGTATCACCTATCAGCTCCATGCAAGCCTTTAAACCTAAGGCTATTGTTTGATTTGTTTTTGTGTGCCACATGTTTGCATCATAAGCATATCATTTTTTGCACCAAACACTTCAAGGATCAAAGAGTTTACCTTTTTTTTTGCAGGTAATGGCTCCCGCCACCAAAGATTACATCCGAATCAACATCTCAACGATACCATCAGAACTAAAAGACTTAGTGTCAGAATTCCCCAGGAATGTTCAATTCACTGAAAGGCATGGTCACCTACTCCATTTGGTTACCTCAAAATTTGAAGAAGACATGATACGGGTCCTGTTCCAGTTCTTTGACCCTGAACGTCATTGCTTTACCTTTCCTGATTACCAGTTGGTACCCACTTTGGAAGAATTCTCTGAACTAATGGGATTGCCTGTTCGAAATCAATTACCTTTCACTGGTTTAGAAAGGATTCCAAAACCTGAAGTCATTGCTGCTGCTTTACATCTGCAGAAATCAGAAATCGAGTCTAATTGGGAAACAAAGAGTGGAGTTAAGGGTTTGCTTGCCAAGTTCTTGTTGGAAAAGGCTCGACTACTGCTAGAAAACAAAAGTTATCCAGCTTTTGAGGAAGTTATGGCACTTTTGATCTATGGGTTGGTTTTATTCCCTAATCCCGACCAGTTCATAAGTGTACACATCATCAACCTTTTCCTAATCCGTAACCCGGTACCAACCTTGCTGGGAGACATTCTACATTCTCTACACACTCGTACCATGAAGAAACGAGGAACTCTCATGTGTTGTATACCACTACTGGCTAGGTGGTTTACATTTCATCTTCCCCGATCAGTGTTGAGAAATGAACAAAGAATGCAATGGTCTCGCAGAATTATGTCTTTGTCTCATTCAGATATCCGGTGGAACAACTTCTTTCAAAGAGACATTACTATCATTGATCATTGTGGAGAGTACCCTAATGTGCCACTCCTTGGCATCAAAGGAGGCATCACTTACAATCCCTCTTTAGCTCTACGCCAATTCGGATATGCAAGGAGCAACGGTCCTCATGACATGATTATCCATGGCATTGTGTTTGATTACGAGAATGATTCTCATAGACACCGACGAAGGTTCATACATGCATGGGGCAGTGTCTATAGAATAGAAAGCAAAACTCTGGGGCAATGGAATTCTATTCCTATGGAACCCTACCTCAGATGGGTCCGCACTCATGCTCAGAAACTCCTTATGCCATATCCTGCTGTTCTACCTGTGACTATTGAACCAGAGGTCGAAGGATATGAACCTCAAGTTATTTTACACCCGGACATGCCAACTGACCTAGAAGAGTTGCAAAAATCTTGGGTTCAACTCAAAGAGGAAAGAGACACCTTCAAATCATACTGTCAAGACTATGAGAGAAGGATATTGGAGCTCACCGGACAGCTTCAAGAAGAACAGCAGATCAACACATTCCTGGGGGCAAAGAGAAAGCGTCCACAGGAGACCTGAAGGACCATTTATTTTATTTCTGTCTTGTAAGCCCAAATGAGGCAAAGAAAAAAGAAGCAAAAAAAAAGAAGAGAAATAAATTGATTAACTAACGTTTGTTTCTTCTTTAACAAATCTAAACTCTAAGATCCTTGAAACATTGCACACACATTTCACTTCATGCATTGCATATACATTTCATACATTGCATTCATATACATTGCACATACATTTCATACATTGCATACACATGGCATCCAGTCATACACATTGCATAACAGGTTCACATGACGGATTTCTCATCTCCTCGCTGTTTATTTCAGTCAGAAGAGATGGAATCCGAGACAAGCATCAAGAACCTCGAAGCACAGAATGCCCAAGTTCAAGTGGCAATTCTGGAACTGGCAAAGGGGCAACAAGAACTGAAAGCCCTGATAATCAAGAAGAAAAAGAAGCCCAAAGGATCTGTAGGCGTGAGTCACCTGAAAAGGAAGATCAAAATCCCAGTTAAAAAGTTCAAAAAGCCACCGATCCCTGAAACAGTCGGTGATGATGAACAAGGAGACAATCAAAGCAACCAGGGTTCTGCTAAACCCTCTCTCTCTTCAAATGAAGAAAATGATCATTCTGGGGACGAACCGGATGATGAAAAATACCAACAGCTGGAAGACCGTATGAAAGCTATGGAGATACAAAAAATACCTGGCTTAGATTTCAATGATCTAGGGCTCATCTCGGATGTTGTTATCCCTCCAAAATTCAAAGTTCCAGTCTTTGCAAAATATGATGGAGTTTCTTGCCCGAAACTACATCTGAGATCCTATGTGAGGAAGATACAACCTCATACAACAGATAACAAATTGTGGATTCACTTCTTCCAAGAAAGTCTGTCAGGTACACAACTCGAGTGGTACTACCAGTTGGAAAATACCAAGGTTCATACTTGGGAAGAATTAGCTGCTGCTTTTTACAAACAGTACCAATACAATGCTGATCTTGCACCAACCCGTACTCAACTAAGGGGCATGTCTATGGGACCAAAAGAAAGTTTCAAAGGGTATGCACAAAAGTGGAGAGATATGGCTGGAAGGGTTCAACCACCCTTATCTGATCGCGAACTAGTTGACATGTTCATGGGCACTTTAACTGGCCCTTTCTATAGCCATTTGCTGGGAAGCTCATCATCCGGTTTCACTGACCTGATACTGACCGGAGAACGTGTCGAAAGTGGCATTCAAAATGGAAAAATTCAAATAGGTTCCTCCTCTGGTACTACAAAAAGGCCCATCAACGGGAGAAATGAGGTCAATGCAACACAAATCCAGAAAAGTCGCAAAAGTGAGCAGCATCAATCTGTAGGGGCAGTTCTGATCTCCGCATCTGCACCTCAAAAAGATCAACAGCCAAAATATACGCATCGACCAGATGCACCAAGAAGAAATTTCACCAAAATCAACATGCCAATCTCTCAGGCATTGCAGCACTTGTTAAAAGCAGATCTGATCACATTAAAAGGTCCTCCAAAGAATGTCAACACTTCCTCTCCGAATTATCGCCCTGATGCGACATATGCCTATCACTCAAACTTTCTAGGACATGACGCAGATCACTGCTGGGCCCTGAAAAATAAAATACAAGATATGATAGATGCTGGTGAAATTGAGTTCGATCCTCCAGAAACTCCAAATGTCATCACTACACCTATGCCAAAGCATGACAAAACTGTTAACGCTATCCTGGACACTGTTTACATCTATGATGTGAACGAATTATCAACTCCACTCTACGAAGTCAAAGGAAAGCTAATCCGAGCTGGTTACTTCCCAGGGTGCGACCCCGACTGCTTTTATTGCTCATGCCTGCCCAATGGTTGTGAAAATCTGAGGATGGGAATTCAAAAATGGATGGATCGCCGTATCATTATGTTTGAGAGGCTCCCTTCTATGGACGTGCTGTGCGAAGTCTTTGCAAACGGGATGAGAATAGAGGATGCCTCAGTGATCTCCAGCTTACCATTCAAAATCTCTGCCAAGGCTCCATTCAAAATTTCTGCTACACTCAAAGTGGCATCAGTAGTCATTGCTAGTCCAACTCCATTTCCATACTCCTCAGACAAAGCTGTCCCATGGGGATATGACACTAATGTTTATGTTCATGGAGTTAAGCAGGGTACCTCGACTGAAGAGACCGCAAAGTTAACTACTCCAACTGTGAGTAATATTGTGGGTACCAGCAAGATCACGAGAAGTGGAAGAATCTTTTCACCAGAAATTTCTCCAAATGTTGTTGCTGGTCCAGTCCGAGTCCCAGTTCCTAATCAAAATGTCAACGCTCGAGGCAAAGAGCCACAAGTTGAACAAGTTCAAACCCCGGTGGAGATCACTGCTGAGGATCCGTCAAAGCAAGAAATGGAGGAAATATTGAAAATCATCTGCAAGAGTGATTACAATATTGTTTAGCAACTGGGGCACACCGCTTCAAAAATCTCAATGCTATCTCTGCTAAAATATTCAGAAGCTCATGCCAAAGCCCTGATGAAGTTCCTGAAAGCTGCGCATGTGCCTCAAGAGATCTCAGTCGACCAATTTGAGAATTGTGTTGCCAATCTAACCGTGAACAATGGTCTCGGTTTCTCTGATGTGGATCTAACCCCTGCTGGAAAAAATCACAACAAAGCCTTACATATCTCCATTGAATGTAATGGCACCACTCTATCTCATGTGCTAGTAGATAACGGTTCTTCTCTGAACGTGTTACCGAAAACAGTACTAGAAAAGCTTGACTTCGAAGGAATTGTGTTACAGCCAAGTGATGTTGTGGTAAGAGCCTTTGACGGGTCAACCAGAACGGTATACGGAAAAGTGAATCTCCCAATCAGAGTGGGTTCTCAGATCTTTGATTCTATCTTTTACGTAATGGAAATTCACCCAGCCTACTCCTGTTTACTTGGACGCCCTTGGATACATGGGGCAAACGCTGTAACTTCTACCCTGCATCAGAAGTTAAAATATCCAGTAAGAGGAAAGATTGTCACAGTCTATGGCGAAGAGGAATATGTGGTTAGTCACCTAAGCAATTCCAAATATGTTGAGTTGGAGGACGAATTCATCGAAACTCCATACCAATCATTTGAGGTGGTCTCTCCAGATGTCTCTACCACCAAGCATATTCCTGCTACTCCAACTACAACTATGGTTTCTCTCAAAGATGCCAAAGCCATGATTGAACAGGGTGATTGCACAGTATGGGGACAGCTTCCCGATATACCCTACAAGTCTAACAAGCTAGGCCTGGGATATGATAGTGAAGGTCAAAAGAATGATCAAAGTCCTCGTTCTGGAGGATTAATGTCACACTTCGTCAGCCAAGAAGTAAACGCTATTGAAGATGAAGGAGTGTTCATGAACCATGTCATTCAGCCATATCCAGATGAAATTCCACCCATTTCCATGGGAATGTGGGATGCTGTTCAAGAACCAAACGGCGGGTATAATTATCAGTATGCCGCACCTCAGAATTCTTATATTGCTATGGAGGACCTTACCCCGACTGGATGGGGTGATCAAATTGAAAATGACGAAAGTTTCACAAGTCCTGTCACTGAGCAATATCAAAATCCACCCAAAGAAGTATGGGACACGCTAGGAGAACCCAGCGGCAAATATGACTATATGGTGAAATACTCCGCTCCTCCAAGCTCACAAATTGCTATGAAAGACATTGTCCCAACTGGATGGGATGAACATTACGATGACAATTTCGCTTTTGAAGAAGCCAGGGAAATACCAAATAACGAGGGTTGCTTTCTGTCAGCATACACTCCTCATCAGGATGCACAAGTCTCTATTCAAAACATCATCCCGACTGCATGGGACGGCCTTATCGAGCACCTTGCTCAGCCAACAGAGATATCTCAGCCTGGGCTCTCGTATCCAGCAGAGTATATCCCTTATCCCGAAGGATCACCGGCTCATTTTCCCACTAATGAAATCAATGCTGTGGAAGATGAAGAAGACAACTGCAACTGGAACAGCTGGGTACCCCCTGCTCACAACAGTGGATTGAACAACTGGAAAGCTGAGGATGTGATCTCCTTTGACCAGGAGTAAATGCCATTTCCTGTTTTCTTTGTGTATATTGTGCAAAGATAAAAGTGGTTCCTGAACAATCGAACCATGAGCTTGAAAGTCGTGTGCCTTAGCACACCGGTCCTTCTATAAGGGCTTATCATATCATGATCATGTGCATTCAATAAAATCATGGGACGCTTGCATATTTAAATTTTGTGATCCTTTTTCCTTCTTTCTTCGCTTTCAAAATAGCTATGTTTTTCTTCACACACACTCACATAACTAACTTGCAGATTCACATACACTCTGGATCCAGTCAACAACGATTCTGCTATTGCCCGTCATGACTTTGAAAATCCGATCTACCAAACTGAGGACGAAAGTGAGGAAGATTGTGAAGTGCCAAGAGAAATTGCAAGGCTGCTAGAACAAGAAGACAAGGCCATACAGCCTCATGAGGAGCCAATTGAGGTCATCAACTTGGGCAGCAACGAAGAAATGAAAGAAGTCAAAATAGGGGCTGATTTAGAACACAGCATCAAGCAAAGACTGATTCAAATGCTGCGAGACTACGTCGAGATATTCGCCTGGTCCTATGAGGATATTCCAGGCCTTGACACGGACATCGTAGTTCATCGCCTGCCAATCAAAGAAGGTAGCATTCCAGTCAAACAGAAACTACGAAGGAGTAGGCCTGATATGTCAAAAAAGATCAAAGACGAGGTTGAAAAATAGTTCAATGCCGGATTCCTAAAAGTTGTAAGTTATCCTCCTTGGATAGCTAACATCGTGCCTGTACCTAAAAAAGACGGGAAAGTCAGAATGTGCGTGGACTACAGAGATCTGAACCGGGCAAGCCCCAAAGATGATTTCCCTTTACCACACATCAATGCACTGGTTGACAATACCGCACAATGCAAGGTATTCTCCTTTATGGACGGATTCTCAGGGTACAATCAAATCAAGATGGCACCCGAAGACATGGAAAAAACAACCTTCACAACACCCTGGGGAACCTTTTGTTACAAAGTAATGCCCTTTGGTCTGAAAAACGCAGGAGCAACCTATCAACGTGCAATGGTAGTGCTATTTCATGATATGATTCATCAAGAAATAGAGGTGTATGTCGATGACATGATTGCAAAATCCAACACCGAGGAAGAACATCTGGGTCATTTACACAAGTTGTTTGACAGACTCAAGAAATACAAGTTGCGACTGAACCCAAATAAGTGTACCTTTGGAGTAAGATCCGGCAAACTCTTAGGTTTCATCGTCAGCAGCAAAGGTATTGAGGTTGATCCCGCCAAGGTTAAAGCCATTCAAGAAATGCCTATACCTCGTACCGAGAAACAAGTCAGAGGATTCTTGGGACGTCTAAATTACATCACCCAATTTATTGCCCACATGACTACTACTTGTGTGTCGATCTTCAAACTGTTGAAGAAAGATCAAGTGGAAAGGTGGAATGACAAATGCCAGTTAGCCTTTGACAAAATCAAAGAATATCTCCAAAAACCTCCAATCTTGTTGCCACCTGTGGAAGGCAGACCTCTGATAATGTACCTAACTGTGTTAGAAGACTCAATGGGGTGTGTACTAGGACAACATGACGAATCCGGCCGAAAGGAGCACGCAATCTACTATCTTAGCAAAAAGTTTACCGATTGTGAAACAAGATACTCACTACTCGAAAAAACTTGTTGTGCCTTAGCTTGGGCGGCTCGCCAACTAAGACAGTACATGCTAAATCATACCACTTTCCTAATCTCCAAGATGGATCCCATCAAATACGTGTTCGAAAAACCTGCTCTCTCTGGAAGAATAGCGAGATGGCAAATGATCTTAACAGAATATGACATTCAATACACTTCACAAAAAGCAATCAAGGGAAGTGTGGTAGCTGATCATCTGGCTCATCAAGCAGTGGATGATTATCAAGCATTGAACTTTGACTTCCCAGACGAAGACATTATGCTAGTCAATGACTACAAACAATCAGGACCAGAAGAAGGACCCGAGCCAGGATCCCGGTGGACTATGGTTTTTGACGGAGCTTCTAATGCACTTGGCAATGGCATCGGAGCTGTGATCATTTCCCCCGCAGGAAGTTACACACCGTTCACTGCCAGATTATGCTTCAATTGCACTAACAATATAGCCAAATACGAAGCATGTATTCTGGGTCTTAAAGCTGCAATCGATCTAAGAATCAAATTCCTGGAAGTCTACGGAGACTCGGCCTTGGTAATCTACCAAGTCAAAGGGGAATGGGACACGAAGCACCCAAATCTAATTCCTTACAAAGAATATGTGCTGAGTTTGATTCTTCACTTCGAAGAAATCACTTTCGAACACATCCCACGCGAGGAAAATCAACTAGCTGATGCTTTAGCTACCATGTCATCCATGTTCAAAGTCAGGTGGGACAACGAGGCGCATATGATCACCATTTACAGGCAAGATGAACCATCCTATTGCAATGAGATCAATACCGAAGGAACCGAGGAAAAACCATGGTTCCATGAAGTAAAAAGATATCTCGAAGCTCAGGAGTACCCTGAAGGGGCATCCATTAACGACATAAAGTTTCTAAGGAGATTTGCTGCCAAATTCTTTCTAAGCAATGAAACCCTATACAAACGCAACCATGACTCGACTTTACTTCGCTGTGTAAACAAGAAGGAAGCAGAACAGATCATGAAAGAAATACACAATGGTGCCTTCGGTACTCATTCCAGTGGACATACAATGGCTAAAAAGATCCTGAGAGCAGGTTATTACTGGTCTACCATGGAAACAGACTGCCATCACCACTCCCGAACATGTCACAAATGCCAGATATACGCTGACAAAGTACATGTACCTCCAGTTCCATTAAGCGTCCTGACGACTCCTTGGCCTTTTGCAATGTGGGGTATTGATATGATTGGAGAAATCAAACCTACTGCCTCCAACGGACATCGCTTTATCCTGGTCGCTATTGACTACTTCACAAAGTGGGTAGAAGCAGCTTCATTTGCTTCTGTTACCAAGAATGTGGTGGCCCGGTTCATCAAATACAATCTCATTTGTCGGTATGGCATCCCTGAAAGGATCATCACGGACAATGGCACAAATCTAAACAACAGAATGATTACTGAACTTTGCACACAGTTCAAGATCAAACATCATAATTCTTCTCCATATCGACCAAAGATGAACGGCGCGGTGGAAGCTGCCAACAAGAATATCAAGACAATCATACAAAAAATGACAGTAACCTACAAAGACTGGCATGAGATGTTGCCTTTTGCTCTTCATGGTTATCGCACATCTGCGCGTACTTCAACAGGGGCAACTCCATTCTCCTTAGTCTATGGTATGGAGGCAGTTCTTCCAATTGAAATTCAGATTCCTTCCCTAAGGATTAGTAAAGAAGCCAATCTAGACGAAGACAATTGGATTCAAACACGGTTGGACCAGATAAACTTGATTGATGAGAAAAGGCTCGCAGCTATTTGTCATGGTCAGCTATACCAAAAGCGTATGATCAAAGCCTTCAACAAAAAAGTCAAAAGTCAAGCATACCAAACTGGTGGCTTGGTTGTCAAACGCATCATCTTACCACAAGGTGATCCCAGAGGCAAATGGACTCCCACCTACGAGGGACCATTCATAATCAAGAAAATATTCTCCGGCGGCGCCATGTTGCTTACCACCATGGATGGCGAGGATTTCCCACATCCTGTGAATGCTGACATAGTCGAAAAATACTTCTCTTAAAAAGAAAAAAAACAGCTCGCTAAGTTGAAAACCTGAAAGGGCAACTTAGGCAAAAAATGAGCATCTCGGTGGATTGAAAATCCGAAAGGGCGGTCCAGGCAAAAGTTAGAGACTAAACAAATACTATCCCGGTAGGCTGAAAACCTGAAAGGGCAGCCTAGGCAAAAGTTAGGGAATGAAGCATACAACTGTGTTTCGTTCAGCTGCCTACTCACCATCAAGATTCAACACCTCAAAGACACCGATCAGTCCAGTCACTTTCTTCCAACAAGTGAGGGATGAGATTCTCGAAGACAGATTGGCAATAGCAGAGTTGAAACTTGACTGGATCGTTTTCACATAGCTATTTATCTTTATAAATATTTTCCAAAACTTTCTGACAGTTTCCTACTTCTAGGATTGTTGTCTCCCTGTGCTAATCCAGCCTATCATGGCTCTTTTTCAAAAATCAATGCAGCTTAGGCTCAAAAATCACCATTTTCACTTTTTCTGTTTAAATACGTAAGCGTCCCAATGATAATTTTGAATGAGCATGTGCATTTGAATATGATTGATGTTTACCAGGAAAAACAGGAATGGCATTCAGGAAATGTCCCAATTATCTGGACATCATCCCATCAGAAGAAAACCACCAAGAGAAACGCATTTCTCAGCAAATTCCTCAAAAAGATTTTCTCTTCAAAAGAAGTCTTATCCCCCAGCAGGGTTGTTCCAGATTACTATCTTCAGAAGGTGTGATCCCCGCACCCGAACTTGGTCAGATAGTGCATCAGAGGATTATGCATCTTCCTCATTCCCATTTGAAAGGGCATCAGAACTTCCAGCTACCTTTCATTCCCAAGTGATATTCAAAGATCCTTCAACAGGATACCAGGGTTCTTAAAGAATTTCCCCAGCCAAGGGTACTCAAACAAGACAAAAGATCATCAACGATCACAATATAGTCATATCCAGATGACTGGCGGAAATTTATTTTCCCAAATAGAAGCTTGACATCACATTCATACATTCATACATCACACATTCATATTCACATTCATACATCATACATCATACATCATACATCATACATCATACATCATGCATCATGCGCATATTCATACACAACATCACATGCATATTTCTCTGGGAATATCTCACATTTACATGCATCATAAACATTGCATATCACTAACTTGATTTTTCAGGTAGACGGATATTTTCAACAAAGATGTTCTCAATCACATGCAGTGTTCACCTGAATTCCATGAACGGTTCTCTCAGATATAATCAAGCCGAAGATTCATTCTGATCACTGACCAACTCAAAAACAAGCATCACAGATCTAAGTCGATACCTCAGACGGTTCCAGAACGATCTAACATCGAAGATCTAAAGTTGATACCTCAGACGGTTCCAGAACGATCTAACATTGCAGATCTAAAGCGATACCTCAGACGGTTCCAGAACGATCTAACATTGCAGATCTAAAGCGATACCTCAGACAGTTCCAGAACGATCTAACATTGCAGATCTAAAGCGATACCTCAGACGGTTCCAGAACGATCTAACGTTGCAGATCTAAAGCGATACCTCAGACGGTTCCAGAACGATCTAACATTGCAGATCTAAAGCGATACCTCAGACGGTTCCAGAACGATCTAACATTGAAGATCTAAAGCGATACCTCAGACGGTTCCAGAACGATTTAACATTGCAGATCTAAAGCGATACCTCAGACGGTTCCACAATGATCAACTTTCAAAATCTAAAGCGGAAAAACCTTGGGCAAGTTCCGTAACGATTATCCTCCTAGACTTAAAGCGGTAACCTTGGACGGTTCCGAAGCAGTCAACGCAAAGACTTTCAAATCCTTCATCAAGATATAATCAATGGATTCATTCTGATGAACAAACCATCAACACATTTACCAGGTGGCATCTGAAAGCCCATCTCAGGTAATGTTCCAATCTGCCAACAAAATTTCGCAGACGACATTCAAATGCAACTTCCAACATCTCTTCTGATCAAGGTAAGTGCAAATTTTCAGGGCATCTAAATATTCAATCATCTTCTACCTTCAGATTTCAGACAATCTCTTCAGGTTTAAGAAGATTGAATAGGGGCAACTGTTATACCCCAAAATTTGCCCGCATCTTTTTTCAAGAAAAACTCCAATCTGAAAATTAAGAGTCTCATATAATCATGTATTTTTATTTCAACAAATATCCTGACATATGAAACACTTAGTTTTTAGAATTTTTCTTATACAGTAATTTGGCTTGCAGTTGAATTTATTCTTACGCAAACGCCAAATACTGTTTATTACTTCACACATGCTATTTATTTATTTACAGATAAATGGTACTGACACAATTGGTACAGAGTTAAATCTTTTTGCAGGCGCAGAATCAGGAAACTCAGACTGTACTGGTAACAAGTAGATTATTATTATCTTTTGTTTCCCACTAATTTTTGTACTATATTCCATTATTTTCAAAAATCTTTTCAAATCTTTTTTTCAAAAATCAAATCTCTCTTTTTCCCAACACTATCTCCACTTTCTTTCAAATCTCATTTCCACTCAAATTTTCCTTTTGTACGGAATCACATCATTTCCCAACGTCTCTATCATTCTTTCCATTCTATAAATACCTCCCATTTTCTTCCATAAAATATCACATCAAATTCTAATTCATCTCTCAAATTTCCACTTCATAATCCATCCTTTCTTCTTCCCCGACAAAATGGCGAAGCGGTGGGAAACGTGTTTTCTTATGGTCATCACCATTGCTACGGTGATCATGTCTTTCTTCTGTCTGCATAGCCCGGAACACTGTGGACCTGGGATGCTTATGCTCCCAATCATCTACATGTTACTATTTGTAGCATGGGTTATCAATCGTCATTTTAAGGTTTGCCGTATTTCTTATTTCTTAAATGTACCGTTTATTCGTCGTACTGTTCAATATAGTATGTAATATTTGTACTGTTAGTATTAAATGTTGTACTATTTGTCATAATATTGCTTAATTACTCAGATAATATTTTATGTGTTTTCTGCCAGTCAAATATTCATTTTTCTGTGCATTAAATGATTTTCAGGGTTATTATCGGTAATTTTGCCCGCATACAGTAAATATTAGTTATTTATTATGTCTGTGTTTTTCTAACAAGTCATGTAAATAAACTTTCATTTTTCACATAAAAAAACAAAAACAACAAAAAAGAAAATTAACTTTGACTGTTGATTTTTCACTCTAACTGCTACGTCAATACCTGAACAGTCAGTTGACAGCCAAACTGCTGGCAGTACAATTCTCAGTGTTTTGTACCATCAATCAAATCAATCTTTCACAATTCAAAATTCCAAGATTTTTGTTCTAGAAGTCTTCTGAATATCACGCGATTAGCAGAGACTCAACACTGCACAAAAATCAGGTACGCTTAACTGTCTCCTACATAAACAGTCCCTGACTAGGGTTTTCTTGTTTTTACAGGAGAAACAAGTTTTTGAGAGCTCAAATGGATTTCATACACATCCATATATCTCAAAGTACCATCATACAAATTTTCAAACTTCAATTCACTCAGACGCACCGTCAGCAGCTCAAACAGTCAACAGACGACCCGTTTGACCAAAAAAGTCAACAGACAGTCAAAAATGAAATTTTTTGTCAAAGTCCATATTTTGTCAAAGGATTCATCATTTGATCATTGGATGATCATAATTCATCAAGGAAAGATCAAAAATCAACAAAACCCTAAGATTCAAAATTAGGGTTTTTACTTGAAAAGTCAACTCAACTTTGACTGGTCATAACTCTCTCATCCTTCATCCAAAAAATTCAAACCAAAGCTCATTTTGAATAAAATTCAATTATCTTTCAAATGCAATTGATCCCATGGTCATTGCATTCACCATTTGAAAAATATGACCAAAGACATTACAGGTCATTTTCAAAGTCAACAAAAAGACACTTTTTTCAAAAGGACACACAAGGAGCATCAAAAATCATTTTGACATGAGACCAAAGACATTGGTTAAAGGACTCTTCGAGGTTTCCAAAAAGTGCAAGATCTCCTTCATATGACAAAAATTGAGGGATTTACACCTTGTTGAAGTTGGCTAAATTTTGGGAAAATGCATAAAATCAACATTGCTCAAAAATGTATTTTTTCCAAATGGGGCCAAGTTTTCATGGTTCAAACATCTTTGCCATGTTATTATGGGCCTCCCACGACCAAGACTAAGCCAATAACATTTTTTATCCATTTTTGCTTGATTTTTTCTTATTTTAAGATTAAATTAAAAGGAAAAATGAAAGGATAATGGATAGCTTGTATTCCAAGCATGACTCATCAATGTGACTCATTCAATTCTGTCTCAAAGCAAAGTACAGCAGAGGGAGAGAAGAAAATCAAGCCATAGTGGCTTAAATGCCAAGCTACATATGTGGAAAAGTCAAGATTCTAGCAAAAGCACTTATTGCTTTCTAGCTTAGATTTTAAGCACTTCAATGCTTATAAATAGGCTAGCATGCTTCAGTAACAAGGAGGAGAGGCTCAGAAACAAAGCCTTGCTCATAATACATTTGTAATCACTTGGAACTTTTTGAAAGAAATTCAAAATTCGAGTTTTAGTTTTTAACTAGTTTCAGTTCAAACTAAGCATTCAAACATCATCCTTGAACATCAATAAACGTATCCCAATCAATTGCAAGCCTTGAAGCTCACTAAATCGAGCTATACAGGTCATAATTTGTTCGAACCTAAATCAACTTGTATCTGGTTATTCACGCATGCTTAGCAAGATGTAGACATATATTTAAGTTTGGTTTGAGGTGTAGATCATTTCTGGAAACTTAATTGAAGTTTGAACACGTATACACGAAACTACCATTTTAGGGTTCTTCATCTCAAAATTAGGGCTTTCTGAAATAGGCAAAATTAGAGGTTCTAAGTGGTACCATTGAATTCGTATGGATCAGACGAATTGAATGGATAGGTCGCGCCAAATTTATTTGTACGTTTGACCCTATTCGCTATTTTGCAGGTTTAGTAAGTAACCAATTACAGCGCTTTTCTCATAAAAGCGCTATTAAAAGTCTTGTCTGAAGGTTGAAGACGAAGACGTGTCACCCCCCTATTGGTTCTGACGCGCGCGTTTTTTTAAATATAACCCTTGGTTTCAGTGTTTGCAGGCGCGTCATAAGTGATGTTCCCTCACCATCTGGGCCATCTGATCTCATTTAATGACTCATCCAACGCACCAGATCAAGCAATCCTTACCATGGACTCTCAATCCAACCACACATGATCAGTATCCTTTTATTTTCTATTTTATTTTAATTTCTTTGCAAAATTAATTAAAAATAGTTTTAAAAATCCAAAAAATACACAAAAAATATTTTTAGACTTCTAAAATAATATATTATTTTCTGAAATAAAAATATTTTATTTTTTCTTCATAATTCCAATATTTTGCATAATTAATTAGTATATATTTGTATATTTGCTTTTTAATTATTCTAACCAATCAAAAAATCATAAAAAAAATTGTTCTTTATGTTAAATATTGTTTATATATTATAAACTAATTTTGTACATATTTTGAATAATTTTCTCTTTAAGTTTTAATTATTTGTATAATTATTTGCATAATTATGTTTTAATTAACTTAAATCAATTTCAAATCAATTCCAAAAATTCCAAAAAAATTAGTTTTGTTTTAAAATTAATTAACAAATATTTTGTACATATTTTAAACTTAATTTCTAGGTTTAAATCTATTTTCATCTTTTTTCTTCATTTTAATTTAATTAATCATGCATCAATCATAATTAAAATCAATCATAAAAAATCCAAAAACATGCCTTTTATTTTTTTTGCAATTTAAATTCCTAGATAAATGTATAGGATGTCAAATTCATGTAAATAGGCTAGTTTACATTTCCTGCACAATCGATGTAATAGCGTAGATTTACTTTCCGCACTTTACATTTCCGCATTTTAATTTTCAGCAAATATAAACTGCGTGTATGTCAAAGATAAAATTGAACCGTTAGATCACTAACTTCAAAGATAAAATATCTGAATCCAATCACAATCACACTTGCACCTCTTAAGGTAATCCCTTCTCATTCTTTTCAAAATCAAAAGTCAAAATTCTACTATTTTGAGTACAAAATCGAACCTTGCGTTTATATCCGGTGAAAGGATAGATTTTTAAAGGAAATAGGATAAAGACCTTACAACTCAGGGTAGACCTCCTAGTTTGCTTGCTCAAATCAAAACAAACAAAATTCTCATACGCTGTTGTTTTTTCAAAACTTTCCAAAAAAAGACAATACTTTGTATACATCCAAACACAGATTATTACAAAGTTAACGTTCTTTTCAAAACATCTTTCGAAAGATAAACAAGCATTTTGTATACATCCACACACGGATCATTACAAATTTCAATTTACAAAAGTATTTGAAACCACATATGAGCATTCTAAAGCAATTGAAAAGTGATCGAAAAACAAGTGAGCTAAGCAAACTTAAGAGCCCATGGATAACCATGGATACAAAGGGTGCTAACACCTTCCCTTTGTATAACCTACCCCCTTACCCAGAATTTCTTAAAGGTCTTTTTTCTGTTTCTTTTATAAACCTTTCCTTAATTGGATAAAATAAAAGGTCGGTGGCGACTCTGTGAATTTTCAAAAATGCGAAAGCATTAAGCGATAAAAAAGAGTCAGTTCACGTATCTCTCCAGAACAGAGGTATGGCCCGGATTAAAAAACGGAGGTCCACACTTAGTATTAGTAACTACTAGTGAATGTTAGGAGAAGAAGAATGACACGATTAGAATTCTTGAAGATTCCTTCTACAGACTGTGGTTACATGACATCTTAGATTCATGTCAACATGCGTGAAGGTTTAAGGGCATAAATTAGAAGTGTACCTTATATATAAGCAACTCAAAGTGCTTGGAGTTATTGAGCTAGTGGTTGTGAATATTCTCCATAGAGAAGTGTTTGTGTGCTCAAGTGCTTATGATCAGTTGAGAGTTTTGGTCATCCTTGACAGGGGGAGTTAATGGATTGGTAGATTAATGAATGTATGGAGTTTTGTTTTCTCCTTATGAGGATGTCAGATAACATGTATGGACATGTTGCTACAAGATGTAGCTAGTTATGTCCTTGCCTGGGGTTGTTTGTTTCTACCCTTGAGTAGCTAGTTTGTAAGGTTTTATTCCAAGAGGAGGTGCTGGTCCTTTAAGAGTCATGTGAATTTACAATGTCTGGTGATGGCAGGTGTAAGGACGAGTTGGAAATACAACATGTGATTCTTTGAAAATATTGCACATGTGATGAGTTAGTCAAATCTCATAAGTCATACAGTAAGAGTATCTTGAAGTTGGGTGGATTGGTTAGGCCAGGCAGCTGGTATGTCATTGTTGAGTGAACCAATCAATAAGTAAGAGATTCTGGTTCAGGATTGTTTTCACAAGGATACGAGTGTATTCACTAGTTGTGATTTTTCATTGTAAGCATGTGAGGAGATACATGTGGATTTTATTTTGTGCTGAAGTGGTTATAAGCAGCAGTACTGTGTCTATGACTGGGGGAGTTGGTAGACTTATTGAGCGGTTATTAATCTGGTTGATAGGATTTTTCCTCAAGTCTATTTGAAGTGGCTTGGTTTGTGTGCATGAGTTTTGAAAAGGTGGTTTAAGGCAATAACAACCAGTATGTCATTTATTTGTGTATGGATAAGCTGTGTCTGGGTCTGGTATTGTAATTGGTTGCTATGCCAAGTTTTGGCTAGAAAAAGAGAAACAGGGGCTAGTGATGCTAAATTTTTCTTTCATGAGCTCTTATATGAGGTCGTCAAATTATGTCCAATCATATGTACTGTCATGCATATAGTTGGAACTCTTGTTGTTGTGATTTGTGTTCTGAGTTACGAGAAGTGGTGGAGGCTTTGATCTTTATTTTCCTCTTATGCTCCTCAACGAGTAATTAAGAGTTCTCTTATTTCACCATTGGTCTTCAGTGACAAGAACTGGTTTATGTGTTGTGGGAAAGTCTCTCCTATCTTCTTCCTCGTGTAGCTCACATTGTGTGTGCTCCATAGATGCAGATGCAGACATGGATGTTCCCTTTGCCATATTATGGCTAAAAAGGGGGAGAGCTATTTTTGAAGCACTCCCGCCAAAAGAAACAAAGGAGTCTTTGAAGACAGAAAAGATTAAAGAATATGTGAAGACTGTCAAAGATGTGAAAGGCCTGTGCTTCTTAAGTTTATAGTTTATATTTTGCTACAAATTGAGTTTAAATGTAATTATAATTATATGTGTAGTTTTAGCCAAAATAAGCCAAAGGGGGAAATTGTTAATTCTCTAAATTATGTGATTGGCGGCATTTATGTTTGGTTAAAATGTAGTAGCAAAAATATGTAATAGGATGTATAGAACTTGCAAATATAAACAGGTACAATGCAGGTACAACAGCAAGATGTTATATGGAATGTTGAGACATGTTCTGTGACAACATATCTTATGAGATATCATATGCAGAAACTCATGACATCGCGCCCGTTGAGCTGAAATATGAAGATTCAGTATGTACTCAACAGATGCAGAATATTCTATGGAATATTATGCAATCCCATATGGCGCAGGTTTAAAGGTCGAGAAAATCAAGTCAGAATATTGAAGATTATGCAGTTTCTAATTATGGAGATAATTTAGGAAACTTATGATTGAAGACCTTTCTTTTAGCAGAAGTTTTCTGCTGATTTATAACAGCAAATAAGGCTATGATTGAAGGCTGAAGTCCAGTTGGGAATAGGTTATAAATAGGAAGCCTTTTAATCTAGTTCATTAAACCAACCGGTTTTAGAAAGATGTAATCATTAGGGTTAGCCATGTAAAGTGAACCACCTGAATTGTGGGATGGTCACTGATTTGTGCCTCGAAGCCTGTAGGCAAGAGGTTTATTTTACTC
This sequence comes from Vicia villosa, assembly GCF_029867415.1. Taxonomy (NCBI): domain Eukaryota; kingdom Viridiplantae; phylum Streptophyta; class Magnoliopsida; order Fabales; family Fabaceae; genus Vicia; species Vicia villosa. The sequence goes on along the minus strand of NC_081184.1, from coordinate 116,144,810 downwards.
ACTCAGAAGTTGTGAAGCAATGAGTTGAGTTGTGTCCTTGGAAGAAGATGTGAAACAATTCCAAGTTTATTTGTGTCAAAGAGTTTTTGACTATTTTGGGTTTGGAGTGATGTTCTCCAAACTGGTTTTGTATGTTGTCGGGGTTTGCAGCAGGTTTAGGTACCACTAGGGAGTGAGCAGAGGTTCTCTTATCTTAGATGGGTTTCTAAGGTAAAGGTTTCATTGGGTAGTGATTAGGTATCCGGAGGTTGTTGCCTGTAAACCGGAGGTTGTTTACATAAAATAATACTACTGATAGTGGAGTCTTCTTCCTGGCTTGGTAGCCCCAGATGTAGATTGGTTGAACCGAACTGGGTTAACAATTCTGTTGTGTTCTTTATTTTCTGCACTGGTTTATTAATCTGGTATAAGATGTCGTAACATCTAATACGACATTAGGGAATAATCCTAAAGGTTGTGCTTTTACAAAACCAACCCAGATCAAAACCTGTTTGTGATAATTGTGTTATCACTATGCATAAATGTTTCCAGTATTCTTATGATCTTTTAGCATACCAGTTTTGAACCAAAATTGAAGATCATCCTATCCTACCATTACAACTTTTATAACAGACCAGTTGTCTTGACATGTCATTTGACATCTGGGACTGCCTTACTAGAATATCATACTGTATACATATCCATTCTTTCTCTAACCTTCCCAATCTTTAACCTCACTTCAACTTCATCATAAAATTGAAACCATTATTTCCTTAAAATCCACCATTCAAGACTAAAAGTAAAGATTTTTATGATTTTGATCGGTATATGTGTTGCCACATTGATTGAAATCGTCGCAGTGTAAATAAATCACAATTTATTCGATGTCTTAAAACATTAAATAACGGTATTGGTATAACACCTTCCAATACCATTTTTGTCGCAAACTATTTATGTGGGATTTTTAAAACCTTGTTCAATATGCCAAAAACATTTTATCAACTTGTTCAAACACTTTTTCAAACCATTGTAACCGAACTGGAATTTCTGGTTCTTCAGCTTCATCACCATTTCAGTAACTTTTGTTAATCTCAAAGTCATATTCTTTCTAGAAATATCTCATCTTCTATATGTAATCTTCCCAATCTCTACGATCTTAACCTTTCTAATAATATATTTAACAAACTTATCACTCTTCATTTTTTACAATGTAATTAATTGAAAAGTTTGAATCTTAGTAATAATCTTATTTGGGGTACTATCCCTTCTCAAATTTCTCAGTTTGTTTCATTGTTAGTGCTTGAGTAGAAATCATATAGAAGGAAATATTCCAGTTAATTTGTGTCTTCTCTTAAGAACTTTGCTTCTTTTGATGTCTTCATACAAATGGCTTCACGGGAAGCCATAGATTATGAAAGAAGGAAAGATGCAATGGTGAGAGATTAAAAATACTCTAAAATTTTTGACAAAAATGTAATGAGAAAGAAAACGATAAAAAAAAAGTGGGAAAGAGAACGTGTTAATCGATAGAGATGTTACTGCTATAATATCTTAAAAATAAACTACCTATTTTAAATATTATTTTAACATATTTTTACTTTTAAGTTATTATTAATGTTTTTGTCAAAAAAATATAAACTAATTATTTACCTTATTTTTATTGATTGTTTCTAACACTTAGAGTTCATGTTTATATCTATGCAAATTTTTCTCGGACTTCAATTTGAGCACTCATTAACTTATGACTATCTAACAAGGGCTTTTGAATATCAAGCTCTAATATGTTTTTCCTCTTAAAATCAATTTCAATGAGTGAATGATAATTATTTTAACTCATAGTATTTTGAGTTATTTCCCTTTAGATTATGATTTGGTCTTCATGATGCCTCCCAACTAAAGCATCAATGAGCATACAAGTTTGAGCTCTCAAACCATGTGAAAATTTTTTATACACGAGCCATGTCTTCCAAACCATCGGATTGTATTAGTCTCTCTCTCTCTCTCTGGTGTAACAGAATTCAGTTACACCTTATTCTTTCTTGGAACCTTCCATGAAGGTATGCTTGTATGCTCCAATGTTGATATGGTATCAGGGCTAACAGAGATCTGGCAGCCACTGTTGCATCGTTTCCTTTTCCTTCTCCGATTAGCACTCTTGCATTCTCCTGCTTCGTCTTCGTTCACGTTTCTTGTTTTTCTCCGATTCACGTCCATCCTCTTGCATTCTTGTGCTTTCTTTCTATTCTTCAATCTATTCAACAATGGAATACCAACAATTCGCTGATATTTCCAGGAAGTCAACCAATCCTTTCTATCTTTATCCAAACAAAAATCCTACATTGATACTGGTTTCCCCTCTTCTTGATGATAAGAAATACCACAGTTGGGCTAGGTCTATGCACATTGCATTGATCTCCAATAACAAGGACAAATTAATTGATGGATCCCTCAGTAAACCACCGGTTTCTGACCCTCTCTATTCACCATATATTCGATGCAATACGATGGTGCTTGGTTGGATCCATCACTCTATCTCGGAATCAATTGCCAAATCAGTTCTTTAGATTGAAAATGTTGCAGGTGTTTGGAAGAATTTACAACTCAGATTCTCTCATAGTGATATCTTCCGCATCTCTGATCTTCAAGAGGACATATATAAGCTTCACCAAGGTAACCTCGATGTATCAAATTATTTCACTCAGCTGAAAGTTTTGTGGGATGAACTGGAAAATTATAGGCCTATTCTTGCGTGTTCTTGCGCCATTCCTTGCTCTTGTGGAGTTGTTGCGTTTGCTAAACAATATCGTGTGCAAGATCAAGTGATTCGATTTCTCAAGGGCCTAAATGAGAAGTTCACCCATTCCAAATCCCAAATAATGATGAAGAACCTTATGCCTCATATAGACAAAATCTTTTCTCTGATTATTCAATAAGAACGCGAGCTCAACAGTTCCAATTATGCTTTGGTCAAAGCCTCATCAATCCTGAAGAACTTACTGTTGTCTGCCAAGTTCAAGCTTCTTATGGTAATTCACATGGCAAACCTGGATATAATGCTCCCAAAGGAAGAACTCAAGGTTATGGTAGAGGCCACAATTGTGTATGCACACATTGTGGTAGGACTAATCACACAGTGGAAACTTGTTTTCTTAAACATGGATATCCACTAGGCTTCAAAGGCAAGGGAAAAAATCAACATTTTGACAACAACAATCAATCCAATGCCACCATCAATGCTGTTTGTGAAACTTCTCAGCAGGAATCTAATACATCTCCATGTAGCTTCACTTAAGAGCAGTACAACAATCTCCTTGAATTGTTACAACAATCAAAGCTTAACTCCCAAGTCAACTATGTTTCAACCTCACCCTTAGTCATGAATTCTCACTCATCTACCACTCATGGTAAGTTTTCTCAGCTCCGAATCTTAGAAAATGAAGCAACATACCACATTTCATATGACATTTGTATTTTTGTTAATTGCACCAACATCATTCCTATACATGTTAATCTTCCTGATTGATCTCATCTTACTGCATCCATGTCTAGTAGTGTAGTGATCTCCCTTTCCTTATCACTTCACAATGTCCTCTATATTCCTTCTTTTCATGTTAATCTTATTTCTATTGTCAAACTTGCTAGTGATAATGATTGTTCTGTTCATTTTAGAGTTGATAATTGCCGAATAATGCAAAATCATTCCAAGGCAATGATTGGTACAACTAAGCTCCAAAGGGTATTATATGTCTTGGATGCTATCAATCTGTCTTTAGTATATACCTCTGCTGCTACTGATAGTTTCAACTTGTGGCATCTAAGACTAAGTCATGTTTCTGATATAGGAATGATATCTATTTCAAAGTTTTTCCCTTTATACCATGTAAAACTCATAATGTACCATGTGATTCTTTCCATTTTGGCAAACAAAGAAAATTACCTTTTCCTCATAGTATATCTCATTCTATTGCCCCTTTTGATATTTTACATGCTGATGTATGGGGTCCCTACTCTACTATTTCTATGTTAGGTCATAAATATTTCCTCACCTTGGTAGATGATTATAGTAGATATATTTAGGTGATTTTTCTTAAAACCAAAGATCAAAACAAAAATAGTTTAATTCACTTTGTAGCATATATAGAAAATCAATTCAAAACTTCTCTTAAATGCCTTAGGTCTGATAATGGCACTGAATTCCTGGCTTTATCTCATTTTCTCCTTTCCAAAGGCATAGTACATCAAACCTGTTGTGTTGAAACACCCCGACATAATGGGGTGGTTGAAAGAAAAAACCAACATATATTAAATTTAGCCATATCCTTGTATTTTCACTCTCACATTTCTATAAATGTGTGGAATTTTGCTGTTCAGCATGCCATCCATTTGATAAATAGGTTTCCTTCCCCTCTGTTTAACTCTAAGTGTCCCTATGAATTGTTTTTTTCTCAACCTCTATCTCTAATACACTTAAAGGTTTTTGGTTTCCTTTCTTATGCTACAACCCTACAAGCACATAGAACTAAGTTTTCTCCTAAGGCCAGAAAATCCATTTTTCTAGGATTCAAAGATGGTAGCAAGGGCTATATTCTGTATGATTTGCAGAGTCATACTGTTTTTGTTTCAAGGAATGCCATTTTTTATGAAAGTCATTTTCCCTTTAAATTTCCACCTAAACCTCTCTCTCTCTCTCTCTCTCTCTCCAACTATATGTACTAACTCTGACAACTCTCCTCTTTTTGATGACCCTCCTTTATCACATTCCTCCACTAGTACCACTGATATCTCCTTTTCCCTTGATACTAGTACTTATGCCAACTCACCAGTCACATCTCATATCCCATCCAATCCCTCCTCTCCTCTTGTCACAACTCATACTTTACAATCCCCTCATCAGTCTAGTGCCTAGAACTCTACTCCTTCACCTTTATCCATTGGTTCATCTAATGGTACAATTGATAATTCTACAGATAATAATAATCCTCTGTCTCTTTCAGACTTAAACACTAGTCCTTCTTTTGATGCCAATTATCCTTCTGTAGATAATCACAATAGCTATAACTATCCTTCTGTCGACAATACCAATACCCTACCTACAACCTCACCTTTGCTCCATAGTCCTTTACCCTTATCTACATCTGTTGATCCACCACATCATAATGTTTACCCTACTGAGCAGTCTATCAATATTGAATCCCCTGCACCATTAAGACACTCAACCCGTGCTACTAATCCCCCAAGCTACTTAGCAGACTATCATTGTTATATTGCATCTCATGATAAATCTGCATCCCATTCAAGTAGATTAAATATTGTTCATCCTTTATCTTCTATCATATCTTACCATAACTGCTCTCCATTATATAAACTTTTTTGTTGCCTGTCTCATCTAATATTGAGCCTAAAACCTATAACCAAGCCATTAAGCATGATCGTTGGAAGCATGCCACGAATATTGAGTTACAAGCTCTTGCAGAGAATCATACATGGGATGTAGTAGATCTTCCTTCTGGGAAACTCGCTATTGGTTGTAGATGGGTTTACAAGGTGAAATATAAAGCAGATGGGTCTATTGAGATACACAAGGCCAAGTTGGTGGCAAAAGGGTATACATATTTAGAAGGTATATATTACTTTGACACTTTTTCCCTTGTTGCAAAACTTATTACTTTCAGGGTCCTTCTATCCATAGTGTTATACCCCAAAATTTGCCCACCATATTTCAAAATAAATTGGCTCAAGTAGTGAGAGCTCCAAGTGTTCAAAATTGTACAAGAAGCAGGCACATCTACACCCTCTCCTAAATAAAGACTTCAAAATTAGGGTTTTAAGTCTCCATGGAAATTGAAATTTTGAGTCCTCAAGTGAGCTTTATGGCATCCCATATGTCTTAAAGTTTCTTCATGTCAAACTTCAAGCCCTGAATCACAAGATTGCCCAGTCAACTGCTCAATTAATCAATAGTCGACTAGTTTAACCTAAAAGTCAGTTGTGGTCAACATACAGTCAAGACTCCTGATTTTTTGTCAACATCAACATTTTGATTTCACATTCACCATTTGATCAGGGGTTGACCATGATTCATCAAGAAAAGCTCCAAGATCATCAAAAGTCTGAGTTTCTAAATTAGGGTTTTAAGGAGAAAGTCAACTGAACTTTGACCAGCCATAACTCTCACATGGTTCATCAAAAGTTTCCCAACCAAAGCTCATCCTTAAGATAATTCAATTCTCTACAATTTGATGTTGGTCCCGAGCTAAATAAATGCTTCATTTGGAAGATATGGACCAAAACATTACAGGTCCTTTTATAGGTCAACAAAAAGCCATTTTTTGTCAGGAGCCATATCTTCAAAATAAATTCTTCAAATACAAAAAGTGTTCCAAAGTGGGTTGTAGAAGACATCTTTGGCTTTCCAAAAAGTACAAGATAATCTCTATGTGATAAAAATTGAAGGAGTTATGATTGATGAAAGTTGGGAAAAATTGGAAAAGTGCATGAAACTCTAATTGGCAAAAACCAAACTTTTAGGTAATGGGCTTTAACATTTGAACCATCCACGAGATTTTGAGCCCAAGGGAGGTCCATTGATCATTAAAATTATTATTATGATATTTATTTCATTTATATTTGATTTTTATCATTAAAATTCAAATAAAAATTAAATAAAATCATAAAATTATGATATGATAAATGCTTCAAACATTTCTCTTGATTTAATCAGATCAAATGCAATCTAATGGTCCATATTAAAGGAGAAATGTGCATGAAATAGAATTAGACCTAAAATAGAAAGAATTGGTACAAAATCATATCATATTTTCTTCAAATCAAAACACTTGATTCTTTCCATTCTAGTTGACCTAATATGCTCTCCTATATATTCTGAATCATATCACTCTCCAAGGGCACGAAACCCTAGTCTCCATCACTTAAACAAACCTTTCAAAAATTTCAAAAAAATCAGGGCATATTAAAAATCAACGTTGCAGCGAGTTTGAACCATTTACACTCAGCATATCAGCTTCCTAAGATTCCCTGGAGTTCACTCACGGCTTTGAGCGAGACCAATCACGCCCATAACTCATTCATCACCTTCGCCGTATGTAAGTATCTTCAAAACTCAGAGCTATAGATTTATGTCTTATTAATGTGTTTTGTGAGCATGATTAGGTTCAGGAGATTGATTGGGACAACGTTGGTCCATTACATGTAAGCTTTCACGCAAGAACCATGGTATGCCATTATTAGGGCACTAAGGTCTTGAAGTTTCGTTTTCCATGATGCAGACAGTTTCACTAAAAACAAAAGGCACCATCGTTATCAGAAAAAGATTTGTAGTCAATTTATGCCCTTTGTTATAATTTATTCATCGTATTTTTGAGTTTAAGACTTGCAGGTGTTAGCTACGAAAATGGTGTAGCTATTTCGTAGCCAATTTAAAGCTATTTGGTAGCAAAATTCGCAGGTCCAAGTGAAGAAGAAGATGAATAATGGATTTGAATTCTTTACTAATTGCATGGCATGTTGACGTGTTATCAGTGGCTGATGCGATAAGTGGTGGGCGCAGTTTGACCGCCCTTTGAAAATCCTGCGTTTGACTAATTTTTGCCTTTTTTGTTTATGGATGAGTTTTCTCAACAACATAAACACATTGCTCAGGTGGCAGGGACATGCATTGGTAACTGAGAGGGGGCGGGATCGATTCCCTGCTCCCACCTTTCTTTTTCTCACCCTTTTCTTTAACTTCTTTTCCTTTTCTTCAAAGTTTATTTTTTTAAAACTAATTTAATTTAATTTTTCTTTTAACTAAAATTTAACAATTAGAATTAGGATTAGGTTTTCACTTAACATTTTTTTTATAAAGCTAATTATTTTCTTTCACATTTTATTTAATTAAGATAGTTAATTAATTTAGTTAATCACTTATTTTAATCATAAAAAACAAAAACAAAATGATTTTCATTTTAGGTTTTAATTAACATAATTTTAATTAACTTAATAATTAGGATTAGTATTAATTTAGTAATTAATTAATAATTAGGTTAAATAATAAGTTTCTAACCCTAATTTTATTCCTAACCCTGACCTCAATTTTTCCCATTCCTCCACCTTTTCTCGATTTCTCGATTTATCCGCTATTCTATTTCTCACATATTTTATAATTATGTAATTGTTTCGAAGTTGTAATAGTAATTAGGTATTTAATTTCCACACTTTTATTTTCTCGCAATTTTTTTCAATATTATGTAATTGCTCATGAGATGTAATAGCTTAGGTAAATTTACTTTTCCGCACCTCCTATTTTCTAACTGCCCCAAAGCCATGTAATAGCTTATGACTCTTTTATTTTCGCACCTATAAACTGCTGATAAACTGTTAGATGTATGCCTAGGATTGTATGGCAAGATAAAACTGAACTTAGAATAACCCTAATTTGTCAAGATAAATAATTGAAAACAACACACTCCTTTTTTGTTGTTCACACACTCACCTTTAGGGTAACCCTCTCTTCGTTGTCTTTCGATTAAACGGTCATGTCCCTCGAGCGTAGGGATACCTTAGCAAATGCTGCCTACGATTCAAAATCATCATAGTCCCTCCGATAAAAGATCATAGACCCTTCGCATTTCCTACGATAAAATGATCTTGTCTCTCAATGACGCTTCAATTAAATGATGATAGTCCCTTCGAATGCTAAGGTATCCTTACATGTTGCCTTCTATGACCATACGACGACCCTTTGATGTCTCTCCACATCCAATGTATATGACTACCTACCCACAAATGGTATGGATATTACTATCACCCAAGGAAAGTCTTAAAGTATAGGAAAGACCTCGTAACTTAGGGTAGGAAACTCTTAAGTGCATGCTCACAACAAATTCAAGCAAAATACTTTTCACACCTAGTTTCTTCAAACATTGTCTCTTCAGACATCTTTTAAAATAGGAAAAATACCCTTTTTGGTCCCGTAGGTGAACCTCGAGGTTCAATCTGGTCCCTTAACTTTAATAAGTTTAATATTGGTACCTTAACTCTTCAAAAGGTGCCATTTTAGTCCTTTTTGTCATATTAGCGACGGAAAAATTCCAAAATTCGTCGCTAAATTCATTGCTAATATGACAAAAAATGACTAAAATGACACCACTTGAAGAGTTAAGGGACCAATATGAAATTTTTTAAAGTTAAGGGACCAAAATGAACCCCGGGGTTAACATACGGGACCAAAAAGAGTATTTTGCCTTTAAAATATAAAACTGTTTTTTCTAAACATACACTGCACTCTTTCAAGCAAATCAAACAATTCAAAAGTGAGCTAAGCAATTAAGAGCCCATGGATAACCGTGGATACAAAGGGTGCTAACACATTTCCTTTGTATAACTTACCCCCCGAACTCAAAATCTTTTCAAAAGGTCTTTCCTGTTCTTTTAGCCTTTTCTAATTAGATAAAATAAAAGTCGGTGGCGACTCTTGCTATCCGCACATTTTAATAAAGTCAGTTCTGTTAGAACAAGATTTGTTCTGATCAATATCTTAGTTTTGATGATAACAATAATATGAATTTTGCTTAAGATAATATGGTACTCTAATCCAATGCAATTTCCTTTTCAGGAAATATATAAAGAGTATGCATAATTCAGCGCTCAGAAGCTTTGTCTCAAGGGTTCAGCATGCAACATCAGAACATGGTCTGGCAAGACATCAGAAGATGGTCGAAGCAGAATCAGAACATGGGTCTATGGAAGCATCAGAAGAACATGAGATCAGAAGCACTGAAGTTCTGATGGTATCACGCTCAGAAGCACTTCAAGGTCAGAAGATCAGAAGATGCTATGCACCAAGCTGTTTGACTCTGATGATATTCAAACGTTGTATTCACAAACATCAGATCAGAAGGAAGTACAAGTGGCAGGCTACGCTGACTGACAAAAGGAACGTTAAAAGCTATTATAGGCAACGTCAGTAGACACAGCGTGAACAAGGCTCGAGGTAGTTGACAAAAGCGTATAACATTAAATGCGATGCTGTACGGAACACGCAAAGCATTAAATGCACTCAACGGTCATCTTCTCCAACGCCTATAAATATGAAGTTCTGATGAGAAGCAAGGTTAACGTATTCTACACCTATTCTGTGAATATCAACTTGCTGAAACGCTGTTCAAATCAAAGCTCAGAATCTTCATCTTCATCAAAGCTCACTACATTGCTGTTGTAATATATTAGTGAGATTAAGCTTAAACGTTAAGAGAAATATCACAGTTTGTGATTATAGCTTTTAAGAAGCAATTGTAATACTCTTAGAATTGATTACATTAAGTTGTAAGGAACTAGAGTGATCGTGTGGATCAGTATACTCTAGGAAGTCTTAGAGGTTATCTAAGCAGGTTGTAACTAGAGTGATCGTGTGGATCAGAAGACTCTAGAAAAGTCTTAGAGGGTATCTAAGCAGTTGTTCCTGGAGTGATCAGTGTGTGATCAGAAGACTCTGGAAGACTTAGTTGCTGACTAAGTGGAGAACCATTGTAATCCGTGCGATTAGTGGATTAAATCCTCAGTTGAGGTAAATCATCTCTGCGGGGGTGGACTGGAGTAGTTTAGTTAACAACGAACCAGGATAAAAATAACTGTGCAATTTATTTTTATCTGTCAAGTTTTTAAAGCTACACTTATTCAAACCCCCCCTTTCTAAGTGTTTTTCTATCCTTCAAGTTCTCCCACCGTATTACACATAGCTACCATCAAAGGTTGGCACTTGGAACAACTTGATGTCAACAATGCTTTTCTTCATGGTGATCTCCATGAAGAAATGTATATGACCCTTCCACCTGGCTTACATTCCTCTAATACTTCTCAGGTGTGCAAACTGCTTAAGTCCTTATATGGCTTAAAGCAAGCCAGCAGGCAATGGTATTCCATGTTATCCTTTCAATTGGTTATAAACAATCTCAGGCTGATCATTCACTTTATGTCAAAGAATCCAATTCCGATTTTACCCCTTTATTAGTTTATGTGGATAATATTGTTTTAGCAGGTGCCTCTTTGTCTGAAATCAAATAGGTAAAACAATTACTTCATCACACCTTCAAAATTAAGGATCTTGGAAGACTCAAATTCTTCCTTGGCTTTGAAACTGCTCAAACCACAGCTGACATCTTTTTGAATTAGAGAAAATATACCTTGGAACTTCTTGAGGGTATACTAGTCTTTAAACCCTCTTCAGTACCCTTTAATCCTAATCTTTAAACTCTCCATCACTGAAGGTCAACCCTTGGATGACCCTTCCAACTATAAAAGATTGATTGGCAGACTCATATACCTCACTAACTATAGGCCTGACATCTCTTATGTTGTACAACATATCAGTCAATATGTGTCCTCTCATATTCTACCTCACTACCAGACAGCTATTCGAGTGCTCAGATACCTCAAATCCATGCCTGCTAAAGGACTCTTTTTCCATGCATCTAGCCAATTAAATTTTTTTGCCTTTGTTGACTCTGATTGGGCCAGATGCCTTGATACTAGGAAGTCAGTTACATGATTTTGCATTCTTCTAGGATCATCTCTTTTGTGTTGGAAATCCAAGAAACAGAAGATTGTATCTCGATCCTCCACTGAAGTTGAATATCGAGCTTTTGCTTCCCTCACTTGTGAACTTCAATGGTTGCAATACCTACTGCATGATCTTCAGATTCGCCTTCCTCAGCCTGCTGCTGTCTTTTGTGATAGCAAGTCTGCCATTTACTTGGCATACAATCCAACATTTCACAAACAAAGCAAGCATATAGAGCTGGATTGCCATGTCATTCGTGAGAAGATACACTCTAAGCTTATTCATCTACTTCCTATCTCTACCACTGCTTAATTGGCAGACATGTTCACCAAGCCCCTTCATTTTCCAGCTCTCTCTACTATCTTGGACAAGTTGGGACTTTGTAGTATCCATAGTCCAACTTAAGAGGGGATATTAGCTTATACTATTAGTTTACTATTAGCTTACAGTCTTTATTGTTGCTATTGCCTAGTGAGTAGTTGCCACTTGTATAGTTTTCATTGGCTAATAACTTCTGTATATAAACTGTGGTGTACACCCCTTGTAACCTTATCTGAATAATCACATTTCATCAGGTTCTCTCTTTACTCAATCTGTTTCTCTCTCTCTCTCTCTGGTGTAACAAAATTCAGTTACACCTTCTTCTTCCTTGGAACCTTCCATGAAGGTATGCTTGTATGCTCCAATATTGATAGATTGACACTTCTCAACAACATTTTGAACCTCTACCATGAAACCTTTAAATGGGATGGACCACACTGCGAAGGGACCATGTAATGGTTTTACACTTTTGGGACAAAAATCCCATGTAATGTTTCTAGCGCAGGAAGGACCGCATTGCAGACTAGATCTCCATGCGCTGGCTTTTTATTATTGTTGTTTTTCGTAGAAGATCGTGCCATCAAATAGCCCGCACTGCATGGAGGACCTCATTACAGAATCCATAAGTTCCCCTGATGGCTTAATTATTATTGACATACAAATTTAGATGAAGTAATTTTCTTGGCAATTTTCGATGCTTCTTCATGTTCACTCCAATGTTTGTTGCTCAGTACCTTCTTGTAGCTATGCTTCATACTAAACATCAACATAAGCTTCACAAATAGTAATATAAAAAAATTATAAGAGTTTGTATGGTTAGTTAGAAATAATATAATTTATGAGGTTGATGATCAATGAGATAAGATACTAATTCAAGTTTAGGTATTTTATACTTATTATATTGTTAAAAACCACTAGTGTTGACTAACCATAAGGCAAAAAATATATATAAATGAGGTGTCAATCATTTGTAATTTCAGAAACCTTGTTTGATACAACATTTTGAGTAGAATATGGGTGTATAATGGTTTAGAATGAGGGGTTGAATAAACTTGTGAAAATTGTTAGAGACTAACCTTAAGACAAGAATGATATATATATATATATATATATATATATATATATATATATATATATATATATATATATATATATATATATATATATATATATATATATATATATATATATATATATATATATATATATATATATATATATATATATATATATATATATATATATATATATATATATATATATAGGGCATATCATATGAGAATGCCATATTTATATGAGAATGAATCTAAACCATTGGATTTTAAAATAAATGGTGGAGATTATGAGTGAATCATTTTTTTCTCTCTCCTGCATCTTGAAATAAATGAAGTAGGAGAGAGAAAAAAATGATTCACTCATAATCTCCACCATTTATTTTAAAATCCAATGGTTCAGATTCATTCTCACATTCTCATATAAATATGTCATTCTCATATGATATGCCCTATATATATATATATATATATATATATATATATATATATACTTTCTCTCTCTATATATATATATATTGTAGCGGGGAAAATCTGAGATCGAACCATTAAGTTGACTCGACTCAATATTTGAGTGAAAGTCGTCACCGCGCTTAATTATTTCCAAAGAAAAAGGGAAAAGAATGAAGAAAACCCAAACTTTGTTTTTAAAACAAAAAGAGATCTTAGGTACGGGTGTTGATTATACAAGGGGAAGGTTTTAAGCACCCCTCATATCTGTGGTACTCCACAGGAAACCTTTTGAAAATCTGTGTCGTGTGTGCTAAAAAGGGTTTGTTTTATTTTTAAAATAAGCTCGGCAAGACATTAAGCCTTGTACCTACATACCCCCTCGGTGCAATGGAGAAGTCAGAGCTAATGTAGTTCCTCTTAAAAGGGAAAACGTTTTAAAAACGAATAAACACTTTATCGTCGTCGGAGAGAAATACTCAGCCATTGATCTTGAGCATGAGAACAAATGAGTTCTTTGCATCGCAAATGAAAGAAGGGCTCCAACTCGGATAAAATCAACGAGTATGCCACTAGCTCTCTCACGCGGAAAAGATCTCATTATATCAATCAATTTCAAAATCGTGGGGTATCGCCACTCGTTTCAACAATTAATCGTGTCTAAACTTTTGAAGAAAAAGACCACTAAGGGGCAAAAGATATTTTGAAAAAAAGGTTCTGAAAAGTTTTTACAAACATAAGAAGGTTTTTGAAAAAGGGAGAAGATTTTGAAAATCTAAGAATGGGGCAAGAGACGAAGAGGCTATCCTAGTGCGTAAAATAAAAGTTAAGGAAAAGAACGATCTAACCGAAATAAGAAGCCAAAACTTGACATTAAGAGTCAAGGTAGATTTCCAATCCTTTGGACTATAAATACTAAACTAACACATCACTTGGGGATCCAGAGGAACTTATTATCTTAGCACCACTTTGCATTAAGCACATTAAAATCGTGACGAAAATCGGGAAGAGTAACAACTGTTTTCGGGTAAAATCCTCATCTCAATGCCTTGGAATTAACCATCAAGGACTTTCAAGGAAATACCTGCATACACAAACAGACAACAATCCAATGCCAGACGGACAGAATAACAACAGAGTAACAATATCATAACAGGGTCCAGAGGCACTAAGTCCATAAGTCCAAGTCTCCAAAATGCTCGGGATAGTAACCAGTAGTCCATAAGAGAGCCTTAAGCGTTTTTTAGATTTTTGTTGTTTATTAGTGTTTTAGCATAAAAATAAAGTATGGTCCAAGTGGACAAAAAGAAAATAGCGGAAGCATAAACATAGCGCCCAAATGGACAAAGAGAAAATAGCGGAATATAAACGTCCAAATGGATAAAAGAAAATAGCGGAATATAAAGGTGATGAAATGATAAAATAAAGCAACAAAGCAAAAAATAAAGAGCGGTATAATAAATTGCGGAAATTAAAGTCAATTGTTAGATGTTAAAGATAACCATCTTGAAACTTGTCAAGTATGTTATCAAAGTTAGTAATAAAGATCGATGGTGAGTGAAGGATGTTCTCGGATTTAAATTCAATGGAAATTTATCAGAAGCTTGATAAAATCATAGCGACTACATGATAAACCTCTATAAGTCTTAAATCAACCGCATACAATTCTCTTCCATATTTGATCTTTTTTGATTCGGGACACGAAATATTACGCTATGTTAAGCAGATCGCCAAGTGATTTATGTAGAAATCACCCTACAACGAGACCGGTCAAAATTTTATGTGCTAATGCATGCGAGATAAGCGATATGTAGATCACTCTCCGAAAGCAATACCACACGAAAAGAAAATAGGTAACGATCTAGTCTTCACCAAGAATCCATAAGAATTAGGGGTGGCAAAACGGGTCCAGCCCGCGGGGAAAGCCCGTTTTACCCGCACTTTTTTGCGGGGTGGAGCAAGGTTTTAGACCCGCTCTCTTTAATGTGCCCGCCCCGCCCCGTTTTTTTGTGGGCTTTTGCGGGCATTTGTTT
Organism: Vicia villosa; assembly: GCF_029867415.1. NCBI lineage: Eukaryota > Viridiplantae > Streptophyta > Magnoliopsida > Fabales > Fabaceae > Vicia > Vicia villosa. Next base: position 116,129,418 of record NC_081184.1, on the reverse strand, counting down.
TTCACAGAATTTTACTATTTTTAGGCCTAAAAAGCCGAATGCCCGCGGGCTTTCCCCGCCCCGCCCTCACTTTTTTGCGAGGCGGGGCAAGATTTGAGACCCGCACTCTTAAAAAAGCCCGTCCGCCCCGCCCCATTTTTTCGCGGGCTTTTGCGGGGCGGGCCTAAACGGGGCGGGCATGCCCGTTTGCCACCCCTAATAAGAATTCTCAAGGTATTAAGACTTTCATCGATCAAAAGAAAAAGAAATAAAAGATGGAACCACATTCAAAAGCTCCTTTCATCCATAATTTCAATCACTTAATATTGCGGATTCGGATTTTCATCCCATCGACGCCCTAAGTCCATTGATATTAGAGAGAAATTAGGCCTCTAATTTGTGATTCAAAGAAAATATCAAAAAAATGGAGTAGAAGAAGAGTTAGAACCAAAAACAAGTCAAAAACCATAAAAATTAGCATTCTGCCTCACTAAAAATCGATTTCCCTCTGTAGGAAATCGATTTCCTGCCTGCATATTTCAAAATCAGGCTCAAAAGCAGAGTGGAAATCGATTTCCCTCTGTAGGAAATCGATTTCCTGCGCACAGTTTTCAAAAAAACAGCATTATGAAATATAAAACTTGATTTAGGCAAACATACAAACACCTTATGATCACATATCAATTGGAGCACGAATTTTCCATCAACTCACCATCAAATAGGACCAATGTAGCATCAATGATGCATCAAACACAAGCACAAAAGAATCACATTATGATAGATGAAAAAAGCTGAAGAAAATTACCAAATCTTGAACAAAACTTAGATCTACTTCAAGAATCACCAACACAAATCTTGATCTCTTAATAATTGAAGAAAAAAGAGTGAAATGGATGGTGGTTTGGCTCAAAATTTGTGAGGTTCAAGATGTGACTCACAAACTTTATGAAACAAAAAGAGCTTTGGTGAATTTGGTAGGGATGAAGAGAGAAATTGCAAGGGTTTTGTTGGCTTTCCAAGCTTGTGAAATGAGGGAGTAGAGACCTCTATTTATAGGATTGGAGCAAGAGTAGTGGCAATTTGGTCTTTTTGCAATTGGCAATTAACTTGTGCTTAATTTTGTGTTTAAATGGTAAAATGAGGTTAAAATGGGGTTTAATGAAGGGAATTAATTTTGGTGAGGTGAAAAATTGATAAAATGACAAAAATGATCAAAGAAAATAGGTGCCAAAAAGATGTCATGTTTCCCTCTTATTTTTTTGAATTTTCGCCCCAGGAAATCGATTTCCCATATGGGTAAATCGATTTCCACCTTTAAATTTTCAAAAACTGTTTTCTTGCACTGTTTTGATTTTTGCCCGGTCTTTTACCTGTAAAATATAAACAAAAGAGACAAAATACATATTTTTGGATTTTGGTTAGTATAAAACAAATAAAAAGCTAGAAAGGCTTGATGGTTCCCCTCAGAGATGATCACAATATCAAGAGATAGAGCTGCACAATGGTGCTCTTGATTGATGATTAAAATGCAACCAATGTATGATCTTAGGGTCAAAAATTGGGGTATGACAGATGCCCCTATTTAAGTTTCTTCGATCCGGAGATACGATGATTGTAAATATTTGTTTTGACGAGTGTAATACGGTGAACTGACTTTATTTGAAAATGTCGCGGTTAAGAATGAGTCGCCACCGACTTTTATTTTATCCAATTGGGAAAGGCTAAAAGAACAGGAAAAGACCTTTAGAAAGATTTTGAGTTCGGGGGGTAAGTTATACGAAGGGAAGGTGTAAGGCACCCTTTGCATCCATGGTTATCCATGGGCTCTTAATTGCTTAGCTCACTTGTTTGTTCGAATTGTTTGAAAAGATTTTGAATAAGGACTTTAGCTTGTAAATAAGCGTAGCCTTTTTGAATTGATTTGAAAAGGAGGTGTGAAAAGCATTTGATTTTGATTTGAATGGAGCAAGCAATTAAGAACTACCTACCCTAAGTTTGTCTTTCGTGTTCTTTAAGTCTTTCGGGCGAAAGGGTCTATCCATACCATGAGAGGGCAGGAAGTCTTTCAATTGGATGTACGGGTCATCGAAGGGTCATCGAGAGGTATCGTTCACCACAAGACTGTCCCTACCATAGAGAGGGCAGGTAGTCTAGGGGAAGGATACAATAGTCATTAGGCAACAGTAAGGATACCTTAACAATCGAAGGGACTATCACCATTTAATCGAGGGACGAGATCATATTTACCGTAGGCAACTCGAAGGGACTATGACCTTTTATCGGAGGGACATGGTGATTTTGAATCGAACGCAGCAAGCTAAGGTACCCCTATATTCGGAGAGACTTGACTATTTTTTGATCTAGAAGGCAGCATAAGAGTGGTTACCTTAAAGGTGAGTGTGTGTAGCAATCACGTGGTTCAGTTCGAACATTTAATCTTGTATTGTTATGAGCTACGTTTAATTATTAGTTGTCACTCCCTATTTTACTAACCACGCAGTTATATATCATACAAAAAAATAAAATGCGGAAAGTAAATGTCCTACGCTATTACAAAGCTTCGGGATTGGGGGATACATAATAAAAACCGGGGGGAATTGCGAGAAAGTAAAGTACGAGAGTTAAAACCCTAGTTACTATTATATCTCAAAAATTAGCGACCTATACATAATTTCTAGAATTTTAAATGACAAAATTAAATAAATACATAAAAAATGAAGGCAGAATTGGATAAAGGCAAAGTTTAAATGGCGGAAATTAAATTATTAAATAAATGTAAAGTAAAACAAAATTAAAATAAAGGCACGCGACAATCATAGAGTATGGGATGAGAGGAGAAATTCGCATAGAAAAATCAGGGTTTACAAACCTAAGCCTTTAAAAAGAAAACTTACTGTGACCTAAAAAGGTTTGTGAAATTTGGAAGATTGTGTTAATGGATAACAACTACCTAATTAGGGTAAAGGGGAAAGGTTAATGATGTACCTAAAATTAAAAGTTATTATTAAAAACCTAGAGATAAATATTATCCTAAAACCCTAATTGGATTAATTAGTTAACCTAAAAATTATTTATCTAATTATTCTAAAAACAAATTAAAATTAATCTAATTAAACTAATAACAATTCTTAAATTCTAATTACCTAATTAATCTAAATCTATTTAGTTAATTATTGGTTAATCAAAATAAATTAAATAAATTAAAGGTTTAATTCTAACACTTAAAAAGTAAAAATAGAATTAAAAAACAAAGAGAATAAAGAAAAAAAACCTGGTGGGGGCGCTGCAATCCAATGTGACTAATTGGTGAAGGTTCATCATGGAGCAGCGCTTCCAAGGCATCCAATCACGTTTCTATGAGATCCGGTGGATGAGAAGCGATGGCGCATCGTATGCGTTCATGATTGTGCTGCATTGGATCCGGAGGAACTATAACACATCCTTTGAAAATATAAAGTAAAGCGTCTGCCATTGGGATCGAACCCCTGTCACTAGAGTTACACGCATACCTCTTGCCAATTATGTTAGCAGTTTTAATTGACAGTAACATGAATCAAATTAAACAAATATAAGACAAAACTAGTAAACTACCCGTGCTGCCGCACGGGTACATTTATTTGATATTATATATATATAGTTTGTTTAGATATTTAGAATATTGAGTGATAAGTATAATTATATAAAAAATTAGATATTCATGAGTTTGTATAGGTTAAAATAATTTTGTATAGTTAATTTGTATTCAAATGCATATTGAAAGCAATTTTTATCAAAAAAATTTTTGTGTGAATTTAACTAATCGTGTTCCGTTACAAATAAGAATTGTTAATTAAAATAAAATGGTTATTTAATTGATAGTGCCCCGTGAGAAAAATTGAAAATTTTGACTTTTGAAAATAAGAATTTTGTGTCTCAAATAAGTATAATGTCAACTAAAACAAAATATGTATTTTGTTCAAAGTGATCCGTGAGAAAAGTAGAAATTTTGACATGTGAAAATAATTTTTTTAATAATTATGAATAATTTTGACATTTGAAAATAATTTTTTTAATAATAATGTTAATTCAATTTATTAAAATTGTGAGCGAAAAAATAATTTGTATAAAAAATTAATGATATTCATGAGTTTGTATAGGTTAAAATAATTTTGTATAGTAAATTTGTATTCAAATGCATATTGAAAGCAATATTTATCAAAAAAATTTGCGTAAATTTAACTGATCGTGTCCTGTTACAAATTTATTTAATACGATATAGATTTGATTTAAATATACATCTAAATTTGAAATGAGTTATTTAATTATAAAATGAATAATAATAATTTAAATTTAATTTGAATATTTGAAAATAAAAATTTTGTGTCTCAAATAAAGATAATTATTAATTAAAATAAAATGATTATTTTATTGATAGTGCCCCGTGAGAAAAATAGAAAATTTTGACATTTGAAAATAAGAATTTTGTGTCTCAAATAAGTATAATGTCAACTAAAACAAAATATGTATTTTGTTCATAGTGATCCGTGAGAAAAGTAGAAACTTTGACATGTGAAAATAATTTTTTTAATAATTATGAATCATTTTGACATTTGAAAATAATTTTTTTAATAATTATGTTAATTCAATTTATTAAAATTGTGAGCGAAAAAATAATTTGTATAAAAAATTAATGATATTCATGAGTTTGTATAGGTTAAAATAATTTTGTATAGTAAATTTGTATTCAAATGCATATTGAAAGCAATATTTATCAAAAAAATTTTGCGTAAATTTAACTGATCGTGTCCTGTTACAAATTTATTTAATACGATATAGATTTGATTTAAATATACATCTAAATTTGAAATGAGTTATTTAATTATAAAATGAATAATAATAATTTAAATTTAATTTGAATATTTGAAAATAAAAATTTTGTGTCTCAAATAAAGATAATTATTAATTAAAATAAAATGATTATTTTATTGATAGTGCCCCGTGAGAAAAATAGAAAATTTTGACATTTGAAAATAAGAATTTTGTGTCTCAAATAAGTATAATGTCAACTAAAACAAAATATGTATTTTGTTCATAGTGATCCGTGAGAAAAGTAGAAATTTTGACATGTGAAAATAATTTTTTTAATAATTATGAATCATTTTGACATTTGAAAATAATTTTTTTAATAATTATGTTAATTCAATTTATTAAAATTGTGAGCGAAAAAATTAAAATAAAAGTGAAAATATTGGAGAGAAAAATGCAAGAGAGAAAAGTAAGTAGAAATAAAATGAAAAGTAAATGTGGAGAGAGAAGTGAGATAGAATAAGAGTAGTGTAAGAAAAATAAGAAAATAAATATGAATAAAAAAGTTGAAATGTAAGAAAGTAAGTGTAAGAAAAAGAAATGTGGGGGGAAATTTGAAATTTGAATGAAAAGAAAAAAAGGAAAAGGTGAGGATATGTGGGAAGTGTAGAAAAATAGTTGGTTTATGAAATGACCAAACTAACCCTTGAGTAGAAAATTAGTTAAAAAGGAAGGGCAATAATGTAATTGTGCAGGACTATTGTTTTGATTGCTAGATAGTAGATTACACTTGGTAGGGAAGGACATGCGTGGGCCCCAGAGCGTCCCTCACTGACCAATCAGAAGAGGGATAAATGCTGGACCTTTTGACCACCAAATCCGGCTGTCCCACGTGCCATCTCCCTCTTGATTTTTTCTGCGTTTCTCAAGAACAACCACCCACGGCCGTTTCAGCCTTCGTCTCCGGCGAGGGTGCATTCGAGCTACCTGCGAATGGACGAAACGCGAAAAACAAACACCCAGATATACTAAATGCAAAGCTTCGAGTTTAATGGTAAGTGTATTTTTGATCGGGACGGTCTGTAACCATGAGAACAAAGATGAAGGACCTCGGTGCACTAACAATGGCAGGTACCGATTCCGGTCATCAACCTCACATGTTATGTGTCCAAACTGTTTTAATCAAGCTTCTGAACATAACTGCACATATAAAACACGTCAAAGATGCATGGAAAATCGAAACGAAACCAAGAAACCTTACAAATACATTTGGCTCGGGAAGGGTGCTTCTATGGCGCTTTGGGGTTGCATGATCACTTGGTTCAACTCCTGGAGGCCTGGGGAGAATGAATGGAGGCTTGGTATCGACTGAATGTCGTTGGAAATTGGACTCTACTCTTGCCCTAAGTTTTGAGAAACTTTTAAAGTGTGAATAAGGTTCTTGCGGCCAGTTTTTTCTCCTCCTTATGCGCTGGATGCTTTAGATATATATAGGAGAGCATGCTAGGGTTATGATTTTGGAAAGAAAACGTGTGACTTAGAATCAAGAGATTTGATTTGAGAATTGCACATAAACCTTCCAACTTTGGCTCATCCTATTTTCCCATCCTTTTCCGTATATTTTTGGTCTCAATAATTGATATAGGATTGATTTTGATTTGAAAATCCAATCATATAATCTTTTATCAATTTAAATTTGATTGTATTTGATTTATTTCAAATTTAAATAAATAAATTCAAAATAAATGAAATAAAATTCACTAAATGGAGATAAATGGGCATATTGGGTGATTGAAGTTAATTAGAAATCCAATCTTTGATTTAAAACAAATTATTTTGTATTTTATTTAATTTATTAATATTTAAGTGAATAAAACTTCAAGTAAATAAAAATAAATGTAATAAAATAAAAATAATTGGTCTAATAGTCCTTATATGGCCTATGGACGCGTTTGGGATTCATCTTTTAGGCCCATTAGTCCAAAAACACCAAATTGTGCAATTAGGTTTTTGTGTTTTTCCTTGAGAATCGACCAACTTCTGAGCCTCATATCTCCTTCAATTTTTGTGGTACGAACATGTTCTAGGACTTTTGAGAAAGCTTAAAGAGTCCTCTAAACGCTCCTTTTGGTTTCACCTCGATTGAATCTACCATGTTCAAGTTATGAGCTTTGAGAAAAAATGCCTTTTGGCGAACTTTTAGAAGGACCTGTAATGTATTAGCTCATATCTCTCAAATGAAGCATTTTTAGACTTGGCATGTGAGAGACAAAGTTGTAGAAAATTCAATTTCCTTCGAAATGAGCGTTGGATGGGAAATTTTTGATGTTCTATGTGGAAGTTATGGCTGGTCAAAGTTCAGTTGACTTTCTCCTATGAAACCCTAATTTAGAAACTCTTGAATTTGTTGATTTCTGATCTTTTCTTGATGAACCATGATCAATCCTTGATCAAATGGTGAATGATACTTCAATATGAGGATGTTGACAAAACTATCAGGAGTTTTGACTGTACTTTGACCACAATTGACTTTTAGGTCAAACTAGTCGACTGTTGACTTTCTAAGCAATTAAGTGATCAACTCTTTGAATTGAGCCCTGAATTTGTCATGGAGGTAGTTTGGAATATCATAAACCATATGAGGTGCCTTGGAGTCTTTTGATCCATTGATTTTTCTCAGAACAACAAAACGCTAGTTTCTTGAACTTTTGTTTAGGAGGGATGTCTTTGAGCTTTGTGCCTTGACTTGAGTTTGAACAAGCGAAATAGTATGGGCAAATTTTGGGGTATGACAACGAGATTGAAGGAACTTAAATATATAAAACACACAATTTTTGAACCTAAGATGCAATAAATGCATATGATGATGAAATAAAATACCACTGGGGAAGACAAGGAAATCCACTGGGGAAAACAAATGTCTTACGGGAAGAACTCCACTGGGGAAAACAAGACTTCATTGAAGAGACGAGATTTTGCTGGGAAAAGAAACTTTGCTGGGGAAAACATTTCGCACCAGAGAGATTAAAACACCACCTTTCACTGGGGATGAGAGAAAAAAGGGCATCCTCTTTCACCGGGGATGAGAAAATACACCCACTTTCAAAGAAGGTGGAGCAGGAATGCATCCTCTTTCACTGGGGATGAGAAAATATACCACCTTTCACTGGAGAGTTAGAATACCAATCTTTCATTAACAGAAAACACACCATCATTCCACTGATGATATGAATAGAATGCATCAACGTGCCACTGACGATGGAAGTATCAATATACACCGTCATTCCACTTGAAGGTGAGCTACCAACGTTCCACTGAAGGTAGAAAAGAGATATACCGTCGTACCATTGGCGATAAAATATACCAACGTTCCACTGGAGGTATTAAAGAGAAATACATCGACGTACCACTGACGATGAAGATATAACAAGATACACCAACGTTCCACTGAAGGTGAGCTGCCAACGTTCCACTGGAGGTAGAAAAGAGATATATTGTCGTACCATTGACGATAAAATATACCAACGTTCCACTGAAGGCATTAAAGGGAAATACATCGACGTACCACTGACGATGAAGATATAACAAGATACACCAAGGTTCCACTAAAGGTGAGCTACCAACGTTCCACTAGAGGTAGAAAAGAGATATATCGTCGTACCACTGACGATAAAATATACCAACGTTCCACTGGAGGTATTAAAGAGAAATACATCGACGTACCACTGACGATGAAGATATAACAAGATACACTAACGTTCCACTGAAGGTGAGCTACCAACGTTCCACTGGAGGTAGAAAAGAGATATATCGTCATACCATTGACGATAAAATATACTAACGTTCCACTGGAGGTATTAAAGAGATGCACCGACGTACCACTGACGATGAAGATATAACAAGATACACCAACTTTCCACTGAAGGTGAGCTACCAACGTTCCACTGGAGGTAGAAAAGAAATATACTGTCATACCATTGACGATAAAATATACCAACGTTCCACTGAAGATATGAAGAGATGCACCGACGTACCACTGACGGTGAGGAGCAATCAATAATAATTTTCTTTTCTTTTCAAAGATTGAGGGTGCAAACACAAGTGCACAATCTCAACAAACATCATCCAGCGACCAAAATTCAATCCATGGCCAAATGGAAAGAAGCTGCTAAATAAGACTGGACCAAGTGAGGGAGAAACTCACTGGATTTTTGTTCGTAAGCATTTTGAACAGAATAACTGAAACATATTATCCACATAGAAACAAATTCAGTGGGGATTTCAAGGAAAGTGAGTATTTTCTGCCTAAAGACACTCTAAATGAAAGAGAAATCGGATTGACAGTAAACTTCATGATAGCAAATGTGAATGCATGACTATTTTTTATGCATGTTAATGATGCATATGCTGCCAAAACTTAGGCACAAGGATTAACTCAAAAGATAGAGTACAAAAATAACATAATCAAGCATGTCTCAAGATGAACACTCGAGGTATCATCCACAAACAATGAGCAGAGAGTTGCCACAACAAGCTTTTTGATGGCTTTTGGAATAAATGCTACTCAACACTGAGGAAACATCGGAGCTGGGAGAACAAAAGTAGCTGAGTTCTACATCATATTCGAACCAAGCCACAGATACACCAACTGGAATACATTCTTCCTCTTTTGCACATGAATACATCACCATACCCATTCCTTGTAATATACTCATGAATCAAAATAAAACTTCTTTTACATTTTTCAAAAGAGGATTTTGTTGAAATCAATTTTCTTTTTGTTTCAAAAATTACTATCAACAATAAATGACATTTAAGAGATATGAAAGAAATAAGATTGCCAATAATGGGTAAAGGCTCAAACTTTATTAATAGAATGGTAACCTGCAAATGGCAAGACCCCATGGATGATTATAAAGTTTGGAAAATGGTAATTTTGTGGAAAAGGTACATTGAAATGTAATGACCCCATCCTCTCTCTCAACTTGGAATTCCTGAGCAAAGGGTTCCGTTGAAATTTGTTAAACTTCTCATGATAAATAGATGACCGCTGATGATCAAGTCTGGTGTGATGTAGTTACTTGCCATGAATCCCTAACTTTTGCCTGGACCGCCCTTTCGGGTTTTCGGTCCACCGGGTATTTTATTCTGTTTATGTCTCTAACTTTTACCTGGACCGCCCTTTCGGGTTTTCAGTCCACCGAGACGCTCTTTTTTGCCTAAGCCGCCCTTTCAGGTTTCCAACTTAACGAGCTGTTCTTTTATTATTTTTTAGGCGAAGTATTTCGTGACTACATCAGCATTCACGGGACGTGGGAGCTCTTCTCGATCCATAGTTGCAAGAATTAATGCACCGCCAGAGAAGGCTTTCTTAACAACATACGGTCCTTCAAAATTAGGAGTCCACTTTGTTAGAACAAGATTTGTTCTGATCAATTATCTTAGTTTTGATGATAACAATAATATGAATTTTGCTTAAGATAATATGGTACTCTAATCCAATGCAATTTCCCTTTCAGGAAATATTTAAAGAGTACGCATAATTCAGCGCTCAGAAGCTTTGTCTCAAATGGTTCAGCATGCAACATCAGAACATGGTCTGGCAAGACATCAGAAGATGGTCGAAGCAGAATCAGAACATGGGTCTATGGAAGCATCAGAGGAACAAGAGAACAGAAGCACTGAAGTTCTGATGGTATCACGCTCAGAAGCACTTCAAGGTCAGAAGATCAGAAGATGCTATGCACCAAGCTGTTTGACTCTGATGATATTCAAACGTTGTATTCACAAACATCAGATCAGAAGAAAGTACAAGTGGCAAGCTACGCTGACTGACAAAAGGAACGTTAAAAGCTACTAAAGGCTACGTCAGTAGACACAGCGTGAACAAGGCTCAAGGTAGTTGACAAAAGCGTATAACATTAAATGCGATGCTGTACGGAACACGCAAAGCATTAAATGCATTCAACGGTCATCTTCTCCAACGCCTATAAATATGAAGTTCTGATGAGAAGCAAGGTTAACGATCCTGAAGAATACAATTCAAATTAACTTGCTGAAACGCTGTTAAACTCAAAGCTCAGAATCTTCATCTTCATCAAAGCTCACTACATTGCTGTTGTAATATATTAGTGAGATTAAGCTTAAACGTTAAGAGAAATATCACAGTTGTGATTATCGCTTTTAAGAAGCATTTGTAATACTCTTAGAATTGATTACATTAAGTTGTAAGGAACTAGAGTGATCGTGTTGATCAGAATACTCTAGGAAAGTCTTAGGAGTGAACTAAGCAGAGTGTAACTAGAGTGATCGTGTTGATCAGTAGACTCTAGAAAAAGTCTTAGAGGGTATCTAAGCAGTTGTTCCTGGAGTGATCAGTGTGTGATCAGAAGACTCTGGAAGACTTAGTTGCTGACTAAGTGGAAAACCATTGTAATCCGTGCGATTAGTGGATTAAATCCTCAGTTGAGGTAAATCATCTCTGCGGGGGTGGACTGGAGTAGTTTAGTTAACAACGAACCAGGATAAAAATAACTGTGCAATTTATTTTTATCTGTCAAGTTTTTAAAGCTACACTTATTCAAACCCCCCCCTTCTAAGTGTTTTTCTATCCTTCAATTGGCATCAGAGCGCCGGTTCTAAGGTGCAAGCACTTAACCGTGTTTAGAAAAGATTCAGGAAGAGAAAAACGCTTCAGTAAAAGATGGTTGATGAAAGTGAAAAGTCTACACCTACACCTGCATCTACATCTGGCTCTGCTGAGCAATACAACGGTAACAATGGTTATACTAGACCGCCGGTATTTGATGGTGAAAACTTTGAATACTGGAAAGATAAACTGGAAAGTTACTTTCTGGGTCTAGATGGTGATCTATGGGATCTTCTGATGGATGGTTACAAACATCCAGTAAATGCCAGTGGCGTAAAGCTGTCAAGGCAAGAAATGAATGATGATCAAAAGAAGCTTTTCAGGAATCATCATAAATGCAGAACTGTTTTGCTGAATGCTATCTCTCATGCTGAGTATGAGAAGATATCTAACAGGGAAACGGCCTATGACATATATGAGTCCTTGAAAATGACTCATGAAGGAAATGCTCAAGTCAAGGAGACTAAAGCTCTAGCTTTAATCCAGAAGTATGAAGCCTTCAAGATGGAGGATGATGAAGACATTGAAAAGATGTTTTCAAGATTTCAAACTCTTACTGCTGGATTGAGAGTTCTTGACAAGGGATACACCAAGGCTGATCACGTAAAGAAGATCATCAGAAGCTTACCCAGAAGATGGGGTCCTATGGTGACTGCATTCAAAATTGCAAAGAATCTGAATGAAGTTTCTCTGGAAGAGCTTATCAGCGCCTTGAGAAGTCATGAAATAGAGCTGGACGCAAATGAGCCTCAAAAGAAAGGTAAGTCTATTGCATTAAAATCCAATATCAAGAAATGCACTAACGCTTTTCAGGCTAGAGAAGAAGATCCTGAAGAATCAGAATCTGAAGAAGAAGATGAACTGTCCCTGATCTCCAGAAGGCTAAATCAACTCTGGAAGACCAAGCAAAGGAAGTTCAGAGGCTTCAGAAGTTCAAGGAAATTTGAACGTGGAGAATCTTCTGATGAAAGAAGATTTGACAAGAAAAAGGTCATGTGCTATGAATGCAATGAGCCTGGACACTACAAGAATGAATGTCCAAATCTTCAGAAGGAAAGTCCCAAGAAAAAGTTTCATAAGAAGAAAGGTCTTATGGCAACCTGGGATGAGTCAGAAGATGATTCAGAAGATGAGCAGGCCAACTGTGCGCTGATGGCGACAGAAGATGACGAATCAGAATCTACATCAGAATCAGATTCTGAAGAGGTATTTTCTGAACTTACTAGAGATGAGTTAGTTTCCGGTCTAACTGAACTTCTGGAACTCAAGTCTCAGATTAGTCTCAAATACAAAAAGCTGAAAAAGCTATTTGAATTTGAAACAAAGAAGCTTGAGTTGGAGAATTCTGAATTAAAAGAAAAACTTTTAAAATTATCCAATAATGTTGGATCTCCTTCTGATTCAGAAAAATCCACTCCTAGTCTAAACCATATTCTGAAAGAATATGATTTAAGTTTCAGGAAGTTCTTATCTAGAAGTATTGGCAGAAGTCAGCTAGCTTCTATGATATATGCTGTGTCTGGAAACAAAAGAGTTGGCATTGGTTTTGAGGGTGAAACCCCATACAAACTTGAACCTGTTGATGAAATGAAAATTACATACAAGCCATTGTATGATCAGTTCAAGTATGGCCACTCCCATGATATTAGGCACACTTCACATGCTCAAAGTTTTCACATAACACACACCAAAAAGCATGTGACACAACCTAGGAAATATCATGAAACTCACATTAAAAATTATCATGCTGTTCCTCCTATTGCTTATAATGTTAAACCCAAGTTCAATCAGAACTTGAAGAGAACTAACAAGAAAGGACCCAAGAAAATGTGGGTACCAAAGAAAAAGACTATTTCTTTTGCAGATTATCTTGATGACAAAGAAGATAAAAGTCATCATGACATGTCTCCTGGACTCAAGTTGATCTCAACACTTGAAGGGAAGAAAGATTGTCTTCCAAGTTCTGGTTCTTAAATCTGTTGAAGAAATTATGTTTGTAAGAAATCAGAGAAGAAAGCTTATTAGTCTTAGAACCATCTGTTTTGTTTGTCTCTAAAGCATTGATGTTTCTTTCTTGATTATTCTGATTGATCTAAATGCTACAGAATAGACAATATTGAAACATTGATTGTGGACTAATCAATAAATGTCTGGTTTGATGATAAACTTGGTTCTTATGAAACAAAGTGTAACACCCCATAAAATTCTTTATTTAATTTAATTAATTTTTTTTTTATTAAATATTAGAATGAAGTGGAATTATTTGGGAATAGGAATGAAATAAGGCTAATGGGCCAGTGTTGCAAGTAGCAGTTGGGGGGTGTATCAGTTGCAAAGCCCTTTTCTAAAATAAAGTTATGTTTTCATAAAAATAGAAAAAAGGAGTATTTTCGTGGAAAAAGAACCAAAAGGGAGCAGAGGAGATTGAACGTGAAATTGGGAGAAGAGCAAGTGCGAAGAGGAAGAGAATCCAAGAATTCGACATCGAGGTAAGGGGGGATTCTTCTCATTAACCTCTATTATGGGATGTATGAATGATTCGATGGAATTTGTATGTTAGGATTTCGAATTGGATTATATGTCGGTTTGGGGTTTTGGGGTTTATAGAATTTTGATTCAATTTAGGTTGTGATTGATGATTGGTGATGAACAATGATGTTAAACCTGATTAGAAGTATGTGTAAATGTGCATTTTATGTCGTATGTGTGATTTATTCTGCTGAAATTCGTACTGGTATGATTTGAGAGTATATGGGAGGCATAGAATGCTGTTTTCTGCAGGTTGGAATTTCTGAAATCACCGGTTCGCGCCGCGTGCACAGGGTGGCGCCGCGAACAGGTGGACTGAATGGTAAGATGTTTTGATACGCACAGGTCGCGCCGCGTACCTGTGTTGGCGCCGCGAAGGCGTAACTTTTCCTCGCGTCGCGCCGCGTGTAGGGGTTGGCGCCGCGAAGGCGTAATTTTTCTTCGTTTCGCGCCGCGTGTGGATGTTGGCGCCGCGTGCTGTGCTGTTTGAGATTTTTGTTTAAGTCTAACGGTGTGTAACTTTTTAACTGTTAGTCTGTTTGATGTGCCGTTTCGAACATAGTGAGACTAATTCAGTGATATATGCAATAAAATGGTGTTTGAGTTGTGACTCGAATTTAATTTAAACACTTGATTTAATTGGTTGTGGTGGATTATATTGTTATTGCATTGGTTGATGATTATGATTGTTCAGTTGTTTGGTGTTGATGATTAGCATGCGGTATGTGATGCATGCATTTCATAATCATGTTGTGGGCTGTATCCCTTATGGTGGTGGGACAGCGGTAACTAATTCCCATTGTGTGGAATTGGTGAGAGAAGTAGCCGAATCTTTATGGTGGTGGATCGGTGAGATGGGTTATCCCATGTTTGGTACCACATGCATTTAGTTGCATTGCATTAGGTTGTTGTGTATAATTGTAACATGAATGGAAGTTGTCCAATGTTATGATTTGTGTGTATTTTGGTATGTGTGTTGTTATATTATCTGAATATAATTGATTTGGGTGAATAATGTATGGATGAAGTTGTATTGTTTATATACCTATAACATTTGTTAATGCGAATGAAACTCACCCTTACTGTTGTTATTTTTCAGATTGAGGAGTAGCTTGTGTACTTGGTGAGGATTAGCTCGTCAAGTAGTTCGTTAGAGTCGGTTGGGTCAGTGTCATGCTCTGGTCGTGTAACACCGGGAACGTTATTTTAGGATTGGCTGATAAACTTCTGTTTTGTTTATGGTTTATGGTTGAATTATGAATCTTTGACTCCAGATGTTTGATTATTCAGTTGTTAAGAATATTCCGCTGTGTTAACATGCTACCTGAATAATTTTTGGTTTATCGTTCCTTTTTGGCATGACATGAATATTGTTTATTTTGTTGGCGTTGTAATACTCTTCTTCATGTTTTACTCTGATTTTAATGTTAATTTCCGCGGGGTTTAGAAGGGTGTTACAATAGTGGTATCAGAGCATAGTCGGTCGTTTGAGTCAGAGTCTTAGTGTCAGTTAATCCTTCGTATACGATTAGTGTAAAATTGACACTGTCGATACTCCTTGTTCTAATAAATATTGTCTGATATTTAGCAGAACAATGGCCGGGAGAGGGGGAAGAAATGACGACGCGATCGCTGAGGCTCTGGTCATGATTGCTGGTGTGTTGGGAGGGAATGCCAATGGAGCTGGTATTGGTGCTGACAGGCAGCTGAATAGCTTTCAGAGGAACAATCCTCCTTTGTTCAAAGGCACGCACGATCCCGAAGGTGCTCAGAAGTGGCTGAAGGAAATCGAAAGGATCTTCAGAGTGATCGATTGTGCTGAAAATCTGAAGGTGAGGTATGGGACTCACATGCTGTCTGAAGAAGCCGATGATTGGTGGATGGCTAGTAGAGATGAACTTGAATCTGCAGGTGTAGCGATCACTTGGGCTGTGTTCAAGAGAGAATTCTTGCGGAGGTACTTTCCTGAGGATGTTAGAGGCAGGAAAGAGATTGAATTTTTGGAGCTGACACAAGGTAACATGACTGTGCCAGAGTATGCGTCCAAGTTTGTGGAGCTAGCAAAATATTATGTTCACTATAACAATGATGAAGCGAGCGAATTTTCGAAGTGTGTTAAGTTCGAGAATGGTCTCCGTGATGAAATTAAGCAGGGAATCAGGTACCAAAGGATTCGTCGGTTTGCTGATTTGGTAGATTGTAGTAGAATCTACGAAGAGGACAACCTGAAGCTGAAGTCATCTCACTCCCGTGAGTTAGTTGACAAGAAAGGGAAGAAGCCTATGGACCGTGGTAAACCATATGGTAGAGGTAATTATAAAGCTGGAAGTTGGAAGAAGCCTAGTGGGGGAGACTCTAGTGCTCCTGTTAAGTGCTTTAAGTGTGGGGAACCTGGACATCGTGTTCACGAGTGCAAAAGTGAAGAGAAGAAGTGCTATCGGTGTGGTAAAGCAGGCCACATTGCTGCTGACTGCAAGGGAAGGACTGTAACTTGTTATAACTGTGGTGAAGAAGGCCATATCAGTCCACAGTGTCCTAAGCCAAAGAAGAATCAAACTGGGGGTAAGGTTTTCGCTTTATCAGGTTCAGAGACTACTCCGGAGGATCGATTGATTAAAGGTACGTGTTTTATCCATGGCACTCCTTTAATTGCAATAATAGATACTGGAGCAACTCACTCGTTTATTTCATTGAATTGTGCTAAACGTTTGAACTTGGAAATATCTGATATTCGTGGAAGTATGATCATTGACACTCCTGCGTCGGGTTCAGTGACTACTTCGTTTGCCTGTTTGAACTGTCCAATTGATATTTTTGGTAGAGAGTTCGGAATGGACTTAGTATGCCTTCCGTTGGAACAACTTGATGTCATCCTGGGTATGAATTGGTTGCAATTTAATCGGGTTCATATCAACTGTTTCACGAAGACAGTTATTTTTCCTGAAGATGTCAGAGCCGAGGATTTAGCAATGACTGCTAGACAAGTGGATGAAGCCATGAAGGACGGGGCCGCCGTGTTTATGTTGATTGCATCCATGGAAGTGAAGAAGAAAGCAGTGAGTAGCGATTTACCTGTAGTATGTGAATTTCCAGAAGTCTTTCCAGAAGATGTAAGAGAGTTACCGCCAGAGAGGGAGGTAGAATTTGCTATTGAGTTAGTCCCTGGGACTAGTCCTGTGTCGATGGCGCCGTATCGTATGTCGGCATCTGAATTAGCAGAATTGAAGAGTCAACTGGAAGAGTTATTGGAAAAAGAATTCATTCGTCCTAGTGTGTCGCCGTGGGGTGCGCCGGTGTTGTTGGTAAAGAAGAAAGAAGGCTCTATGAGACTGTGTGTGGATTATAGACAGCTGAATAAAGTTACTATCAAGAATCGGTATCCATTACCGAGGATTGATGATTTAATGGATCAACTGGTCGGTGCGAGTGTGTTTAGCAAAATTGACTTGAGGTCGGGATATCATCAGATTCGGGTGAAGACGGACGATATTCAGAAAACAGCATTTAGAACGAGGTATGGTCATTACGAGTATACAGTGATGCCATTTGGAGTAACTAATGCGCCGGGGGTTTTCATGGAATATATGAATAGGATCTTCCATCCCTATTTGGATCAGTTTGTGGTGGTATTTATCGATGACATTCTAATATATTCTAAGAGTGAAGAAGAACATGCAGAGCATCTGAGAGTGGTATTAGGACTACTGAAGGAAAAGAAACTTTATGCGAAACTGTCAAAGTGTGAGTTCTGGCTAAGTGAAGTAAGCTTTCTTGGGCATGTAATTTCTAAAGATGGTATTGCCGTTGACCCAACGAAAGTAGAAGCAGTGTCTCAATGGGAAGCTCCGAAGTCAGTTTCCGAAATCCGTAGTTTCCTTGGTCTTGCGGGCTACTATAGAAAGTTCATTGAAGGTTTCTCGAAGTTAGCGTTACCGTTAACTAAGTTGACTAGGAAGGGTCAAGCATTCATCTGGGATTCGAAATGTGAAGAAGGATTTCAAGAGTTGAAAAGGAGATTGACTAGTGCACCAATCTTGATTTTGCCGAACCCGGCGGAATCTTTTGCTGTTTATTGTGATGCTTCGTTGTCAGGATTAGGAGGTGTACTGATGCAGAATCAACAGGTAGTCGCTTATGCGTCGAGACAACTCAAGGTGCATGAGAGAAACTATCCGACTCATGACTTAGAGTTGGCAGCAGTGGTATTTGTGTTGAAGTTGTGGAGGCATTACCTATATGGTTCAAGATTTGAAGTGTTTAGTGACCACAAGAGCCTGAAGTATCTATTTGATCAAAAAGAGCTGAATATGAGGCAAAGGAGATGGTTAGAGTTCCTCAAGGATTATGATTTTGGGCTGAATTACCATCCGGGTAAAGCAAACGTGGTTGCCGATGCTTTGAGTAGGAAGTCCTTGCACATGTCTATGCTTATGGCGAGAGAATTGGATTTAATTGAACAATTCCGAGATTTGAGTTTAGTATGCGAAGACACTCCTGTCAGTGTTAAGTTGGGCATGCTGAAGTTGACTAGTGGCATTCTGGAAGAGATTCGAGCGGGTCAGAAAGTTGATGTAGAGTTAGTGGATAAATTGACTCTAATCAACCAAGGCAAGGGAGGTGAATTCAGAATCGACGAGAATGGTATTATAAGGTTTGGTAATCGTGTCTGTGTTCCTAATGTTTCTGAATTGAGGAAGAGTATTCTCGAAGAAGGACATCGTAGTGGATTGAGTATACATCCTGGTGCGACCAAGATGTATCATGATTTGAAGAAGCTGTTTTGGTGGCCTGGAATGAAGAAAGAAATAGCTGAATTCGTCTATGCTTGTTTAACTTGTCAGAAGTCGAAGGTTGAGCATCAGAAACCATATGGAGCTATGCAACCGTTATTTATTCCGGAATGGAAGTGGGATAGTATATCTATGGATTTTGTTTCTGGATTGCCGAGAACGGTGAAGAACTATGAAGCCATTTGGGTCATAGTGGATAGGTTGACTAAGTCTGCTCACTTTATACCAATGAGAATGGATTACTCAATGGAGAAGCTGGCTCAATTGTACATTGAGAAGATAGTGAGTTTACATGGTATTCCTTCGAGTATCGTGTCAGATAGAGATCCAAGGTTTACATCCAAATTCTGGGAAGGTTTGCAGAAGGCTTTGGGTACTAAGCTGAGATTGAGTTCTGCTTATCATCCGCAGACGGACAGACAGACAGAAAGAACTATTCAATCGCTAGAGGATTTATTGCGTGCTTGTGTGTTAGAAAGGAGTGGTACTTGGGATAGTTATCTACCATTGATCGAATTTACCTACAATAATAGTTTTCACTCGAGCATTGGTATGGCTCCGTTTGAAGCTTTGTATGGTCGGAGATGTAGAACGCCTTTATGTTGGTATGAATCTGGCGAAAGTGCGGTGATTGGACCAGAGATTGTTCAAGAAACGACAGAAAAGATTAAGATGATTCAGGAGAAGATGAAGGCTTCTCAGAGTCGTCAGAAGAGTTATCATGACAAGAGACGGAGAACTCTTGAGTTTCAAGAAGGAGATCACGTGTTTATGAGAGTTACACCTATGATTGGTATCGGACGAGCTCTAAAGTCAAGGAAATTAACTCCGCGTTTCATTGGTCCGTTTCAGATTTCAGAAAGAGTGGGAGAGGTGGCGTATCGCATTGCGTTACCACCGACACTTGCGAATCTGCATGATGTATTCCATGTGTCGCAGTTGAGGAAATACATTGCTGATCCGTCACATGTTATCCAAGTGGATGATGTACAGGTAAAGGATAATCTGACAGTTGAAGCTTTGCCTACGAGGATTGAAGATCGGAAGGTGAAACAATTGCGTGGCAAGGAGATAGCGTTGGTCAGAGTAGCTTGGGGAGGACCAGCCGGTGGAAATGTTACATGGGAATTGGAGAGCCAGATGAAGGACTCCTACCCAGAACTCTTTGCCTAAGGTATGTTTTCGAGGACGAAAACTTTTCTAGTGGGGGAGAGTTGTAACACCCCATAAAATTCTTTATTTAATTTAATTAATTTTTTTTTTATTAAATATTAGAATGAAGTGGAATTATTTGGGAATAGGAATGAAATAAGGCTAATGGGCCAGTGTTGCAAGTAGCAGTTGGGGGGTGTATCAGTTGCAAAGCCCTTTTCTAAAATAAAGTTATGTTTTCATAAAAATAGAAAAAAGGAGTATTTTCGTGGAAAAAGAACCAAAAGGGAGCAGAGGAGATTGAACGTGAAATTGGGAGAAGAGCAAGTGCGAAGAGGAAGAGAATCCAAGAATTCGACATCGAGGTAAGGGGGGATTCTTCTCATTAACCTCTATTATGGGATGTATGAATGATTCGATGGAATTTGTATGTTAGGATTTCGAATTGGATTATATGTCGGTTTGGGGTTTTGGGGTTTATAGAATTTTGATTCAATTTAGGTTGTGATTGATGATTGGTGATGAACAATGATGTTAAACCTGATTAGAAGTATGTGTAAATGTGCATTTTATGTCGTATGTGTGATTTATTCTGCTGAAATTCGTACTGGTATGATTTGAGAGTATATGGGAGGCATAGAATGCTGTTTTCTGCAGGTTGGAATTTCTGAAATCACCGGTTCGCGCCGCGTGCACAGGGTGGCGCCGCGAACAGGTGGACTGAATGGTAAGATGTTTTGATACGCACAGGTCGCGCCGCGTACCTGTGTTGGCGCCGCGAAGGCGTAACTTTTCCTCGCGTCGCGCCGCGTGTAGGGGTTGGCGCCGCGAAGGCGTAATTTTTCTTCGTTTCGCGCCGCGTGTGGATGTTGGCGCCGCGTGCTGTGCTGTTTGAGATTTTTGTTTAAGTCTAACGGTGTGTAACTTTTTAACTGTTAGTCTGTTTGATGTGCCGTTTCGAACATAGTGAGACTAATTCAGTGATATATGCAATAAAATGGTGTTTGAGTTGTGACTCGAATTTAATTTAAACACTTGATTTAATTGGTTGTGGTGGATTATATTGTTATTGCATTGGTTGATGATTATGATTGTTCAGTTGTTTGGTGTTGATGATTAGCATGCGGTATGTGATGCATGCATTTCATAATCATGTTGTGGGCTGTATCCCTTATGGTGGTGGGACAGCGGTAGCTAATTCCCATTGTGTGGAATTGGTGAGAGAAGTAGCCGAATCTTTATGGTGGTGGATCGGTGAGATGGGTTATCCCATGTTTGGTACCACATGCATTTAGTTGCATTGCATTAGGTTGTTGTGTATAATTGTAACATGAATGGAAGTTGTCCAATGTTATGATTTGTGTGTATTTTGGTATGTGTGTTGTTATATTATCTGAATATAATTGATTTGGGTGAATAATGTATGGATGAAGTTGTATTGTTTATATACCTATAACATTTGTTAATGCGAATGAAACTCACCCTTACTGTTGTTATTTTTCAGATTGAGGAGTAGCTTGTGTACTTGGTGAGGATTAGCTCGTCAAGTAGTTCGTTAGAGTCGGTTGGGTCAGTGTCATGCTCTGGTCGTGTAACACCGGGAACGTTATTTTAGGATTGGCTGATAAACTTCTGTTTTGTTTATGGTTTATGGTTGAATTATGAATCTTTGACTCCAGATGTTTGATTATTCAGTTGTTAAGAATATTCCGCTGTGTTAACATGCTACCTGAATAATTTTTGGTTTATCGTTCCTTTTTGGCATGACATGAATATTGTTTATTTTGTTGGCGTTGTAATACTCTTCTTCATGTTTTACTCTGATTTTAATGTTAATTTCCGCGGGGTTTAGAAGGGTGTTACACAAAGCGCTTAAGAATTTCTGCAGATACAGTTTTGTCTTATCAGAAGCTGCAGAACAAAGAAGTGAACCTCCAGAAGCTGTGTGTATCAGAAGTAATGGATCAGAAGATCATTCAGATTTATATCAGCACACTTCAGAAGGAGTGTTTCCAGAAGAGAAAGTTAATCAGATAAGAAGCAGTGATCAGAATCTGAAGGCGTAAAGTCTATTCTGAAATTTACAGCTGTCATCTATTATCTGATGGTGAACACGTGTCTGTACGGTTAGTACAAAGCGTGCAGTTGAAAAGATGCCGACCTAGGTAACTGTTTTAAATCATTTCATTTACCACGTTCTCTCTCCTAATGTCATTTCTCATTAAATGCATAATGATTTCTTTTTTAAATCTTTTATATAACCCGCTTCATCTTCATTCCCTCTTTTTCTCTCTTTCTCTCTATTTTGTGCATTCACTTCGTTGCATTTCCCTTCAAACCCTAGTTTTCTGATTTGATCTCAAAGCATTATCATCATGAACTCTTCCTCTTTCTCATCATCCTCAAAAGAAAGACCGACTTCTTCACAAATCCGTCTACGAAGTTATAAAGATGCTCCTTTGAAAACTTGCTTGATACCCACGAAGGACTTGGAGGTTTTATGTGAAACTGCTGTGGACATCAACAACCTTAAAGCTAATGGCTTTCAGTGTGATGCAAGAATCTTTGAGCAAGGATGGTCTAATTATCTTGATAGATTGGCTGGTCCAATTTATCCTGAACTTGTGAAGGATTTTTGGGTACACGCAACGGTTACACCAACTGCCATCATTTCATTTGTGCTAGGGCATGAAGTGGTTATCACTGAGAAGCTCATCAGGAAGCTGTACAATCTTGATGATGAAGAAGGTTGGTCTGGTCTTCAACCCAATACAGTTGACTGGACTCCAGTTGAGAAACAAATCTCTACGGTTTTTGGAATTGATTCTCATAACACAGGCACCTTAAGGCCTTTCTATAAAGTATGGGCTGAGATTATTCTGGGTTCTCTTCACCATAGAAAAAGGATGCTCTTCTCCTCCTACATTAGTCCGACTCACAAGTACACTCTTTTCTGCATTGGCAAAAAGATAGAGATCAACATCTCTCATATTCTGTTTGAGAATCTGAAAACATCTATCTTTGAATCAAGAGAAGATGAAAGGGCGAAGTACCCTCATATTCCAAGAACAACCATTCCTTTCGGAAGAATGATTTCAGACATTCTGATTGAAAGCAAAGTTGTGGACTCTATCAGAAATTGCAATGCATCGCATTCTCTTGGAGTAATTCAAGGTCCCATCTTCAATGGTGTTGATTTGTTCAGACTGGAACTCATTAAGAATGTACCCTTCGTGTGCACAAGCTTTCCTGACATTCTGTCAAGAAGAATTGCTGTTGAAGGATTCATCTCCTTGTTTCATAAAGAACTTGATCATGTTGTCAAGCTTTTCTTGGAAGATTGTGTTAGGAAGCAATCAGACGTTGATCCTGCTTGGATCCGTGGCAGAGTACTCCCATCCAAAGATGATATTCTGAAGAAGGATAAGAAGGAACGACAGGCAAGGCTAAAAAGAAAAGCACAAGAAGATGAGGCTGAGAGAGCCAAGAAGTTGAAGGTCACCTATGATCCTGACAAGGTGGACTCTAAAGAACGAAGAGATAAAAGGATCAGAGATTCCTTTCGCAGAACCAGATCTTCTTCTTCTTCTGTACAAATCTCCAGAAAGGTTTTTACTCCACCTCCTTCTGTCCCTAAACCTTCTCCCAAATCACCTCCTTCTGAACCAAAAGTAAACTTCACCTTACCAAATCCTTCTCCATCATCCCTCTCCTCTCCCATTCTAAACCCCACACCTTTAAGTATTCTTCCCCCAACTCCTTCTGATAAATCTTTCTCACCAATTCCCTTTACAAACACTCCATCCTCGTCTCAATCTATCATTTCTGATATTCCATCCTCATCAATCATTCTCTCAGATATCCCTTCTTCCTCATCCACCGTACCTCCACCTTCTATATCCCATCCCTTACCTACCAGAAAATCCAAACCTTACTGTCTTCTCTACCCTGACTACAAATTCACCTTCAATCCGCCTGAACCTGAACCCTATACCTACCTGGAACTTTTCAGACATGAGGTGATTAGCAGTCTAGACCTTCTGAAGGATGCATTCCTAAATGGTCTGGATGATGTTTCTACAAGAAATCTTTGGAGAAGATTTCGCAAGGATTTTCAAGTAGAAGCAATAGGAGTACAGAAAAGACTAGTGGCGGTTGCCCCGGGTTACCCTGGTTACCTTCTGGAGGAAGATAATGGTATATACTACCATCCTCTCAGAAATTGTGTTGCTGCTGAGGAGAAGCCCTTTGTGGATGAATTGGAAGTATTAAGACTGGCTGCTGAAATGGAAGCAAATCCATGCAGGGATATGGTTATCTTTATTCCTGACTATCCTGTTCTGCTAGGAGACTTCAAGACCCTTTTTGACTATCTAAGGGAAAACCCGTCTGAGAAAGATCCAAACTTGGTCATTCCAGAAGTTGTTGACCCACCAGAAGTTGAAGGTCCTTCTGCTCCAAGGAATCTAGCTGCCATTCTTCAGGCACTTGAGACTGGAGACTCGGAAATTCCTGCTGCAGAATATGGAGATGCTTCTATGCAAGAAGCAGATGCTGAAGATCATGTTGCTAAAACTGTTCCTGTTGAGGAAATCCCTGCAAATGATCTATCTATGGAAGCTGCAGATCAACATGCTATTCCTGTGGTTGAAAGCGGTGAAGCTTCTTCTGATGAATCTTCTCGTCTTGCAAGGACTCTAGAAGCAATTCAGAAGAGACAGGATGAGCAAAGCTCACTCAATGATCAGTATAGTGCTTTCATGGTGAGGCAAGAAGGACACAACAATATGGTTCAAGAGATGCTGACCAAGATCTTGTCAAGACTAGGGCCATCTTAGATTGAGTCTGTGTTGTTTCTTTCCTTTCGTTGCATCTGTCTTTGTGCATCTGATCTTTCCCATCTTCATGTACTTCTGTACCTGCTGTTTGAACTTCAATGAAATCAACTTCTTCCTCCATGTGTTTTTTTTTTTTTTGTTTATCTCTGAATCTTTTTTGCTTTTTGATGATATGACAAAAAGGGGGAGAAGATAAATGATAAATGATTTGATTAATCTATCAGTTACTGGGTAAAGGCTCCCACACATTTACTAACAAGAACTGCAAAGTTCTATATGGTTTAAGTGTTTTGCAGGTATAAAGAAGTGAAGAAAATCTTCAAAGCAAACACAAGAAGCAAAACCATGGAAACTGAAGCAAGCTGAGTGCTGTCAAGCTTCAGAGATCAGAAGCAAGAAAGAAGAATGAATCAGAAGCACTGATAATAGAATTTGATCCATATTTGTCTATTTGATTTGACAAAATTCTATTTGCTCTGATACATTATTTGCTCTGATACATTATTTTAGCCTATATGGCTCTGATACATATAATGTTATAGCTCTGATACATATAATGTGTTAGAATATACATTTTATGTTCTGACTCGTTCATGCTGACTTTTGTCGTTTAGTTTTTGTTCTGTAACATTTCAGGATGTAGAGATGCTCAGATGATGCTCTGGTACATTCAACAATGTTCTGATACAAATCTAGCATGAAGTGATGTTGGTAGAAATTCAAAGCTCTGAAGCTATCCGAGGGAAGCAGAAATCAGAAGCTGCGAATGTTCTAAAGATCCAGAAAACTCAAGTTCTGAAGCTGTCCTAAATGGAAGCAGAAATCAGAAGCTGTGAATGTTCAGAAGATCAAAGAAATTCAAGTTCTGAAGCTGTCCTGAATGGAAGCAGAAATCAGAAGCTGTGAATGTTCAGAAGATCAAAGAAATTCAAGTTCTGAAGCTGTCCTAGATGGAAGCAGGAATCAGAAGCTGTGAGTGTTCTAGGGATCTAAGGAAATTCTAGTTCTGAAGCTGTCCAATGGAAGCAGAAGTCAGAAGCTATGAATTCTCTGAAGACAAGAAGCTTATATGATCGTCTCTACCGAAATAATCAGGGAAGTCTTTTATTAAAGTTCTTCGAGTATTTATTTCAGGGGGAGATTATTTATCTCAGGGGGAGATTGTTAATCTCAGGGGGAGACATATTCATATGCTTATGCTATAGCTATGTAATTTGTCTTTTGCCATCTATTCTTTCTGATCGCAAATTCATATCATTTATATATGTTTTTGTCATCATCAAAAAGGGGGAGATTGTTAGAACAAGATTTGTTCTGATCAATTATCTTAGTTTTGATGATAACAATAATATGAATTTTGCTTAAGATAATATGGTACTCTAATCCAATGCAATTTCCCTTTCAGGAAATATTTAAAGAGTACGCATAATTCAGCGCTCAGAAGCTTTGTCTCAAATGGTTCAGCATGCAACATCAGAACATGGTCTGGCAAGACATCAGAAGATGGTCGAAGCAGAATCAGAACATGGGTCTATGGAAGCATCAGAGGAACAAGAGAACAGAAGCACTGAAGTTCTGATGGTATCACGCTCAGAAGCACTTCAAGGTCAGAAGATCAGAAGATGCTATGCACCAAGCTGTTTGACTCTGATGATATTCAAACGTTGTATTCACAAACATCAGATCAGAAGAAAGTACAAGTGGCAAGCTACGCTGACTGACAAAAGGAACGTTAAAAGCTACTAAAGGCTACGTCAGTAGACACAGCGTGAACAAGGCTCGAGGTAGTTGACAAAAGCGTATAACATTAAATGCGATGTTGTACGGAACACGCAAAGCATTAAATGCATTCAACGGTCATCTTCTCCAACGCCTATAAATATGAAGTTCTGATGAGAAGCAAGGTTAACGATCCTGAAGAATACAATTCAAATTAACTTGCTGAAACGCTGTTAAACTCAAAGCTCAGAATCTTCATCTTCATCAAAGCTCACTACATTGCTGTTGTAGTATATTAGTGAGATTAAGCTTAAACGTTAAGAGAAATATCACAGTTGTGATTATCGCTTTTAAGAAGCATTTGTAATACTCTTAGAATTGATTACATTAAGTTGTAAGGAACTAGAGTGATCGTGTTGATCAGAATACTCTAGGAAAGTCTTAGGAGTGAACTAAGCAGAGTGTAACTAGAGTGATCGTGTTGATCAGTAGACTCTAGAAAAAGTCTTAGAGGGTATCTAAGCAGTTGTTCCTGGAGTGATCAGTGTGTGATCAGAAGACTCTGGAAGACTTAGTTGCTGACTAAGTGGAAAACCATTGTAATCCGTGCGATTAGTGGATTAAATCCTCAGTTGAGGTAAATCATCTCTGCGGGGGTGGACTGGAGTAGTTTAGTTAACAACGAACCAGGATAAAAATAACTGTGCAATTTATTTTTATCTGTCAAGTTTTTAAAGCTACACTTATTCAAACCCCCCCTTTCTAAGTGTTTTTCTATCCTTCACACTTGCCCCTTGAATCGGAGGTGAAAGACAAGATCCTTTTGAGCACGAGGTCGAACCTTATTATCAAAAGCTTTCTTCATTCTTTTCTGGTATAGCTGACCATGGCATAAAGCCGTCATTCTCTTTTCTTCTATCAAATTCAATTGATCAAACCTGCTCTGACACCACTCACCCTCAGATAACTTGGTTTCCATTAAAATTCTCAACGATGGGATCTCAACCTCAACGGGGAGCACTGCTTCCATACCATAAACCAAAGAAAAGGGAGTTTCTCCGGTTGAAGTACGAACAAATGTACGGTACCCATGCAAAGCAAATGGGAGCATCTCATGCCAGTCCTTGTACGTAACAACCATCTTTTGAACAATCTTCTTAATATTCTTATTTTCTGCTTCAATAGCTCCATTCATCTTTGGCCTATAGGGCAAAGAGTTGTGATATTCAATCTTGAAGCTTTCACACAGTTCTCTCATCATACTATTGTTCAGATTTGAACCATTATCAGTAATGATCTTTCTTGGTACACCATATCGGCAGATGATGTTGTTCTTGATAAATCTGACCACAACTTGCCTTGTCACATTAGTATATGAAGCAACTTCTACCCATTTGGTAAAATAATTGATTGCTACAAGGATGAATCGATGTCCGTTCAAAGCCTTGGGTTCAATCATACCAATCATATCAATACCTCACATAGAGAAAGGCCATGGGGAGGAAATAACATTGAGAAGTGTCAGAGGCACATGAATCTTGTCAGCATACACTTGACACTTGTGACACTTCTTTACAAACTTGCAGCAATCAGATTCCATTGTTAACCAATAGTAACCTGCTCTAAGCATCTTTTTAGCCATCGAATGTCCATTGACATGAGTACCAAAAGAACCTTCATGAATTTCATGCATTAACATGTCTGCTTCGTGTCTATCCACGCATCTGAACAAAACCATGTCATAATTTCTTTTATACAGAACATCCTCATTGATGAAGAAACTGCCAGCCAATCTCCTCAAAGTTTTCTTATCCTTATTTGATGCCCCAACTGGGTACTCTTGGGTTTGAAGA
Organism: Vicia villosa; assembly: GCF_029867415.1. NCBI lineage: Eukaryota > Viridiplantae > Streptophyta > Magnoliopsida > Fabales > Fabaceae > Vicia > Vicia villosa. The sequence goes on along the minus strand of NC_081184.1, from coordinate 116,101,124 downwards.
AAATGCTTAATATCAAAATACCAAGGCTTCTCATCTGCTAATTCCTCAACTGCAAATACATGAGCAAGTCTATCAAGACGCCTGATTGTAATCCGAGGCTCCTCATTATGGAAATTCACTTTGTACATGGAGGACAATGTGGCTAATGCATCAGCCATCTAATTCTCATCTCAAGGGATGTGGTGGAACTCAACTTTGTTAAAGAATGTCAACAGTCTTCTGGCATAATATTTGTAAAGGATCAAGCCAGGATGACGCGTTTCCCATTCTCCTTTAATCTGATTAATCACAAGCGCGGAATCTCCATAAACATCAAGGATCTTAATCCTCATATTAATGGCTTCTTCAAGTCCCATGATGCAAGCTTCATATTCAGCAATATTATTTGTACAATCAAAACATATCCTTGCAGTGAAAGGAACATGTGAACCTTGTAGAGTGATAATAACGGCACCAATACCATGATCATGAATTTTAGAAGCTCTATCAAAAATTAAACCCCATTTGGATCCAGGCTCCGGTCCTTCTTCTGGCAACGGTTCATCCCAATCTTGAGCTCTCAAATACATTATATCTTCATCCGGGAAGTCCATTCTGATAGATTGAGGATCATCAATTGGTTGGTGAGCGAGGTACTCTGCCAACACACTTCCTTTTATAGCTTTTTGAGCTCTGTATTCAATATCATATTCAGATAGCAACATTTTCCAGCGAGCAATCCTTCCGGTTAATGCAGGTTTTTCAAATATGTACTTAATTGGATCCATTTTGGAAATCAATAGGGTGGTGTGATTTAACATATACTGTCTCAGTCGGCAAGCAGCCCACACCAAAGCACAACAAGTTTTCTCAAGCAGCGAGTATCTTGTTTCGCACTCAGTAAACTTTTTGCTAAGGTAGTATATTGCATACTCTTTTTGACCAGACTCGTCATGCTGACCCAACACATATCCCATTGAATTCTCAAGCACTGTGAGGTGAATAATCAGAGGTCTTTCCTCAACTAGAGGGAGAAAATTAGGGGGTTCAAGCAAATATTCTTTGATGTTGTCAAAAGATTTATGACAATCTTCATTCCACACACATCCCTGATTTTTCTTTAACAACTTGAAGATTGGCTCACAGGTAGCAGTCATATTGGAAATGAATCTAGAGATATAATTCAAACGTCCGAGGAAACCTCTCACTTGTTTCTCAGTCTTTGGTGCTGGCATTTCCTGAATTTCTTTGACTTTATCAGGATCCACTTCAATTCCTTTCTGACTGACAACGAAACCCAATAATTTTCCAGAACGGACACCAAAAGTGCATTTGTTTGGATTCAGGCGCAGACGATACTTTCTCAAACGCTGAAACAACTTTAAAAGATCTTCCATGTGCCCTTCCTCTGACTGGGATTTGGAAATCATGTCATCCAGATAAACCTCAATATCTTTGTGCATCATGTCATGGAAAAGAGTGGTCATGGCCCTCTGATACGTCGCACCAGCATTGCCTACAATCCTCTTTAAGAAGCTCTACAATCCTCTTCTTAACATCTTGGTCAAGCAGTGCCTCAATCTTGACTTCCTTCGTATCCTCTTCAGAACCCAAGTTGATGACTTATAACGGCTCTTTATACAGCTGAATGGTGGCTTCCTCGTGCTCAAGCAGTCGGGAAATTTCATCAGGAATACATTCATCACTTTCTTCTTCCGCCTCATACACAGGACACTCGACAGTTTTATTGATTAATCTGCGCAAGTGATTATTATTTCAGGAAAGGAAAGATATATGCAAACATGTAATCGTGTAGATTATGGCAAATGAAAACATATTTTAAAGCTTTTTTGTGTTACCACTTTCCAGAAAAAGCAAAAAAGTAAAAAAAGCATATATATGCAGAAATAAAATGACTTTTATTGATGATTTTAATGTTTGAAACAAACAGAAAAAGCCCCAACAATTTCACTTTCATCTTGGGCAGAATGAAAGGATTTTGAAAAACATAAAAGCAAATTACTTTGAAACATGAGTACAATTAGGAACATCAATGGTGATCCAGTTCTTGATCATCTTTCCACGGGTTACCCAGTTTGGCACCCCTGGCTCTAACTCATCTTCAATAATAGCGTCCACCTCTGGAAGAGTCGGATGTAGGAACCCAACACTATGGAATATCTCCTGATAAGGACGAAAAGCAGATTCAGGCTTCATCACAGATTTTTCTGAGGCAGAAAATCCCAGACCAGCTCTATTCTTGTTCTCTTGCAGACTCACCACTTGTCCCCGTACTCCAGAATGTCCATTCTGAACCACCAGCTGAGCATCTTTAAAAGAGGCAATGGAAGCTTCATCCTTCTTGAATTCATCATTAACAGACAAGGCTTGGAATGCAATTCCAGTGACCACTTCATCAGCCTCTATAGCAAGGAACAAAGAGAGATGACTAATCAGCAAAGCTTGTTCTCCATTCACGACAACCATCTTTCCATATTTCACAAATTTCAGCTTCTGGTGAAGAGTCGAAGTAGCTGCCCCAGCTTCGTGGATCCATGAGTGTCCCAATAAGCAACTGTATGCAGGAATGATTACCATCACTTGAAAAATAATCTTGAAGACGAACGGTCTGATACAAATGGGTAAATCAACCTCTCCAACCACTTATTTCTTTGATCCATCAAAAGCCTTCACAATCACATTACTAAATCTCATTGGTGTGCCACCATAAGACAGCTTAGCAAGAGTGGATTTTGGCATGACATTCAGCGATGAGCCAGTATCGATCAACACATTAAACATCGAGTCCTCTTTGCAACTGACAGAGATGTGCAAAGCCAAATTGTGATTTCTCCCTTCCTCAGGCAAATCTTCACCACTGAAACTCAAATTGTTACATGCGGTAATATTACTCACAACCCCATTAAACTGGTCCAACGTCACATCATGATCCACTAAGGCTTGATCAAGTATCTTCATCAAAGAATCCCTATGAGCGGGAGAACTCGTCAGCAGTTCCATTATAGAGATCTTGTACGGAGTGCGATGCAACTGATCTACAACCTTATAATCACTCATCTTGATAAGCTTCAAAATCTCATTCATCTCCTTTCCTGAAGACGACCCAACATTCACTTTTTTGCATCATTAACATTCACAGGCACTTGAGAAGGATTCCTCTAGACATCCACAACTGTTTGGGGCTGAGTAAAAAGTCGTCCACTTCTAGTTACTCTACTAACATCTGCTATATTCTCAACAGAAGACAGAGGCTTAATCTTGACTTCTTTTCCACTTTCCAGCATGGTGGCATTATATTTGTAGGGTACAGCTTTGTCAGAGCTATAAGGTACAGATCCAGGCAAACATATCACAAGAGGTTCTACAACAACTTTACCATAATAAGCAATTTCTACATATTCCGGAATTTCAAAGCACGGCTCAATCACATTGACATCATCTTCATCTCTGTCCCTCAGAATCTTAATGAGCCCTTGATCCAACATCTCTTGTAAATCTCTTCTCACAATATAACACCCTCGTGGAATGACCGAACAAATCCTACAAGGAGCATGATTATGCTCATAATGACTATATTCACACAGAGTGGTATGCATCTCTACCAATGATCCTCTGATGTGTTCCACACGATAAACCTTATACTTTCCAGGGCATCCATGCACCATGTTCATAGCAGACGCTTCATGAGTTGGCAATGGATTGTTCTGCACATTTGGGCCAATATCACGGAAGGAAAGCATACCAGAACGGACCAATCTCTGAACTTCATTCTTTAGAGGCCAGCAATTCTCTAAGTCATGCCCAGGAGCATATGATGAAAAGCACAAGTGGCATCAGCTTTGTACCACCAAAGGAGTTTCTCTGGAACATGAGGCGGTGACCTTGGTTGAACCAACTTCTTATGAATCAGGGCGGGATACAATTCTATATATGTCATGGGGATTGGATCAAAATTAACTCGAGGATACGGATTTTGTCTTACTGGTTGTTGATTAACAGGAGCTACAGGCACTGAATTCACAACAGGAGTCACTGACGCCACTTGTTGAGGTTGATTTCTGTCTATTCCTTCCATGAGAAACAACATTAGCACTGATTCCTTCTTCTTATGGAAAGAAGAACCATACTTCTTTGCACCACCAGACGGATTGTCATTCTGAACCAGACGACCTTCTCGCACATCTTCTTCAAGCCTAACACCCATACCCACCATTTCAGTAAAGTTTACAGGAGCACTTGCAATCATCTTTTCATAGTAAAATGGGCCAAGAGTCTTCAGGAAAATCTTAGTCATCTCTTTCTCTTCCATCGGAGGAATTACTTGGGCGACAACCTCACGCCATCTCTGAGCATATTCCTTAAAGGATTCCTTTTCTTTCTACATCAGAGCTCGCAACAGATCTCGATCAGGAGCCATGTCCACATTATACTTATATTGCTTCACAAACACCTCAGCTAAGTCATTAAAAGTGCAAATATGGGTGCTATCAAGGCCCATATACCACTTAGAAGCAGCTACAGTCAAACTGTCTTGGAAATAATGGATCAACAGACGTTGATCATCAGTGTGAGTGGACATCTTCCTTACATACATCACCAGATGTGCCTGAGGACATGAATTTCCTTTATACTTCTCGAATTCAGGCAATTTGAACTTAGCAGGTACTTTCACATTGGGAACAAGGCAGAGGTCATGCACATTCTTTCCAAACAATTCTTTCCCATGGAGAGCTTTCATCTCTTTCTGCAATTCTTCAAACTGATCTTGGAAACCATCCATTCTGTCTTGAATACCCAAACCTTCACTTGGCGCAGCATCATAAATGGGCTCTGGGACAAAAGGACCAGTATGAACAATAGGAGACGTGTTGACCATAACAGGAGTCAAAGGACGAGTCATTTCAGGAACAGATAGATAACCTTCAGGCATACCTCAAGGATATCCATTAGGCATACGTTGCTGAGTAGCACCAACAGGAACAACAGGAATTGTTGTAGCAGCGATTTCAGAAATCACAGTGGCCTGACCCTGAGCTTGGGCATTGGGAGGAGGAACCTGATTCTGATTCTGAGTAGCCATCAATGTCTCGACTAGAGCAGTGAGACGCTCCACCCCAGATCTTAAAGTAATAACCTCTTCACGTAGCTCACGATTCTCTTGTTCAAGACCTTCCATCTTCTTCTTGCAGTTAGCTCGAGTGTTATACCGGTGAGGCAACTTGATTCTGTATGAAGAACACTGAATAAGACCTCGGGAATACTCTTGGAAGCAAGACCAAGATGCAAAATGATGCATGAAATGCAATGCAAATGATTTTTATTTTTATTGGTTTTCAAGGAACTTTAAGACATTAATTGTAAACATTATCAAAAACATAACAAAGTTCTTTCATTAATAATAGAAAAGCTTACAAAAAAACTTCGAAGTTTAAAATTACAAGATAAAAGGAAAGCTAAAAACTAGAAGGGAACGCCTCTGATGAAGATCCAACTCCTCTTTGCAGCTTCCTTCGGAGCTTCTCCCATTCATCTTCATAAAAGGCCTTCAAATGAGTCTTCTCGACCATCAGCTTATCAGCAACTTCCTTCCATGCAACCGAATCTTCATGACTACCAAAGGAAAATAAATCCTCTTGTTGTCTCTTTCGCTTTTCACCATGTTGCTGAAGTATAATCCGGAAAGGTGGAGCAGTGATAAACCAGGTCATTAAACTGCAAAAGAGTCTCAAGAATCCCCTTCTCCACTTTGGTCTTCAAGATAGAGATCAATTTCCCATAACGGTTTTTGAAATTGTCAAGATTAGGAACCAAAGTCGCTAGCTCTTTCAACTCTTTTGCACTTGAATTTCTGAAAGTGTACTTCTTGATGCTTCTCTTTTGATCCATGATACCTGTGATGTTTACAAAAAAGTCTCTAAGTTCCTTGAAAACCATTTGTGAAGGTCATTTTTATGAATGCATGGCTTATGCATCAATCACAATCAAGAGCACACAAAATCACACAATGCAGGTTCAACGGTTCGACGTTACGAGCATGGAGCCATGGGTCTACCCATCCCGCAAGGCATGTTCTAAGGAATTTTGTACCTGCCGATCGGGTTCTACAAAGGTTCCCAGAGTTTTCAATCTTCTATCGGATACTACCGACACACACAATTGCTCATGGGCGCCAATAATATGCCTAAAAAGACCTCGTCTAAGCGTAGAATCGCATGACAACAAGCTCAAATTGGTACTTGACCTTGTTTCTGCGCTACGTCCTAAAAAGGCTTAGATGGGTTAAAAAGGTTCTAGGCCATTTAGCTTCTACGGACACTCACTATTGAAAGTAATAGTGTTCTTACGATGGTTCGTAACAACCTGTACTATCTTCCATGAGGCCTCCACTGATTGGGGTTCCACCATATGACGCTCATGGTAAGGATTGCTCCTGACATGCAAATATTGGTCTTACCACCTCCTATCTCAAGTTACTCACAAAAGTCCGGGTTAGGACTTTATCTCATCACAGAGGAACCATCGAGCATCAAAAAGAAAAAAGAAAATAAACAAACAAAGCACGCAATAATATATACAGATAAAAAACACACAGATAACAAAAATAGGCTTAACACACTTAAAACTGGATCCCCAGCAGAGTCGCCATTTTTTCTGTAGCAGGGAAAATCTGAGATCGAAGCCATTAAGTTGACTCGACTCAATATTTCAGTGAAAGTCGCCATCGGGCTTTATTATTTCCAAAGGAAAAGGGAAAAGAACTAAGAAAACCCAAAGTTTGTTTTTAAAACAAAAAGATATCTTAGGTACGGGTGTTGATTATACAAGGGGAAGGTTTTAAGCACCCCTCATATCTGTGGTACTCCACAGGAACCGTTTTGAAAATCTGTGTCGTGTGTGCTAAAAAGGGTTTGTTTTATTTTTAAAATAAGCTCGGCAAGACATTAAGCCTTGTGCCTACATACCCCCTCGGTGCAATGGAGAAGTTAGATCTAATGTAGTTCCTCTTAAAAGGGAAAACGTTTTAAAAACGAATAAACACTTTATCATCGTCGGAGAGGAATACTCAGCCATTGATCTTGAGCATGAGAACAAACGAGTTCTTTGCATCGCAAATGAAAGAAGGGCTCCAACTCGGATAAAATAAACGAGTATGCCACTAGCTCTTTCACGCGGAAAAGATCTCATTATATCAATCAATTTCAAAATCGTGGGGTATCGCCACTCGTTTCAACAATTAATCTTGTCTAAACTTTTGAAGAAAAAGGTCACTAAGAGGCAAAAGATATTTTGAAAAAAAGGTTTTGAAAAGGTTTTACAAACATAAGAAGGTTTTTGAAAAAGGGAGAAGATTTTGAAAATCTAAGAATGGGGCAAGAGACGAAGAGGCTACCCTAGTGCGTAAAATAAAAGTTAAGGAAAAGAACAATCTAACCGAAATAAGAAGCCAACACTTGACATTAAGAGTCAAGGTAGATTTCCCATCCTTTGGACTATCAATACTAAACCAACACATCACTCGGTGATCCAGAGGAACTTATTATCTTAGCACCACTTTGCATTAAGCACATTAAAATCGTGACGAAAATCGGGCAAAGTAACGATTGTTTTCGGGTAAAATCCTCATCTAATGCCTTGGAACTAACCATCAAGGACTTTCAAGAAAATACCTGCATACACAAACAGACAACAATCCAATGCCAGACGGATAGAATAACAACAGAGTAACAATATCATAACAGGGTCCAGAGGCACTAAGTCCAAAAGTCCAAGTCTCCAAAATGCTCGGGATAGTAACCAGTAGTCCATAAGAGAGCCTTAAGCGTTTTTTTAGATTTTTGTTGTTTATTAGTGTTTTAGCATAAAAATAAAGTATGGTCCAAGTGGACAAAAAGAAAATAGCGGAAGCATAAACATAGCGTCCAAATGGACAAAGAGAAAATAGCGGAATATAAACGTCCAAATGGACAAAAGAAAATAGCGGAATATAAACGTGATGAAATGATAAAATAAAGCAATAAAACGAAAAATAAAGAGCGGTATAATAAATTGCGGAAATTAAAGTCAATTGTTAGATGTTAAAGATAACCATCTTGAAACTTGTCAAGTATGTTATCAAAGTTAGTAATAAAGATCGATGGTGAGTGAAGGATGTTCTCGGATTTAAATTCAATGGAAATTTATCAGAAGCTTGATAAAATCATAGCGACTACACGATAAACCTACATAAGTCTTAAATCAACCGCATACAATTCTCTTCCATATTCGATCTTTTTTTATTCGGGACACGAAATATTACGCTATGTTAAGCAGATCGCCAAGTGATTTATGTAGAAATCACCCTACAACGAGGCCGGTCAAAACTTTATGTGCTAATGCATGCGAGAGAAGCGATATGCAGACCACTCTTCGAAAGCAATACCGCACGAAAAGAAAATAGGTAACGATCTAGTCTTCACCAAGAATCCATAAGAATTCTCAACGTATTAAGACTTTCATCGATCAAAAGAAAAAGAAATAAAAGATGGAACCACATTCAAAAGCTCCTTTCATCCATAATTTCAATCACTTAATATTGCGGATTCGAATTTTCATCCTATCGACGCCCTAAGTCCATTGATATTAGAGAGAAATTAGGCCTCTAATTTGTGATTCAAAGAAAATATCAAAAGAATGGAGTAGAAGAAGAGTTAGAACCAAAAACAAGTCAAAAACCACAAAAACAAGCATTCTGCCTCACTAGAAATCAATTTCCCTCTGTAGGAAATCGATTTCCTGCCTGCAGATTTCAAAATCAGGCGCAAAAACAGAGTGGAAATCGATTTCCCTATGTAGGAAATCGATTTCCTGCGCACAGTTTTCAAAAAAACAGCATTATGAATTATAAAACTTGATTTAGGCAAACATACAAACACCTTATGATCACATATCAATTGGAGCACGAATTTTCCATCAATTCACCATCAAATAGGACCAATGTAGCATCAATGATGCATCAAACACAAGCACAAAAGAATCACATTATGATAGATGAAAAAAGATGAAGAAAATTACCAAATCTTGAGCAAAACTTAGATCTACTTCAAGAATCACCAACACAAATCTTGATCTCTCAATAATTCAAGAAAAAAGAGTGAAATGGATGGTGGTTTAGCTCAAAGTTTGTGAGATTCAAGATGTGACTCACAAACTTTATGAAAGAAAAAGAGCTTTGGTGAATTTGGTAGGGATGAAGAGAGAAATTGCAAGGGTTTTGTTGGCTTTCCAAGCTTGTGAAATGAGGGAGTAGAGACCTCTATTTATAGGATTGGAGCAAGAGTAGTGGCAATTTGGTCTTTTTGCATTTGGTAATTAACTTGTGCTTAATTGGTGTTTAAATGGTAAAATGAGGTTTAAAATGGGGTTTAATGAAGGGAATTAATTTTGGTGAGGTGGAAAATTGGTAAAATGATAAAAATGATCAAAGAAAATAGGTGCGAAAATGATGTCATGTTTCCCTCTTATTTTTTTGAATTTTTTCCCCAGGAAATCGATTTCCCATATGGGTAAATCGATTTCCACCTTCAAATTTTCAAAAATTGTTTTCTTGCACTGTTTTGATTTTTGCCCGATCTTTTACCTGTAAAATATAAACAAAAGAGACAAAATACATATTTTTGGATTTTGGTTAGTATAAAACAAATAAAAATCTAGAAAGGCTTGATGGTTCCCCTCAGAGATGATCACAGTATCAAGAGATAGAGCTTCACAATGGTGCTCTTGATTGATGATTAAAATGCAACCAATGTATGATCTTAGGGTCAAAAATTGGAGTATGACATATATATATATATATATATATATATATATATATATACATATATACACATATATGTATATGTATATGTTACAAAATAGATGTGGGAGATATTGGATCGAACTCTAGTATGGTCGAAGGGTAGCTTCTTGGTTCGACAGGACTAAGCATGAAGTCGAAGGTTGTTCACATGCTTGTGTCGAAGATGATAGGGTTGTTAGCATGTTTAATTAGGTTTTAGTGTTTAAACCCTAATTTGTTAAGTTAGCTTGTTTATTAAGTTGGCTTGTGTAATGGGCCTTGTGGAAAAAGTCCATTAGTTAGTATGTTAGGTTTTATTATAAATAGCATACTAGTCTCTCATCATAGCTAAGCTGCAAATCCTAATTTAGGGTGAGAGAGGTTATTTGTTATTCTTGTAAACTTGTAATCTTGTTTTAAGAGAAAGTAAAAGAATAACAGTTATAACCAATTATTGTGTTCTTCTTATCTTCCCTAATTCCTATTATACTTTGTTCTTCGCATCGTTTTTCACAACAAGATGAATAATAAACAATTTGATTTGAGTCAGATCCTATAAGTTTGATTTGAATCAAATGATAATGATAGAGTGACTTGAATCAAGATGACCAAAGCTAAAAATAGCTTGTTTAATTCGAATGATGATTTGAATCATGTAATTTGTCAAGCAATTACATTGTTTGAATCACACAACCAAAGGTCATTTCTAAAATTTCAGCCGGCCATAATTCAAATCAACCATAGTTGCATTTCACATCAGGGTGTCTTTGATTTAAGTAAAAAAAAAAGAAGCTTGATTCGGATCTACTTACATTGCTAAATATCAAATTTCGCTTTTACTTTTTATTCAATTGAGTCAAAGTTGTAATTTGAATCAAGCTTAAAAAATATATTATTTTAAGACTTCTAACTTGTGATTCAAATCATACATAATTGACTTTTGACTAATTTATTCAAATTAAAAAATAACTTTGCAATAGGTTCAATCTAAGTAAGTGTAGGAGATAGGTCAAGATATAATACTACAATAGTTTTTTTTATGTCAAAATACTATTTCTCGCGTTATTGCAAAAATATAGTCAGTGCCGGAAAATTTTCAACATATGAGATTGGTACGTTCACTATGGGCTATGGCTGTTGTCGGCATTACCACATGCATAATGGTTATTCTCAATATTATTAGAAGATTCAAATTGTCATTTTCTTCCACTTTTAAGAGACGTGTCAATTTGTTGACAGTGTTTTTTTTTCATCTAAAGACAGACAATTAAATTTAAAACACATAGATGTTTAATCAACACGTATGCAAAAGTCCAAAACAAAATAATAGACTCACATATGAGTATGAAAATTTGAAAATATCTCGGAAGTAAATATGAGTTTTTAAGGTGAAATTAGATGAAAATGTATAATGATAACCGACTTGAAACTAAATAGTTTGAATATTTATTTTCATCAAGGAAAAAAAATTAAGCTTTTGAAAATTGAATTATCATAGAGTATGTTAAACAAATATTAATTAAAGAAGAGGGAAAATATAAATATTGTCTCAGTTTCTAAACAAACGAGACTTTCAATTTAACAATTCAATCAACACTAACATTTTATTTGTGTAACGTGTGAATAAAAATAAATTGTCACTCTTTATGAATAAAAAATTGAACATAATCCACTAAATGTGCATAAGGATGAGTAGCAGACCCACCTCTTGAATAAATTTCAGAGTTGTTTGAGAGTCTGATTCACAAATCACATATTTTAAACCATGATTTTAAGCAATATCAAGACCATGAGAAAAGGCCTGAAGCTTTGCATTAATATTAGAGGTGAAATCACAACTCTTGCAAAACATGTGATCCAACCTCCAGAAGAGTTTCTCAAAAGACCACTAAAGTTGGATGACCATGAATTATTAATTGAACTATCATCCACAATAGTCATCTCCATTTTTATGTCTTGAGGAAGATGGGTGGAGATGATGTCAAAATTACAAGTACTATAATTGTTGACATCCATGATATGTCGGTGTTCATCCTACTCATCCACTGAAGGAATTATGTCACAAATTCTACCATTTGGGAGTAAACATATAACTAAGCACAAACTTAGCAAGAGTCGCTCTCCTAAGCCTACTAAGAAGCCCACATTTCCATCCAACTAAACAAAAATTAATTTTTATCAATGATAAAGGAGAAATTTGCAATTGTGAACATACTAGAAAACAAAGGAAATCTAAGATATTTACCAATATTAAAGGTACGTTGGAAGTTAATCATACCTTCAAATCTTATTACTTTTACCCAATATAAATTCTTAGAGGGGGGGGGGGGAATTCAGATTTATGGACATTAATATTCATAACAAAGGCTTTTCCAAAAGCTTGAAGCACCTTATTAACTAGCCTAACCTGAAAAGCTTTGGCTCTTGTAAAGAGTAGACAATCAGCTGCAAAGAAGAGTTGATAAATAGCCGATCCATTATTAGAGATGCGTATGGGGAGCCAGTTATTCAATTCTATTTATTTTTTAATGTGAAGGGCCAATTTTTCTACACATAGTAGGAATAAGTAAAGAGACATAGGGTCACCTTATTGCAGACCACAAGTAGGAGCAAAATTATCAAGCTTCTCACTATCCCACTTAAGAGACATGGATGAGGATGTGATAAAACTCATAATTAGATCAATTGTTAACACTGGAAATCCAAATTCTACTGGACTACTTCAAAAATTAAATTCACACTATCATATTCCTTCTCAAATCAATCTTTTATATATAAGAAAGCCTTATTTGCCTTTCTTGATACGCATGTTGTGAAAAAACTCTTGAGCGATAAGAGCATTATTTGCAATGCCTCGGTTAGGGATAAAACTACTCTGAAGAGGGCCAATGAGGGTTTCCAAGTGTGGTCTAATACGGAGAATCAAGACCTAAGATACAAGCTTAAGGATAAAGTTATATAGACTAATGGGTATAAAATTACAGAGACTTTGAGGTTCGTCAATTTTAGGAATATGAATGATAATGGTCTCAACAAGATCACCAACGATGCAACCAAAAGAAAAAACATTAGACACTAATTCCAAACATCACGTCCTACAATATGGAAATATGAAATAAAGAAAATAACTTAGAATCCATATGAGTATGGTGCTTTGTACATAGACATAGTGTAAATAACATCCTTAGTTTCCCTTATGGATACCAGTTGTAGAAAAGTATCATGAAGAACTTATGAAATTTAAGGAATGTTACAAAGTAAGAGGCTAGGAGGATCACATTGAGAATTAGATTGACATAACTTCTTGAAAAAATTAGAGGTTTCCCTCTTTGAAGTCTCATCATTAGAACAAGAAATTTCATCAATTTTGAGACTAGTAATCTTGTTGTTTTTCCTTCGAATCACTATTTGATCATGAAATAATTTGGTATTTTTATTCCCAAATTTAATCCAATTTTCTCTAGCTAGATTTTTAAAACCACAAAAGTTATTCTTCTATAATAGTTGAGAATTGATTTTGAAGCTCTATTTTCAATTGGATAATATCAGATTATGAAGAGATATCCAATTGCTAGCGTACACCTTTAATATGAGCCTCAACCAGTCTTTTTATCTTAAAAATATTACCAAAGAATTCCTTGTTTAAAATGATTGGTTTTTCCTTGATGCTAGCCAATTTAATAGTTGCAATAGGACCAGAAATATTCCAAGTATTATCAACAAGTTTCTCAATATTACAGTGAGAAACCCAAACTGCTTGAAAGTGAAACTTTTTGGAACGTTGATTTTTAAACTTGTTATAATTGATTAATAAGGGGTTGTGATCGGAATCATGTTAAGGAAGGACTTCGGTTATTGCACGAGGGAACACTAATTGCCAATCGATGTCCACCATGGTTCTATCCAACCTTTTTTAACATGTCTTCCCATTTTAATATTGCGCCACGTAAAAATTCCTCTGATTGTATGTAAATTCACTAAATTACACTTAGTCATTACCTTAGCTAGATGAGAAGCCTGTGTAGGATGGAAATTGCCACCAGATACTTTAGAAGAAAATACACAAACTAATAACCAAGGAACATGGCCAATATTTCTTAATTGAGAGAGGTAATCCCTAAGACGTATGTATAAATTTAAGATATGAGATGTTTAAATAAAAGTGAAGCACCAAACCTCATCCTTACACTGAATAAGGAAAGAAATAGCTTGATGCATGTTATTAAAAACTATGATAGTTGTGTTTTCAACATAAGAAAATATCAAAATACCAACGAAGTAGCCTCTAGCTTCTTCAATTTCAACATTTTTAAAATTCAAGGAGCTCCAAAATATCTCAACTTTAAATAGGTTGTGTGTTTTGATAAGATCCTTCACATGGCGCCTCACAACTTGCTGATATAGGCTCATAATTAAATGTTGATTTAATTCCAAATTTAACTTCATATGAATTAGAATTTTGTATCATGCACATATTTTCTTGGTTGGTGTCTTGTGCATTGGGCTGAAAGTTAACTTCACTAAAAGATGATCAACTTCCAAGTGTGGTTTAATACGGCGAACCAAGACCTTAGAGACAAGCTTAAGGATAAAAGTACATAGACTAATGGGTATAAAATTACAGAGACTTTGAGGTTCGTCAATTTTAGGAATATGAATGATACGGGTCTCAACAAGATCACCAGCGATGCGACCAAAAGAAAAAACATTAGACACTAATTCCAAACATCACGTCCTACAATATGGCAATATGCAGTAAAGAAAATAGGTTAGAATCCATATGAGTATGGTGCTTTGTACGAAGACATAGTGTAAATAACATCCTTAGCTTCTCTTATGGATACCAGTTGTAGAAGAGTATCGTGAAGAACTTATGAAAAATAAGGAATGTTACAAAGTAAGAGGCTATGAGGATCACATTGAGCATTAGATCGAAATAAATTCTTGAAAAAATTAGAGGTTTCCCTCTTGGAAGTCTCATCATTAGAACACGAAATTTCGTCAATTTTGAGTCTAGTAATCTTGTTACTTCTCCTCCGAATGTTTAGCTGTTTTCATGTTGTTGCTTTTAATCCTCGGTTTATTTCTCTAGGATGAAATATTTTCTATGATGTTACGCTCAAAGTTTAATGTAAGCATCTAGGTGTCATACCCCAAAATTTACCCGACATAATTTGCATCTATCAATTTATTAAGGGCATTAGAAATTAGGAGTCATAGGGTTTAATATACCTATTATTAAACTCGATATCTTATAAAATTCCCGTATAAATTGGTCTAAAATAAGTGGAGGTGTGAATAGCAAATATTTTGATCCAATTTGTTTTGGGCCCGTTTGCTTCTCATTATTTACTCATTCCTACTATTATTTACTAAATACCATCATTAATTTATGATGATTAATAAGGGCTATTATATAACTTTCGTGGTCACTTATTAATTAATTATGGGTTTAAGTTATGTATTATTATTATTAAGGGGGGGGGGGTGTATTCAAAAAAAGGAGGGTGTGGCAAGGCCAATTAAGTTAAGCACATGTAGAAAAGCCTTGTTTGTTTTAATATTTCTTTTGTCTTAAATTTTGCACTATATATATATATATATATATATATATATATATATATATATATATATATATATATATATATATATATATATATATATATATATATTTGCAAAAAAAGAAAAGAAAAAGAACATATGACTAATTTTTTAATTAAGCATCATTGTATTATTAAAGGATCATGTTAATATCAATTAGTTAACACTACTTGTTAATGGTATTAAGTTTTATCAATAATTTTATTAAGGGTTATGGTCCCTATAAATATCTCAAATTTCGTTTTTAGTCCCTATAAAAAAAATGTCGATATTTAGTCCCTATAAAATTACTTTTTCATTCACTTTTAGTCCCTCTACAGGGACCAAAAGTGAATGAAAAAGTAATTTTATAGGGACTAAATGTCGACATTTTTTTTATAGGGTCTAAAAACGAAATTTGAGATATTTACAGGGACCAAAAACTTATTTAACCCTTTTATTAATAAGATTAACCAAATATTTGTTTAATATTTCAATATAATATCTAATTGGGTTTTCTTAATTAATTAAGGTTGACTTAGTCAACAAGTCAAATTAGGGTTTTTTTGGGTGGACCCTGTTCATCGTCCCTTACCCCCAGCTGCGGCCGCCGCTCTTCACCAAGCAATAAACCCTAATTCGTTTCTTTGCCCAGGCCCACACATGAATCAAACAAGATAATTCTTCAGTAAAACGAAATCGAATCTAATCAAATCTTAACAAAAACAGAATCGAATCAATCAATAACGAAATCAAATGTAAACACAAATCTGAAAAAATATGTTATTTCATTGAATCAGAAGATATTATTACATTGAAATCTAAATCTAATCTTTCTTAAGCTAAAAATCTAAACCTAACTATAAATTGAAAAGAAATTAGATGAAGAAGGGGGATTTTTTTGGGTTTTCTTCCTGAGAAATCTCGGAGCCGCCGCCGCGAATACAGACGTTCTTCATCTTCGTCCTCACCTGCAAAAAGAAGAAGAAGGGATCAGAGGAGGGAGCATACACGATCCAGAAATTCAAGACAAGAGGTAACTCAATCGGACTTAGCTTAGGATTTTATTGAATCAATTGCATGTGTTTGTTATCGATTGCGGATTTTCTGAAAAGATAAGGGTTAGGATTTGGGGATTAAGTTTTCTGGGTTTTAATTCGTTGAAGGTTTGAAGTTTCCGGTTGAATATCAACCGGAAAACTAGGTTCTCGCGGTGGCTTTAGGGCGGTTTATGGTGGGGCTGAGGGTGTTTTCTGGGTTTGTTTTTTTCGTTGGAGAGTTTTAGAGAGAGAAGAAGGAGAGAACGAAATAGTAGAGAGAGAAAGGAAGGAAGAGAATGAGAGGGGTCGGGGATAGTGGGACAAGGAAGTTGTCCTCCCAGCCGTCAGATTGACGCCAAGTGGCTTCACGATAGCCACTTGGTTGGTGTTGAGACTTTGATCTCATGCCCTTTCTCTTGCCATACACCCTACTCAAAAGTACATGCAGGCCTTGAGATACGGATGCGCCGGATCCAACGATCAAGAATGTTGAGCGTCCACCGAACTCGTACACCCTTACCGCACCCAATCACACGGATTGGGAACCTTAATGGGCTCAGCCTGTTGTTAATCACCCCCCCCCCCCCCCAAATTACTACCCTTTACAACATATACCCCCTATATAAAATTAAAAAAATAAAATTAATTAATTAATTTTGTAAACTCTAATTATTTAATTGTTTGTTTTTTTGGTAATTTAATTTAATTTTCTCCTCGAACCGACTATACCTATTAGTCGCATTAGACGAGAAATAATTTTTGATCAATTTAACTTATTTATTAATAATGTGATTAATTCTAGTTTAATTCTCTCCTCGACCCGACTAAATCTATTAGTCACAATGACCAGAGATAAAATAATAAAATGATAAAATGCATAATTTAAAATACATTCAATTTGCTGCCCGCGACGATTGAATCTATCGATCAGAATGACCAGCAATGCCCCATTAATCCGTTAACTATAATGATCAAATCTATTGATCATCGCATCTAACGTGACATATCAAACCGGGGTTGTACGCCCAAACCTAAAACACACTAAACCACGACACTGCAGATTTTCATCTCTTCAATACTGCGATGTTCAAACTACGATAAGGTAATTCAAAATACCTTGCGAACATTTGCATTTCAAAACTACGATGGGCCATTCAAAAAGCCTCCAAACACCTCCATAATCAATTCTAAAGCGTACAACCCTGTGCCCGAACTACGTTGACTCTGATTCTCCCTAAGGAGATACGTAGGCACTTGGATGACCAAGACGAGTCCCCCTCCCTAAAATCTCAATTCACTTAAAATCTCAATTTTGCCCTTTTCACTTCTTTAGCTATTATCCTAAATATTTTAGCCATAAGCCTTAACCTTAGATACAAACCTTAGGAAAGGGTTGAGGGTTCCTAACACCTTCCCTCGACCTGATTATAATAATCTTACCCGAATCTCTTAACTGCGTAGGGTTTCCTATTCGCCCTTCAGAATAGGTGGCGACTCTAAAGTTTAATTTTTAGGGCAAGTTTCTACACTAGGTACCGTGCCTCACCAAATGTTGATATCCCTTCCTTGCCCCAATGTGAAAACCTGGTTCATGGTTAGCGTATGGCAAACTCAACACTTCCTCTGAAGTGGCTAGTTACCAAGAGAGGGTGAGCCAGAATTTGACACTTTATGGCTTGCTTTCTTTGTGGGTTTGTATTGGAATTTACATGTTTTATTGTTTTAGTCATACATATGTGGCACTTGTAACAACACCCATGAGTATTGTGATGAGGCTTTGATCTCTTTTTGTCTTACTTTAGATGCATTGTTTCTTTTCATAATCACAAGGAGAATAAATAATTTAGTAAAAATGTATTATTTCTTCAATTGAAATACACATTACATTATAGTAGTGTGTCATTTATTTTAAAAAATATTTTAATTAAGATAACCAGGCGAGTTAACTAATGCGGATTGGCCCTGGGAACATGGAGGCCAAGTTCAACTTCACTCGAAACGATCACTAGTGCTTGCTTGACCGAGATGACATGCCTTACTTCTAAGAGGCCATAAGAGATCATTATTTATATATTTAGGTTAGAAAGATCTCGTTGTAATTGGATACATTAATGCTAGCTTCTAGACAGATAAGGATGATTTTAGATAACAATCGGGTTATGTGTTTCGATTAAATGGTTGTGTTGTGAGTTGGAAAAGTTCAAAGAAGGATACAATTGTTGATTATACAACAAAGTTCGAGTATACGACAGCCTAAAATGTAGCAAAGGAAGTTGTTTGGATCAAGAAGTTAATTATTGAACTTGGCATAATCCCTAGTATTCTGGATCCCATTAATCTCTATTGTGATGACAATAGTACCATCGCACAAGCTAAGGAGTCTAGATCTCACCAAAAGCCCAAAAACATACTTAGGTGATATCACCTCATTCGATAGATAATAGATAGAGGATTTGTAAACATATGTAGAGTAACGAAATTTGACAATGTCGTTGACCCACTAACAAAGCCTCTTGCATAGTAAAAGCATGATGGTCATACTAGATCTATGGGTATTAGGTGTATGCCTGGTTGACTCTAGTGCTAGTGGGAGACTATTGGTGTAACCCCTTGAGGTTAATAATTTTATTAGAATTTGATACTTGTATCAAATTATTTTTTAATGGGTTAATGAACTTTTTGGTCCTTCTAAATATCTCAAATTTCGTTTTTAGTCCATCTAAGATTTTCCTTCAAAGAATAGTCCTCCTAAAATTTTAAATTTTAACTTTTGGTCCCTCATGACCAAATCGTAGCTAAAATGGTCTCTAATTCCGTTGCTAAAATAAAAAACTGCTAAAACTGTCGCTAAAAATCGTCGCTAAATTGTAAAAATCGTCGCTAAATTGCAGGAGGGACCAAAAGTTAAAATTTAAAATGTTAGGAGGACCATCTTGAAGGAAAATTTTAGAGGGACTTAAAACGAAGTTTGAGATATTTAGAGGGACCAAACAGTTCATTAACCCTTTTTTAATAATAAAAGACATTTATTTGTTATGTTTGTTTTTACAAAATAGTAAAGTACCTAGAATGACTAGTCCGTTTAATGAAACATTGAGTGCGACTTAATTATGAGATCCCATTAAACATAAGAACCATATTCTTGAAGAATCCGTATTCGAGCTTTATTGTTAAGTGGGATAACATTAAATCATTGAGACTATTATATGGATAGACTGGTGATCATATCTCATGAATCATGGATAAAGAATTATCAAGTCTTCACATACGTGTGATTATTGGGAGTAATATTTATACTAGATTGACCCACTATGATTATACTATATGGAATATTATTAAAGTGTCATAAGTTATTCTCATGGTGATAGGGGAGTATACACCCTTTGACTTGGAACTATTAGGGACCATGGAAGTGGAGTCGAATACTTTATTATCGATAAAACATTGTCCGTAATAGAATGAACATAAATATAGTTGATGGGTACTCCACAAATCACACTGAGGAACATGCATGACCTAGATGGAATTTTCCCATAATTCATAACATGATAAATGTCTGAGAGCCTAATATTGAACTTGACAAGGATGAAGCCGTTTATGCCTTGTGTTCAATATAGACACGAGGGCAAATGGGTAACTGTAAACATAAAATTATCAGGGAAATGTTTTTTAGATCACATGGAATTTTCGTGACTTAGGTAGCAATGATGTGTTGCTAGATATTGATCAGTATTTATTATATTTAATGTGTAATTTAGTATAATTGTCAAAGTCACAATAACCAACAAGGTCACACTAATAAGGATATATTTATGAGAGATAAAATGAATAAGTGGAATAAAGAACACTGTAAGTTACATTGTACTTAAGTGAATTTTGTAACAAAAAGATTGATGCTTAGGTCAAAAGAAAACAAATTATCATCTTTAACCGAAAAGTTGATGCTTACATTGACAAGAAAATAAATGATCATCTTTAACTGAAAGGTTGATGATTAAATAGACAAGATAATAAATAATCATCTTCAACATAAAGATTGATGCTTATATCAGCAATAAAATAAATGATATTCTTCAACCAAAAGGTTGATGCTTATATCGACAAGAAAATAAATGAAAGTCTTCAATCGAAAGGCTTATGCTTAGCTTGACAAAAAAATCAATGATCATCTTCAAAAAGTTGGTGCTTAAATCGACAAGAAAATAACTTATCATTTTCAAACGAAAGTTGATGCCTAGATTGACAAGAAAATAAATTATTATCTTCAACCAAAAGGTAGATGCTTATATCAACAAGAAAATAAATTATCGCCTACAACCAAAAGGTTGATGCTAAGATTTACAAGAAAACAAATGATCGTATTTAAACAAAAGGTTGATGCTTGATCAACAAGAAAATAAATGATTGTCTTCATTCAAAAGGTTGATGCTTAGATTGACAGGAAAATAAATGATTGTGTCCATCCAAAAATTTGATGCTCAGATTGACACGAAAATAAATGATCGTCTTCAACTGAAAGGTAGATGCTTATATCGACAAGAAAATTAATTATCATCTATAACCGAAAGGTTGATGCTGAGATTTATATGAAAACAAATTATTGTGTTAAAATGAAAGGTTGATGCTATACTGACAGGAAAATAAATGATTATCTTCAACCGAAAGGTTGATGCTTAGATCGATAAGAAAATAAATGATCGTATTTAACTGAAAGGTTGATGCCTAGATAAAAAATAAATAAATGATCTCTTGGTACCGATGGATGTTGGGCTTTTTGATAATGTTGATGAATGTTGAATATGATTTGTGCTATACATGATGGTAATGGATGCTTGGCGTAGCGCGCCAAATAAGGAGGATGATATGGGCAAATGAATGATAAGAATGTGAGTGTGCACGAGGGAGAATCTTGGGATGATAATTAATTTCTTGTGTTTGAATTCCAATGCATATTGGACTTTGGATATCAATGCAAATTGGATTTATAATGTTTTCCAATTAATGTTGGGTTTAAGATGCCAATAGATATTGGACTTAGGGGACACCAAAGAAAATTGGTTTTATTTTATTGCCAATGGATGTTAGGTTTTATGAGGTATAAGATGGTGTCATTGATAATTGGACTTAGGTTTCAGATAAAATTATTTTACAGTGGCAATGGAGATTGGGCTTAGGGTAACAATGAAAAATGGATTCTAGAAGGTGTAAATAAAAATTAGGATTTAGTAGGTGCTAATGGAAATTTGGATTTGGTAGGAGCCAATGAAGATTGGGCTTTCGTAGGTGCCAATAAAAATTGCACTTTCAGGATGATGTCAATGGAAATTGGGCTTTGTGATACGTGCCAATGAAGATTGAGCTTAAGGTATTTGAATTTTTCTCTTCTTGTATTACAATGCTTTTAGACCTTTATAAAAAGTGTGAGGCCAGATTCATGCATGTTGTCAAGATATGTCATGATGAATGAGATGAAGTGCATGGTTTAAATCTATAGTAGTGCAAATATGGTTGATACAAGAGTGATGCGAACATGATTGATGCAAGTTAAATTTAATCATGATTAATGCAAGGACAATGCAAACATTATAAGCAATGGTGGTTGTTATCACTAAACAAAAGATCTCATTCAGGACCCCTTCTATTTTCTCATTGTTGCATAACCCAAGTATTTTCCTCTTCGACCCATTTGTTGAAGTGTTCACATCCTTCTTGCTGACAATCATCAACTCAATAATATTCTTTTTCATTGTACCTTTGGAGGGATTCCTCGCTCTTAGGGCACCACCAGTGATGGAAGTAGTGTACTTGCGTTTCCTTTTGTGCCATTTCTTTTTCTCCACTATTGAAATTTCCTCTTCTCCACTACTAGTATCTCTGCTCTTGACCCTAGCAATAGCTTCAACAATTTTCTTACGGGATTTTTCTTTTTTGGGGAGTACTCTTCCCACTGTCTCTTGATATCCTTGATTTAATCATCTAACAATCCCTTCTTAATCAGCCATTTGATTGAATCCTTCAGCTGGATGCAATCGATTGTGTCATGGTTGTGACTTTTGTGGAAATGGTAATACTTGAACGTGTTTATCTGATAAGATTCTCTAACTAGAATAAGGTTATTGATCCTAACTTATTTGAACTACGTGTTTTCACACTCTTTCCAAATCTGGACTAGGGTCCACATTTTTCCTCTTCCTTATGCCGACAAATATCTTTTCTAGGTGGTCGGATGAGCCCATTGCTGCTCGTCCCTCTATTAACTCCCATAGACAAGAGTTTTTATTTGTAATTGATGAAAGGTAACACTCTACTCAATAAATGTTCTAGGTTATTGGCATCTTTGAGCCCTAATTTCTCTCAGAATAAATAGTCCTACCACATGTCTGTTATCCCTGAATTTTGACTCCTTATTTTGTAATAAAATTTGGAGGCGTTTGAATTTGTTATTCTCTATTTCGACAAAATGGGGACATAGTTGAAGGTGTAAATTTCATGGGTGTTGCACTTAGAAAGAGAAGACTTATAAATGTTTATTTGTTTCTTAGTCAGTCGAAGGTAATGGATAAGGCCAGAAAGTTGTTTTTCTAGAACATGTGGAAGTCTAGTAGGCGAAGGTTGCATGATCGAGACATATGTTGGCAGATGCTTAGTCGATCGTTAGGATAGTTATTATTTCAGAAATCTATATAAGCAGTGTTGTTTGTAGGTTTAAGGGTCCACATTTTTATGTTACTAAAGAATACTCTAAATCTCTGTGCAAAAAAATGAGAAACAAGTGTTACTTTCTGGAAATGTACGTATGCGTACCATTTTAATTATTATGCAATAGATTTCTTCTATTTTTACAAGTTCTTATTGCTTTTGGTAATTTCATTTCCCGTCGTTTTCCTTTGACTTTTTTTCTCTTGTCACTTCATTAAATTTTGTGCGTTGTTCTTTTCAATATTCTCTTTTCTATGCATTAAACAAAAGTCAAACAATATTAGAAACACTATATAGCACAATGAGGTTCTGGAATTTACTAGTTGATCTTGCAAAGTAAACTTTAATAAGAAACTAGCGGTTGTTCACCAAAATTCTGGGTAAACATTGTCCCTTTATAAAATCCATCACGTCATAGTTTCATCTGAGCCAACATGGCCACAACCACTTTGGTAAAGTAGTCAATGTACTCGCACAATATTTCTTTCTTACCTTAGGTGATCCCACTAAGCACGATCATGGTTGTGGGTTACCTTCTTTGGGTGGTGAAAAATTCACATTGATCGGTCAATGAATATATGCTCTCATCAGGAAAAGACTTAAACCAAATCACCATTGATCCAGTCAAAGTTAATGCAAAAAGCTTCCATTTTACAGCTCCATGGGCATTGAAGTAGTCTAGATAAGCATCTATTTGCTTCAAAGAGAATCCCGAATATTCTTTCCTTTAAGGCTTGAGACTTTTTCTATTGCATCATGTTGTAAACAATATTTAACAGATAATTTTTTCTTGGACGCCGAGGTTAGCATGTAACAGGTGAAAGTGGGGAAGTATGTCTTGTCTAGGCATCACAGGTAGTGATGAAGGTACGAATGATAATTCACCCTTGTGGAGTTGTTGCACAGATCCATGGAACAGAATATGCTGGAATAGTCCTTGATCCGCTCTAGGTTGAATTGGATCTTACCGAGAAGGAGAGGACGAAGATATTAATAGGACTGGATCATATGCTCTTTTTGAGGAAGAGGTGGTGGATCTTTGGCAGCTTCAACAACTATTTTCACTTCGAGTGGAGGAGATCTGGACTTCTAAAATAGGAGATCTAATAGAATTATAAGAGATTTTATCATGGAAATTCATAGGAATCAAAAGTCAATTCCCACATACGACATCAATGTTCCTTGTGGAACCAAAGTTGATCTGTAAACAATGTTATGTGGGGGAACCAAAGTTGATTAGTAAACAAGGAGGGAGATCTTGTTGTGGTAGTCTTGAGCCTCTAATGCGGTGGAGAGAGGACTAACCTACAATATTAACACTCTAATGTTCAAGTCAGTACGAAAGTGAAAAGTGATGTGTGAATGAGAATGAATTTGAATATCTGAGAAATAACGTATAAACGGTTAGAAATTGAAAATGAGGAGTGCGATGTGGATCACGATTAGCTGTCAAATTGATCTGAAAGGTCAATAGAACTTCCGTACACGCAAAATTTCCTATGAAAAAGAGAAAAGAGAATCTATTGTTGAATGCTTTATTCTTTCACATTATAATTGAGTATTTATCCTTTTGATCATTTGGATAACTTAAAACACTAAGGCTATGTTTGGATTGATGAACTAGAACGAAGCGGGACGGAGTGGAACATGATGGAATGATATTGAGATTTCATTCCATTGTTTGTGTATATTTTATAGTTTGACGTAGTGGAATAGAATATTTTAGTTTATTCTATTGCATACACCCCAAATTGGGTGGAATGAAAATTGAAGGATATGATGAAATAGGATGTAATGGATTCCATCATATTCCATTCCACTCCATTCATTCTTTATAAATCCAAACAATATAATCTAATTAAATACCACTCCACTTCATTCTATTCCATCACATTCCATCAATCCAAACATACCCAAGTGTGTTTGGATGAAGCATTTTAACGAGGGAAAATAATTTTTTGATGGAATTTAAAATGACTTGATCAAAATCCATTGTTTGGATAACAAATATGAAGAATTGTTAAAATGATGTAAATTTAAGAAGTATTTTATTCAAGTTAAATTTAAGGAATTTCAAAATGACACCAAAAAGTAAACAATTTGAAATTGCTCCATAATTTATATGTTAAATTGTTTATTATTATTTTTTTCAAAATTTGCAAGATGGTACTTATATGTTATAAATTTTTTTTATTCACCCCCAAAATTTTCAAAAAATTGCAAATAAAATATGCTTTTATAAAAAATTGTTTTAAAAAATAAGTGAAAAATTTAATTTAAAGGTAAAAAACTTATTAATCTATTAAAAAATGAAAAAAAATAAAGAAAAAAAAGACAGGCAAAGCCCGCTGCTCACCAACCTGCCATCTTGGCGTGACGGACATGATTTTTATGCCCATTTTACTTGGCGAGCTTGCTCGTTCCACTTACTTTTTTTGCGGGCTTAAGGCGGAGCAGACACGGGGCGGGACAGGTTGCCCGTTTTGCCACGCTACATGGATGTAGCGTAACATATGCTTATAAGTAGGGGTGGGAATAGGCCAGGCCGGCCTACAGGGGCCTACGGCCCAACCTACATAGGTCTAGGCCAGACCAGGCCTATTTAATAAAGAGGTCAGACTTAGGCTTTTTTAAAAGCCTATTTTATTAAATAGGTCAGACTTAAGCTATTAAAAAAATCTATGAAGCTTTATAGGCCGGCCTATATTTTCATATATATTAGAGATATGTTAAATAAGTTGGTTCATGTATACATATATATTAGAAGAAAAAAAACTAAATAGGTTATATATATATATATATATATATATATATGGCTTCTTAAGTTATATAGATTAATTGAAAACTTTAATGAGATATATGCTTTTTAAATAGGCTTTCAAGTCAGACCAGACTTTTAAAAAGGTCAGACCAAGCCAAAAAATTGAGCCTTTGATAAACTTTAGACCTTTTAAATTTATCATAGGTTAGGCTCAGTCTTCTTAAGTCTAGCCTAACTTAACTTATATCGGTTTTGTTTTTCTATGAATCTATAATATTTGTCTAATCCTTCATTCAATTGACAATACTCACACCTTCCATCAAAATATTGACTTCGTATTAACCTTAATTCTTTATTGTTGTCGATATGATTTCACATTGAAAATTTCTTTAGCCACCTCCCTATGGGGTCACCCCCAGCGAAAATCCGAAAATACCCCTGCTTCGGAAATGAACTTCCGAAGCGCTTTTTTTTTACAAAAAATTTCCATAATTCGGAAGTGCATCTCTGAAAACACCTCATGGGGGGTGTCTTCGGAGATGAACTTCCGAAAACACCTCATGGGGGTGAATTCGGATGTTCATTTCCGAATTATGCAGAAACTGTGTTTTTTTTAATGTTTTTTCTTAAACAGTCTCGCATTTTAATTAAACGCAAACGGCAAATAAAATAAGCGACATATAAACAGAAAATACTAATATGATAAATAAAATCCAAAAACACTGTGCGAAAGATACAATCCGAAATCAAAACAAAACAAAACAAAACACGTCAAACAAAACAAAAACACGTTATTCTTCCGACGAGCGTTACAAAATACACATCAAACAAAACCAAAACACATTATTCTGCCCGACGAGCGAACTCCCCCGAATGAAGATACTGATACCAATCCTCATCCCACTCAGTCTCAGAACCATCAGCATCAACCACGACTCTCGCGCCAGATAGTTGAGCTTGAGCATCCGGGCCCCGAGCCCCCTGGGAACGAGAAGTAGAGCCGGTCGAAACCTTCTTCTTCTCCTTCACCTCCTTCACTCCGCGAGAGCACGAAGTAGAGCCGGTCGAAACCTTCTTCTTCTCCTTCACCTCCTTTTTTCCCTTAGCGCCACCCATTCCTGCGTAAAAATGAAGAAAGAAAGGTCCATGAGACCTCCTTTTATAAAAGAAGAAAGGGGACAAAAACGCTTGGGAAACGGACAAGTCATTAAAGAACAAAGGAGGTGAAGCAGAACGCATGCACACAAACTTCAAAGAAACAGGCACAATAAACAAAGGCGTTAAAAATAAAGTACTTGCAAATTAAAACAGACACTCCCTACCCTGTGTAGCCGACGCAGTCTGGGTCTCCCTACCCTATCTGATGCGTGCTGGTTGGTTGCCTGACATGTTCCTGTAAACAATTGAAATCGATTAATATGCGAGACAAAATAAAAAACTAAAAAATTTGAACTTCTGATACAATTCGGAAGTTCATTTCCGAAAACTGGGATGGAGGTGTTTTCGGAAATGAACTTCCGAAACATCCCTGCGATGGAGTTTTCTGCAACTTCCATGGCAGACCCCAAAATCAAACATAAAACCAATTCAAAAAGCTTCTAAACAACCTAAATACTACTAACAACCAGTCCATATATCATTTATGCAATTGAAACCCTAAATAACATGCATTTGAATAATGAATCTAACAAATTTAAAACTTACAAATTGAGTGATTTGTGGGCTTTTGAATGTTGTATAGCAATGTGATTGGAGCCTTGATGCAGCCTTGGAAGTGTGTTTGCACAAATTTTCGCCTTTGCTTGTTTTTTATTTGAGTTAGGGTAAATGAATGGGGGAGGGGGAGTGTTTTGATAAATCTGCAGAACGCGCAGTATTTCGGAAGTGAACTTCCGAAATGCTGTTTTCGGAAATGAACTTCCGAAATAAGATAATTTTTTTAAAAAAAAGGCGTTTTCGGATATGCATCTCCGAAAACACCTTTTTCTTGCATTTCGGAAATGCATTTCCGAAGTCAGGGGTAGTATGGGATTTTCACCAGAGGTGGACTAGAAGGTAGGGAGGTTGGCAAAGAAATTCTCTTTCACATTATACAAAATTCCAATTTTACCAATTAAAGTAAAGAGGAAAAAACCAAAAAACTTCTCTCTTCACTTTCGATTCTCTTCTTTCACTTTTTTTTTCTTCTTTCACTTTTTTTCTTCTTTTATTTGATTGACCTACCTTTCCTATGCCATACAAAGTGTTAATGTGCATAAAAATGGAAGGGAAGGGGGACAAAGTGAATAAAATAGAAAAGTAATGGAAACGGATTTCAGAGCCTAGTAAAAAGAGGTGGATGGTTAGGCCATGCTTGCTTTCAATGATTTTGGGGGCTCTTTATTTTCTTATTTTTTTGAAAGTCATTTTAACTTTTTAAAATTAGTTTTATGGGAATTTAATTAAAAAAATTTAAGTTATTTCAAACGTATATATTATTAAATAAAGGAGTAATTTTGACATTTATAAATAAATTATTTACTTTTAGAAATTTTAACACAATAAAAAACATTTTTTCAAAAGTATATATCATAAAAATAATTTTTATAAGAAGGTTGCATTTTTTAAAAGAAAAATACCATTAAAACTTAATCTTATTAGTTCAAAAGAAACACCAATAGTAATTAACATGCTAAAAGATAATTTATTTCGATGGGAATGGATCCCTTTCACATTAAATTTGTTGAATCATTGTATCTTTCTTTAATCTGTCTTATCTTTTCTCTTGTACATATTTTAATCACATGTAGATTAGGTCTTTATACAGACAAAAAGTTCTTAAAATAAAAATATAGTAGATTATCATCATCCTTTAGCTTTTATGTATATCTTTAATTTTAATATTCTCACTTTTTATTCATGTTGTCATATTGTCCGCCTCTTTCGATTTCATGGCAATATTTGTGGTCCTATGAATATTATTTATTCTGTGTACACATTTTTTAAATATTTTTTTTGACCGTTGTGTGCATCTACAACACGCAATTACCTCAACCATTTGTCCTGTATGAATAATAAAATTTAAACATTCACATCTATTTTCTATTGAGTCAATTCATAGTAATTGCCTAAAGAGAAATTTTAAGACTCTATTTTTAACAATTTTTTTTCATATTAAGTGACACTCATTTCATTTCTAAAGTGAATATATATATATATATATATATATATATATATATATATATATATATATATATATATATATATATATATATATATATATATATATATATATATATATATATATATGAGGAGGGATATTCTTACTCCAAGAGTAAATTATCAAGACTTACTCCTCATCATGACCATTGATTTTTTTCAATCTAACGGTTAAAATTAATAAGTAATTAAACGTGGAGAGAGAAAAATAATACTCATTAATTTTAATCATTAGATTGAGAAGAATCAATGGTTATGATAAGGAGTAAGTCTTGATAATTTACTCTTGGAATAAGAATATCCCTCATATATATATATATATATAGGGAGCATATCAAGTGAGAGCATTTTATAATGAGAGATGAGAGGAATAAATATCAACCATTGGATTCATCAAGAGAGAGAATGTGAATGCATTAATGTGCCTATTAATTTCTCTCTCTTGATGAATCTAATGGTTGATATTTGTTCCTCTCATCTCTCATTATAAAATGCTCTCACTTGATATGCTCCCTATATATATATATATATATATATATATATATATATATATATATATATATATATATATATATATATATATATATATATATATATATTCAATAAAAAAATAATGTTAAAGGGACTGTTTAAAAGTAATTTTTTTATTATTTAGATTATAGGTGAATTGGAACATGTGATATTATAGGTCCGTATTTTTTTTTTCAGTTCAAAAGGAAAAATATCATTAAATAAAAAGAGAGAACGAAGTACATAAGAGGGAGACCAAGCCAAGACCTCTTAACGACAAAGTCTAAGTTTAGGGGTATTCATCTTGTCTAACAAGTACTCACTCGTGATAGCATGATGGATAGAATTGTATCAAGTTGTAACTTTGTTCCTTAACCCAATGCTTGCGAGAAAGTCCACACAAAAATTGACTTCTCTAAAAATGTGAGTGATCATGAAATCTATATTAATCGTATATGCCAAACAGGCAAGCCAACAAGATTTAATTTTCCACGACACTAAGCTATGATCATTGAAAGCTTTTATAACAAGAGCGCAATCTGTTTCTTACCATAGTTTAGAGAGCTTCAATTCCTTAGCTCTTTGCAAGACCATAATAACAGTTAAAAATTCTGCCATTTTCGGAGATTCATTGCCCAAAAAAACGCTGAAACTGAGAACATGAAGGGCCAAATGATCCCAGAAAATACCACCACACGCAGAGCTCCAAGGAGATCCAGACGCGACACCATCAACATTGCACTTAATCCAGCCATATATGGGAGTAGACCAAAGAACATTCACAGTAGTCAAAGTCTTACTAGGCTTGATATTGATATTGAGTCTTTTGAGCATAGTAAAGTTAGAAATAGACGAGACTGAGTTCTTGTTTGTGTTGTTTCCAACCATCTTCACAAGAGCATTGATCCTTGAAATACAAGATTTCCAATGTAACTGCAGGTCCTAAAATCTGGCTTTATTCCTAGCAATCCAGACTTGATAAAAAATTCCAACCAAGCAAGCCATAACCACATATTTAGTCTGTGGGGACCAATTGCTATCAACGACTTTCCTACAATCCTCGAGACAACTGATAGAATAATTCATATTGAGGAGGTCAACCAGCCACTGCCACAAGTTATTGACATACTTACAATCAAAGAAAAGGTGAGTGGAGGTTTCAGGTTGATCGAGGCAAAGACTGCACCTTAAGGGAAGGGAGAACCCGCGCAGCTTTAAATTCTCACCAGTAGGGACTTTATTGTGAATGAATCTCCAAACAATCATAGAGTGCGAAGGAGGGGAGTCCTTATCCCACGGGAAAGAGGGCCATCTATCAGAAGGACAAGGCTTGAGGATATCATTATAAGCATCCTTGATTGTCAATATTCCATTTGTTCTATTCCTCCAAACAAATGTATAAGGAACATCAATCTCGGGAATGGAGATGCAGGAAATGGTGATACGAAGATTAGGAATAGCCTCTTGAATGTTTCTATTTAAAGACTAAGCATTATTTTACCACCAATCCCTGACCATGGAAGTTAAAACATAATGGAATCTATCCAAAATTTTGAACTTGATAGCCAATGATTCACCAAGCCAATTATCCAGCCAGAAGTTGACATTGCTGCCATTACCAATGATCCAGTTGCAATTGTCCAAAACAGTTTGATGAGCTTCCTTAATACCAGTCCAAATAGAAGATTTGATAGCATACTTAATGAGCTTTCCATTTCTTTTCGCCCTGCCCTTTAGTAATTTGCACCATCTTTGATTATTGTTCATAAATCTCCAGCACAAATGCATGTTGGTTGTAGAGTTAAAAGCCCTGAGAGATATGATCCCTAAACCATCTTCATTAGTTTTCCTACAGCAAGTTTTTCAAGCCACAAAAACAATCTTTTTCTTGTCAATATTCCCACTTCAAACAAAGTTTCTCATCCATCTTTCAATCATCTTAATTATGCTGCTGTTTACGGTGATTTCCGGTAAACAACCGCTAGTCTTCCAAACTATAATAAATATGATTTGGTTACTTGCAGGATCGACTAGATTGATCCTAGGACACATAGTCAAGAAGATTGTTATCAATGTTCATTTGAATCATATTCATAATTCGTCCTCTTCGATGAGTATTGTTCGATTCAAGAACCTTGGTAATTGCTTCGTTATATGTAATTATAACTTCAACAAGAAAGATAAATAACATAACATATGAAACTTAAAGATTGTTAAAACATAAAGGATCTTAAACTGCAGAAACGTTAAAGACTTTAAAAGTAAATGATCATGAAAGTAAATTCGGAAGTAAAATAAAGATACAGGAATGTAAATGACAAGAAATAAATGAAATGCAGTAATTCAGAAATGTATTCGAAAATGAAATACAATACACATGTATTAAAATGGTGGTGTCATACGTACATTTTCTCAGCGAACTCTTTCTCGTAACACTTGATACTTGAGTAAATATGTGAGTGATTTGTACAAAATGAACACCCGGAATCCTAACATTAAAACTCCTATTTATACTAGTTTCGACCTTAACGGTCCTACACTAATCTGCTGCCACGTTTCTCATCAGAACTTCCAGCGAAGCCATCTGTTGTTGAACGGTTACGAAACCGTCTTCGAATTTCAAATCTTCCCGCCTGAGTCCGTCTTCGACGCGTGGCAGTGTATTTAAACAAACACTACTAAAAAAACACGCTAAGTAGTAATACTTGAATATATACTTTATAAATTTTGTCTAAGTCCCGAAGACATATGCTTTCATTAGTCTTTCAGTGTTCAGTATCTTCAACGAACTTAGAAGTCTGTATCTTCGAGGCATGACCATCAGTAGCCATTCTTTCACTTTTTACGGGATGGCCATCAGTAACCATCTTTCCTTCGATCCTCAACTCCTTCGAAGGACAAACAATATAAAACGAAATCTTCAGCTAACAAATTGCCCCCAATAAATGCCTGTTTCGAGAATCAACAGAAATAGGCGTTTCTTGTCATTATAAGATTTCGTTTTTATGATCTTTGAAAGTTCCAAGACTGCTGACTAACGTCATAATCACTGATAACACTGTTTCCGAAACGTCTTGTCATTTTCAAAGATGTCTTCTCATGACTTACATTCCCACGTTTTAACCTTACTTACTGATCATTACTCCTACATACTAGGAGTGAAGCTAACTCATTCGACCGCCGTTGGATTAAATCACCAGCCGCCACGTGTCTCTCGGGTTTTACCCAAAATATTAAAAGGGTTTCCGTTAAACCTTTAAATATTTGACCTTGTGCCTTTATACCGCCTTTCATTCATCTTCTTCACCGAAAAATTGAAACATCTTCACTCTCTTTAGAATCTTGTCCTTTTAATCAAAAAATTTCT
Source organism: Vicia villosa (assembly GCF_029867415.1). Classification (NCBI taxonomy): domain Eukaryota; kingdom Viridiplantae; phylum Streptophyta; class Magnoliopsida; order Fabales; family Fabaceae; genus Vicia; species Vicia villosa. The sequence goes on along the minus strand of NC_081184.1, from coordinate 116,068,155 downwards.
TCATGGCTTCATCTTCAAATGTTCTTTAACCCGCTTTGAAGCTCCAATCAACAACACGTTCTGGGGAACGAGAGTTCGTTCCAAACCCTAACACTGAAGAAATACGCGCAATCTACGCTTCCCAGGTAATCATACCTTTTGACCTTTCTGGAAAAACTCTTGCTCTTATGGGTCCGTTACCGAGTGAAAGTATCCAATCTGTGAATAAATTCTTCCCTGCTTATTACAAGACTAGACCATTAGTTAGTAAAGTTAAGATAGATGAAGACGGTCGTTCTCCTTTAGGCAAATTTGCTAATGTTGAGAAAACTTCAACTGCAACCCCTTTAGCTTTAGCCAAAATTAGGTTAAACTATATGACCAATTCTGTAAAAGTTTTTAGGTCAATCCCTTTAGCCAAAGATCCTGACTTGTATTATGCTTGGCTAGAAAAGGTAGAGAAACAAAAAGGATCCTTTTGGAAATCGTTAGGGATATACGATTTGATCCAACTGTCAAAAACAGGTTTAGAATACAACCAACCCATGTTAGTAGCAGCGGTTCATTTCTGGGATGCTTCTCACAATACCTTCCATCTCCCATGTGGAATGGTTACCCCCACGCTTTTCGACGTGGCTGCTATTACGGGACTTCGACCAACTGGCGAAACCTTTGATCCTAATGACATGGATAATGACACTATCGGTTTCAACGATTCGCAAGTTACTTACACGGCATTCATCCAGAAACACCATATTACCACCGAAGCGACAGTATCTGACGAAGAGCATATTGCTTTTCTAGCATTATGGCTCTCACGGTGCGCCTTCTGCTCAAGATCTATCCAGGTAGCAAAAAGGTACCTTTGCATGGCTAATCAGTTGCATGCTGGTAAAAAACTCAACCTCAGCCAACTACTTCTAGGGTCTCTTTACGAAAACCTTAGTGAAGCTGTGAATCTTACTAAGAATTTCAAATCTGGCAGCTTACTTTATGCTGGTCCTTTTTGGTTATTGCAACTGTGGCTCAATGCCACATTCGAAACTTATCTTCCCTTTCGAGGAGATGTCAATGAGGAAGATAGCATAATCAAAAATCGAACTATAGAAGGGACCAGGTTAGCTTACCTAACTCCAAAAGAGGAAATGGGAAAGCTTCGTGAACATTTCTTGGCATATTCAATGATGTTTGCTCGGCGTGATCAGTTCGATCCTTCCATGGCCCCATTTGCACACAGAATAATAGGTCCTGAATGGTTTACTCGAAAATTTCCACCAACATCTCAAGATCAGCAAGGTGAATCCATGGAAATTTGGGAAGCCTTCCTGATTCCAAGGTTGCTTTCCCAACGTCTTCGACCGTCAAAAGGTCAATGTACCCTCATGTGCTACCAACCAAATTTGGTCTCGAGGCAGTTTGGGCTAACTCAAATAACACCCAAGTGCTTATATGAGAAAAGGAACCATATGTGTTTCCACACTTTGTATCTGACTGAAGAAGAATGTGAACAAAAAATCGACAAATACGTTGACGCCACCAATCTTTCTCCTATTCCTTTTGAACCTTCTTTTTACTCTACACCAGATTTCCATCAATGGTGGACAGAGTATTATAGCTCTCAAATTTTTGATGCTGATAGCCTTGCTCAAGAACTAACCGCAGCTTTCACTGATGTGCAGGAGAACTTCAAAAAAGGTACTTCAACTCATATTAAAGAAATCCAAGCTTTTCAAAAATTCTTTGAAACTATCTATAGGCCTGATGATCTTAGTCGGACCGTTCGTGAGGCCGCAGTTACTTTGCGCGAAAAGTTTTCCACCAAACTAAATAAATTGAAATTGCCCTCGTATGTTCGACCAGAACTACGTTATGAAGTGGCTTTCAAACTTCATCCTCCAAAATTCCCTCCACTACCAAGTGCTGATTTTGGTGTGGCTCTAAGTCCTCCTTTCCCAAACTGGTTCGTGTGTGGGAATGCTCTCAAAATTCTTCAAGAGAGTGCCAAAAAACGCGCTGAACGAGTGGTTCCGACTAAGCATACCTTGGATACTTTCAAAGGACATCTTCATATAGATCTTAAACACGTTCGTGTCCTGACTCCAATACCTGAAGGTTTGGATTAAGGCAATCTTTTTCGACTGACCTTTCTTTTCTTTTACTGATATACTGATTTCAGTCTCAACTACAGCTGTTGCACGAAGGAGGAAGATTAAAGAAGCTTCTGCCCCAAAAGAGTCTGAGACATCTAAAAGCGACAAACCAAACGAAAGTGATTCGAACGTCACGGATAAGAAGCCCACGGTAAATACTTATCTCATACTCTAAATCTTGCACAATTTTGTGATTGGTACTCATCTTTCTCATCTTTTACTTGCCAGAGCTCGAAACCCCCAACGGGTTCGAAGCGTAAAGTTTCTTCGACCAATACCTCAGATGGTGAAGACAAATCTCCTCCTCAAACTAGACAAGGACAGAAAAAGAAACACAAAGCTGTTACCCCTTCAAGAAAATGGAAAAAGGCAAGTCCTTCAAAAGCTGCTTCTCCTGGCAATAAGGCGTCTTCTGAAGAGTCTCCCTTGAAGACTGCCAGCAATGCTCTTGTTTTGGAAAGTCATAACTCAAGCCCAGACAATAATCCACCCAAGGTATCTTGCGTTTGTCTTACATATTATCTTGTAATTTTAATCAACTAATTGCACTGGCATTTTACCTTGTTATTGCAGGATGATGCTGGCACTGCTACTTCTGGTTTCAAAGACCCTGGCCTCACCATTGATGTTGATAAACTTTATGGTAATTGTTAAATTTCAACTTTCGTCAATTAAAACTTTCGAAGGCTTAACCTCATGATTATCTTGGCTTCGTTCGAAACAGATACTTCTCAAGCTAGAACCCATGTTCTCTCACCAGTCTTCGAAGACGTTAGGCCAATTGCCACTATATTGCCTAATGAGCCAATCGAAGAAAGCCAATCTACTGACGAATCCCCACCTACTCATCAAGGCAAAGATTTGGAAGAGGATCATCCATTCTCCGTCAGCGACAATGTGAACCAGCAATCTCATGGCAACGAAGACTCTGCATCGGAAAAAGATGCCATGGAGGAGATTTCTCAACCAGAAAAACCAATTTCTCAGGGAACTTCGACTCCCGATGTAAAAACTATTCCTGAGACAACTTCGACGCCTGCTCCTACGAAGCCTACTCCTTCGGAGCTTGAACAACTTAAACAAACTGATCCTCTTGGGTTCCTAAGGGCTATCATGAATGTGAATACTTCTTCACTTTCGGAGCCTGATGTCTCTCCAGCTGTAACTGCAGATTCTAGTGACAAGGAAGATACTCCTAATCTTCTTCGACAGATAAAAGAGAGATTCTTTGGGGTCAATCTTGTAGATGTTCTCAACCGGGACCCTGTTAAAAGCTACAACTTAAATCAACTTTTAAAGAAAGTAGATTTGCTTCAGGTTTCCCCAAAAGTCTCAGAGATGATTGTTCTGCTAGGCTCTCTCCTTGACCAACTCCAAGCTGACATTCTTCGAAAGCAAAACGTCGAGAAAGAATTATCTGGGATAGTGGCCTCTCATGATTCTTCATGGAATTCTGCTGTGGAAGCCACAAAACAAGGTGAAGCCCTCAAGCTTAAACATTCGGCGAATCAGAAAGCCATTGATGAATATGAGAAGAAAATCAGCTCCTGGAAACAAGAAATAAAAATGCTCGAGGGCAAGATAAAGGAAGCTGAAAGTAGCCAAGCAGCCCTCCAAGAATCTAACCAACAAGATTTGCTCGAAGTGGTGCAGTCAGGAATCAAACATTTCGAGACTGCCCAGAAGTTAGTGCCAGAGATTGAAAGGTTGAAGAAACAAAGGGCACTAATTGAACTTCGAATGTCCTCATGGGAAACTCAATATCTGAAGATCAAAAGGGATCTCCCTGAGGACTTTAGCTAGATGTCTTCAATCTTGTTTCATTTGTTGGATTTTTATTTTGTAATCGAGACATATAATATTTGTACGCCTGACTCCCATTTCTATCTATAATATTTGCTTGCACTAATTTTAACAGATCTTTCAATTTTCTGCCAAATATATCTTTAGATTTCCTACAGTGCTTTTATTAAATACCACATGTAGAACCTGAACATGCTTCGCAGCACTCTTGCCTCTAGACTTGACGTTTCCACTTCTTCTAGCCATAATCATTATTAAAAGTGACGTCACTTTCTCCAAAATGTCGGTTTTCAGACGTGCGTGCATCAGTTTAATGATTACTTTTCAACTTCCAAGGGCGGGAAACGGCGGAGGCCATAACTTCTCACTTTGAAAAACGAACCGCAGTCTAATCACTCATTAAAAATGTAACACCAACCTTCAGTATTCTCCTTCTATATAAAGGGTTCCATATCACTTTTATTTCTTCATTCAAATATTTCTTCCCCAAACCAAAACACAGAAAAAAGAGAAAACACAATTCTTTCCTCTCAAACACCATTTTTCCCTGAAATGGCTGGAATTCTCTCCTTTAACGATCTCAAAGCTCTCATCAAGGGTGAGTTCAGACTTGATGAGGATGAACTTCTTCGTCATTTCATTAACATTGAAAATCTCTTTGCTAATCAGGAACTGAACTTCTACTTTGAGGAAGTCCTGGAGGGTGCCATCTACCCTAATATGGTGGCAGAGTTTTGGATGAATGCGTCTTTACGCATGGACCCTGAAGGTAGAGCCACCATTGATCCATCCGTTCGACATGCTCACCTTAGCATTACCCCCACCACTATTGCCAATCTCATAAGATGCAATAACACCGGAGCAGCTTTTGATGATAATGTTCTCAGCATGACTACTCATATCATGTTGAGAACACTCATGGATAGTGATCGCTACAGCGCACAAACCATCAGGATTTGGCACCAAATGCTCGTAGGCAACTTTCAACCTCGGGTGATTGATGAGAATAACATCATGGTTGAAGATCTGGAGTTTATTCTCTGTGGTATTCGGGGAAGAAAGATTAACATACCTTTGATGATCTTCAAAGGTCTTGTCAAAGCTGTTGCTATCGGCGTGGACCGTCGAGAAAGTGTAACTTGTCTTCCATACGGGAGACTCCTTAGTTACATTTTTCTCAAGAAAGGCGTAGTGAGAAGAATGCGTGATTCTGGGGCTAGGGACATGTTCGAAGCTGAACCTGTTCCTGTGCTATCTCTGAACAGTTTAGACGCCAGAATTGACTAGCGAGTCTAGGTTTAATCTTTTTATATGTCTATGCCTTCCTCTTTTTGTGTAATCTCAGATCCTATTTCTGGATCTTTTTGTAATGAAATGCATTTCCATGCTTGCAATGAAAAGAATATTTTGGTGTTTTGATTTTTCTTTCCATAATTCTTTCTGATTCTAAAGCCATTTTGATCAATGTGAAGTATATTTTGACACATGCCTGACCATTTTGGCTTTTCGTAGTACTTTGAGTGTCTACGTCTTTGCAATCTTTACTTCATGCATGCTAGGTTTATATCTCTTCAAGTATTTCCCGTTTACTCTTAAGATCCTGCGATCTTCTGCTAACTCTTCTATTTCGTAGGCATTGTTCGAGAATACTTTTAAGATTCGAAAGGGTCCTTCCCAATGTGGGGACCATTTACCAAGTGCCTGATTCTTTCGATCTATAGGTAGACTAACTTTCCAAACTAGATCATTACTAACAAAAGTTTTACCTTTCACCTTTTTGTTATATGCTCTGGACACTCTTTCCTTTTGCCTCTTTATCATTTCCAATGCTCGAAGCCTGTCTTCGTCCAAATCTACTAACTCGTTCATCATTAATTCCCAGTATACGTTGGGAGGAATATCTGCTTGCCTTTGTATTCTTACTGATTGCAAACATATCTCAATTGGAAGTACTGCGTCATGTCCAAACGTTAACTGAAAAGGAGTTGTATTTGTGGCTTCTTTTGGAGACGTTCGACAAGCCCAAAGTGCCTGATCTAAAGTCTTATGCCAATTCTTGGGTTTCTTTCCTACATGTTTCTTAATAAGGCCAATTATTACTTTATTTGCTGCTTCAACTTGGCCATTTGCTTGAGCATAATAAGGTGTAGAAGTAAATAACTTGAAACCTATTTCTCTGGCAAAGTCTTGCATTTTTCGTCCAGTAAAGACTGATCCCTGATCCGTTGTTATGCTTTCTGGGATTCCAAACCTATATATAATATGTCTTTGAATAAACTCAATCACAGCCTCTTGATCCACATTTGCCAGCGGTATTGCTTCGACCCATTTTGTGAAATAGTCTATTCCCACCAAAATGTATCTTTGACCTTTAGAGGACTTGGGGTGAATTTCTCCAATCAAATCTAGTGCCCATCCCCTAAAAGGCCATGGTTTTACTATCGTACTTAGTTCGTTTGCTGGGGCGTGTTGGATACCTGCGTGTTCTTGGCATTCTTGGCACCCTTTTGCAAATTCTATGCAATCTTTTAACATCGAAGGCCAATACATCCCATATCGAAACAAAAGCCATTTCATTTTGTGCCCTGCTTGATGTGCACCACATGCCCCACTATGTACGTTCGACAGAGCCAAGTATGCTTCTGCTTCTCCCAAGCATTTTAACAATACCCCTTCAAGAGTTTTCTTGAACAATTCATTTCCCATCAGATAATATGACAAGGCTCTATACTTGATTTGTCTGTCTGTATCCGTCGAAGGATTTTTCAGATAGTTAATAATTGGACTCCTCCAATCTGTGTCTGTTAATGAATCTATATTCAGTACCTCGAATTGTTCTTTGTTGGCATAACCCAATCGTGAGTTCTCCAGATCACTTGGCGAAAGTTTAGTAAACATTGCTCTTCCTCTTACTTCAATCAATTCTTCCAACTTTTCTTTTGATACTTTATATCCTGAGGCTAATTGTGCCAAGTCGTTCGCTTCCTGGTTATTCACTCTTGATACGTGTTTTAATTCCACATATTCAAATTTATTGAGTAGCCTATTTGCAATAACAAAATACATGATCAAATTCTCTTTGATACACTTGTACTCTTTTGTCAATTGCTTGATGACCAATTCGGAGTCCCCTTTAATTTCGACTCTGGTTGCCCCCAATTCTAACAAAGCCTCAAGTCCAGCAATCAATGCTTCATATTCAGCTTCATTATTGGAGCATAATGGACCCTCAATTTTATACTTGAGCTTTGTTGGAATTCCATCAGGAGAAATTATCAATATTCCAACACCAGTACCCTCTCTATGTGTTGAACCATCGAAGTATAACTTCCAAGGTTTCAAATCCACATAATGCTGATGATTCTCAACCACCGCATGGTCAACGATGAATCTGACACAATTTGACCTTTCATTGCCTTGAGAGGCTGAAATATTAATGAATATTCAGTAAGGGCTAAAGCCCACTTGCCAATCCGACTGTGTAGTATTGGCTTAGATAACATGTGTTTAATAACATCACAATGAGATGAAACATAGACGTCAACTGGCTTTATATAATACTTAAGTTTGATACAAGAGAAATACAAACAAAGGCAGAGTTTTTCTATATCAGTATATCTAGTCTCTGCATCATTGAGTACTCTACTTAAGTAATAAATGGCTCTTTCGATGCCGTTCTCATCTTCTTGGGCTAACATGCTGCCTATTGTTTTATCTGATGCTGAGATATACAGGCGCATGTGCTTCTTCCCATTCGGGGGAATGAGAATTGGTGGACACGTTAAGTATTGCTTTATTTGATCGAATGCTTTTTGATGTTCTGCACTCCATTCGAACTTCCCTTGCTTAAGCCGTAATAGGGGCGAGAAAGCTTGGGTGCGTCCACTTAAGTTAGAGATAAATCTTCTCAAGAAATTTATCTTACCCAATAAAGACTGCAATTCTTTCTTCGTGGATGGAGACTTGGTTTCCATAATGGCTTTTGTCTTGTTTTGGTTGATTTCTATCCCTTTTTTGTGGACTACGAAACCCAAGAAATCACCTGCCTGCACAAAGAAAGCACATTTAAGGGGATTCATCTTCAAGCCATATTTCCTCATTCTTTCGAATGATTGGCTTAGATGATCGAGATGACTCATACCCGAGGTAGATTTTACCACGATGTCATCTATATACACTTGCATGAATGTTTCTATAAAGTCATGAAATATAGAATTCATTGCTCTTTGATAAGTTGCCCCAGCGTTTTTCAAACCAAAAGGCATCACAATCCATTCGTAAGTGCCTATTGCTCCTGGGCAACGAAATGCTGTCTTGGATACATCATCTTCTGCTATAAAAATTTGATTGTATCCTGAGTATCCATCTAACATGCTCAAATACTCAAAACCTGCGGCTGAGTCTACTAGCATTTCTGCTACAGGCATAGGATACTCATCTTTAGGAGTAGCTGCATTAAGGTCACGAAAGTCCATGCATACTCTTAATGAGCCATTCTTTTTAATTACAGGTACTATATTAGCAATCCACTCGACATACCTTGTAGTTCGGATAAATTTGCAACGCAAGAGTCTTTCGACTTCTGTCTTAATCTTCGAGTGAATCTCTGGCGCGAATCTTCTGGGAGTTTGCTTTATTGGCTTCTTCCCTTCTTTTATTGGTAATTTCAATTCGACTAAGTCTCTTCCGAGACCAGGCATCTCATCATAATACCAAGCAAAACAATCTCTGTTGTCTTTCAACATTTTGATGATCGTTGCTTTCAATTCAGGCTCTAATTTCGCGCTGATGTATGTTATTCTCTTTTGGTCATTGTCTCCAAGATTTACTTCTTCAAGAGGATCTTGGGCCAACATCTTTATGTTCGACGCCATTGGGTCTTTCTCGAATCCCAAAGGTTCTTCGTCGTATATTGCATCTAACCTCTGACTTGGTTCTTCTCTTATGATCTCTTCAACTGGAGCCGTGTCTTCAGGAAATTCGAAACTCGTACGTATCTCCAATTCTGTTGTTCTTTCCTTGATTGGAACTGTATCTATCTTTGTACTTGATAGTTCGGCTTCGAGAGCCGCCTTTCTTTTGTTCTCGGCCACATAGGCCGAAATCTTTTCGAAGAACACAGACTCAGACATTATTATCGTCGTCATCCCAGCCTGTTGGCCGTACTGTCTGATGATTCTCCAATGTTGCTGGATCTGGTGGACATCCATGATCTCTCTATCCCATTGGAATCCGTTTGGATGCAAAGTCAAATAGTACAATGCATTTCTATTTGGAGCATACATCTCTTCAGCAGCATGACAAGGGCCTATGTTTGCCAGGTTCCTATCGAAGTTGGTTCTATTTACCTGGTTGACTTCAGCCATGCAGTAACTCTGATCACCTTCGATATTCTCCACTATACCATCTTCTCTCCAAATCGTCACCCTCTGATGCATTGTTGAGGGTACAGCTGCTACACCATGAATCCATTCTCTACCAAGCAAAAGGTTGTAGTTTGCTTTTGCTGGTATAACCATAAACATGGTTGGCCTCGTAACTGAGCCTACTGTCAAATTGACTTGAACAACTCCCTATGTTTGTCCTATTTTACCTTCATAATTAGATAAGACCATGTTATGTGGCCTTATATCTGTATCGAACATACCAATTCTTTTCAGCATATATTGAGGCATTAGGTTCACTGCTGCTCCTCCATCAACTAAGACTTTATTAATAGCAACATTCTCAATCTTTGCCCTGATGTAAAGTGGATTCAAGTGGTTTCGCATACCCTCATCTGGTCTTTCGAAGAAAGCATTCTGTTCTTCTACTGCACCATTATTCAGCACATAGTAACACACAGGTCTGTGTTTTGTCATTTCTTCGATATCAGCCTCTTCGCAGTCTTCTACTTCAACTTCCTGGTTAAACTCGTGAGGGAGTACAGATACTACATTACAATTAAGATTTATGGATGACACTCCATCGGAATCAAAATCATTTGTCATTCTATCCTCTTCTTTCCAGGAATTTGAACGCATCTTCTCTTCTTCATCTAAGAGTTTTTCAGCTTCGAACAACCTGCGTTCCACCGGAGGTTTGTTTAATTTTGCCCCCTGGTATGAGACTTGGTTGCTACTAGATTCTCCAACTTCTCTTGGCCTGTATTCTTTCTGAGACTTTTTTATCCTCTGATGCCTTCTCCACTGGGATCGAGACATAGGATTTTTTCCTTTATAATTCTCCAATCGATTTGCCTCTCGATTTGGTCTTTGAAATTGTTTCCTATATGCCATTGCAGTTCTTCCTCCTTGGTCCCAGCTTCGCCATTTGTTGGTTCTTGCATCAGCTTGTAACCACCTATCCCTGGGTGCATTCGCAGGGACTTTGAAAGTCACTCTTCGAGCTCTAGGGTGTGGACTATCAGGCCTCTTTGTCGGAGTCCATATGTCGAAACCATAAAGGTTAGGACGCAACCCCTGAGTTTCCTTACTCATATGGCAGTATATGCGTTCGAATGATCGTGCGAGTCTTTCATCATAGACTGCCCCACATCTGGGACACAGAGCAACTTCAGTGTTTCCTTTGTGGCATCTGACCAAAAATCCTACCAAGCTTTCATCCATTTTTGGATATAGTTGTAGCAGGGGATTTGGCTCTCTTCCTGGATGTTCCCATCTTTCGCGCCGAGCCCTCTCGAAGTTGGCTTCGACTCTTCGATCCAGCATGATCGAGCACCTTGGACACATCCATTGCTTACCACCGCTTCTCTCGTGACATTTCCAAAGATATTCTTTGAGGCTTTCAGTTTTTTGTGGAGCTTCGATGCCCCCATTTTGCCTTGTTAACCAAGTCTCCAATTCGCCAAACTCAGACACTGGGCGTCTGGCACTGACCATGTTAACTGCTACTGGAGGAACTTCAGAGATTTGTATTTTCTGGAGTTTCATCCTGAGGTCTTCAGTGGCCTCGCTGCTTTCTTCCTTCGAGGCTTCAGTTATCTCTGCCTTGGAAGATTCTTTAACATCAGTATTGAAGATTATGTCACCATTTAGGCTTTCAGTAGCCTGCTTTCCATTGAACTTTGATTTAGTTTCTATAACTTCGACTTCAGACGCCTCCACCATGTTGATATCTTCTACCTCACAGAGGCTAGCGTCAGCAATGTTCAGAGGATTTGAATCTACCCTCATTTGATTCTTGGTTTTGTCAGCAAACTTCAACCTTCCATCATTGAGAGCATTTTGAATTAGATCCCTGAAAAGAAAACATTGAGAAGTTTTATGGCCTAAAAAACCATGATATTTACAGAAACCTCTTTTCTTCCGTTGTTCCAACGGAGGAATTTTGGAATTTGGGGGTAGTATCATTTGGCCATCTTTTACCAGTAAATCAAATATTTCATCACATTTAGTAATGTCAAATGTATAAGTTTTCTTAGGGAACCTATCATTCTTATCATTTTCTACTGGGTTTTTTCCATTTGCTGGATTTAACAATTTGCAAGCATAAGGTGGCGCTTCTTTTAATTCAGCCAAGTCTATTTCGACTTCTTCAGTGCTATATGAATCATTGAAAAACTCCTCATCAACATTCTCGGCTTCGACGTACGCCACTCTTTCTTTCTTATAGTTTTTATTTGCCCTAGCTTTTTCTGCCTTCAGGCGTTCGACCTGTCGAACCCTATCTGCTAGTTGGGCCATGTCCCTGAGGTATTGGGTATCTAGTTTCTTTCTTATTGAATAATCCAAACCACCCGCAGCCATTTCGACGAGTTCATGTTCCGGAACCGTTGTAAAACATCTTGATTTCAACAGGCGGAACCTATTCAAGTAGTCATCAATTGTCTCTGCGAATTTTCTTTTAACACTGGCCAATTCTTTCAGACTTATCTTAGTTTGACCCATGTAGAATTGCTCGTGGAACAACCTTTCTAAATATGCCCATGCGTCTATCGAATTTGGTGGCAAAGTAGTGAACCAAATAAACGCATTTTTTGTCAGCGAACTAGGGAAATATTTAATCCTTAGATCCTCGTTTCCCGCTAAGTCTCCTGCTTCTGTTAAATATCTAGCAATATGTTCCACAGTCGACTCATTAGTTTCGCCAGAAAATTTTGTGAATTTAGGAACCTTAGTTCCCCTAGGCAATTCTGTTTGCATGATATAATCTGATATAGGGGATGTATAATTTGGACGTCTGAGTCCAGTACTAAGGCCATTATTGGCCATAACCCTTTCTATCATGGCAGTTAAATTATTTTCTGTGGCCAGATTTTCTCTTCTAACTCTTTGGACAATCTCATCTGGATGATCGTCCCTACCCAAAATCCTCAACCTGGGTCGTTCTTCCTCCATTTCTTGTCGAAAGGGGACGGTCCTTTGACTTGAATCCTCCAAGTTAATTACCGGAGTCTTTTCGAACGACTCCGTCCTTCGTGAGGGGCCTATATCCCTAGGAACCGTCCTAGGTGGGGGAACCATATCTTGCACACGTTCCAAAATAAGCCTCTCTTCTTGATTCACAGGCTGTTTGTCTTTCCTTTTAGGTGGTGGTACTCCCATGAATTCTGCCATTCGATTCATTTGCGATGATATCTTTTGGAAAATTTCTACGTTTTCTCTATTTGTAGTAGTAACATTTGCCATTAGTGGGTTCAAGACTGAAGTTAGTTCTCTGGCCAAAACCCCTACCATATCATGGTTGCTTGCATCCATTTCTTGTCGAAATGCTGCTTGGTTATTTGTGGTGAAATTGGGTATTTGGGTAGAAAAATTAGTGTTGCGTCCACTTCGACCCACTGAACTAACATTTGGTGAAAATGTCGTATTATTAGTTGGGGTGTTTATGGGTCTTGCCCCTCGGACGTCTGTTCCAAATGGGAATGGGTATGGCATTCCATATGGAGTATTTGGTCTCCATTCGAAGCCAGAACTTGTGCCTTGACCCATTGAATTGTTTGCAGCGTTTGTCCAGGGATACAGTACATCATCTGCACTTGTAGATGAGGGTGCGGTTGTTGATGCCGAAACTGGAACAGTTCCTGAATGTCCTGTAGTATTTTCAGGCGCAGTCTGGGAATTGTCTGCAGGTCTCGATCCATTTGGACCCGTTGCATCTCGTGCTTCTTGAGTAGAAGTCGAATTTGCCGCTCCTGATCCTGAACCTTGTGGGGGATCTTGATTACCCCCTGCACTGGCCGTAACGACCATTTTCCTGTTGTACCTTCGTTTGGGAATCAGTTGTGCACTGTCTTTTAATTTACCGTTCCTAAGGTTCATACAAGGTCTTGATATTGTCTAGACAAAAACAAAACAATTGATTAAAACAATCTGCGTGACACTGTCCCACTGGGCGTGCCAATTTGTTTACGGTGATTTCCGGTAAACAACCGCTAGTCTTCCAAACTATAATAAATATGATTTGGTTACTTGCAGGATCGACTAGATTGATCCTAGGACACATAGTCAAGAAGATTGTTATCAATGTTCATTTGAATCATATTCATAATTCGTCCTCTTCGATGAGTATTGTTCGATTCAAGAACCTTGGTAATTGCTTCGTTATATGTAATTATAACTTCAACAAGAAAGATAAATAACATAACATATGAAAATTAAAGATTGTTAAAACATAAAGGATCTTAAACTGCAGAAACGTTAAAGACTTTAAAAGTAAATGATCATGAAAGTAAATTCGGAAGTAAAATAAAGATACAGGAATGTAAATGACAAGAAATAAATGAAATGCAGTAATTCAGAAATGTATTCGAAAATGAAATACAATACACATGTATTAAAATGGTGGTGTCATACGTACATTTTCTCAGCGAACTCTTTCTCGTAACACTTGATACTTGAGTAAATATGTGAGTGATTTGTACAAAATGAACACCCGGAATCCTAACATTAAAACTCCTATTTATACTAGTTTCGACCTTAACGGTCCTACACTAATCTGCTGCCACGTTTCTCATCAGAACTTCCAGCGAAGCCATCTGTTGTTGAACGGTTACGAAACCGTCTTCGAATTTCAAATCTTCCCGCCTGAGTCCGTCTTCGACGCGTGGCAGTGTATTTAAACAAACACTACTAAAAAAACACGCTAAGTAGTAATACTTGAATATATACTTTATAAATTTTGTCTAAGTCCCGAAGACATATGCTTTCATTAGTCTTTCAGTGTTCACTATCTTCAACGAACTTAGAAGTCTGTATCTTCGAGGCATGACCATCAGTAGCCATTCTTTCCCTTTTTACGGGATGGCCATCAGTAACCATCTTTCCTTCGATCCTCAACTCCTTCGAAGGACAAACAATATAAAACGAAATCTTCAGCTAACAGCTTCCTGGCCAGTTGTATATTGAGATGCTATGAACCATCATGCTAAGAATGGTTGTCTTAACCAACTGAGTTGTGTCTGCCATAGAGAGAATATGAGCTTTCAAAGATGCCAACTTAAGCTTTATGTTATCTGCAATTTTCAAAAAGAAACAAGCTTTAGGCTTCCCCAGGTGAATAAAGGGTGGTATAGCTTTAGTGAATCCAATGATATTAGCCAGTCTGCAGTGTCTTTCAGTGGATATTCCCCTAGCATATATCAAGGGTTTGATATAATTGAAATATTGCCTTGAGATGTTTCTATAGTCCCTAAGCAGATTTGAAATAGCCTTGAGAGATTTTGAGTCTCCTTTGCAGAAAATCATGATGTCATCTACAAAGAGAGTGTGAGAAGGAACCATACAATTTCTATTAGCTTTAATAAGATTCATTTGATCATTTTTCACCAGATTAGTAATACCCTTACTGAGGACATCTTCAGTAATGCAGAAAAGAAGAGGAAACAAGGGATTCCCTTGTCTCACACCATTTGAACAATTGAAATAGCCAATTTAACTGCCATTAAAGCCAATAGAAAGAGTGACAGAGTTTAGGATATTATGAATCCAGCTGAAAAAAAGAGAATTAAAACCAAAACTCTTAAGGGTTTGCAAAAGAAAATCCCAGTTCAGGGTATCAAAGGCCTTAACTTTTATAAATAATTTTTAAAAGTAATTTTTATAATTAATTAACTTTTGTTGATTTTAAAACGAAATTCAATTAAAAAATTTGTTTAAATAATAATTTTTAAAATATTATTTTAAGTATTTTATATTTTTTGGTATAAATTTTTTTATTATCATATTTTCAAAAAATTACTTAAAATTAAAATTATTCCAAATAATTTTTTATAATAATAATTTTTGAAATACATCATTTTCAAAAATAATGTTAAATTAACTATGTTTTAATATTCAATGTGTATTTATGTTACGAGATTTTAAAATTAGTCTATTAATTTATAAAATACAAATTTAAATAAACCTGTATTATTTTGAAAAACATATTTATAAAAATTATTTTGAAAATACAAAGAAAAATACTTGGCCTAGATCAATTTTTTCAAACGTTCAAAATTCTTTTTAATTTTTTTCTTTTTTGGTTATTTAGGTTTAAATGTTTTTTATTTTTCTTTTTTTAATTGACTTTTTTATTTACCCATTTTAAAAATTAATATTTTGTTTCTTCAATTTTAATTTTATTAATTTTAATCTCCTACTTTATTTAAGGGTTGATTTTATTGACATAGCAATACATATAAAAGCAGATGTAATATTCCTGTCAAGTTCCGAAGACAATTTTACTCATTTGATATATTAAATTTGTCATCTTCACTATTCACTCACGTCGGTAAAATTGACACTCAAGTAATATTAAAGACCAAAACTAGAAGAAAAAAAACTTAAAGTTAAGAGACAAAATAATTTTTTTTAAATAGAGAATCAAAACTTTATATTTCTTAAATAAATGACCAAAAACACGTTTAATTTTTTTCTATTATTAAAGTTTTGATACTTGAAAAATATATTAGTATAATTTTCTTGAATACTATTTTTAAATAATGTGCAACTATTTGGACCAGCTCAAAAGATAATTTAAATTTAAACTTTATGAATTGGACTAATTTAAGTCGGTTAAAGCATTAGATGCGTTGTAATAGTGAACTAAATTTCCTCATATATGGACATTATGCCGACCTTTGAATTAAGAAAAGATTTCCTTACTTAACTTTAATCAAGAAAAAGAAAATACTTAACTATATGTTTTAAAACAAAAAAAAAAAGAAAAAGTGAAAGTTAGAAACAAGTAAGTAAATAATTGATAGTGGCTATTTGGTGGCTAATAATGAATGGCGTGGTTGCTGCTTTAACCAGAAAATATATGTGATGATAGATATGCAACATGGTGGTTGGTTCCCCCAACTTCCCAGTTTTCACCTCCCTCACAAAAGTGATGGCCAATGTCATCATAATTCTCAACAATAATACTACAAAACTACAAAAATGCTGCACTTTATATCTTCGAATCGTTGTCGTCATAACATTATCTTTCAGAGTGTTGAGCTTTTCATGTGCCAAATGACATAACACTTGTGTGTGGTCTAGTTGATCAAATGACCAGAAAAAATTAGGCCATGTTTGTTTATTTTAGTGGAAAGGATTAACGAATAATCTAACTGCACTTTTATAAAGAATATTTTTATATTTAATATATTGAAAATTGTCAAATTTAACACTTTTATGTGCCAAATGACATAACACTTGTGATTTGGGAACAATTACCTCAAAACATCAAACCTTCATTCTTAGGATAGATTAGCTTAGAAAACAACTTCGGAGGTTGCATTTAGATGATTGGGGGTGGATTGAGCGTTGAACGGAGCTGACAAACCGGGAGATTTTCGGTTCATTTCTCTTCTTCTTTGTGTATTTCTCTTTGGTTGGGTTTTGTTTGTATATCTACTTGAATCTTATGTTTATTTACCGATTATAATGTTATGTTTAACTTGCTTTACAAATTTGTGTTGATGTTGTTCTGGATTTTTGCTCTATGCTGGGGGTTTGAGTTGCTTTAGAGATAAACTACTTGAATCTTTATCTAGGATGATAATCTGTTGGTTCTGAACTCTAGAGATAGATTTAGAGCTAGCATTCACTGTTTGTATCTGTTCTTAATGCTTTCGTGTTTGAGCGGCGCGCGAGAGATCGCCGACGCGAGAATACGGATGTTCTCGCGACTTCGCGTTAGAGATAACCTTAGTTGTGAGATGATCTCGTTTGTGCTCCAGAGATGGACGCTTATGTGAGAGATACATGATGACATAGATGAGTATCGTAGGTTGAGTATAACAGGTTGGTAAGTATATGTTTGTGAAGAATGAATATATTTACATTCCTGATAAGTTATTTCTCTTCTAAGAATGTGTTTATTCTTTTCCTGTCTATATCTTTGTTTACTTTTTGCTCATTCAATCCAAAGTTCGAAACCGTAGAAATTATTGAATGGCATCTCTCCATCTCTGAGGACGATAATTCCCTGATCAATATTTCCAAATCTTTTGTTGCTTGCCGCTATGCCTGCTTCAACATGTCCCTTATGCGAGATTTTTATCTGATCCCTATGGAAAGACTTAAGTTGAGTCCCCTAAGCGATACCTTATTCAAACCGATTAAAACCAAAATCAATGAACTTTGACTTGATGATTGCGTTATGCAAAATGCGATGAATGATTTATTAATTGCATGTCCTATTTGAATGAATTATGCAAATGATTTTAACATAAGCCATATGGATTGAGAAGGGTATGACAACCCTTTTCTATTTTAATCTTGGAGACCACTTCAAATTCTATTCATTTTGTAAAATTGTCCATTCCAACGATCATAAATTTTAGTTGGTCAGGTGCCAGGAGGAAAGGTCCTAGAATGCCACGACCCATTGGTAAAATGGCCATAAGATCGTGATAAAAAGGAGGAGTTCAGCTGGTGCATTATGCAGATTGGCATGCCTCTAGAATTTATTGCATTTCTTAATGAATTCCATATTATCCTTCATTAGCGTAGGCCAATAATAGCCCACCTTTAGCATCTTGTGGGCTAGGGCTCATCCACCTAATGTGACTTCCACAAGCCCTTTGATGTAATTTAGCAAGGAGTAGGGTGGTTTCATAATCCCCGGGAATCTTAGCATGGGAGAAGCCTTTCATGTTTTGTAGAGTCTCCCAAAAATCAGTGTAATTTTTTGCTAGTTTACAAATCCTCATTGCTTATAATCCGTCTTGTGGTAATGCATCTAATTGTAGATAACGTATTATGAGCATCATCTAATCAGTGAAATGGGCAACTGAGACGGTGTTGGTGTCACCCGTCTCAATACTAGGGACAATGAGCGTGTCATAAATCAGAGTGTGGTTGTACTCTATTTTCTTCGAGCTGGCGAGTTTGGACAAAAGGTCCGCCCTGAAATTTTTCTCCCTAGGCACTTACATTATCTCGAAGGCTTCGAATTTTTTTTGAGAAGTGATGTACCTTTTTTAGATACTTGACAAGACGATGCTCCTTTGTCTGATACTTCCCAACGAACTGGTTTGCCACCAACAAGGATTCGCTATTAGCTTTCAAATGTGAAATGCCTACTTCAATGGCAAGGCCTATTATGGAGATGAGAGTTTTATTTTCGACCTGATTATTTCTATCCTTGAACTTGAATTTTAGTGATTGATCGATTAACACGTTGTCATTCCCTTAACATTATCTCGACATCATTTTCCTTCAAGTTAGAGACGCCATCTATCGATGGCATCCAAGTGGAGAAAGTCTCCCCGCCCACGAAAAAACTAAATTCTTCCAAAGAACTAGCCAATACTTGTGATTTGATATTTCCTCTAGATATATATTAGACTTCGTACTCAGACAATTCAACCACCCAAAATACCATTCTTCCTGCTAAATCTAGTTTCTTCAAGACGTGCTGAATGAGGGTAGTTTGTCTTTACCATTAACCGATGCCTCTTAAAATAGGGACTGAGTTTCCTTACGGTTACCACGACTGCTAGGGTAAGCCTCTCCATATTATGATATTATGCCTCAGCGCCCTTGAACACCTTACTCATGAAATAGACAAAGTTGTTCCACTCTTTCTATTCTTTAGAAGAATGCTGAGTTCAATGCCTTTTAATTTAAGAATGCCTCTTTGAATTCACTCACCCATTCAAACTTTTCCTTTTTCTTCAATGTGATAAAGAAGTGGAAAGCCTTCTAACCTGCACAAGAAAGAAAGCATGATAGAGAGTCTAGGCACCTTATTAGTTATTGAACCTCCTTAACATTGGAAGGGCTCCTCAATCCTCATACCAATGATGATCTGAAACTTGCTTCGGTTCTCCTTTATGCCTCTATTGGTTATCATAAAACCAAGGAATTTGCTTGTTTACAGACTAAATGAGCCCTTTGCGGGATTTAAGTGTATGTTTTAGTCCGTGACTAACCTTGTGATATCTTTTAACTCTGTCACTTAACTCTCCCTTTTTGAAGTCTTCACTACCATGTCATCAATGTAAACTTCCAGGTTGTTCCCTATATATTTTGAGAACACCGCGTCCACGAGTCTATAATAGGTGGCACCTATGTTCTTAAGCCCAAAAGGCATGATTGGACATGAATACTGTCTCGGACACGTCCACGTGATGTATCTTAATCTGGTTATATCCGGAGGAGGCGTCCATGAAGCTCAGCATTTTGTATCCTGAAGATCTGTCAATTAGGTTATCTATGTTGGGTAAGGGATATAAATATTTGGGACATGCAACATTAGGGTTAGATAAGTCGACGCATATTTTCCATTTTTTGTTGTCTTCCTTACCAAGACCATGTTAGCCAGCCAAGATGAATATCTTACCTCTATTATGAAGCCGACTCTTGTCAGTTTCTACATTTCCTTATCAATAGCCACTATTTTGTCCTCGTCGACCTTGCACTTCCTTTGAGATACTGGCTCGACAGGGAGTTCAATGGTGAGCCGATGGCACACCATTCTAGTATTTATGCTTGGAATATTCAAGGGAGCCCATGCGATCAAGTTCATGCTCCTTCTAAGCAAGGAGACCAACTCCTCTTCTTAGGATTTGGATAAAGAGGTGCTCAAATTGGTGACTTTGTGGTATGAAGGTTTAATCTGGAATTCTTTCAGGTATTCTATTATAGTGAGCCTTTAATTTTTGGTCTCCAATCTAAGTTCCCAACTTGCTACATCTGTTTCATGTGCGTTTGGATGAGGGGCGATGCCCAAGGCGATAAACTCCCTTCTAATTTCCAGGCTGTTTTGATAGCATTTTTGGGTGGTCTCCTAATCTCCCCGAACTAAACCAACTTGCCCATCAGGTAACGAGTATTTAAGGCTCAAATGAAGGGTAGACCAGACTAACTCTAGTAAGTTGAGGGTCGTTCTTCCCATGATGGAGTTGTAGGGAGACACGGTGTCTACCACAAGCACTACAACAAATAACGCTTTTCATGACGAAGCTTTCACGTCATCTAGAATAAAAACCGAGGAGGGATATATTTACTCCAAGAGTAAGTGTTGAAGAATTACTCCAAATCTTAACCATTGATTATCATTAATCTAACGGCTTTAATTATATTTTATATAAAAAAATATTTCCAAAAATAATTAGATTAAATGATCAATTAAAACCGAGGTGATATACCATTCAGGGTATACTTTGAATCTCAACTAATGCACTTTATTTTTTTATTTGTTAACAACTGTAAAACAAATTATTTGACTATTTGGTTTCTTTGATAACCCGAAGGATAAAATAATCAGATTTTATTATAAAACGCTCGTTGAACAAATTTCACCCTAATGATATCTTATTTGTAGCCTCTCCACAGTTGAATGCATCATTTTTAAGGATGAATTGTGTAATACGGTGAACTGACTTTATTGAAATGTTGCGGATAGCAAGAGTCGCCACCGACTTTTATTTTATCCAAATTTAATTAGAAAGGCTAAAAGAACAGGAAAAACCTTTTAAATAAAATAGGGTTCGGGGGGTAATTATGCAAAGGGAAGGTGTAAGGCACCCTTTGCATCCATGGTTATCCATGGGCTCTTAACTTGCTTTGCTCTTTTTGTTTCAGAAAGGTAGAAGAAGAAGGTGTGGACTTTAGCTCGTAAATGAGCGTAGCCATATTGAAGAATTTTGAGAAAGAATATTTGAAAGTATTTTAGAGCAAGGCAAAGCAATTTAAGAGCAATTTACCTTATATTTGAGAAATCTGTTCTTTCAGCCTTTCAGAGCGAAAGGGTCTATCCTTGCCATGAGGGCAGGAAGCCTTTCATTTGGAAGTTTAAGGGTCATCGAAACATCCTTTACCATAAGACTATCCCATGCCATAGAAGGGCAGGTAGTCTAAGGCAAGGATCAGAATAAGCCTTTTCGTAGGCAGCCAGAAGATACCTCAGCCTTTTTCCGTAGGCAACATCCGAGGGTCGAGGTCATTTGTGTATCGAAGGCAGCATCATTAGGGTCGTGACCTTTTTATCGAGGCAACACGGCTGAGGTATCCTCGAATTCGAGGGACATGGCTTATTCTGCAGAAAAACGAAGGCAATAGGCAACAGGCAACAGGCAACAAGGCAACAGAGAGGGTTACCCAAAAGGTGTGCGTGTGTGCAACAATCACGTGATTAATTCGATTAAATTATCTTACAATTAGTGAGGCTAATTCGATTTAAAGTTGCACTCCCTAAATTACTAACCACGCAGTTATAGAGTGATAATAATAATAATAAAGGGAAGGGGGGAATTGAAACCAGCGGAGGAAAGGGGAATTGAAACCAGCGGGATAATAAATAAATAAGTCTGACATAAGTAATAATTAGGGTTTAGAGTTACCGACTATGCGAGGCTTTGACATTTGGCAAACCTGAAAAGGCGGAAAAATGGCAAACAGAAACAGGGTGAGTGCATTATCGGTTCGGAGGCAAACATTATAACCCTAAAAATAAAGAATAATGAAATTTAAAAAATAAATAAAGTAAATAGACACTTAGCTTCTAATTTGATCTGATATGGTTAGAGTCGGAGGAAACCTCGGAGGTAACCCTGAAAAGACAAGGCAGAACGAGAAGGTGAACGCAAGGCAAATCCTAACCACAAATCAATTAAAAGAATAAGATTAAATAAAGCAGCACACTTATCTTCGAGGTTTGTTGAAGGCGCGCGCTCGGGACGAATCATGTTGCTAACCTTGAAAAGGCACAGAAGAAGAAGATTTTTAGTGTAGGGCATGATCTTCGTAAACCCTGATTAGGGTACGAATAGAATAAGAAAAAATAAACGATTTAATTAATTATTGGTCTCGCGACCTAATTAATTAAATCGGAAAGGAAAAAAATAAAATCGAACATACATGTATTTTTTTTTTAAGAATTTTTTAGAGTTAAAACAAAGTAAATATGAATTTTGAATAAATAAATAATTAAATAAGAAATAAATAAATAATATAAATGAAAATAAACAAAATAAATGAATTATTATTTATAATAGAAAAAGTTTTTGGAAATAAAATATAATGGTTTTTATGGAAAAAAAAAACAAATAGAAACAATATATATATATATATATATATATATATATAAATAAATAAAGGGGATATAGTAATTAAAATAAAAAAAAAAAAAAAATTGCAAAAAACACTCAGCTGGATTCAGTGTATCGCACGCGTATGGTGTATGATAGACTCGCACGCAGTAGCGCGTTGGATTGAGG
The DNA here is from genome assembly GCF_029867415.1 of Vicia villosa. NCBI lineage: Eukaryota > Viridiplantae > Streptophyta > Magnoliopsida > Fabales > Fabaceae > Vicia > Vicia villosa. The sequence goes on along the minus strand of NC_081184.1, from coordinate 116,045,586 downwards.
ACGGTGATGATCAGACGGCTGGGAGCGTGAGGGTACACGCTAGTGCGTGTTTCATGTTGCATGCGATCCATCCTGGTCCAACCAAGAAACGCGCGCGAAGCTTATTCAAACCAGCCAACCAGACTGCGCCACGCAGTCATCTTCTTCAAGAGGCCACCTGCAACATAGATTTTACAGCGCTTTTTTGGCTGAAGCGCTATAAAAGACCCTGCATCTCAGGAACAAAATAACGAATAGGACTAAACGATCCTATAAATCTGGCGCACTTACACCATTCGATCCGTCTGGTCATCACGAACACGACCATGGGATCAATTAGGTTTAATTTTACCTGTAGAAAAAAGCCCCAATTCGAACCAAGAACCCTAAACATGGCATCTTGCCCGAAACAGCACCATAACATACCAAATCATCCAGAAACCATAAACACATTAAACTAAACACAAATATGCCATTAGATTATGATATGGATGCTTGAAACAATGTAATCGAGGCAAATTAGGATCAGACCAAGTGTGACTTACAATGCTTCGTTTTTGAAGTTTTAAAGCCTGAAAGCGATTGAGACACACTCAAAGATGTCTTAGGAACGTGTTTGAATCGATAGAACACCTTGAATTTGCTTGTATCTTTGAATCCGGATTGGACTTGTTCTTGAGTTTTGGAGAATGGAACTAGGGTTCTTGAAAGCCAAAAAATTTTCTCTTTAGGTCTGCACCCCTTGCTTATATATGGGAGAGTGAATTAGGTTAATAAGAATGGCTGGAATCCATGTAAATATTTGATTTCTATCTTGGGAGATTTGATTGAATTTTGCTTATGGATTTTTCTTAAAATTGATCAATTTCAATCTTATCTATCCAAATCTTGTTTGCACGAAATTGGATTGATTTTAGAATATATTTGATGATTAAATAAGATCCAAATCCCTTCTTCCATCAAATATTTGATTTTCCAATAATTTATTTGATTTTAGTCCTTTTTAAATGAATTAAAAATTCATAATAAATCAAATAAAACATATAATGTCGTGGGAAAAAGGTTTTGGGCCCTTGGATACTTTGAGGATCAAGATTGTGTTGAAATAACTCAGGCCCATTTGCAAAAGTTTTCAAGTTTCTTCACATTTTCCCTCCAAAATCATCTAACTTTGACAAGGCCTATCTCCCTCAATTTTTGAGGTATGGAAGTGTTCTAAGACATTTTGGAAACCTTAGAGAGTCCTCTAACCCATGTCTTTGGTTCCATGTCAAAATCATTTTTCATTCTCATTTTATGACCTTCTGAAGAAAGTGTCTTTTTGTTGACTTTTGAAAAGGACCTATAATGTATGAAGCCATATCTCTTAAACCATTGACCTATGAGCTCTGATTCTTGGACCATTGGATAGAGGAATGAATTCCCTTCAAAATAAGCTTTAGTGGGAATTTTTCTGATGAAGTATGAATATTTGGTGAATTTTCAAAGTTTGATTGACTTTTTCAACTCATGCCCAAAATAGTAACTTTTGACTTTTGACTTTTCTGATCTTTCCTTGCATCATCATGATCAACCCTTGATCAAATGATGATTTTAGGGTTATGAGGATGCTGTTAACCAAGTATCTTGAACTTTGACTGTACTTGGACTTGAAATGACTATTTTGCCCTTGGGGATCAACTGTTGACCTAATCATGATTTGAGGGACCAACCTGTTCTGTTTGACTTGAAACTTTACATGGAGATACTTTGGGATGTTTGTGACCCTATGGAACCACCTTGAGTCATTGATTCAATGATTTTCCTTCTAAAGAAACAAACCCTAGTTCAGATCTTTGTATAGGAGAAATTGTCTAGGAGCTTTGCATGTGGATTTGGAACTTGAATAAGAGAAATAATGTGGGCAAATTTTGGGGTATGACAGCTGCCCCTGTTCAATTATCTTAAACCTGAAGATGTAGAGTGGTTTGTATGCCAGTCGGTATCTGAAGGTGGAAGATGATTGAACACTAGAATACCAAGAAATTTGCCCTGGCTGGAGTGGGGACTTTTGTCGGAGATGGGCTTAATGATGCCATCTAGATGTTGAGACTGAAGTGTTTGAGAAGTAGTTGTTTAGAGATGGGCTTAAAGATGCCATCTGACTTGATAAACTCGAGAATTAGAATACGTCGTACGTTAGGCTGTTTCTAGTTTGCATCATCAGATGTCTGGAAAAGCCGTGCGTTAGGCTAAAGATAAATCGTGTGTTAGATTAATCTTGATTGCATCCTTAGATGTCTGGAAAATCGTGCATTAGGTTGATGGATAAGTCGTACGTTAGAATACCCAATTTGCATCCGTAGATGTCTGGAAGACCGTGCGTTAGGTCGAAGAATAAATCATGCGTTAGACTATTCTCAATTGCATCCTCAGATGTCTGGAAAACCGTGCGTTAGGTTGATGGATAAGTCGTGCGTTAGACTACCCAATTTGCATCCGTAGATGTCTGGAAGACCGTGCGTTAGGTCGAAGAATAAATCATGCGTTAGACTATTCTCAATTGCATCCTCAGATGTCTGGAAAACCGTGCGTTAGGTTGATGGATAAATCGTGCGTTAGACTACCCAATTTGCATCCGTAGATGTCTGGAAGACCGTGCGTTAGGTCGAAGAATAAATCATGCGTTAGACTATTCTCAATTGCATCCTCAGATGTCTGGAAAACCGTGCGTTAGGTTGATGGATAAGTCGTGCGTTAGACTAACCCCGATTGCATCCTCAGATGTCTGGAAGACCGTGCGTTAGGTCGATGGATGAGTCGTGCGTTAGACTTATCCAAATTGCATCCGTAGATGTCTGGAATGCCATGCGTCAGGCGTTTGCTTTGAATAAGATTCGAATCTTTGTAATGTACCTGTCAAACATTGTTAGTTTTTCATGCAATGACATGATGCATGAGTTATATGCTTCTCAAAATAAATAAGGAATATGTATGTGATGTATGAATGTGTTTATAACTTATAATATATGTTTATGTATGTTTATGACTTGTGATATATGTTTTATGACTTGTGTGGCTAGAATCGTCTGATTGAGAAGATACGTTTCTATGTCATTGAGAGCTTGATGTTTTGATCTCTTCTTGAAGATGCTTAGCTGGGGATTTATGATTTCTGCTTGGGGATGATCAGAATCTTGATGTACCCTGACTAAGGATGAGAGATATTAGTAAACCATATTGGAGAAGAGCAAAGTGTTGGAGAGATGATAGTATTGAAGATGTAATCTCTGTTGGGGATCTATATCTCTTGTTGGACGGGAGTATTTGAAGATGTCTTCTTAATGATTACTCTGTGGGGATATGATCTTGTGAACCCGGCTCTGTGGGGAGACGCAGATGTCTTGAATGTTGCCCCCAGTATTATAGCAACTACCATTTCTGGATTTGAGTATTGATTAGGACACACCACTGAATATTGGTCAAGATGTCAACCTGGACTTGTATAGATTTGCCCCAGTTGGTAGGAACTTTGGAAAGATTCGCCTCGCGAGGACTTTATGAGATATGAACTATGGGCGACATGCCCCTAGTAGTCACAGGCCCAAGGCAATGCCCCATGTTGATTGAGAAGTAGTTTCATATCCACTTGGATGCATGCCCCTGATTTGTTTCGGCATCTTTGAGAGATTCTTGGAATCTTGAATTGATTTCCCCAAATTGATCTGGAACTAGTTTGAAATCTGTTTGGGACGTATGCCTTTGACTGTTTTGGTTTTTGAGAGATTCTTAGAATCTTGACTGGATTTCCCCAGATTGATTGGGAAAAGCGTGCCATGCCCCTTGTATGGGAGACATTGCTTCTCGGAGTAATCTTATCTGTCGGGATGACTTTCAGTCATTAGTTGTACCCTGTTGCAAGTTCTTTCTGATGCTAACATTTGAAATTATGTAGCAGAATATGTTTAATAATGAATTCATGAGATGCAATGCATACGTTTGTCTTGAGTTTTTGAACAAAACATTAAAACAAAAGATATAAAAGCGTGATATTTGTAAAAATGTGATGTTTGTAAAAACGAAATATCAACTCAGCATTTTGGTAAACCTTAAGGAGTCGGGATACCTTTTTGGTGACAGTATGCTTTCGAACTAACCATGCTTCAGTTAGGACTTTCAAGGGTTGTAACGTGGCTTGGTTCACGGTTTAAGAAACAAAGGATAAAGGCTCAAAATTTGATTGTACCCACCCCTCTTCGTGATGATCTTCAGTCCTAAGCTCAGTTGGTTCGACTTATGCATTCAGGTTCCAAGAGACTTTTGGATTTGCGCCTTTGATGATGATGGTTCATAAGTAAAGAGAATTTTTTTTTGAGATGGCAGTCCCTTCTTCCTTTTGGTAGTCACAACATTGTGTTGTTCAGGATTTTATTGACTTCTCTTTTTTCATCTTTTTGATATCCCTAACTTTTGCCTGAACTGTTTATTTCTGAGATTACAGTCAGCGGGATGCCTTGATTTTGCCTAAGTCGTCTTTTGATTTTTGACTTAGCAGGCTTTTCTTTGTATATATACTTTTCATTCATTTTTTTTTTTTTTTTGAAAGATATTGGCTGCCTTGCTTAATGATTGATGGACCATCGTTGGCTTTTGATTGACATTTCCAACACTTCTTTGATGTGTGCGGATGAACGCTTGTAATTGAAACCTTTGTTGAAAGGTGTACTAAATGATTCCCTTGAAATAGAATGTACAGCCAAAATAACTGAGAACTACCCTGCCCCAGGTTATGATCAAGGATTTTAATTTGTTCAAAAACTTCTACTCCTTAGGCTCAAAGGGGTTGACGAGGGATTAACATCCTTATATCTCCACTGTTTAGGAATTGAAACAATGCCTGTACATCGTCAGCATAGTCTGTTCGAAAGCATATTGTATGAGATTGCGGTATCATTTTCGTCATCCTCCCTCAAAAGGCATACAGCTTTAGCCGGAATTGAGTATCATAAAACATATGCAAAGTAACGACATAATTTAAAAAGAGTGATAGCGAAATAATTTATTCAAGACAAACATATGCAATGCACTGATGATGATTATTAAAACAAATAATGTCTATCATAATTGGAGTGTTTAAACAAACAGAATAGAAATTGCAAATGAAGGTAAATCTAATGATCTAAAGAGTTCATCCTTCTAGCCATTCATAGTATTAGCAATCTTGTTATGTTTATGCATGGGAGCAGTAATGATGTTCGGAGTTTAAGGAGCTTCGAACTCGATCTCCCCAGCATCTATCATATCTTGAATTTTGTTTTTCAGGGCCCAACAACTATCAGCATCATGCCCAGTAGCATTGGAGTGGTAAGCACATGTAGCTTTGGGATCGTAAGACGGGCTTGCAGTGTTGGGAAACTTCGGAGGATCCTTTACGGTGATCAGATTGGCTTTCAGTAGATATTGTAGGGCTTGAGATAAAGGCATGTTGATCTTGGTGAATTGCCTCCTTGGTCTATCAGTCTTGCGTTGGTAGCCTTGTCTAGGAGCTTGTTGAGATATTGGTGCAGAGATGAGGACGGCACCAACAGAATGATTCTGGTCATCCTTACTACGACTCTTTTGACTATGAATAGCATTAGATTCGTTTCTTCCTTGATACGGCTTCCTTGTAGTACCAGAGGCAGAACCCACTTGAATCTTCCCACTTCGAATACCATTTCCCACACGTTCTCCAGTTAAAATGAGTTCAGTAAACCCAGAAGAAGAACTACCCAGCAGGTGACTATAGAACGGCCCAGTTAGCGTGCCCATGAACATGTCTACCAACTCCCTATCATTCAAAGAGGGTTGGACTCTTCCAGCCAAATCTCTCCATTTTTGAGCATACTCCTTGAAACTTTCTTTAGGACCCATGGACATGCTTTGAAGTTGCATGCGAGTCGGTGCAAGATCAGAGTTATATTGATATTGCTTGTAGAAAGCCACAACCAAATCCTCCCAAGTACGGATGCTAGCACTTTCCAGCTTATAATACCATTCGAGTTGAGTTCCAGATAGACTTTCTTGAAAGAAATGGATCCAGAGTCTCTTATCAGCAGTGTGGGGTTGAATCTTTCTCACATAAGACCTCAGATGCATCTTAGGACAAGAGATTCCATCATACTTAGCAAAAGCGGGAGTCTTGAATTTCGGCGGAATAACGACTCCAGGAACGAGTCCCAATTCTTCAAAATCCAGCCCAGGTACCTTTTGAATTTCCACGCTTCTCAGACGTTCTTCTAACTGCCTATACCTCTCATCGGATTCATCCTCGTCCTCGGGATACTCTTCTTCTTCTTCTTCTTCTTCCCCATCAGAACCTACATGGCTTCCCTGATTGTTCTTGACACTGATATCATCTCTCTCTTCATCTTCCTCATTCTTTGGAATTTCAGCATCCTCAGCTTTCTTGGGACGACCTTTGAACCTTCTACCCAGGTTGATCACTCCTTTGGGCTTATTGGTCTTTTTCTCCTTCTTAGTCAGAAGGGTTTTCAGCTCGTCTTGCCCCTTGGATAAGTTCAGGATCAGATCTTGAAATTGGGCATTCTGAGCTTGAAGGTCTTTAACTGATTGCTCGAGATTCATGATGCTGAAATAAACAGCGGGGAAGTAAGAAACCTGTGGCGGGAACCTGTGATGCAATGTTATGAATGCAGATGCAATATTTTCAAGGATCTCTAGAAATTTAGTTAGCGACGTCAAAAATGATTTGGTCGCTTCTTTGTTTGAAGAATTCTGACTCTTGTCTTTGAACATCCTTCTTTGAGAATCAAGCTCACCATATCGAGTGGGTCATCGCCTCTGATTCGGGATACTTCTGAATTTGGAGGTACATGGCCAGAGGAAAGTAAATCCTCTTGCCCCTTGTTAGGATTTTAGTCCTTGATAAGAGTACCTGAAATTGTGCGCCCTAAATCCCTAAGATCCTTGAAAGGGTTAGTTAACATGCTATGTTATGATGTCATGAGGTAATGCGAGTGCGATGCAATGCATTAAGTAAAGCATAAGGTCATAAGGACGAGATGTCCTACAGGCAAATCCTGCAAGGAAATAAAAGGTTAAAGCATAGGGTAATGAGGACAAAATGTCCTACCAGTAAATCCTGCAAGGAAATGGAAAGGTTAGATAACAAACAAGTCACACAAGAGTCCTTAAGTTTAAAGGCTTGCATGGAGTATGACCGGGTAACTACCCTTCCCCAAAGGTACTTCTAAGGATAAGGATGATATCAGCAACGGGTTCTACCAAGTTACTCAGAATTGTCAGCCCCTCCAAAGCACCCTCGAACATGGTACATGCATACCACGCAATGATACTTTGAGAGAGAACCTATCTGAGTTGTAGTATCGGGTAGCGACTATGCCCTTAACATGCATCAAGAGTAGTCCCCCCACCACGTTCCTAAAGGCCAAGATGGGTTAAAGGTGACTAAAGGTCCTTGAGCTCCGACGCACCCAAAGATACATGCGTAAACCTCTCTCATGCAAAAGAGGTACACAATAACCAGTGGAGGCCTAACTCAAGCGCGAACTTCATTTTGACCAATCCCAAGCATGCACAAGGGAGGTCTCCATGACTATGCCGCTCCTATCTTAAGGTGCACTCGAATCCGGGTATAGGATTCGTCCTTCAGTTAATTCCCAAAACGCCCCTGAAAAATAAAACAAACAAAGCAAACAATAGAAAACATTTAAAATGAATCCTAAACTTTTAAGGTAACCCCTCTTAATCGAAATATCCCCAGCAGAGTCGCCAGTTCTGTAATACGGTGAACTGACTTTATTGAAATGTTGCGGATAGCAAGAGTCGCCACCGACTTTTATTTTATCCAAATTTAATTAGAAAGGCTAAAAGAACAGGAAAAACCTTTTAAATAAAATAGGGTTCGGGGGGTAATTATGCAAAGGGAAGGTGTAAGGCACCCTTTGCATCCATGGTTATCCATGGGCTCTTAACTTGCTTTGCTCTTTTTGTTTCAGAAAGGTAGAAGAAGAAGGTGTGGACTTTAGCTCGTAAATGAGCGTAGCCATATTGAAGAATTTTGAGAAAGAATATTTGAAAGTATTTTAGAGCAAGGCAAAGCAATTTAAGAGCAATTTACCTTATATTTGAGAAATCTGTTCTTTCAGCCTTTCAGAGCGAAAGGGTCTATCCTTGCCATGAGGGCAGGAAGCCTTTCATTTGGAAGTTTAAGGGTCATCGAAACATCCTTTACCATAAGACTATCCCATGCCATAGAAGGGCAGGTAGTCTAAGGCAAGGATCAGAATAAGCCTTTTCGTAGGCAGCCAGAAGATACCTCAGCCTTTTTCCGTAGGCAACATCCGAGGGTCGAGGTCATTTGTGTATCGAAGGCAACATCATTAGGGTCGTGACCTTTTTATCGAGGCAACACGGCTGAGGTATCCTCGAATTCGAGGGACATGGCTTATTCTGCAGAAAAACGAAGGCAATAGGCAACAGGCAACAGGCAACAAGGCAACAGAGAGGGTTACCCAAAAGGTGTGCGTGTGTGCAACAATCACGTGATTAATTCGATTAAATTATCTTACAATTAGTGAGGCTAATTCGATTTAAAGTTGCACTCCCTAAATTACTAACCACGCAGTTATAGAGTGATAATAATAATAATAAAGGGAAGGGGGGAATTGAAACCAGCGGAGGAAAGGGGAATTGAAACCAGCGGGATAATAAATAAATAAGTCTGACATAAGTAATAATTAGGGTTTAGAGTTACCGACTATGCGAGGCTTTGACATTTGGCAAACCTGAAAAGGCGGAAAAATGGCAAACAGAAACAGGGTGAGTGCATTATCGGTTCGGAGGCAAACATTATAACCCTAAAAATAAAGAATAATGAAATTTAAAAAATAAATAAAGTAAATAGACACTTAGCTTCTAATTTGATCTGATATGGTTAGAGTCGGAGGAAACCTCGGAGGTAACCCTGAAAAGACAAGGCAGAACGAGAAGGTGAACGCAAGGCAAATCCTAACCACAAATCAATTAAAAGAATAAGATTAAATAAAGCAGCACACTTATCTTCGAGGTTTGTTGAAGGCGCGCGCTCGGGACGAATCATGTTGCTAACCTTGAAAAGGCACAGAAGAAGAAGATTTTTAGTGTAGGGCATGATCTTCGTAAACCCTGATTAGGGTACGAATAGAATAAGAAAAAATAAACGATTTAATTAATTATTGGTCTCGCGACCTAATTAATTAAATCGGAAAGGAAAAAAATAAAATCGAACATACATGTATTTTTTTTTTAAGAATTTTTTAGAGTTAAAACAAAGTAAATATGAATTTTGAATAAATAAATAATTAAATAAGAAATAAATAAATAATATAAATGAAAATAAACAAAATAAATGAATTATTATTTATAATAGAAAAAGTTTTTGGAAATAAAATATAATGGTTTTTATGGAAAAAAAAAAACAAATAGAAACAATATATATATATATATATATATATATATATATATAAATAAATAAAGGGGATATAGTAATTAAAATAAAAAAAAAAAAAAAATTGCAAAAAACACTCAGCTGGATTCAGTGTATCGCACGCGTATGGTGTATGATAGACTCGCACGCAGTAGCGCGTTGGATTGAGGACGGTGATGATCAGACGGCTGGGAGCGTGAGGGTACACGCTAGTGCGTGTTTCATGTTGCATGCGATCCATCCTGGTCCAACCAAGAAACGCGCGCGAAGCTTATTCAAACCAGCCAACCAGACTGCGCCACGCAGTCATCTTCTTCAAGAGGCCACCTGCAACATAGATTTTACAGCGCTTTTTTGGCTGAAGCGCTATAAAAGACCCTGCATCTCAGGAACAAAATAACGAATAGGACTAAACGATCCTATAAATCTGGCGCACTTACACCATTCGATCCGTCTGGTCATCACGAACACGACCATGGGATCAATTAGGTTTAATTTTACCTGTAGAAAAAAGCCCCAATTCGAACCAAGAACCCTAAACATGGCATCTTGCCCGAAACAGCACCATAACATACCAAATCATCCAGAAACCATAAACACATTAAACTAAACACAAATATGCCATTAGATTATGATATGGATGCTTGAAACAATGTAATCGAGGCAAATTAGGATCAGACCAAGTGTGACTTACAATGCTTCGTTTTTGAAGTTTTAAAGCCTGAAAGCGATTGAGACACACTCAAAGATGTCTTAGGAACGTGTTTGAATCGATAGAACACCTTGAATTTGCTTGTATCTTTGAATCCGGATTGGACTTGTTCTTGAGTTTTGGAGAATGGAACTAGGGTTCTTGAAAGCCAAAAAATTTTCTCTTTAGGTCTGCACCCCTTGCTTATATATGGGAGAGTGAATTAGGTTAATAAGAATGGCTGGAATCCATGTAAATATTTGATTTCTATCTTGGGAGATTTGATTGAATTTTGCTTATGGATTTTTCTTAAAATTGATCAATTTCAATCTTATCTATCCAAATCTTGTTTGCACGAAATTGGATTGATTTTAGAATATATTTGATGATTAAATAAGATCCAAATCCCTTCTTCCATCAAATATTTGATTTTCCAATAATTTATTTGATTTTAGTCCTTTTTAAATGAATTAAAAATTCATAATAAATCAAATAAAACATATAATGTCGTGGGAAAAAGGTTTTGGGCCCTTGGATACTTTGAGGATCAAGATTGTGTTGAAATAACTCAGGCCCATTTGCAAAAGTTTTCAAGTTTCTTCACATTTTCCCTCCAAAATCATCTAACTTTGACAAGGCCTATCTCCCTCAATTTTTGAGGTATGGAAGTGTTCTAAGACATTTTGGAAACCTTAGAGAGTCCTCTAACCCATGTCTTTGGTTCCATGTCAAAATCATTTTTCATTCTCATTTTATGACCTTCTGAAGAAAGTGTCTTTTTGTTGACTTTTGAAAAGGACCTATAATGTATGAAGCCATATCTCTTAAACCATTGACCTATGAGCTCTGATTCTTGGACCATTGGATAGAGGAATGAATTCCCTTCAAAATAAGCTTTAGTGGGAATTTTTCTGATGAAGTATGAATATTTGGTGAATTTTCAAAGTTTGATTGACTTTTTCAACTCATGCCCAAAATAGTAACTTTTGACTTTTGACTTTTCTGATCTTTCCTTGCATCATCATGATCAACCCTTGATCAAATGATGATTTTAGGGTTATGAGGATGCTGTTAACCAAGTATCTTGAACTTTGACTGTACTTGGACTTGAAATGACTATTTTGCCCTTGGGGATCAACTGTTGACCTAATCATGATTTGAGGGACCAACCTGTTCTGTTTGACTTGAAACTTTACATGGAGATACTTTGGGATGTTTGTGACCCTATGGAACCACCTTGAGTCATTGATTCAATGATTTTCCTTCTAAAGAAACAAACCCTAGTTCAGATCTTTGTATAGGAGAAATTGTCTAGGAGCTTTGCATGTGGATTTGGAACTTGAATAAGAGAAATAATGTGGGCAAATTTTGGGGTATGACAAATTGCAAAACTAAAAAAAAATTCTTCTACCTTGAATAAAACAAATTTTTAGGTTTTGCAATCCATCTCAAACAACGGTGTTGGTGTTGTTATTGTTATTGAAGATTTTGAAAAACTATGATTTATTCCTAAAAGTCTTTATTGATGGATTGCAAGTGCAGGAAAAACATTCTCTAATTTTTGAAACAAAAACCTAATTAGAAGTTGGATGCATTTGAAGCATGTAAATTATATACGCTAGTGAAGGCAATGATAATGATAGCATCAACAATCAATATTGGTAAAGGCAGGTTTGACATTCAAGTGCCGATCTCTAGCATTTTGTACGAGACCTGGAATTGCTGAATTTTTAATATTATGGGTAAACAATCTTGATATTCTGCGAAGATTTGTTGCATACAATATATTTTTGATATTCTGGATAAACAATGTAACCATTTTTGTAAAAAAATAAAATTTACTCAAACCCCTGGGTTGTTTTAAAAACTGAGAAGATAGTTAAGTGTTTTTTTTCATTATTTCTAATCAATGACCTTAAACAAATATTTGCCGTCCATTTAAAGGTTATCTAAAGGTGGAGAAAAACACAAGAAAGCGGGGTTTGAATTGGGTTTTTAATAATTTCCCTTTCTTATAACTCTCGCGCAGAAGCTTCAGTAGCTGTTATTTATCAGAAGCCTTAAGCTCTTACATATCAGAAGCTGGGCATTTCTTGGAAGTATTCTTCGAAACCAGAGTCTTCTTAGAGCTTCTGATAACTTGAAGACAATAAATAGAAGTAAATAACACCAAATATATCCTGGTTCACTTGAGAAATTCTCAAGCTAATCCAGTCCACCCTTCCGAGGTAATTTTGTCTTATTCAAGGTCTTAATCCACTATAGCCAAACTGATTACGATTGCACGCCGCCGGTGACTCACCGTACAATGCACAAGCAACAAAAGGTGACTAACAACCTTGCACGGGCAACCGCTGGTGACTAACAACCAATGACATGTTCAGTGATCTGATTTAACAGATATAACATTCATTGACCTCTGCACAAGCAACCGCTCGTGACTGACCAACAATGACATGTTCATTGATCTGATTCAAGAGATATAACATTCATTAACCCCTTTAGAGTTCTGACCTTCACTCGGTCTTCTAGGATTTCCACCATAGTGATATCTGTTATCAATTCTCATAAGAGTTTGATCTTCACTCGATCCTCTTTGAGATATGACTATCACTGACCCAATAAGATCTGACCAACTTCGTCTCTTATAAGGATTTCCACAATGACCGCAACCATTATCTTCTCGAGCTTCTAACCTTTACTCGGTCTCTCAAGGTACAATCAAATAACTGTTTGATAAAAGTTTACTTACAATATAATGCTTTTACACAAGCTGGATGTAAACACTGAATTAAGCACATATTGTTTGACACATTTCTGAGCAGCAACTCATGTATTAGAACAATTTACATGAAGAATCCTAGACCTAAAACATAATACGGACAACAACTCTTGTGTTTATTACATTGTACTACAAAGATGTATATGTTAGAACAAGATTTGTTCTGATCAATATTCTTAGTTTTGATGATAACAAGGATATGAATTTTGTGTGAGATAATGTGGTACTCTAATACATTGCAATTTCCATTTCAGGAAATATATAAAGAGTATGCACAAATCAGCGCTCAGAAGCTTTGTCTCAGAAGGTTCAGCATGCAACATCAGAACATGGTCTGGCAAGACATCAGAAGATGGTCAAGGCAGAATCAGAACATGGGTCTATGGAAGCATCAGAAGAACTTGAGATCAGAAGCAGAAGCACTGAAGTTCTCATGGTATCACGCTCAGAAGCACTTCAAGGTCAGAAGACAAGAAGATGCTATGCACCAAGCTGTTTGACTCTGATGATATTCAAATATTTTATTCACAAACATCAGATCAGAAGAAAGTACAAGTGGCAGGCTACGCTGACTGACAAAAGGAACGTTGGAAGCTATTAAAGGCAACGTCAGTAGACACAGCGTGAACAAGGCTCGAGGTAGTTGACAAAAGCGTGAAACATTAAATGCAAAGCTGTACGGAACACGCAAAGCATTAAATGCTCCCAACGGTCATCTTCTCAAGTGCCTATAAATATGAAGTTCTGATGAGAAGCAAGGTTGACGATTTTGAAAGAACCAATTCTGAAAAACTTGCTGAAACGCTGTTCAAACTCAAAGCTCAGAAACTTCATCTTCATCAAAGCTCACTACATTGCTGTTGTAATATATTAGTGAGATTAAGCTTAAACGTTAAGAGATATATCACTGTTGTGATTATAGCTTTTTAGAAGCATTGTAAAACTCTTATTTGATTACATTAATTTGTAAGTAACTAGAGTGATCAAGTGTTGATCAGGATACTCTAGGAAGTCTTAGCTTGTGTCTAAGCAGTTGTATTTAGAGTGATCACGTGGTGGTCAGGATACTCTAAGAAAGTCTTAGCTTGTGTCTAAGCATTTGTTCCTGGAGTGATCAGGTTGTGATCGGGATACTCTAGAAGACTTAGTCGCGGGCTAAGTGGAAAACCATTGTAATCTGTTGCAATTAGTGGATTAAATCCTCAGGTGAGGTAAATCACTCCGTGGGGGTGGACTGGAGTAGTTTAGTTAACAACGAACCAGGATAAAAATAACTGTGCATATTGTTTTTATCGTTCAAGTTTTTAGACTACACTTATTCAAACCCCCCCCCCCTTTCTAAGTGTTTTTCTATCCTTCAATTGGCATCAGAGCGCCGGTTCTAAGGTGCAAGCACTTAACCGTGTTTAGAAAAGATTCAGGAAGAGAAAAACGCTTCAGTAAAAGATGGCTGGTGAAGTTCCAACAAATCCAGCTGCATCTACATCTGGCTCTGCTGAGCAATACAACGGTAACAATGGTTATACTAGACCACCAGTATTTGATGGTGAAAACTTTGAATACTGGAAAGATAAACTGGAAAGTTACTTTCTTGGTCTAGATGCTGATCTATGGGATCTTCTGTTGGATGGTTACAAACATCCTGTTAAAGCTACTGGTGTAAGGCTCACGAGAAGCGAAATGACTGATGATCAAAAGAAAGATTTCAAAAATCATCACAAATGCAGGACTGTTTTGCTGAATGCTATCTCTCATGCTGAGTATGAGAAGATATCTAACAGGGAAACGGCCCATGACATATATGAGTCCTTGAAGATGACTCATGAAGGAAATGCTCAAGTCAAGGAGACCAAAGCTCTTGCTCTAATCCAGAAATATGAAGCCTTCAAGATGGAGGATGATGAAGACATTAAAAAGATGTTTTCAATATTTCAAACTCTGACTGCTGGATTGAGAGTTCTCGACAAAGGCTACACAAAGGCTGATCATGTAAAGAAGATCATCAGAAGTTTGCCCAGAAGATGGGGCCCAATGGTGACTGCATTCAAGATTGCGAAGAATCTGAATGAAGTTTCTTTGGAAGAGCTGATCAGTGCCCTGAGGAGTCATGAGATTGAACTTGACGCTAATGAACCTCAGAAGAAAGGTAAGTCTATTGCTTTAAAGTCTAATGTTAAAAAATGCACTAACGCTTTTCAGGCTAGAGAAGAAGATCCTGAAGAATCAGAATCTGAAGAAGATGATGAACTGTCCATGATCTCCAGAAGGGTAAACTAACTCTGGAAGAGCAAGCAAAGGAAGTTCAGAGGCTTCAGAAGTTCAAAGAAATTTGAACGAGGAGAATCTTCTGGTGACAGAAGATCTGACAAGAAGAAGGCTGTCTGCTATGAGTGCAATGAGCCTGGACATTACAAGAATGAGTGTCCGAAACTTCAGAAGGAGAATCCCAAGAAGAAGTTTCATAAGAAGAAAGGTCTTATGGCAACATGGGATGATTCTGAATCAGAATCAGGATCAGACTCTGAAGGAGAGCAGGCAAACTTTGCGCTGATGGCGACAGAAGATGATGGATCAGAATATACATCAGAATCAGATTCTGAAGAGGTATTTTCTGAACTATCTAGAGAAGAGTTAGTTTCCAGTCTAACAGAGCTTCTTGAATTAAAAGCTCATCTTAGTATCAAATACAAAAAGCTGAAAAAGAAATTTGAATTTGAAACTAAGAAGCTTGAGTTGGAAAATTCTGAATTAAAAGAAAAAGTTTTAAAATTATCCAATAATGTTGGATCTCCTTCTGATTCGGAAAAATCCACTCCCAGTATGAATCATATTTTGAAAGAATATGATTTAAGTTTCAGGAAGTTCTTATCTAGAAGTATTGGCAGAAGTCAGCTAGCTTCTATGATATATGCTGTGTCTGGGAACAAGAGAGTTGGCATTGGTTATGAGGGTGAAATCCCATACAAGCTTGAATCTGTGGATGATATGAAAAAATCATACAGGCCTCTGTATAACCAATTTAAATTTGGCCACTCCCATGATATTAAGCACACATCACATGCACAAAGTTTTCACATAACACACACCAAGAAGCATGTGACACAACCTAAGAAATATCATGGAACTCAGAATAAGAAGTATCATACTGTTCCTCCTGCTAAATATTTTGCTAAACCCAAGTTCAATCAGAACTTGAGGAGAACTAACAAGAAAAGACCCAAGAAATTGTGGGTACCTAAGGAGAAGATAATTTCTGTTGCAGATATCCTTAGCGGCAAAGAGGACAGAAAGCAAAATGTCATGGTACCTGGACTCTGGGTGCTCGCGACACATGACGGGAAGAAGGTCTACATTCCAAGACCTGGTGCTTAAACCAGGTGGAGAAGTCAAGTTTGGAGGAGATCAGAAGGGCAAAATCATTGGCTCTGGAACCATAAGTCTTGGTAACTCTCCTTCCATAACTAATGTACTTCTTGTAGAAGGATTAAAGCATAACTTATTGTCCATAAGTCAATTAAGTGACAATGGTTATGATATAATCTTCAATCAAAAGTCTTGCAAGGCTATAAGTCAGAAGGATGGCTCAATCCTATTTACAGGCAAGAGGAAGAACAACATTTATAAGATTGATCTTTCTGATCTTGAGAAGCAGAAGATGACTTGTCTTATGTCTGT
Source organism: Vicia villosa (assembly GCF_029867415.1). NCBI lineage: Eukaryota > Viridiplantae > Streptophyta > Magnoliopsida > Fabales > Fabaceae > Vicia > Vicia villosa. The sequence goes on along the minus strand of NC_081184.1, from coordinate 116,028,990 downwards.
TTCTGAGGAGCAATGGGTCTGGCACAGAAGATTAGGACATGCTAGTTTGAGAAAGATTTCTCAGATTAACAAACTAAATCTGGTCAGAGGACTCCCAAATCTGAAATACAAATCAGATGCTCTTTGTGAAGCATGTCAGAAGGGCAAGTTCTCCAGACCTGCATTCAAGTCTAAGAATGTTATTTCTACCTCAAGGCCGTTAGAACTCTTGCACATTGATCTGTTTGGCCCAGTCAAAACAGCATCTGTCAGAGGGAAGAAATATGGATTAGTCATCGTTGATGATTATAGCCGCTGGACGTGGGTAAAGTTCTTGAAACACAAGGATGAGTCTCATTCAGTGTTCTTTGAATTCTGCACTCAGATTCAATCTGAGAAAGAGTGTAAAATCATAAAGGTCAGAAGTGATCATGGTGGCGAATTTGAGAACAGATTCTTTGAGGAGTTCTTCAAAGAAAATGGTATTGCCCATGATTTCTCTTGCCCCAGAACTCCACAGCAAAATGGAGTTGTAGAGCGAAAGAATAGGACTCTACAAGAAATGGCCAGAACCATGATCAATGAAACCAATATGGCTAAGCATTTCTGGGCAGAAGCAATTAACACTGCATGCTATATTCAGAATAGAATCTCTATCAGACCTATTCTAAATAATACTCCTTATGAATTGTGGAAGAACAGAAAGCCCAACATTTCATATTTCCATCCTTTTGGATGTGTATGTTTTATTCTGAATACTAAAGATCATCTTGGTAAGTTTGATTCTAAAGCACAAAAATGTTTCCTTCTTGGATATTCTGAACGCTCTAAAGGCTACAGAGTATACAATACTGAAACATTGATTGTAGAAGAATCAATCAATATCAGGTTTGATGATAAGCTTGGTCTTGAAAAACCAAAGCAGTTTGAGAATTTTGCAGATTTTGATATTGATATCTCAGAAGTTGAAGAACCAAGAAGCAAAGCTGCAGAAGCTGGCAGTCTCAGAAGCAATGGATCAGAAGATCAAGTTGCTGCATCTTTAGAGAATCTGAGAATTTCTGAAGAACCAACAGTCAGAAGATCACCTAGACTTGCATCAGCTCATTCAGAAGATGTGATCCTTGGAAAGAAAGATGATCCCATCAGAACAAGGGCATTCCTTAAGAACAATGCAGAATGTCAATTAGGTCTTGTTTCTTTGATCGAGCCAACTTCTGTTGATCAAGCTCTAGAAGATCCAGACTGGATAATTGCCATGCAAGAAGAACTAAATCAGTTTACAAGGAATGATGTATGGGACTTGGTTCCTAGACCAAAAGGATTTAACATCATCGGTACTAAGTGGGTTTTCAGAAACAAGCTAAGTGAGAAAGGTGAAGTGGTAAGAAACAAAGCCAGACTGGTTGCTCAGGGTTATAGTCAGCAAGAAGGGATTGATTATACAGAAACCTTTGCACCAGTGGCCAGGTTAGAATCTATTCGTCTATTAATTTCTTTTGCCACTCAACACAACATCACTCTTTATCAGATGGATGTCAAGAGTGCCTTCTTAAATGGTTATATAGATGAAGAAGTTTATGTTCACTAACCTCCTGGTTTTGAAGACTCCATGTCTCCAAATCATGTTTTCAAATTAAAGAAATCATTATACGGATTGAAACAAGCTCCCAGAGCTTGGTATGAACGTTTGAGTTCTTTCCTTCTGGAAAATGATTTCAATAGAGGAAAAGTGGACACTACTCTCTTTTGTAAAACATTTAAAATGGATATTTTAATTTGTCAAATATATGTTGATGATATTATCTTTGGAACATCTAATGCTACACTTGGAAAGGAGTTTGCTGAGTCTATGCAGGCTGAATTTGAAATGAGCATGATGGGAGAACTCAAGTATTTCCTTGGGATTCAAATCAACCAAACTTCCGATGGAACCTATGTTCATCAAACGAAGTATGTGAAAGAACTTCTGAAGAAGTTTAATCTTTCTGAAAGCAAAGAAGCCAAAACTCCTATGCATCCAACATGTGTACTGGGTAAGGATGAGGTATGTAAGAAGGTAGATCAGAAGTTGTACAGAGGTATGATTGGATCTCTTCTATATCTAACTGCTTCTAGACCTGACATTCTCTTTAGTGTTTGTTTGTGTGCTCGATTCCAATCAGATCCAAGAGAATCTCATTTAACAGCGGTTAAAAGAATTCTAAGGTATCTGAAAGGTACTACTAATGTTGGTTTAGTTTACAGAAGATCTAAAGACTACAACTTAGTAGGATTCTGTGATGCTGACTATGCTGGAGATAGAATAGAAAGAAAGAGCACTTCTGGAAGTTGTCAATTTCTTGGAAGTCATCTGATCTCATGGTACAGCAAGAAGCAAGCTACTATTGCCCTCTCAACAACAGAAGCAGAATATGTTGCTGCTGCTGGTTGTAGCACACAAATGCTCTGGATGAGAAGTCAGCTGGAAGATTATCAGATATATGAGAGTAACATTCCTATTTTCTGTGATAATACTTCTGCTATATGTTTATCTAAGAATCCTATTTTACATTCAAAAGCTAAACATATTGAGATTAAACATCATTTCATAAGGGACTATGTTCAGAAGGGTGTTATATCTTTAAACTTTGTGGATACAGACCATCAATGGGCTGATATCTTTACAAAACCCCTTGCTGAAGATAGGTTTAAGTTCATTCTGAAGAATATCAGTATGGATTTATGCCCAGAATGAGAAGATGAGAAGATCTTATGTATGAGTATCTTCTGAAATGAAACTGATTTTTTTTATAAGAAGTTCTGATTGAAATCAATTAGAAATTGTGATTCAGTTATTACTAACGTTTCATTGTCTAAGTTGATTCAGAATCTCTTTAAAAGCAAAACAGCTGTAACTGGCTATCCAGATGGTAAACACGTGTTCACTATTTCTGGACAAGCGTGCGTGCAGTTGAGGGGACGTCTACTTAGGTAACTGTGCAAATCTCGTCTTTTGTCATTATTATCTCTCCTCACGTCACGTAACATTAAATGCTATCCATCATTTACTCTTTTTTCAGTTTTCTTTTTTATATTCCTCGAACGTTTCCCTCTTCTTTTTCCCTCTATTTATTCCTTCATTTCGTTGCATTTTTTTTCAATAAGTCTTGGCTCTCTTTCTCTTTTTCTCTCTTGTCCAACAAAGTTTTTCTTTGGCATAAACCCTAGTTCATTCATCTTCAACTTAGCGTTCATCATGAATCCTTTCAACTCAATGAGAACGGATGGAAGGGTTAATCAGTTACAGGATGTGAAGCATATCTTGGGATGGCTCTCCAAGTCTCTTTCAAGACAGATCTCTTCTTCAATGCTGTTATCAACATTTATCCAAAGGAAGAAGACCTTCTTGAGTCACTGGAGCCCGTTTGCAACATTAGCTCCCTGTCTATGAACTGTCCCTCACTTCCTCTTTGGTCTCTTGGATCTCTCCTACAGTGGAGGTTCTAGTCTGGACAGGCATGAAGAGTTTTCAAGCTTTCATGGCTGAACAAACTGAAGACCAGAGGGTTCTTGAGTTGTTTGCGCAGTCTTTGCGTAGGATAGAGTCTTAGGCTTTAAGTCTTTGTAGTTTTCTTTCCTTGTTGCATCTGTTTTTCTGCATACACCTTTTGTAATCCTTCTTGTTGAAATCAATGAAAAGTTATTTATGTTTCTTTCCTTTTGTCTCTTGCTTTACCTCTGAATCTTTTATGCTTTTTGGTGTTATGACAAAAAGGGGGAGAAAATATATGATAAATGATCTGATTAATATTATCAGTTACCGAGTAAAAAGGCTCCACATTTACTAACAGAACTTGCAAAGTTCTATGTTTTTAAGTTGTGTTGTTGCAGGAATCAAAGATTCAAGATCAACATAAGAAGCAACAAAATGAATCAAGCTCTTGGATTCTTGAAGCAAGCTGAGTGCTAGGAAGCTTCAGAATCAGAAGCAAGAAGGAAGAATGATCAGAAATAGCTCTTGGATTCTTGAAGCAAGCTGAGTGCTAGGAAGCTTCAGAATCAGAAGCAAGAAGGAAGAATGATCAGAAATTCTGATAATAGAATATGATCCAAATCATTGTCTATTTGCTATGATACATTGTCTATTGGATCTGATATATTCTATATGGCTTATATGGCTCTGATACATATTTTGTGTTCTGATACACATTTTATGTTCTAACTCATTCATGCTGACTTTTGTCGTTTAGTTTTGTTCTGTAACATTTCAGGATGTAGAGATGCTCTGATGATGCTCTGGTACATTCAACAATGTTCTGATACAATCTAGCATGAAGTGATGTAAGAAGAAATTCAAAGCTCTGAAGCTATCCGAGGGAAGCAGAAATCAGAAGCTGTGAATGTTCTAAAAGATCCAGAAAACTCAAGTTCTGAAGCTGTCCTAAATGGAAGCATGAATCAGAAGCTGTGAATGTTCTGAAGATCAAAGAAATTCAAGTTCTGAAGCTGTCCTAAATGGAAGCAGGAATCAGAAGGTGTGAATGTTCTAAAGATCAAAGAAATTCAAGTTCTGAAGCTGTCCTAAATGGAAGCAGGAATCAGAAGCTGTGAGTGTTCTAGGGATCTAAAGAAATTCAAGTTCTGAAGCTGTCCAATGGAAGCAGAAGTCAGAAGCTATGAATTATCAGAAGACAGAAGCTTATGTGATCGTCTCTACCGAAATAATCAGGGAAGTCTTTTATTATTAAAGTTCTTCGAGTATTTATTTCAGGGGGAGATTATTCATCTCAGGGGGAGATTGTTAATCTCAGGGGGAGACATATTCACATGCTTATGCTATAGCTGTGTAATTTGTCTTTTGCCGTCTGCTCTTTCTGATCGCAAATTCATATCATTTATATATGTTTTTGTCATCATCAAAAAGGGGGAGATTGTTAGAACAAGATTTGTTCTGATCAATATTCTTAGTTTTGATGATAACAAGGATATGAATTTTGTGTGAGATAATGTGGTACTCTAATACATTGCAATTTCCATTTCAGGAAATATATAAAGAGTATGCACAAATCAGCGCTCAGAAGCTTTGTCTCAGAAGGTTCAGCATGCAACATCAGAACATGGTCTGGCAAGACATCAGAAGATGGTCAAGGCAGAATCAGAACATGGGTCTATGGAAGCATCAGAAGAACTTGAGATCAGAAGCAGAAGCACTGAAGTTCTCATGGTATCACGCTCAGAAGCACTTCAAGGTCAGAAGACAAGAAAATGCTATGCACCAAGCTGTTTGACTCTGATATTCAAATATTTTATTCACAAACATCAGATCAGAAGAAAGTACAAGTGGCAGGCTACGCTGACTGACAAAAGGAACGTTGGAAGCTATTAAAGGCAACGTCAGTAGACACAGTGTGAACAAGGCTCGAGGTAGTTGACAAAAGCGTGAAACATTAAATGCAAAGCTGTACGGAACATGCAAAGCATTAAATGCTCCCAACGGTCATCTTCTCAAGTGCCTATAAATATGAAGTTCTGATGAGAAGCAAGGTTGACGATTTTGAAAGAACCAATTCTGAAAAACTTGCTGAAACGCTGTTCAAACTCAAAGCTCAGAAACTTCATCTTCATCAAAGCTCACTACATTGCTGTTGTAATATATTAGTGAGATTAAGCTTAAACGTTAAGAGATATATCACTGTTGTGATTATAGCTTTTTAGAAGCATTGTAAAACTCTTATTTGATTACATTAATTTGTAAGTAACTAGAGTGATCAAGTGTTGATCAGGATACTCTAGGAAGTCTTAGCTTGTGTCTAAGCAGTTGTATTTAGAGTGATCACGTGGTGGTCAGGATACTCTAAGAAAGTCTTAGCTTGTGTCTAAGCATTTGTTCCTGGAGTGATCAGGTTGTGATCAGGATACTCTAGAAGACTTAGTCGCGGGCTAAGTGGAAAACCATTGTAATCTGTTGCGATTAGTGGATTAAATCCTCAGGTGAGGTAAATCACTCCGTGGGGGTGGACTGGAGTAGTTTAGCTAACAACGAACCAGGATAAAAATAACTGTGCATATTGTTTTTATCGTTCAATTTTTTAGACTACACTTATTCAAACCCCCCCCCCCTTTCTAAGTGTTTTTCTATCCTTCAGTATATAATAAAAGTTGGGTTAGCATCTTGTAGTGGTCTTCTTCTTCATCTTATTTGTTGAGCAAGTTCTGAGCAACAACTCCTTGCTTCTTCTGATTTCTATCAAGATATATATGATTGTAGTTGAGTAGCATCTTGTAGAATCTTCTTCTTCATCTTCTTTGGTAAGCAAGTTACGAGAAATAACTCCTTGCTTCTTCTTCATCTTCTGATCTCAGCTTCTACATTTCAACTTAGGCATTAGCATCAACTAATTTTCCTAATAGAATTTTGAATTAGCATGTGTTTCAGCTTCTCCTTTTGACATATGCTTCTTAACATCAACTTCTAAGCATTGTATTCTTTGTTGATCTTTTTGTTCTTGTTAATCTGTGTTGGTTGAGTTCCATTCAAACCAAATCACATTAACAAGTGCAACGATAAAATTCGTTATAGCAGTATGAACATCAACTTTGACATCTATAGTAATAACACTAGTAGCAATACCATCAGCATCAAAAGCTACATCATATTCATTTGAATCAAGGTGTTGCCAATATCGTCAACCTTTGTTGGATGATTTGGTATTCTTTTATAGTTCTCAAAAGAGACGTTGAAGGATATGAAGGTCTTTTGGCTTCCAGCGGCTAGTCCCCAACGGATAGAATCAAGCATTGCTATAGATAGTACTTTCCTTTGTCTTGTAGCTTGATACGTTGTGAGTTGGTGGGAGACAGCTTCTGTAAAATAGTAAGCGTACTGGATTATAGTGGAATCCATAATGTACTGTTGTACTATTTTCCTCTTGACTAAGTGCTTGATCTTATCATCAAATAATGTACTTCTGGTTGTGAAGTAGCAAGCTTGGAAGAGATCAATCTTGTCTTCATCTTTCTGATAATGATTCTGATGTGTAGTTCAGAAACTACTTAATATGAAGCATAGAATCATTATCTTGTGAGAGTCAGAGTCTCGTTTATCAGAACTTGACAATAACAACTATTCTGAAAAGCAATACTCGACTTCTGATCTGGAACGTTCTTATGATGTTGTGGCTTGCCCAGAATTTTCGTTTCAGAATCATAGAATTAGAACATTATTTTCCAAATATGCAGGCAACAGCCAATCTGAGAACAAGTTCTATCATTGATGAAAACACTTCTGATTCTTGGATCTTGGTATCTGATCTTCTATACATCCTTGAGTCTGATCTTTGTATTCTTTGCTTGACCTTTGATGTATCTGATCTTGCATTCAGAATCTTTGACTTTGTCTTCAGAGTTAGAAGCAACAGCTCTTCTGATGAACAAATCTCGGTTCCTGATCTTGACTTGAAAGCTTGCTTGAATAGAAACTCTAACAGAATTCTTCCTTCTGATTACTCGCGACTTCTGAAGCAACAACTTATTTGAGAAGCGCACAGTAACTCTCCTTCTAATGAACATTCATCATTCTTCGGAACTACTGATGTTTCTTCATATTCGGCTTCAAATATTATTTCTGAATTTCCTTGCTTGTTTCTGATGATTCTTCATGGACAACAATCCAGAATTTCTTAGAACATAATACCTGCACACTCAAGAAAACTATTAGAAACTAAATTCTTACATACAAAATATATGTAATGTTATCATCAAAACATAGAGACTTATTGCAAAACCAAATCTTGTTCTTACATTATCAACGTTTAAGAATCCATCATTAGTGATCCGCGTGAAACCTAAGGGACGTCCATTATATAAGTTCTCTTACGATATTGGAAATCTAAATGAAACATATGAAGCGCTTGAAACCTAAGGAAACTTGGAAAAGTTCTCTACGATGGATTGCAAGAGCAGAAAATCATATGATTTCAAAGTTTATTCTATTAAATTGTACCGAAAATATTTTTGGATATTAATATTAATTATCTTACCCTTTTTTTTCACCAAAAACAAATACATGCAAGATCCGTAGAGAACATCCTTTAACAAACCCTTTTGTTTTGTTTTGAGAAAAGACTTTCCCATATTTAATATTGTCCATAATATCAAGGAATTGAAGATCCAACACATGATCTTCATGGACAATTAATGTAATAATCTGGGTAAATACTGTAACGAGTTTTATTAAAAATGTAATGTTATGGTAAACACTGTAGCAAGATTTATTAAAAAAACTAAGGACCCCTCAGTTTTTATGATAAATCGAGATAAAAAAGACGTTAGTTTTTGTAAATAATAAAAGTGCAGAAATTGGGCTTCGAACCCATGCGATAATAAACCTTTACCTCGGTGTTTTAATCACTGAGGTGATAAGACTTTACTTTTTATGACGACCTTATTTACGTTGCTTCTATTGTCGAGGTAAAACGCATTTCACGTCCAATGTTAGAAGCGTTATTTGTAGTAGTGAAGATACTTAATCCAATCATCTTGGCGCTTTCTTAGGAGCCTAACGGTGTTTCAAGCGTTACATGGCTTTCTCCTTTACTTGTTTTCCCGAAAGAGTGACTAGAGAAACTTGGAATGCTATGATGTTGTCCGGATTGAGTCAGGGCCTTTGGAAAGTGCTCCAGAATAAAAAAATATGTTGATCTACCAGGGTCGATTAACACTCGTTTCACATCTCCAATATCATATTGCACTGTGAGGACTATGGGGTCATTGTGGTGAGGAAGAACACCAACTACGTCTTCATTTGATAAGGTGGTTCTGGATTCTCATTCTCTCCTCGAGATTTTGGCAATGTTAGCAGGTATGATGTTTGATATTAAAACCTATCAAACGTACTTTCTCTGAGAGGAACTAGTTTCTCTTCGCTTTGTGAAACCCCTAACGATGGTGTTGACAACAATCTTAGAGATTTTCTTAAACATCATCGTGAGAAAATGGTGAAAGCAACAATGGGTAAGAATGAATATGGTTAGGTCAATTTTATCAGGCCCGCGATGGCCGTCAATTGTACTTGCTAAAGGTACAATGCGTGACAACCTCTAGTGATTAAGGATTGTCGAAGAGCTTTAGGATTTATTGTAGGCTTTAGAGATAGCTCACTTTAGGAGGTGATAAGCCCTTTGTATCGATTATTTGTGTCAATATGAGAGTGCCCCCACCATTTATGGTTGATGTATTTATAAGAAGTCGTGGGTATGGATCTCATACTTTTAGAAATAACAACTGCTTTCCGACAATGGGATAATGGGGGTAACTGATCCCCAATTAATCACGAGAGCTAGGTTAATTCCCCTTGTTCCACATTGTTGTGGACCAATGAACAACCTCTTTCAATGATCACACACTTTGGACGAGTTGTCAAAGAAGTGAACGATTAGAGAAAATGCCTAAAAAATTCTTATGAAAATAATACTACTCTAATTACTATTATATAATTTCATTTTAAAATTATTAAATAATTTATGTATTAGGTCAATATATATATATATATATTAGAAACATTAATTATTTGATATATCTAAACGCGAAATAAAAGAGAAATTTATAACTATTAGATTTTATGGGTATCTTTTGCGCGCAATTACAAAAATTAATCCATATAGTCTAGAAGAACCATAATGGAAGACAAAAAATTTCCTCAAGAAAATTTAATATTGAAGCATGCTCAATACTGAGTTCCAATCCATTACATCTAATTAAGCTCTCATATAAGTGTTCTTGGAAATAACCCTTAAATTTAAGTTAATTGTTTAAATTTTTAATGTTTAATAAAATTTGTTGTTAGATTAATTTATACACATAAAATCCATAAAAATATATTCAATTAATATTTAATTTTTCAACAGGATAACAAAGAAAAATTGAGAGAAAAATAAAAATATTTAAATTCGTTTATTAAAAATAAATAAATTAGTAAAATAAAGTTCAAATTCTTAAGAAAATAGTACTACTCTAATTACTATTATAAACAACTTTTTTTAAATTTTTTTATTAAATACTTGATGTATCTGGTTAGTATATAAACTAGATTCATCAATTATTTAATGAATATAAATCCAAAATAAAAGAGAAACTTATAGCTATTAGATTTTATAGATATCTTTCGCGTAACTACAGAGATTAATCTCTCATTCAGGGAGTATCACAATATGTGACAAAGATTTCTTTCCAAAAAATTTAACATTAATGCATGCTCACAGTTGAGTTTGAATCCAACACATTTAATCAAGTTGGACAAGATCCCTTATCATCCCATATAAGTGTTCTTTGATATAACTCTTAAATTTAAGTTAGTTGTTTGAATTTGTACTATTTAATATAATTGTAGGTAGATTAATGTATACTCATAAAAACCATAATTCAATTAATATTTCATTTTTTCAATTAAGATAACAATGAAAATTGAGAGAAAATAAAAATACTTAAATTAGTTTATAAAATATATATATATATATATATATATATATATATATAAATTAATATAAATAAAGCATAAATTCTTTAAAAAAAATACTTCTCTAATTACTACCATAAACAATTTAATTTAAAATTTATTAATAATTAATGTATTTGGTCAATATATAAACTAGATACATCAATATTTTAATATATTTAAATCTAAAATAAAAGAGAAAATTAATTTTATATATATATATATATATATATATATATATATATATATATATATATATATATATATATATATATATATATATATATATATATATATACACACACGTTAGATTTTATGGGTATCCTTTGTACGTAATTACATAGAGTACTCCCTCGAGTTTGGATCGACCACAAACAGACACAAATTTTTCTTATAAAAATTTAAAACTAATGCATGCTCAACACAACGTTCGAACTCATGACATTTAAGTAAGCCAAAAAAAAAAAACCTTATTATCTCATATAAGTACACTTGGGTATAACTTCCTGATTTAAGTTAATTGTTTGAATTGGTAATATTTAATAAAATATGTACAGAGATTTATTTATACTCATAAAAGCCATGAAAAATATTCAATCAATATTTAATTTTTACAATTAAGATAAAAAAGAAAAATTGAGAGAAAAATAAAAATATATAAATAAGCTTATTAAAAATATATAAATTAGTAAAAATAAAATTCAAATTTTTAAGATGATAATATTACTCTAATTACTATTATGAATTTTTTTTTTAAGAAAATATATTAAATACTTGATGTATTTAGTCAAAATATAGACTAGATCCATCAATTACTTAATGAATATAAACTTAAAATAATAGAGAATTTTATAGCTGCTATATTTTATGGGTATTCTCTCTGCAGAACTATAGAGATTAATCTATCGAGTCTAAGAAGACTACAATGAACAACAAAGATTCCACTTAAGTGAATTTAACACTAATGCGTGCTCAACACTAAGTTCCAACCGAATACATCTAATTAAGTTGAAATAAATTCTTTATCATCCATATAAGTGCTCTTGTGTATAGCTCTTGAATTAAAGTTAATTATTTGAATTTGTAATATTTATTCAAATTTGTAGTTAGATCAATTTTTACTCATAAAGGCCATAAAAATATATTCAATTAATATTTGATTTTGTCAATTAAGATAGAAAATAAAAATTAAGAGAAAAATAAAAATATATAACTTTGTAAAAATAAAGTCAAATTCTTAAGAAAATAATAGTACTCTAATTATTATTATAATTTTTAGGGTTAAATATATAAACCCCCTGCAAAGTTAGCGAAATCAGGTTTTAGCCCCTCGTAAAGTTTTTTGTTTTTTTTCCACCCTATCTTATGTTGATTCCATCAGTTTTCCCCCCATTTGCCAGATGTCATGGAATCTTTTGAATCTTTTTAAAGAAGAAACGGTCAAGGAGGAAGAAGAAGGATTGCGAAGAAGCCAACAATGGGTGGAAGCAGGTGTTCTTCAACGAGTAAGGGTTTGCCAAGATGTGGGTGCAACGAATCCATGAAGTTGTTGGTATCTAACACCCTCGAAAATCCAAGCAAAAAATTCTGGAAGTGTAGAAATTCCATGGTGAGTTTTATTCAAGATTGTAAATCCTCTACTGATTCAGGGTTTTAGTTATTGATGTTATAATATTGGGGGAAATTGCAGAATGGTTGCAGATTGTTTCTCTGGGACGACATGGTTAGAGAGGCTGAAGTTTCATCCAACAAATGTTGCGATTGTCACGTTGAGGATGGATCAAAGAAGCTGGAAAAATTAAAGAAGAATGTTGCTTTGGAAAGGACAAAGAATTTTTGGATGATGATTGCAATTGTTTTGTCATGAATGTTTTTTGCAGTGGTGTATGATTTTAAGTAGTTTTTAGGTGATAATTTTCTAAAACCTTTTTGGTCTGTCATGGTTTGTAATGAAAACCAGTTCTGTGTATTAAAGTTGAGGATAAATGAGAATTGAAGTTTAGGTATTTCCATTTGAGAATTGAAGTTTGTGTATTTCCATTTGAGAATTAAACCTAAGTTCCATTTCCAAGTTACGTTCATTTAGTTACAAGATAGTTGAAATAAGATAAGTTGAAATTAGATTACCAAAAGGCACACTTGGTGCATAAGGGTGCGTAATTCTGTTACAAAAGGCACACTTGGTGCATATGTCTAAAACAACATAACAAAAGGCACACTTGGTGCATATGTCTAAAACAACATAACAAAAGGCACACTTGGTGCATATGTCTAAAAAAACAAAACAAAAGGCACACTTGGTGCATATGTCTAAAACAAGATAAATTCAAAAGCATTGGTTGCATTAGTCTCTAATTTTCTTGGTCTTCCAAGTCTTCAAAAGCCTTGTTTTCAATCCTAGTTTGGAGTCTTTTGAACCTGACTTCTCTCTAGCTTCTTCAATGGTGATTGGCTGCTCACTTGACCCTAGGCCTGTAGTTGGTTTCTTAAGCCAATTCAGTTTGATCCTTTCACTCTTCCTTCTTTTTGTGATAGACTTCTTTCCCTTTTATTTCTTTGGTTGCATGGGAATTGAATTAGCCACATTAGATGCAGTCTGACTCATAACAGTTGGTACAGCTACATCAGTCTCAGTCTGAACATCTTTGTGCAATTCAGAGTCAGTTACAATTGTACTCTGTCCATCAGCAGGAAGTGAATTATCTGCACCATCCATTGTACTATCACGATCCTTATGCCCTGCACTCTCAGCTTCAACAGTCTTTTTTACTTTCCTCTGCACAAATATTAACATGTAAGGATCCAAAGTGTACAACAATAACATGTAAAAATTTGCAAAAATTTAATGCAGTCAACAAATATACCTTTCTTTTCAGAGCATTGGGATCTTGTGTCAATGACTTGCAAGTTAGTGCATTGTGACCAAACTTGTCACATTTTGTGCATTTGTATTCAACCTTATGTCTTCTTTGTCTTGCACCTTCCTCTCCTAGTTCTCTTATCCTCACCTTCCTAGGCCTTCCTGGTCTTTCTTGTATGAGGGTGGTAGAACTTATTCCATTTCCACTTCTGGCCACATATCCTGACCATTGATAGGGCTTATTGAAAATCCATAACAAAGTGAAAATTTATCCCTGGTGTAAAACTCATCAACAAAGTCTTCTGGGTTTTGCTTCCTATAACTCAAAGCTGCCACTGCATGCCTACAAGGTATCCCCACTAACTCCCAGAAGTTGCAGTTACATGACTTTTTAGCTATGTCAACAATATACTTTTGGTGGTTGTAACTATGAGTGACTTGGAATTGTTTAAATATTTAATGTATCTGGTCAATATATAAACTAGATCTCTCAAATATTTAATGAATCTAAACCTAAAATGAAAGAGAATTTTATAGTTGTTAGATATTACTGGTATTCTTTGTGCGGTGCTGCAAAAATTAATCATTCTACTCAAGGAAAACCGCAAAGGATGATAAAGATTTGCTTCAAGAGAATTTAACACTAATACATTCTCAGCATTGAATTCAAATCCAAGACATTTTATTAAGCTGGAAATAATGCTCTTAGGTATTGAGATTCGGGATGCAAGGGGTCATTGGATTATTGGATTTGCCAAGTTTATTGGTAAAGCTAATGTGCTAATGGCATAGCTGTGTGGGATATATGAGGGGTTGAAGTTTGTTGTGGATCATGGTTTTTCGAAGGTTGAGATGAATACTGATTCTAGTGTTGCAATAAAGTTGTTATCCAAGGCCAAGAAGAAGAAGATGTTTGGGTTTTCAAATTTGGAACACCAAATTCTTCATTTGATGTCTCGCATGGAAGCCATTGAAATTGTGTATATATGTCAGGAATCAAACCGGTTCCGCTAATACTCTTACTAAGAAAGGAAGAATATTGAAGGTTGATTGCAAAATCTTCCGGGAGTCTCCTGAGTTCTTGACAGAGAATTTGAAGGCTGATTTTGATGGTGACCTAGTTGCTAGATCTGTTGTTTTTTATTTTTCTTGCTTTGGACTTCGGCTCTCCCTACTGCAAAATAAAGTACTCTTAGGTATAACTCTTAGATTTACGTTAATTGTTTCAATTTGCAATAATTAATAAAATTTGTAGTCATATTAATTTATAATCATGCAAATATATATATATATATATATATATATATATATATATATATATATATATATATATATATATATATATATATATATATATATATATATATATATATATATATATATACCATTAATATTTAATTTTTTAATTGAGATAACAAAGAATAATTGAGAGAAGAATAAAAGTACTTAAATTAGTTTATAAAAATATTAGTAAAACTAAAACACAAATTCTTAAGAAAAGAAAACTACTCTAATTACTATTATAAACAATTTTACTTAATTTTTTAAAATAATTAACGTATATGATCAATAATAAATCATATTCATCAATTATTTAATGGTCATGCTAACTGGGGTACTGGTTAAGAATTTCAAATAATGAAATACTTTATGATCAAAGTATTGAATACACACAATCTTTTTCTAAAAAAAGTTATTTATTTTTATTTTCAATGTATTGAATACACATATTTTTCTGAAAAGAATTATTTTTTTAATCTATTAAATTAAAGTAAGTCAAATTTACCTTTTTGATCTCTTAAAAGAGAAAGTTTCGGGTATTTATTGTATCACTATCTAAAATAAAAGAGAAAGTTATAGCTGTTAGATTTTGAGTATTTTATTTGCACAACTATAGAGAATAGTCCATTGAATATGGGAGAACCACATTGGACATTTCTATAAAGAGATTTAACATTGATGCATACTTAGCACAAGTTTGAATTCAAAAGATCTTATTAAATTGGAATGAATTCCTTATCTTCTAATATAAGTGTCCTTCGGTATAGCTTTTAAAATTAATAGTGTGTTTGGATGAAACATTTTAATGAGGAAAAATAATTTTTTGAGGGAATTGAAAATGATTTGATCAAAATTCATTGTTTGGATGAAAAATATGGAGAATAGTTAAAATGATGTAAATTTATGAAGTATTTTATTCAAGTTAAATTTAAAGAATTTCAAATGAAACCAAAAAGTAAAGAATTTGAAATTGCTCCATAACTTGATTGTTAAATTGTTTATTATTAATTTTTAAATTTGCAAAATGGTCCTTATATTTTATTAAAATTATAAATTTATATCAAAAGTTTTCATAAAATTGCAAATAAGTCCCTAATAATTTTCCAAATTTACAAAATGGTCCCTTAAAATTTTCAAAAATGGCAAATTAGTCCCTATTTTTCATATTTTAAATTTGGCCCAAAAGTTTTAAAATTGATAAAATGACCAAAAAATTTAACAATAAATCATTTTAGTACTTCATCCAAACAAAAGAATTTAAAATTAAATGATTTTCAATTGAATCATTTAAATTGTTTAGAATTTTAAATTTCTTAAAAAATGACTTTCCCTTATTAAAATACTTCATCCAAACACACTCTAAGTTAATTCTTTGAAATTGTCATATTTAATAACATTTTAGTTAGATTAATTTATACTCATAATTGCCATAAAAAATAGTCCTTTAATATTTAATTTTTCAATCAAGTTAACAAAAAAAATTGAGGGAAAAATAAAACTATTTAAATTATTTTATTAGAAATAAAATAAATTATTAAAAATAAATTTCAAATTATTATGAAAATATTACTACACTAATTACTATTATAAATATTTTTTTAATTTAATAAATAGTTGATGTATATGGGTAATATATATAGACTAGATTCATCAATTATTTAATGAATATAGACTTAAACTAAAAGAGAAAATTATAGCGGTTAAATTTTTTAAATGTCATTTGCGCAATTGTAGAGATTAATCTCTCGATTCAGGGAAGATCACAATTGATGACACAGATTTCTTTCAAAAGAATTTAACATTGATGCATGCTCACAATTGAGTTCAAATACAACACATTTAGTCAAGTTAGAAGAGATCCCTTATCATCTCATCTAAGTGTTTTTTGATATAGCTCTTAGATTTAAGTTAATTGTTTGAATTTTTAATATTTAATAAAATTTGTAGTTAGATTAATTTATACTAAAAAAAGCCATAAAAAATATATTCAGTCAATATTTAATTTTTTTTAATTAAGTTACCAACGAAAATTTGAGAGAAAACTAAAATACTTAAATTAGTTTATAAAAATATATATAAATTAATAAAAATAATGTACAAATTCTTAAGAAAATAATACTACTCTAATCACTATCATAAACAATTTTATTTAAAATTTATTAATAATTGATGTATATTGGTCAATATATAGATTAGATAGATGAATATTTTAATGTGTCTAAACTTAGGATAAAAGAGAAATTTATAGATGTTAGATTTTATGGATAACTTTTCTGCGCAATTATAGAGATTACTCCCTGAGTCTCGATGAACCACAAATTGACAAAGATTTTTCAATTAAGATAACAACGAAAATTGAGAGAAAAATAAAAATAAATTAATTAGTTTATTAAAAATATATAAATATGTGAAAATAAAATTCAAATTCTTAATAAAAGAATATTACTCTAAATACTATTATAAACATTTTTAAAAAATTGTTAAATAGTTGATGTATTTAGTCAATATTGGCTAGATTCAGGGCCGGCCTTGGGCCAGGGCAACCAGGGCCTCAAAAAATCCGTGGCCTCAAAATTGAAAAAATGAGTTAAAAAATTATAATAAACAATAATTATTATATATTCAATGCATCACCACACAAAGCGATGTTGGCCTATCGGATAATGTAACGTTTGAGAAAATCATGGTATTGGGTTCGATCCATACTTGTAGTTGTAGCTGTAAATTGAATTTTGAATAATATAACAACTTTATATTTAAATAAAAAATTTATATGATAAAATATAATATATTATTATTATTAAAAATTGTTTAAAATTTTTTATAATAATAAATTAAAATTTAAAAAAGTTCAGTATTATTTTTTTTTTTTGAATCAAATAATAATTGGATTAATTCAAAAAAAACCACAAAGTACAAGGTGATCCAAAAGGATCCAACCTACCAAAAGCTTTTATATCATAAGCTTTGCTATATAATCCCTATACCTTCTTCTATACCACCCTCTATGAACTATAGTATTTAAAATGTTATGTACAACAATCTCTTTTCCATAACTTTCTCCAAAGCAAGTGTCATTCCTGAATTTCCAGCAGTAGTATATAGTTTCTGCAAGTGCAAGCTTCATGATTCCACATTTCTTCCCTTTGCCCTTACAGTATTTTGTGATCCAATTCTTTTCCCGATCCCACGGTTGTGGTGTATGGTCAACACGAATCCATTGCAGCACATTAGCCCAAACATATTTCAACCTTTCGCACTCGAAAAAAAGATGCTCAATGGTTTCTATCTCCTGACAGAACCCGCAGCTGCTCGGGACAGACACTCCAAATTTGCCAAGTCTGTCTCTGGTTGCAAGACGTTTGTGGCAAGCCATCCACAAACAGAACACCGCCCGCGGTCTCGCAACATTACCAGCGATCAGCCCTTGCCACTCAACATTTGTTTCTTGTTTCAGCATGTTCTTGTACACATCCCCCAGTTTAAACTTACTGTTATTCATGCTCTGGTCCCAACACCTTTGAATCTCTGGAATGATGCTTCTAGTAGCCATTATCCCTTTGATTATCCATGAGGAAGTGTTGCTGCAGTTCATGGTCATAATATTCTGGTTTTTGATGAAATACATGTGCATCCATTTGACCCAAAGAGAGTCATTTTTCTTACAAAGATCCCATAACAGCTTTAACATTGTTATGGTGTTCCATCTATCCAAATCAAGGATATTCAAGCCACCCTTTGCCATAGGTTTACACATATTCTTCCATGCAATAGGGCTTTTTCTGCTGGGAGAAGTCCCACCTGTCCAGATGAATGTCCTGCACGCAGTGTTAATTTTCTTGATCACAGTTTTCGGGATAGGAAAACATTGCATCCAGTAATTGGCTATGGCAAAGCCAACAGCTTTAATCAATTGCACTCTCCCTGCGTGACTCAGCAATCTTGCGCTCCAATGATGTAATCTGCTCAGAATTTTTTCAATTAGAGGCAAGTAATGGGCATTGGATAGCTTCTTGCTGGTAAGAGGTATACCCAAGTATTTAAAAGGCAGTTGTCCTTCTTTGTAGCCATTCACGTTTATGATCTGTTGTTTTGTATCCTCATCAGTTGCTCCCATGTAGATGTGGCATTTCTGGGGGTTAGTGTAAAGGCCTGTGGATTCAGAGAAGGATTGCACGGTTTGGTGTAATAAGGACACAGAGCATAAATCACCTCTAGCTAACAATAGGATATCATCTGCAAAAGTTAGGTGTGTGAGGCCTAATTTCTTGCATTTCGAGTGGTGCCGAAACTGGGGGTTTTCCTGCATCTGCTTGAGTAATCTGCTCATATATTCCATGACAATGACAAATAGGTAGGGTGATATTGGGTCACCCTGCCTTATGCCCCTTTCAGCCTTCATTAACTTGGAGTGCTCTCCATTGATATTGTATCTATAGGTGACAGTTGTGACTCCATTCATGATCCATTTTGCAAACTGGCTAGGAATCCCCATCTCCTGAAGAATGGTTTCCAAAGCTCTCCAATTGAGCATATCATACGCTTTCTGCAGATCTAGCTGTATCATGCAACGAGGTGGGCCCTGTTTTCTTGTGTATCCTCGGATAAGCTCATAAGCTAACAGTATGTGTTTATGGATTTGTTGACCTGGAATGAACGCTTTCAAAGCTCAGTCTTATTTTTCATTAAGAAATTATAATTAAATAGATAATAAATTAAATTATTAAAATTAAAATGATTTTAAACAACTAATAGAGTTCATCTAATTTGATGTCTTAATTATAAGACTTTATAATTTTATTTTACTAGTTTATCTTCCCTTATATTTATATATCAATTCAAATAAAATTTTGAGGTTTTTAATGTTATGTTTTAATATTTTGAAAGTCTTGTTATTTTAAAAATATTTTTAAATTACAAATTTTTAATGTTTATTTTAAAAATCATAGGATCAATAAGTATTTCAATATTTTACAATTTTAAAATTTAGTTGTTTATTAATTAAAATACTTTTATATTAGCAATGCAAATATAGAAATTATAATTGTATTAGTCAAATTCTATTGAGCTACTTAAATTTTTTTTTAACGTTGTTTATAATTTAAATATAAAATATATTTTTCTTTGACTGCATTGATGCCAATATAAAGTTTACATCTCCTTCTTTAATACATTTTCACATTTTTTATGTATCTATTCTAATTTTTTGTATAGCTCTTCACCGTCGAATATTTGCCTCCCACACGTCAGCAACCTCCGATGACAACCACCGCTCTTTCCTTTGAATTGATACAATGTATTGAAAATTTCTTCACCCACCTCCTAACCTTCTTGGCCACCTCTGGTGAATTTACCACAATACCCCTATTTTTGGAAGTTCATTTTCGAAAATGTACTTTTTTTGAAAAAAAAGGTGTTTTCGGAAATGTATCTCCGAAAAAGTGTTTTTTTAATATAAAATATTGATTTCGGAGATGCATCTCCGAAATAAAGTTATTTTTCAGAAAATGTGGTGTTCTCGGAAGTTCATCTCCGAATTCACCCCCCTTGAAGGAATTCGGAAATGCACTTCCGAAAAAAGGTCTGGACAGAAGAAAAATAACAAACAAGAACGATTCGCTTTATTTAATCGGATGAAGACGATGGAGGAGACGCTGCAACAGGTTAGAAAGTCCTGATCCTCTAGAAATCCATACCACATTGTAACTTACCAACATAATAAACAACAACAAAAAACTTATGAGCAAACTATACTTACATCATAGTGGTGTAGATCCTTATCAGCCACTCGCAATTGAAAATGATTAGCACGAACTTGAATTTTCCTTCCCAATTGACCGTAACCAGGTCGGTTAGGGAACCTAACCGCCTTCTGAGACGACAGAGCCGACTCTAGAGTAGCCTTCTGTTTAACTTCGGCAGTCAGGCTCTCGATGGAGATCAGAGCCGAACTCAAGGAAGCAACCGGCGCTGTGACAGATGGAACAAACGGCGCTGAAACAGATGGACGAACAACCGGAGCTGCAACAACAGACGGAGGAGAGGTAACCGGGGCCGGAGCATATGACGGAGGAGGTGGATGTCCGGAGGAAGAAGAACCGGAGGTACGTCCACCGCGAGAGCCACGGCCACCACCACCACCACGGCCTGATCCTGCATCATTGACGGATGATTGTTGAGAATGTGCAGGAGATGGTTGACTCCGGCGATTTTCGGGATGATTTCCTCCACCGCGGCGAGACATTGTGATGAAAGCAGTAATAAGAGATAGAAAACGTTAAAGCAAAGAAGAAGACTTAGGATCGAAAATGATTTGGGATATTTTGAAAGAAAAATGGGTGAGAAGCTTTTAAATAGGAAAGTGTTTAGAAGTTAACCGTCTGAGAGTGGTGGGGAGAAGGAAAAGGGAACTTCGAAATTTCAAAAGGTTTTTTTATTCTTTTAATAAAAATACGTACTACGTACTGTAAGTAACAAAATGGAATTAACGCGTGGCTGTGGAGCTTCCCAATTTTTGTTACGTAGGCTTTTAAGTAGGAAAGTGTTACCACATTTCTTAGAAGGTAACCGTCTGAGTCCTGTAATGGTTTTCTTACCTGATTGTAAAAAATAAATGAATTTTGATGCATTTCGGAAATGCATCTCCGAAATCTATAAAAATCTAAAAAAAAAAAACTTCGGAGATGAATCTCCGAAGCAGGGGTAAGTTGGGAATTTCGCTGGGGGTGACCCCATAGGGAGGTAGGTAAGGAAATTTTCCAATATATTTTGCGTCGCTTTGAAAGAAGGAAAAAACACAACCAAAGAAAAAAATTTAATTAGCTACTCAATTTTTTTATTAGTACTCAATTTTTATCATTTGTCCAGGACCTCTAAAAAGCCAGGATCGGCCCTGGCTAAATCCATCAATTGTTTAATAAATTCAAATCTAAATTGAAAGAGAATTTTATATCTCTTAGATTTTATGAGACAACCAAGGACGACGATGGACGACAAATATTTACTTCAAGAAATTTAACATGCATGTTTATCATTGAATTCCAATCAAGACATTTAATTAAGCGTAAAAAGATCTCTTACCATCTAATCTAAGTGTTCTTAGGTGTATCTCTTAATTTGAAGTTAATTGTTTAAATTATTAATATTTAATAAAACTTGTAGTTATATTAATTTACACTCATAAAAGCCATAAAAATATATATTCAATTAATATTTAATTTTTTCAATTAAGATAACAAAGAAAAATTGGAAGAAAATAAAAATACATAAATTAGTTTTAAAAAAATACAAATTAGTAAAAATAAAGTACAAATGCGTAAGAAAATAAAAATATTCTAATTACTATTATAAACAATTTTATTAAAAATTATTAAATTATTGACGTATCTAATCAATATCTAGACTAGATAATCAATTATTTAATGTATCTCAACCCAAAACAAAAGAGAAGTTATAGCAATCAGATTTTATGAGTATTTTATGTGCACTACTATAGAGAATAATCCATAGAGTCTGGAAAAACCATAGTGGATGATAAAGATTTCCTTTAAGAAAATTTAATATTGATGCGTACTCAATATTATGTTCGAACCCAAGATATCTTATTATGTTGAAATAAATTTCTTATCATCTCATGTTAATACCCTTTCGTATAGCTCTTAAAATTTAGTTAATTGTTTGAATTCCTAATATTTAATGAAATCTGTAGTTAGATTAATTTAAACTCATAAAAGCCATAAAAATATATTCAATTAATATTTAATTTTTTCAATTAAGATAACAAAGAAAAATTGAGATTTTTAGTTGTTAAATTTTATAGATATTCTTTACGCGAAATTGTAAAGACTAATCTTTTGGTTAAAGATGGCTATAATGGATGATAAAGATTTCTCTCTAAAAGAATTAACGTTTATATGTATGTGTGACATTACTTTCGAACTCAGGATATTTGATTAAATTAAAAGAGATTTTTTATCATCTCATCTAAGTACTCTTGGATATACCTTTTAGACTCAAATCAATAGTTTGAATTTGCAATATTTAGTAACGTTTGTAGTTAGATTAATTTTTATTCATAAAAGACATAAAAATATATTTAGTTAATATTTTATTTATTTCAATTTAGATAAAAAAACATAAAATTGAGAGAAATATAAAAGTATTTAAATTAGTTTATAGAAAAATATAAAAATTAGTTAATATAAAGTACTAATTCTTTAAAAAATATTACTACTCTAATTATTTGTATAAATAATTTTTTAAATAATTAATGTATCAGGTCAATATATTGTCTAGATTCATCAATATTTAATGAATGTATACCTAAAATAAAAGAAAATTTTATATTTGTTTCTTCAAGAAAATTTAACACTAATGTATGCTCGACATTAGCTTCGAACCAAAGACTTTTGATTAAATTGAAAAATATTTCTTATCTCATCTAAATACTTTTGAGCATAATTAAGTTAATTGTTTAAATTTATAATATTTAATTAAATTTAAAATTAGATTAATTTATACTCATTAAAGACATAAAAAATACTCCATCCGTTTCACAATGAGTGACTCAGCCCACCATTTCACACAGATTAAGAAAAGTAGTTAAAAGTAAAAGAGAGAATAGTATTTTTACTATAGTACCCTTATTATGTATTGGAAATGATAAAACTTTTATTAATTAGAGGGTAGAATTGGAAAAAGTGTATTGAAAATTGAAATGGATCATTCATTTTGGGACATCATTTTATTCTAAATAGGTCACTCATTGTGGGACGGAGAGAGTATATTCTATTAATATTTAATTATTTCAATTAAGATGACAAAGATTAAATTGAGAGTAAAATAAAATATTTAAATTAATGTTAAAAAATATATATATATATATATATATATATATATATATAAATTAGTAAAAATAAATTACAAAATTTTCAAAAAATAATAATATTCTAATTACTATTATAAGCAAATTCCTTTTAAATTTATTAAATAACTAATTTATCTTCCAGCTTAACCAGAGGTCCTGGGTTCGATCCCGGCCCTGGGTACGCAGCAGTGTTAAATCTCTTGAGGGAGAGCTTTACCGCCTATATGGTCCTACCCGGCTCGAGGGATTAGTCTCTGCAGTTGCGCGCAGAGGATACCCCGGTTTATACAAAAAAAAAAAAAAAAATATGTGATGATCATTTAGGTCATGACTATTGATTGATAATTAATTGAACATGTCCGCATGTTACTCGTGTAGCCTTTACAGATGATGTGGCCATGATCGTCTTGACTCTTTACTCTTTGGCTACTTCACCTTATCTTCTTGGTTCTTGTCCATTTCGTTTCATATCTTCTTTCTATGGGTCTATGATATGGCTCTAATGTGGGTCAGAAATTAAATTATTTATGACGAACAATAAATAAAGTATAGGCTGGCCTAATTCTTCTATGATTTCAAAATGAAAGAATGAGTTGGGACCATTCATTTAGGCCATAAACGTTTTTTTTTTCTTCCCAAAAAGTACTCAATGACGCCAAGTTCCGACACCTATACCATTTCTCATTTTTAATAAATACTGTGAATTATTATTTATTCTTTCTGGTCTCGAATATAAACAACAAAATAAAATTTTAATAATTTTAAATATAAATAAAAGTTATCTATAATTATTAAAATTAAATATATAAGATTAAAAAAAATTTTAACTCCTTATAATTTTCAGATTCCTTCAAGTATTTCTCTCTAGCTACCTACGTGGTATTTCTTTTAATTTTTAAATCCACGTAGAAATATTTTAATTTTTAATTTTTTAAAAAAAGGTTTTACATTTTTTTTTAATAATTTTATTACTGTTTTTATTATGAGGGAGTAATTTAAAATTCGCTAAAATACAATTTTTTTTTTGTTTTGAATATAAAAATAATTATTTATTTGAATTTTATTAAATTATATTTTGAATTCGGGCATATGTTACTCTTAATTTATCCGGTGTGCACTCATATGTGAATATAGGATTATCAGTAGCGCTCTCTATCTTTTCCAAGCTCTTAACTCCCCACAAATGAAAAGGTAAATGTAGTAGTTTGATCCATATAAGGACCCTTCATCATCACTGCATTCATATCATGCGTTGTATTGAATTTGAGGATGAAATACCCTTCCTCATTGTAGTACATAGCAGGCATTTGGACAAAATTTTAGTATTTGAGCATATAATTCTTCACACCACTCATGGTCATGGAAGCCCCAATGACGTACATAATCAGTGAGGTTTCCGAGACTCGTATCTCTGATTCAACATCAGCTTCTTCAATAATTCATGGTAATGAATTTGGCTCCTTGAAGATTTGGGATGACCCTTCAAAGAATTCCTTACTGAATAAATAATAATTTAATGGAATATTAGGGGGCTAAATAAGATAGCCAAGAATAGAGAGTGGCAGCAGGTAGTGCAAACGCAAAAATTCAAAACAAGGACAGTATTTTATATCCAAAAATATAATTTAATTAAAAAATTCAAATAAATAATTGTTTTTATATCCAAAACAACAACAAAAATATATTTTACCCATTGTAATATCAGCGGATTTTGTTTTACCACCTAATAATAAAAATAGTAATAATTTTTTTTTAAAAAAAGTTCAAAAAAAAAGTTAATTTTTATTAAATTAAAAGAAGGGTAATACTAACCTGTGTCCTAAAGGCACATGTGAAGAGTTAAATGTAAAAAAAATTTAAAAAAATTATACATTGTTTTCATAAAAAGTTTATAATTAATGTGTTTATTACGTCTTTCAATACAAATTTACTATATTTAGGTTTCTTAACATGTGTCCTTGGGGCACATGTTACTTTATCCTTAAAAGAAATTAAAAAAAAAATCACGTGGGTTTAAAAAATAATTATAAATTATCAAAATACCACGTGAACTGCTACGTAAGCAAATTTGAAGATTCCATGCCACTTTGTCACTTGAGGGGCTAAAGACATGGAATCTTAACATTACAAGGGAGAATCCAATTTTTTTATAGGGGCTAAAATTAAAACTCGCTAACATTACACGAGGCTTTTGTATATTTAATCCTAATTATTATATTCATTGTCACTATTCCAAATATGCTCCTATTATTTTTCACATTTTCATGTATTTAACGATTTCTTAAGCAAAAAGTAGGGATAACATTAGAAAAAGTGTAAGACTTAAATACATTTAGACATTTTTCTTAAAAGATGGGTTTTTTTGTATAGTTGTTTATATATGAGATCGGAGGGAGTATAATTTTATTTTTTTAATTTTTTTTAATTTTTTCAAAAAAAAAAAATAGTAATATATTAAAATTTGATTAATATAATTTTTATTTTAATTAATGTGTTTTGATATTAAAAAGTATTTTTAAGTGAAACCATGGTCGGTACTGTTAGACGATGTCAGCTTATCTAGAGCGGGGGTGAATAGATCCCCAAGTAAAATTATCTTTTAAAAATTGTTTTTGAAATGCACAAAAACTATGGCAAGCGGAAGATTTATCCTAGATCGAACAAGTCGTCTAAATCGAATCGATTATTGATAACTCGAATATGTGCAGTATTGTATGGAATATACAACAATAATAAGTAACTAATACACCAAGTTCTCAAACAAACATTTTAATACAATCACGAAGATAACTTATTTCAAATGAAATTTGTGGGAAAAATGTAAACTAGTAAATTGTCGAACACTTGGTGTGCAATCGATTTTTCAGATTTTTCATTTTGAATTTGTTGATATGAAACTACGCTTACAATTCAATTGATTGTAATGTAATCAACAAAGC
This sequence comes from Vicia villosa, assembly GCF_029867415.1. Classification (NCBI taxonomy): domain Eukaryota; kingdom Viridiplantae; phylum Streptophyta; class Magnoliopsida; order Fabales; family Fabaceae; genus Vicia; species Vicia villosa. Next base: position 116,002,591 of record NC_081184.1, on the reverse strand, counting down.
AATTTAACGTTTAAAAATAAAAGGATTTATCTATACGAATCGATTACTTAATAAATGAATTTAACAATTTGCTTATGAAAAGTAAATGAGAGACAGAGAGAGAATGATTTGTTTAGGCAGTTCACTTATCATTCTCGCTATGGCTACATATGCCCCCAATTCCAAATGGAATTGAGATCATAAATCTTACTTTGCAAAATATTGTTTACAAGAAAACAAGTAGCAATCAAACAATCCAAACCCAAATTATGATGTTGATCCTATCTTCTTTTCTTCCCTTGATCTTAACTACAACCAAGTATCCCGATAATACCAAGTGATCCACCGTCTCACACTACTTCTTTGCAAGAACCTCTATTCTTCAAAGCTTTCACTTGGCCAAATCCAAATTGTGACTTATCGTATCCTGCTAACACCATTTGATTCACCGTCTCACGCTACTCCTTTGCAAGAACCCTCATTCTCCAAAGCTTTCACTCAATCAAATCCAATTGCATGTTACCGTGTCCCAAGATTTCCAAACGATTCACCGTCTCAAGCTATTGCTTTAATAAAACCAACCGTTCTTCGAAGCTTTCACTCGATCAAATCCAATGTTTGTGAAATCTTGGGTAATCCCCCAAATCAACACTATGATATTGGAGGACAAACCTTAAGGTTTTCAGGATGAAATCCACAAAAGTTCTCAACCTAATATACCGGTACACCGACCTAAATTAGACGTTATCAACACAAGTCTAGATGGCACCCAAACAAAAAATGATTATGTGTAGTTTGTGTGTATGCATAGATAAGAGGTTGAAGATGATGGGCAATTTTTGTATGTGTCTATAGTTTCATCAAGTTGAAAATGATGCATGTATGAAGTATTTTTAAGTGTGCAAGTTGGAGGCAAAAGGGAAACCTAGAAATTGAAAAAGAATGTAATTTTTCAGAAAAGCTACAACATGTGTCGACACATATAAGTCATGTGTTGACACATACAAACAGAAGCTGAAGGCTTTAAAAATGTACTACATGTGTCGACCTGTCCATCGTATGTGTCAACACATAGAAGTGATTCTTACAGTATGTGTCTACCTAAGAGGATGTATGTGTTGACACATAAAAACAAAGGCTACAAGATTTAATATTGACCCACATGTGTCGACTCATACCATTTATGTGTCGATACATAGACCTGTGTTTTGTGCAAAAACTGATTTTTAATGCATGAAAACTGATTTTAAATGCATGACACCTTTTCCAAATATGTTCTAAGTGCATTCTAAGATCCCTGATGCAAATGTGTACATAATGACTCAGAGATACTGTCCAATATACAAAAATTCTAAAGTTTTCCTAGTTTTGACAACATGCCAAACATCTAATGGGAAAGTACACTCACATACTCCCTGTAACACCCTTCTAAAACCCCACAATTTTCACGAATATTTTATTAAATAAATAAACACAAAACAGTAACAAGGATGTCACATTTTTGCTAAACATCATTTAACACATAAACCTGCTCCGTAACACAGGTTGCCAAACATTTTAAGCATGGATAACATCTTTAACATATTAAGCAAATCACTTCAAACTTCGCAGCGGAATAAACAATCCAAAACATCTTCATCATAATTAACCAAGACCATGAAAGGTAATTTAAGTATCAAGGGAAACACCACAATTCGTGCTTACAACTGCATGATTATAAAAACAATACAAAACTTCTTTAAACATAACAAAGATAATCATTGTTCTCAAATCAATCGATCCCAAACTAGATGTTACATGTTAGAGCAAAACCCATAGACTCAACAGAACTAAAGTAAACGCACTCCGAAGCTATCATCTAGACTTCAGCGGACTACTCTTAATTACCTGCGCGTTACCCACGTGAAGGCAACATTCAAACAAAAAGGGTGTGTAAATCGCAATCATTATAAAAAGCATAGGTAATAGATATAGTAGTCATAGCATAGGGACAACAACAACACGATATCATATAGTACATCTATAGCAAATCAATAATCTCCAATTCTCCATATCAAATATTCCAACTCAAGAATCATGTCAAGTACATCACTTAATTCAAGTATTATGAAATTCCACAATTAATGAGATGTAACATCAATAGACGCATGCATGTGGTGCCAATTCATCATCACTGATGACATAATCATCTTCCTCTAAAGACCCCTAATATATGATCGATTCCTGCTTGGAAACGGAGCACAAAACAAAACCCACTTAATCCACACAATGGGATTAAGGCCAACATTGGACAACAGTCCTAACATCACTGGGAATCCGCCCTTCCATCACTGGACAAAAGTCCTACAAATGCTATGAGTGCATGATGCGCAACAACATACAACACGACCACGGCTAGTCAAAAATCACCATCATTCATCATGTTAATCATACCTCATCACATACTTCATAATCACACATACGTCATGCATACATCACATCAGCATCATAAACTATCATAAAACACAAATCAAGTAACGACAAGGCATCATTAATTCAATTTCATATTATAAAGCATACTCGCTATTATTCATCACTAGGCTTCGTCATCTCATCATAAGACAATTACTAGAAAACTATGTCCTACAATTCATTTTATTCCACCAGAGTGTGGGTTATTTTACTAGCTCTCTTACGCTTCGAATGGCGCATCAAACGGAGTCTGGAAACTCAAGTTACGGTCTTTACAAATTTTTCTAGTTCAGGCACCATTCGACCGATGAGTACCCTCGTTCTCCCGGCGACTGAAGTCAGTAGCCAACTTCTCCAATTTTTTAAGTCTTTCGCTTTGCGAGCCTCTCTTTTTTCCTGGTAAAACTTGTCAGTAGCCAACACCTACCCTCACCTGCACCACTCGCTCGGCGACACAATCGACTCGCCCGACAAATTTGGGCGATCGGGGGTTTCCTGATGCGTTTTACTGCACAAAATCAGTCCAAACTCTTGCAATTTCTACACACTACAAGTCTCAAATCATCCACGAAACACCAGTTTTCATCATATAACAACAACATCATTTATCCTACACTATGGGGATTATTATATTGCAATTCAATACCTCTAATTCACCAAACATCACCATATCATCATCAATTCCCCATAAACCCAAAAACCCCAAAACCAATCCTACAATTATCTAACACTTAGGCTAATTATAATAATCAAGATAAACTTCCCTTACCTAAGATTGAAGATCGGTATCAAAATCCTCTTCGCGTTCTACAAAGCCTTCAAGTTCTCCCAAACCCTAGCTCTCCTCTCTTTCACGTTCTCCAAAATTCCACGATCGAATGAAAACCCTTTTCCTTCTTTTCTCTTTTTGTTTCACTTAATCCTCTTGAATTTACCAACTTGCCCTTATCATCTCTACCTCAATATTATTCTATTTATTTAAGTACAATAATCTCAACTAATTATTCTAATTACTCTAAAATACTCCTAATTCACAATAATTCTTATAACTTCTATGCACCACTTAAAATCATCGAAACATCATATATCATCATAAGAACATCAAGACTTCATAGAGACCCATGTAATCATGCTAAATTAATTAAATAACTATTTAAAAAATTAATCTATATTTTTGGGGTGTTAGACTCCCCCTTTTTGATGATTGCAAAACTTACGACGATTCATTCTGTGTCTTCATGAAGGCTCCCCCTGAATATGTGCATCCCAACTCCGTCTCGCATATGCTTCTACCCCTTTGAAAACATCAAAAAGAGACAAAGCAAGTCGTGATAATTATCATTTATCACAAAAATACTAATATATCACACATGGGTGTTTTGCAAAAGTAAGAACGTGCACTCACATATACCCATATACATGGAGTGACGCAAAATTGAAATGCTTAAACATAAATAACAGACAATACAAATCACCACAATAAAAATTAAAAAGGCGTGAAAGATGATGAATGAAATGCAATAGCAAACTCTTGAGTCGCTTCAAAAACATCACGATTACGCAACACTTCATAATGGTGCTCCCGATGCTGCACACACATGTGCCTAGCTCGGTGAAAATACATCACCACTAAAACCAAAAACAAAGATGCAAACTTAACATGTGACATGACTTTATCAAGAATTACATTTGCACTATAACATACTCAATTTAATTCATGCGAGTAATAAAAATACATGACATGTTTGTACACCAAGAACATAGACTTCAAATGTTAAAGAATCAATAGCACGAAGTCACTATAAGCATATAAATTGAAAGCACCCAATGGCTGTCAATTGAAATTTTTTGAAGTGAACATTCATGAAATATATCATACATTAAGTATATCAAGCATTTGGAAAATAAGCAACATTGCAATGGTAATAGGCTTACGTTCAAGGAGAAAATGGAACGATATTACCTCATAGATGAATGGAACAGAGGATGCACTCGCATGATATGAAACTTTCAAATGAAAATTTGGGCAAATGTACATAGAGTGCATGCAACAAATATATTGAGGAAACATTTAATATATCAAGTATCCCCAATTTCCTTCGAATATTGAAAAATGGTTTGGTTGCAAGAGGTTTTACAAAGATATCCGCAAGTTGATTTTTACTATCAACATGCTCAAATACAACATCCCCCATTGGACTCATCTCAAATCCCCCTTGCATTAGCTTAGAAAACTCCTTGACCAATTGCATGTTAGTATAACCAAATATGATGTCTTCAACACATATTTGAACTAGAAGTATGTGTTTTCCTTAACATTTAATGTAAAGTGTTGTATCTATCTTTGAGATATAAGCAGGTGAAAGAGAGGGCTTACTTACAAAGTGAAAATTGAAACAATATTATCTCACCGTATAAATGGAGTCCTTTACTTATTAGGTTAGACAAGATCAATTCATTCTACATAGAATTATTTCTTCTGTGGCTGCAACAGTGGTCACACGCTTAGACATTGTCGAAACTTTTAATCAAGCTTGGGAGATTCTAAAAACCTTGTATGTTAGTCGCTTTTGTGTGCATATAAAGGCACTCAAACATAAAATTTCCAATTTCACAAAGGGGAACAAATCCATGGCTAAATACCTTTAGGGAATTAAAGCCATTTCATATGAATTATTAATCATTGATCATCCTCTAGATGAAACTGATCTTGTGATTTACACACTGAATGACTTGATCGTTGAGTATCGTAAAATTTCTGCTACACTTAGAATTAGAGAATCTCTTATTATCTTTGTCGGATTACATGATAAGCTTATGGATTTTGAAACCATTCATCATTGTGTAGATTAATATGCAACTGATATTGTCGCAACTGCTAATATGATCACAAGAAATAAAAAACCAAGAACAATCGCGACTCCCCCCTTACTCAATAAAATGGTGAAAACAAAATTATATGTTAGTTTTGTAACAAGCCAGGACATGTTTCTAAGAACATTTACAGAAGGATTAAGGAATTTCCAAAAAAATAAAAATGGCATTAAATTGACTGGAAATTTTGTTAAAAATCAGGCTACAACACAGTCCTAACTAAATAATGGATACTGGAGCCTCTCATCATATTTCACAGGATATGTAGAAACTTGCTTTAGTTAACTCATATCTTGGAGCATATTAGGTCATTGTTGGTGATGGAACAAGTTAGAAAATGACTCATACTGGTAACTATATTATTCACACCTCTGTTAAACCTCTTTATCTCAAACAAATCTTGTGTGTCCCTAAAATTCATTCCAATTTGTTATCTTCTTCAAAACTATGTCAATCTAATGCTTGTTCTATTGAAGTTTTTCCAAACAATTTTACTGTCAAGGACTTGAATTGGGTCAAACACTTCTCTAAGGTGCACTCAAAAATACCTTTATCATCTACACACTACATTCATTCCATAAAGTCCACCTCAAGCATTGTATATAAACATCCATTTTTAATCTACATGGAATCATAAGTTAGGCCATCATTCTTTCAAAAAAATGAAGCATTTAATTGAAAATCATCATCTACCAATAAATCTTCCAACATCTCATGAATGTAGTTCTTGTCATTATGCCAAAATTCACAAACTTATTTCTTCAATCATTATCTCACAGGTAGCAAACTATTGAAACCTTTGTACTATGATGTTTAGGGATTAACTCTTGTTCGATATTTAGATTTTTATTTGTATTACTTAATAAATTTATATCATTTTTCCAAATATGTATGGTGGTGTCCAATGAAACATAAATCATATGTTTTTTCTATATTTGTCCAGTTTAAGTCCATTGTTGGAAAAAAGTTTAATTTTCCTATTACCTCTCACTTCTATAATAATGGTAGATATTTTATCAAATTAAAATATTTTCTTTCTAACGATGGTATTTCTCATTTAACCAAGCCACCTTATACATCTGAGGTAAATGGGACAATTGAAAAGAGACACAGACACATTGTTGAAACGGGTCATGCTCTCTTGCATCGTGCTAACCTACTACCTCAATTATGGTCATTTTTATTTACTATTTCAGTTTATCTCATCAATATATTCAAAACTAATAATTCGAATCAAATCTCTTTTTAAAGTCTTGATTCATATCAAACCAAACTGTAGTAAACTTCACTCATTTGGATGTTTGTGCTATCCTTAGTTAAAACCATACATGCGAAATAAATTTTAACATAGGTCTACACCTTGTATATTCCTAGGAAACTTTGTGTCTCAACATGCCTGCTTCTATCTAGAACCATTATCAAACAGGGTCTATGTCTATAGGCATCTTAACATTGTGAAAAGCTCATTTACTTTATTATGATCAATAATAAAATAATCACCTCTCCAAACAATTCAAACACATGATTCTATCATTGATAGTATTATTCATGTTCCACATAAACCTCAAAATTATGTTCTAGTAACATCGATACAAGATCAAGTTGGTTCAAGTCGTTCCCTCGTACATGTACCGAGTAAAAGTCCCACATGTTTCCAACTTCCAATTCATTAGTGTTGCCTTTGGAAAATTTCCTAAGTTAATCGCCTACACTTGCATCATCTATTCTTGAGTCACATATACAAGTTCACTCATTTGCTCATGAGTCATCTTCAATGACTATTTCAGTCAGTGAATTACTCCCTCCGTCCCATATTATAAGCAAATTTTACCTTTTTAGATTCATTCAATAATTAATGTACCTAGACTATATATAGACCCGATACATTAGTTATTCAATTAATCTAAAAAGGTAAAATTTGCTTATAATATGGGACGGAGGGAGTACCAATATTACTCGTCTATGTTGATGATTTATTGCTGACAGCTAACAACACTTTCTTCTTAAATCAATTCATGACAGAGCTTTCAAAAAAGTTTTCTCTGAAACAACTTGGGTTTCTATATTATTTTCTCGTTATAGAACTTATTCCAATCAAAATTGTTTTTTATGGTTACATGAGAGAATTATTAGATAAGTTTAATATGTTAGGAGCTAAATCAACAACAACTTCATTATGTATGGCTACACCACTCAATTTAGATGATGGTTCAGCTCATTCTGATTCTAGAATGTTTCATAGCATAACTGGATTTCTTCAATACATCATGTTAGCCAGACCAGATCTAGTATTTTCCATAAAAAAATTGTCACAATGCATACATCATCATTATATGGCTCTCAAATATTTTGGATGAACTTGAATTTCCATCTCAAATCCCTACACTTTTTTTATAATATTAGAAAACTTGCCTGTGTTCTTGTTGGAAAATATTTTATTTCCTTATTTTATTATTTTCGTTTATTTTTCTTTATTTTCCTTTATTCTCCATTATGGAGAAAATTAATTATAATTATTGTATTTCTACTATATAAACCAGCCTAGAGCTGAGGAATAAAATTAGAACAACATTTTATCATTCTTTTCAATATGGTATCAAGAGCACTAGGTTAGGGTTACTGTAAAGCTTTCCACAACTAGTGGGAGATTGTTGGCGTAAGCCCTAGAGGCCAATACTAGTGGGAGATTGTTGGTGTAAGACTTAGAGGCCAATACTAGTTGGAGATTGTTGGTGTAAGTCGTAGAGGCCAAACCCGCTTTTTGTTCGACCTACTTTTTTACCCGACCCGCTTCACATACTCGTTTAACCCCCTATGGCGAATCAGAACAACAAGTGGCTTTCCACAGCACAGTCCTACACTGGATCCAACAATGGCAAACAACTACACCTGAGTCGGGCGATGGCCACGGTGGCCGTGCATAATCTCTTCAACTCAGCTTCCACTCACTATGGAACAACTAGACAAATTGTACAAACTTCTCGAGTCTCCAAATCTTTCTTGCTCTATAGCAACAAAAGGTAATTTTTCATTTCTTAGTGTCAGTCCCAGTCATACTTGGATAGTAGATTCAGGTGCCTCTGATCACATGACAGGTGAATCTACTTTGTTCTCTTCATATAGTCTATGTGCAGATAATCAAAAAATACAAATCACAAATGGCTCTTTTTTAGCCATTGCAGGTAAAGGGTCAGTTGTGTTGTCTCCAGTGTTAACTCTTAAAAATGTTCTTCATGTTCCAAACTTATAATGTAATTTAATGTTTGTCAGTAAATTAACCCAACATATGAATTGTCAAACTAATTTTTTCCGATCTCACTGTGTCTTTCAGGATTTGAACTCAAGGAAGATGATTGGCAATGCTAAGGAGAGTGGAGGACTCTACTACCTTGATGTTGGATCTGCATCACAACTACCTTAAAAAATAATAAGTTCATGCTTTGAGTCTTTTTCTGTTCCGAATAATAAATATGACAACATTATGGTATGGCATTTAAGATTAGGTCATCCTAGTTTTCGTTACTTAAAACACTTGTTTCCTAAGTTATTTCATAATAAAAACTTTTCTTCGTTTAAATGTGAAGCATGTGAGTTTGCAAAGCATCATCGTTCCCAATTTTCAATACAACCTTGTAAACCATCAAAACCATTTTCTATTATTCATAGTGATGTTTGGGACCCTAACCGTACAAGTACACCTCTCTCAAAAAATGGTTTATCAAATTTATAGATGACCATACAAGAGTATGTTGGGTGTACTTATTAAAGGGAAATCAGATGTTTGTCAAGCTGTAAAGATTTTTTTTACAATGGTGCATAACCAATTTCAAACAAATATCCAAGTCTTTAGAAGTGATAATAGCAAAGAATATTTTCACACTATCCTAGATGATTTTTTTTCTAGAAAATCGGATTGTACATCAAAGTTCATGTCCTAATACTCACTCCTCAATAAAATGGAGTTGCCGAAAGAAAAAATAGACATTTATTGGAGGTTGCTAGAGCTCTACTTTTCTCGAATAAAGTACCAAGCTATTTGTGGGGCGAAGATGTTTTAACAACTGCATATTTAATTAATAGAATACCCTCCAAAATTCTCAATTTTCAAACTCCAATTAATACTTCAAAAGAATGTTTTCCTAGACTCGTGTTTTAACTGATTTTACATTAAAAAAAATTGGATGCACAACTTTTGTTCTTGAACATAAAAATGTTGAAAAACTTGAACCACAAGCTATAAAATGTGTGTTTGTTAGATACTCTCCAACCCAAAAAGGATATAAATGTTTTTATCCAAAACAAGAAAATATTTGTTAGTATGGACGTTACATTCTTTAAAAATAAAACTTTTTTTGATGACACTCATCTTCAAGGGGGGATATAAAGGAAGACTTATTTCAAATCGAGGCCATGATTTGTTTTAAAATAATCTATCTTTACCTGTATCACAAAGTTCTGAGACTTATACTTCTGCACCAATAGAAAATGGCCATGATTCTTTATCTGATCCTACTCCTATAATGAGTAAGGAATTTTGTGAATCCAAGCCTACAATTTATCATGTAGAAAACAATGAGAATTCTGAAAACGATGATAATGATGATCTAATTGAAATGCAACAAAATAATGAGTCACTTCAAGAAAACAAATTTTAATTAGGAAACGAGACTTGGAAAGGGAAGGTTTTGTAAAAATGCACCACAAAGGAAGGGATGAGTCCACATCTCAACACTGTCGTATTTTGTATCCTGATATAGATGATCTTATTGCTATTAGAAAACCTGTTAGCTCTTGTACTAAACACCCCATGTCCAATTTTATATCATATTCAAATTTGTCTTCATCTCTGTCTGCCTTCACCTCAAAATTGTCTAGTGTAGAAATTCCAAAAAATGTGCAGGTTGCTCTAGAAATTCCAAAGTGGAGGGAAGTTGTACTTGAGGAGATGAAAGTTCTTGAAAAGAACAAAACTTGGAGTGTTACGACCCTACCATATGGAAAGAAGACAGTTGGATGAAAATGGGTGTTTACTGTAAAGTATAATTTAGATGGGTCAATTGAAAGGTACAAAACTCATTTGGTGGTGTTGTGAAAAACGATACCAATAACAAAGTATAATAGGGAATTAGGGAAGAGAATAAGAACACAAGAATTGGTTATAACTGCTATTCTTTTACTTTCTCTTTAAACAAGATTACAAGTTTACAAGAATAACAAATAACCTCTCTCACCCTTTATTAGGATTTGCAGCTTAGCAATGATGAGAGACTAGTATGCTATTTATAATAAAACCTAACATACTAACTAATGGGCTTTTTCAGCAAGGCCCATTACACAAGCCAACTTAATAAACAAGCTAACTTAACAAATTAGGGTTTAAGCACTAAAACCTAAGTTAACATGCTAACAACCCTAGCATCTTCGACATCTGCATGCTAGACCCATCTTCGACTACAGCATGCACACTTCGACACCAGCATGTGAACAATCCTTCGACTTCATGCTTAACTCTGTCGAACTGTCGAACCAAGAAGCTACCCTTCGACAATACTAGAGTTCGATCCAATATCTCACAAATCTCCACCTTGGATCTAACTCTACAACATCAAGGAACAAACTAGCTTTCTTCATGCAGCTTTATCAACTGCATACAGTGGAAAAACTTGCAACTCGGCAATGTCTTGGTGATCATATCAGCAGCATTGTCTTCAGTCGAAACCTTCAGCACTTGGACTTCTCCACGCTCGATTACTCCTCTGACGAAATGCAGCCTCACATCAATGTGCTTAGTTCGCTCATGATAGGCTGAATTCTTCGACAGGTGTATTGCACTTTGACTATCACATTTAACAGTGATACCTCGACCTTGAAGTTTCAGCTCCTTCGCAAAACCTTCAAGCCACAATGCTTCTTTCACAGCTTCAGTTAGGGCAATATACTCTGCTTCAGTGGTTGATAGAGCAACAACCTTCTGAAGTGTTGCTTTCCAACTAATTGCAGTGCCAAACATAGTGAAAACATATCCAGAAATAGATTTTCTGGAATCCATACAACCTGCATAATCAGAGTCGGCATATCCTTCTATTACTACTTTACTATCTTCACCCAAGGCTCCACCATAAATTAGGACTCTATTCAGAGACCCATTTATGTACCTTAAAATCCACTTCAATGCTTGCCAGTGAGCCTTTCCAGGATTCGCCATGTACCTGCTTACAAGACTGACTGCGTAAGCTATGTCGGGTCTAGTACAGACCATAGCATACATCAAAGAGCCGACTATATTAGCATATGGGATGCTATTCATATAGACTCTTTCGACATCAGTACTGGGACACTGATCAATACTCAGCTTGAATTGAGGGTTTGTTGGAGTCACAACTGGCTTCGAATTCGACATACCAAACTTTTCAAGAATCTTCCGTAGATATGCCTCTTGAGATAAGCATATCTTCGACTTCTTTCTATTTCTCCGAATGTCAATTCCAAGAATCCTGGAAGCAGCTCCCAGATCCTTCATATCGAACTCCTTATTGAGTTCAGCCTTCACCCTCATCACATCTTCAACACTGTTGCTTGCTATGAGAATATCATCCACATAAAGCAACAAAATAACAAATGAATTACCAGGTCAAAATCTGAAGTAAACGCAGTGGTCGAACTGACTTCTAATGAAACTTATGCGTGCCATGAACTTTTCGAATCTCCTATTCCACTGTCGAGGAGATTGCTTCAGCCCATACAAAGATCTCTTTAACTTGCACACATAATCTTCCTTCCCCTTTTCGACATACCCTTCAGGTTGCCTCATCAGGATCGTTTCATCTAGATCACCATACAAGAACGCAGTCTTCACATCCATCTGTTCCAGTTCAAGATCGAACTGTGCCACCATGGCAAGCAACATTCAAATGGACCTATGCTTCACAACAGGAGAAAACACATCATTGAAGTCGACACCTTCTTTCTGAGTGAAACCCCTTGCAACTAACCTTGCCTTGTATCTTTTCGACGTCACTCCTTCAATTCCTTCCTTAACTTTGAAAATACATTTACAGCTGACTAACCTTGCCCCATCAGGTTTCTTGATCAGTTCCCAAGTATGATTATCATGAAGAGATTTCATCTCATCATCCATGGCCTTCAGCCATTCAGTCTTATTTCGACTCCTCATAACTTCCTTATAGTCTCTAGGTTCTTCGTCTAGAACCTCACTTGCAGAGATTAAGGCATAAGCTATAAGATCTGCATATCCAAGTCTCTGAGGTGGCTTGATGACTCTTCTCGACCTATCTCTCGACAATAGGTAGTCATCGTCAGTTTCCTCAACTTCAGCATCTTTTGCTTCTTCTTCGACTTCATCTGGGATATGCAATTCAGCATCAACATGCTCCACCTCAACAGGAATCTCTACCTGTTCCAGCTCTTCGTCAGATGTTTCTGTACTTCGACCAACATCATTAGTTTTCTTAAAAGCCATTTCAGCTTCATTGAAAACTACATCTCGACTGGTGATACACCTCCTGTGACCTGGCTCTAGGCACCATAGCCTATAAGCTTTGACTCCTTCAGGGTATCCCATGAACATGCATTTCAGAGCTCTAGGTTCGACCTTGTCTTGCCTAATGTGAGCATAGGCTACGCAGCCAAATACTCTCAGTTTGTCGAGATCTGGTGGATGTCCCGACCAAACTTCTTCAGGTGTCTTCATATCTAACGCTGTTGAAGGACATCTGTTTATCAGATATGTTGCTGTCGAAACAGCCTCAGCCCAGAACACCTTTGTTAACCCTGCACTAGTCAACATGCATCTGACTCTCTCCAAAATAGTTCGATTAAACCTTTCAGCCAAACCATTTTGCTGTGGAGTACCTGCAGTAGTTCTATGCCTTGCAATACCAGAGGCAGCACAAAAACTGTCGAATGCCTCATTGCAAAATTCAAGGCCATTGTCGGTTCTCAACCTCTTGACCTTTCTGCCAGTCTGATTTTCAACCATAGTCTTCCAACTTTTGAAATTCTCAAAAGTTTCATCCTTAGTCTTCTGGATGAATACCCATAATTTTCTGGAATAATCATCTACTATGGATAGAAAATACCTTGCTCCTGAATGTGATGGACACCTTGCAGGCCCCCAAAGATCAGCATGGATGTAATCAAGGGATCCATGTGTTCTTTGTTTGCCTTTGTTGAACTTCACTCTGCAAGATTTTCCAAGTACACAGGGTTCACAAAACTTCAGCTTTTCGACTTTGTCTCCACCAAGCAGATTTTGTTTCCCTAATTCGACCAGACCCCTTTCACTGACATGGCCCAATCTCATGTGCCAGATTTCTGTTTTCGACAAAGGTTTCGTGGATGCAACATTTGTCGAACCACTTACAACTTCAGCCTCAAGGGTATACAAGCCTTGTTTCTTCACGCCTCTCAAGACTTCCTTCGAACCCTTCATGACTCTTAGGATACTTTTCTCTCCTTGGAAAACATATCCTTTCTTGTCGAATTCACCAAGAGAAAGCAAATTTCTCTTCAAATCAGGAACATACCTGACTTCAGTCAACAACTTTATTGACTCATCATGGAGCTTGAATCTCACAGATCCAACACCTGCAATCTTGCAAGCCTTGTTGTTTCCCAGTAATACTGATCCACCATCTTGATCACATAATTCCTCGAACAAGTCTTTGTTTGGAGTCATGTGCCAAGTGCAACCTGAATCCATAATCCACTCCTTCTTAGAGTCACTGCTTGAAACCACAAGAACATCAGATGATTCGAAATCATCTTGAACAATGGCAGCGTTGCCATTATCCTTACCTCCATGATATTTCAAGCGTTCAGGGCACACCTTTCTTGTGTGACCCTCCTTCTTACAATGGTAGCATCGAATGCCAGATGCTTCGCCACTGTAAGTCTTCGACTGGCTTTTGCCTTTCTTCTTGTCGAACTTACCATCCTTTCGTAAGAGTTTTCCTTTAACGGCCAAACCTTCGCCAACAGTCGAAGGTTTATGCTCCTTTCGTTCATTCAAGTCCTTAGAGTACAAGGCTGATTGAACTTCTTCAAACGTCAGGGACTCCCTTCCATACAAGAGAGTTTCTTTGAAGTGAGCATGTGATCGAGGCAAAGCGCACAATAGTAACAGCGCTTGATCTTCATCATCGATCTTCACATCAATATTTTCAAGATCAAGAATCAGCTTGTTGAACATATCCAACTGCTCAGTCAATACTTTGTCTTCAATCATCTTGAATGAATACAAAGCTTGCTTCAGGTAGAGTCGATTTACCAGCGATTTGGTCATATACAAACTTTCAAGTTTCACCCATAACCCTGATGCCGTCGTCTCCTTTGATACCTGCCGGAGAACCTTATCACCAAGGCTCAACAGAATTGCGCTGTGTGCTTTCTCGATCATAGTTGTCTTCTCCGCTGCCGTTAATGCAGCATTCATGGCTGCCTCTCCCTTCAACGCTTCCAAACAACCCTGCTGAACCAGTAGGGCTTTCATCTTCAAGCGCCACAGACCGAAATCATTCACTCCGGTGAACTTTTCAATCTCATACTTTGTTGAAGGCATCTTCTCCACGCTCACCGCACCAATTTGTTGTGAAAAACGATACCAATAACAAAGTATAATAGGGAATTAGGGAAGAGAATAAGAACACAAGAATTGGTTATAACTGCTATTCTTTTACTTTCTCTTTAAACAAGATTACAAGTTTACAAGAATAACAAATAACCTCTCTCACCCTTTATTAGGATTTGCAGCTTAGCAATGATGAGAGACTAGTATGCTATTTATAATAAAACCTAACATACTAACTAATGGGCTTTTTCAGCAAGGCCCATTACACAAGCCAACTTAATAAACAAGCCAACTTAACAAATTAGGGTTTAAGCACTAAAACCTAATTTAACATACTAACAACCCTAGCATCTTCGACATCTGCATGCTAGACCCATCTTCGACTACAGCATGCACACTTCGACACCAGCATGTGAACAATCCTTCGACTTCATGCTTAACTCTGTCGAACTGTCGAACCAAGAAGCTACCCTTCGACAATACTAGAGTTCGATCCAATATCTCACAGGTGGCTAAAAGTTTTACTCAGACCTATGGTATAGACTACTCAGAGACATTTGCTCCTATTGCAAAACTGAACATTGTCATAATTCTTTTATCTCTTACTGCTTACCTGGATTGCCCCCTACATCAGTTAGATGTTAAGAATGCCTTTCTTAATGGCGATCTAGAAGAAAAAGAAGTATACATGGACATTCCTCCTGGTTTTGAAAACAAATTTGGATTAAATGTATGCAAACTAAATAATTATTTGTATGGATTAAAGCAGCCCCCTAGAGCTTGGTTTGAAATTTTTACTCAATTCATGAATAAACGAGGGTACATTCAAGGTAAGGCTGACCACACCTTGTTCACAAAGTTCTCCCATGATGGAAAATTTGATGCCCTGATTGTTTATGTTGATGATATTGTCTTTACTGGAGACAATACAGTTGAAATGGCAAGAGTAAAAGAGAAATTAGCATTAGACTTTTAAATCAAGGACTTAGGATCCATGAGATATTTTTTTGGTATGGAGGTTGCTAGGTCAAAGAATGGTATTTTGGTTTCACAGCAAAAATACATTCTAGACTTATTGAAATAAACATGAATGAGTGGATGTCGTCCTGCAAATACCCCTATGGATCCTTATGATAAACTTTGGGGAGAAGGTAATGTTCCTGTTGATACTGGAAGATATCAAAGATTGGTTGGGAAACTGATTTATTTGTCACACACCTGACCTATATTGCTTTATCAGTTAGTGTAGTAAGTCAATTTATGTATTCTCCTTAAGAGGAACATCTTGAGACAGTCTACAGGATAATGAGATATTTGAAGGGAAATGTTGGAAAAGGCTTACATTTTAAGAAAACGAGTTAACGAAATGTGTCTATCTTCACCGATGTTGATTGGGCAAATTCAATCACAGTTAGAAGATCCACCTCTAGATATTGTACCTATGTTTGGGGTAACCTTATGACATGGAGGAGCAAGAAACAAGGAGTTGTATCAAGAAGTAGTGTAGAATTCGAGTTTAGAGATATGTCTCAAGGTATTTGTGAAGGATTATGGATCCTTAGAGTCCTAGAAGAATTTAAGATGAAAATTGAGCTTCCATTGAAATTATACTCTGAAAATAAAGTTTCCATTAGCATAGCTCATAACCCAGTTCAACATGACAGAACCAAGCATATTGAGATTGATCGACACTTCATAAAGGAGAAGTTAGATGCTGGAATCATATGTCTCCCTTTTGTGACTTCAAGTCAGCAAACTGCGGATATCCTGACCAAAAGTATGGCAAGACCTACCTTTGAGCATTTGATAGACAAGTTGAGCATGATAGATATCTATCCACAACTTGAGGGAGGTTGGAAAATATTTTATTTTCTTATTTTATTATTTTTCGTTTATTCTCCTTTATTTTCCTTTATTCTCCATTGAAGAGAGAATTAATTATAATTATTGTATTTCTACTATATAAATCAGCCTAGAGCTGAGGAATAAAATTAAAACAACATTTTATCATTCATTTCAATAGTTATACTCCAGTTTTTCATTCAAGAATGAAGAACATTGCACTTGACTATCATTTTGTGAGGTAACAGGTTCAAAATGGAAGACTTATAGTTTGTCACATCTCTACAAGGGACAAACTTGCATACACTCGCACCAAATTGTTACATTGTAGCAAGTTCTCACATATTAGAGACAAAATTGGTGTCATTAACTGTGATCCAAATTTGAGTGGGCAAAAAATGATAGCTACAAGTAGTTACTACAAATAAAATATATTTACTTGTATTATACACTTTCTTCCTAATAACACTAGATAGTTGCCTTTCTACTCCTTGTGTCCCACAATGAGTGACTGAGATGACCATTTCACATAGATTAATAAAATGTAATAATGAAATAGAGAATAATGTTTTTACCAAAATATCCACTATTCAGTATTGAGAATGGTGAAAGTAGTAATGATTGAGGGGTAGAATTGAAAAAAAGAAATTAATTTTCATTGTAAATTAAAATAGATCATTCTTTTTAGAATATTTTTTATTCAAAATAGATCTCTTATTGTGAAACAGACATAGTAATAGGAATTGGTAGTTATAGATTCCTGATCTTAGGGGATCAACTCTCTTAATATTTGGAGCTTTTGTTTCATTCTTGTATCTATAAATATCCATCACTAATAATCATCATTTTTCTTAGGGATGTCCATGATATGGTCATCTCTTAGAGTGTGTTTGTTTCAAAGATTAAGATTATAATTCTGAGAAAATTATTCCCGGGAACATTATTACTGAGAATTTTATTCCCGTCTATGTGTTTGGTGAGCAATCTAATTTCCTAGGAATATTTATAAAATATATGTAATTTATATTTTAAAATAAAAAATAAATGAATTAAAATAGTTGAAAGTGGGAAGCTATAGGTAGTTAATTATTATTCTCATAGGAATATAAGATTCCCACCCTATAATATGGGAATAGAAAGAGACAAAACTATGTGTAAAATAAGTTTCTGGGAATAAAAAATTTCTAAATAAATTTTTTAAAACTTGAAACAAACACTGAAATCATAAATATTCCAACTAATATTCGGGAGAATAAATTTGCTATCCCTAAAACAAACATCCCCTTACGATAATGGCTTAAGAATGAACTAGTTCACTAGCGGATTAGATTGGCCCATTTCAAAACACCTACAAAACATAACAAAAAGCAAAAAAAAAAAAAAAAAACTCTTATATAAGTTGAACAAAAAAAATGGAGTTAAATAATAAAATAATCAAGAAGATACTAGTACTAGTGAGCATCAAACTATCTATCATAGAAACATTATTCATAGACGGATGAATTGGTAAATATATTGGCAAGGCGGAGAATTCAATTATGTGGCCGATTTTGAGAATAAAAATGAAAATAGTGAGGAAAAAGAAAAAAAAGTAGATAAAAAAATGAAGAGATGTGAGTAAAAAGTAGACAATGTGATGTTCCATAAGAGATAAAGCGGTAAAAAGTGCAAGATTTTTAGGTTTAGTGGAAATAAAATATTATGAGATTATTTTAAATTCAAATTTAAATTTTAAAATGAAGAGAATATGTTTGTAAGAAAATACCAATTCAACTCTTAATATAGACATGAGAGAAGTAGAAAATTAAAATAGTTCATATATATCTTATTTATCTAGATATATTAGATGCATCTTGTTTTCATGACCATCCAACTAAAATATGAAATGTGTGCATTATATTTCAATTTTGGAATCATAAATTCTAGAATGGGACATAGTCTATGGAATTGTTTGCTTCAGTTTTAAAAAAATGGAATTTCTTTATCTTTTAAAATAGATTTTATAAAATTGTTTTTTAAAATATTACAAATATTTTTTATATTTATTTTTTCTAAAATAAAATACTAATTTTGACATCTTATAACATTATTAAAGAGTAAAACATAATCAAAATCATAATTTAAAAAAAAGTTGTATTTAAAAAATAATTTTTACTAAAAATCTATTTGAAATAATTTCAAAATTAAGTGATTTTTTAAAATTTTAATATTCAAACATTTTTTTAATAGATAAAATAACTAAAATAATATTTTAAGAATAACTATTCAAAATAAATTTTTATTTAAATCTTTTATTAAAAAAATAATGTTTTTTTAAACAAAATTAACAATGTAAAAATTATTTTAAAAAAAATCAAAACAAAGGCACCCTTTATCATATATATATATATATATATATATATATATATATATATATATATATATATATATATATATATATATATATATATATATATATATATATAGAGAGAGAGAGAGAATGGATCATTTGACACCAGTGTCAAAGTATTAGTTTTGACACCAAATCCTATTCGTCTATTATTATTAATTTAAAGGTTAAGATACATTCACTTATAACTAACAAATGAGTTTTTTAAGGAAATATATCCCAACCTTTGAATTGTTAAGAATAAGGGGCTAGGATTTGGTGTCAAAATTAATACTTTAACACCAGTGTCAAATGATCCCCTCCCATATATATATATATATATATATATATATATATATATATATATATATATATATATATATATATATATATATATATATATATATATATATATATATATATATATATATATATATATATATATATATATATATATATATATATATATATATATATATATATATAAACAACCAAAGGGCATTGGTCACTGTAATTAAATAAAAAAGGCAATCATATTAGTATTTTGAAGTAGGTGTGTGCAAAAATATAGTTAATCGGACGATATTCTCAAACTGAATTGCATTGAACCACAAAAAACTTGAACTATTTAAATGGTTAATGAACTGAACGACATATTATAAACAATACAGTTAACCAAATTTAAATTAAAAACCAGTTTAAACTGTTTAACTAATTGTTTTTAGAAACATCATAAATATTTTTTTAATAAAAAATTTGATTAATTTTTTTTTTGAAAAATATACAAAAATATTTTTTTCTAAATAAAAAAACAAACAAAATTGTAAATTTTTTCTGAGTTTTTTTATTTGAAAAATAGAAATAATTTTTTCTTCAGGAAATAAATGGAAATGTTTTTTTTATTATTTTTTTGGAAAATGAAAAAATGCTTTTAGTTTTTTCTGTTTGGCTTTAAAATGCTTTTAGTTACTTGTACACCAACATGAAAAAATACATTAAATGTGAATTAAGAAGCCTATTAAAATAAGTGGGTTCTCTACAGAAGAAATTTATCCAAAGTATTTATCAACTCATAAACAGGGACGGAGTCACGTTGATAAAAGTGTAGGCATGTGCCCCCACTTGTTTTGATTTCTAGTACTGTGTTTTTAATATATATGCAATGCAACCATTTGTTTGTAATATATATGCACATGTTTGTGCCCCATGATATATAAAAATACATATACAGTTATTAAATTCCACCTTTTAAATTTATTTTTATTTATTTAACATTTAGAAAAAAAGTCATCTATATATCTCCCACCTTTCTTTTTATTTATTTAACTTTTAGAAAAAAACATACTATTAATATTATATTTTTTTATTTGTTTTTGTTTATTTAACTTTTTAGAAAAAAACATAATATTAATAACATATATTTTTTAATTTTATTTTTATTTTATATAATTTGTTTTCCTTTTATCTAGTTTACACTTTAAAAGATACATATGTACAATGTTTTGCACTTAAGTTTAACATATTTATTTACTATTTTTAAACATAAAATATAGTATTCTAATTAAAAAATTATTCCAAATATTTATTTTATATTCTTAATTTTAAAGATAAGAAAATTAAAAATAAATATAAATTTATAGGTAAATATTGTCCCCACTACTCAAATATTCTAGCTAGCCCATAAACTATTCTCTATATCATGTGTGTTGTTTGTAAAGAAAATCACTTCACAAATTGAAATTAATAGGAAAGAATTTGAAGTTCAACTTGCATCTTATAATTTTTTTTTTTAAGAAACTAAAAATTTATTACTAACAAACACAAGATCCTTTAAGTACAAGACGTACTTAGAAGACTACAACACGATAAAACTCCAATCTAAAACTAACGCCAAAAAAACAACTGACAACACCGAACAATCCAACACCTAATTAACAAACAAATATCACGTATAAAAAAAATAATAGCAATAGTAACTATCTTTACATATAATTTTATATTCTAGTTGAAGAACACATTTTTAATTTCATTATTCCACTAGATTTTACAAGGGAGCATCATTTAGTTACACAATAGAAGCTAGATTATTTGTACAGTACCGTGAAATTATAAAATTATATATATATATATATATATATATATATATATATATATATATATATATATATATATATATATATATATATATATATATATATATATAAGAGAGGGGGAGAGAAATTAAAAAAAAAGCAATTTAAAAATAATTTATAAAATAAATTTGATTTTTAATTACCAAGTGGTTTAACCCAATTTATAACTAGAAATTGATTGCAAACCAGTTTATAAATACAAACTGGTTCAAAACCAATTTAAAACTGAATTGAAACTGATTTAACAGTTAATTGGTTTTTTATTAAAGTGGTTTTCAAAAACTGAACTGAACCATTAATTTAGTTCAATTCAGTGCAGTTCTTGAACCATGATCACCCCTACTTTGAAGTGAAACAGGTCAAATTTATTTAGTTTTTCGGAAGAATTTCAAACGAAATCAAACTAATAAAGAACAAGTTGATTAGATTTGGTTTTATTACAAGCATAGGCCCAATATCAATATAAAAAGGAAAGTAAATAATATTAAACTTTTGTTAAATACCAAGGGTTCAATGTCTCTTATTTAATAGGGACCGGATGGAATTAGTTATAAAAACTTGGTTAAAATAAATTTGACTAACTTCATATAAACAACTAACATATAATAGTAACATATAATAGAGTTAAGGGAAATGCTAATCAATATCCTCAGGGCAATGGTTAAAACTTTAAAATAGTAACTTTATCTCGGTAATATGCATATTTAATGCCTTAGAAATTGAAATATTAAAATTTTTATAAAATATTTTCTTTTTTAGGAATGCTTAACCATTGCCCTGAGGGCACTGGTTAGCAAGACCCTAGAGTTAAATATATCTAATAGCCTCCCTCAAACGGTGGATAAATGAAGATTAGCCCAAACTTGGATACAAGCTAGCAAATGGAGATGGATCAAGGGGCTTGGTGAGAAGATCAAGTAGGAGATAGCATATGGATTCTGTTAAATTCACACCTCTTTGAATATGAGTGGTAAGAGGTTTTAATCCAATTGTCCATGTATCAGAGTGAAGATCCATGGTATACTTGTGTTGTCAGATATAAATGCCTTCAGTGGATGTGGAAACATCTAGACCGAAGAAGTTTTCGAATAGCTGTGGTCATTGATTTTGAATGTATGATGGAGGAATGTCTTGATTGACTTTATTTATAACAGATCATTTTCTATAAGAATTAAGTCATCTACATAAACAAACAAGAAAGTACATAAGTTCGGAGAAATTTTAGTAAAATTAGAAGAATCAGATATAGACACTTTGTAATTTTTTTAAATATGAACCGGTGACAATTTTAAAAAATTGTTTTCTAGATTGTCTTAATCCATGAAAGCATTAGTAAATCTGAAAACTTGGTTTTGTTTGGTTAGTCTTAGACAAGGAGGTAAAGACATATATGCATCATCTTTTAAGTAGCCGTGTAAAAAGGTTTTATGTACATCTAATTGATGTAGATTCCAATTTTTAGTAGAGGAAAGATCTAAAATAAGTCTTATTGTAGTTAACTTAGAAAAAGGAGAGAAGTTTGAAAATATTTAATACCTACAATTTAGGTATAACCCTTAGCAATTAATTTTTCTTTATATCTCTCTATCTTGCCATTATCATAATATTTGATTTTTGAATACTCATTTGCATCCAATAGATTTTTTACCAGGTGGGAGGTCCATGATGGACCATGTGTGATTCTGTAGAACTAAATTTGTAGAAGATTTTGAAATACGAATATAATGGTATACCTTTATATAGCGTGGGATTGGAATTTCTTATGGATTTACTTACATCGGTACTATTTGAAGCAACAAAATTCTATTTAGATATTATGTTAGTATGCATATATTGCATATTGTTAATAGAGCATGAATATTGAGATGAATGCAAAGGTGTATTGGTAGTGTCTTGGTGTTAGATTAGTGTTATGATTTATGTCATCATAAAACCAAATATGATCATTTATAATGTTATTTGAATAGTTATGGAAGTTGGAAACATATGATAAATATAAGGAAAAACATGGTCATGGAAAATAGTATTTCGAAAAATGAAGGTAGAGTGATGCAAAATATCTAATAACAAGTATTTTTTTAGTACCTTATTGAAAACCTAAGAAAATATGTTTCCTATCTCGAGGATCTAATTTGTGCCTATGTTAGATTAAAGTTCTAGCAAAGGTTAAACATTAAAAAAACCTTTAAGCCTAAAAAAGTTGGAAAAGTATGAAAAATAACATAAATGGAATTTATTTTCCAAAACAGGAGCAGGGAGTCTGTTAATTAAAAAAGTGGCATGAGATAGTAAATCATAAGACCAGAATGTTTTAGGAAGGTGGGGATGAAAAAGTAAAGCTCTAGTGAAATTAAATATTTATTGTGATGTAAGATGCCAAAGAATTGATAAAAGAGGGATGTTGAATTCTAATCCATTGTCAATCCCAATGCTCTTAACTTTAAAAGAAAATTGTGTAGTAGCATAATTAGCAAAAAGATTTAATGTGGGGTGGTCTAGTCTTAGGCTTATTGTGCATAAGAAAACCCTAAGTATATATGGAGTGGTCATCAACTATAGTTAAGAAAAAGTATTTGAAACTCTATAAACATGCGGTGTTTATTGGACCCCAGATATACATCTGAAGTAGAGCTATCAAAATGAGCTAGCCCATATGGGCCGGTTTGCTAGACCCGAAAAATCATAGGGCTTGGGCCTTAAAATTAGAGCCCATATTTTTCAGGGTCTTTTTAGCCCAGCCCTAAAAAGCCCGCTACCCATTAGGGCTAGCCCATATGGGCCGTGGGTAGCCAATCAGGCCCGCATAATTATAAATTTTAAAAATATATATTAATATTTATATTATCTTACTCCAAAATAGCATATTGATTTTTCTCACTTCACTAAATTTTATCTCTATTTTATTCAATCTTTCTCTTTTAAATATTATACATTAATATAATCAACATTTTTTCATCATATTATATTAGTTTTCTCTTATAATAAATATTCAAGTATTATTTTATACAATTTAGACATATATTGTATTTAGAAACACATTATAGTATTTATAAGAGATAATATAGTACTTAAAAATGTATTACGTTTAAAATAACATAATTTTAATTTTATTTATAATGAATATTATGGAGTTTTTATTTTAAATATTTTTAACAAAAAAGCCCATTTAGGGCCGGGTAGCCCGAAGCCCATCTAGGGCCGGGCTCAGGTAGTAAATCTCGAGCCCATATTATACAGGGCCCGCTAGGGCCAGCTCGTTTAGGGCCAGGTAACCCATATTAACAGCTCTAGCTGTGGGTAGCTCATTAGGCCCGCATAATCATAAATTTAAAAAAATATATTAAAATTTATATTATCTTACTCCAAAATAGCATATTGATTTTTCTCACTTCACTAAATTTTATCTCTATTTTATTCAATCTTTCTCTTTTAAATCTTATACATTAATATAATCAACATTTTTCATCGTACTATATTAGTTTTTCTCTCATAATAAATATTCAAGTATTATTTTATACAATTTAGACATATATTGTATTTAGAAACACATTATAGTATTTACAAGAGATAATATAGTACTTAAAAATGTATTATGTTTAAAAGAACATAATTTTTAATTTTATTTATAATAAATATTATGGAATTTTTATTTTAATTTTTTTAAATAAAAAAGCCCATTTAGGGCCTGGTAGCCCGAAACCCGTCTAGGGCCGGGCTCGGGTAGTAAATCTCGAGCCCATATTACACAGGGCCCGACAGGGCCGACTCGTTTAGGGCCGGATAGTCTATATTGACAGCTCTAATGTGAAGCATGTCAAGATCTGAAAGGGAGTTTGTATTACTATTAGGATCACATGTATAATTTTACTATGGGCGAGATAGAGAAAAGACTCTCATGTTTTATTGATAAAATTGTGAAAAGGATGGCCTAATATATAGTTCAAAATATTAATTTTATTCGAGCTAGCAGATTTCATGGGTTGAAGATTTGTGTTTTTACAATGTTTTTCAAATTTAATAATTTTGGAAAAAAATTATCACAAGGTAAAATTACAAGTATATTAGTTACGAAAATAAAGGTTGTTAAGTTATTCAATCTTCCAAATCATTCTTTAGGTGACAAACATTTAATATAACGATAATGTTGGAAAAATATCAATTTCAAATAAGGGTTTCAGTGAATTAGGGATAAAAATTAAATTAAATTGAAAGTGAGGGAGACATAAAACATCTTTGAGTAAGAAATTTTTTGAAAAGTAAATTTGGTCAGAAAAATGGGCAATTCTAGAGTGTACATTAGTAAAATAGACAGACACATGGGTTGTTTTCTTAATATTTTAAAAATGCGTGAATGAAGGAGATGGTAAGATGCTACAGAATATAATATACAAATATTGAAAGATTTCAAAAATGTACCTGAAATCACAACACCAAAGACCACATAGTTAGCTGCTTCAGAGGAGTCTTTATCATTTGAGTGCAAAGTCATTAGTAAATTGACCAATACAAATAATCTAGCTTAACAGAGTCTATTTATCTTCTCAAAGATAAAGACAACAATTTAATCCATTGAGAAAATTACAACTTAAAATGATAAAAGTGTTTACAATATGAATTTCACATAGAGGATAGTAAAATTTCTAACTCAATACAAGTGTTTAATATTTCAATAGAGTATATGGAATGACTATTACTTGTGACTTTTTAATATTTCTTTTTTTTTTCAAACTTGATATATATATATATATATATATATATATATATATATATATATATATATATATATATATATATATATATATATATATATATATATATATATATATAGAGAGAGAGAGAGAGAGACTATATATATATATATATATATATATATATATATATATATATATAGTCTCTCTCTCTCTATATATATATATATATATATATATATATATATATATATATATATATATATATATATATAGAGACTATATATATATATATATATATATATATATATAGAGAGAGAGAGACAATATATATATATATATATATATATATATATATGTCTTTCTTTGAAATAGAGATCTTGAATATATAGAGAGACTATATTGCATCATTGTAGGGTATAATATGGGGACTGGACTATTTGTAATGATTGTGCTAGGTGTGAAAGAACTTATACACAATCTTGTAAGATTTGTTGTAGTTGTTACTATGGTTTTATGTTATGCATGTGAATATCTTTTAAAGGTTTTGATAATGACAACTGAACAAAAAATTATGAAATGCAATCAATATCTTTAAAGAAGCAAACACAAGATAAAGTGTTCAAAAATTTCAGTTGAAGGAGTTAAACAAAGTTAAATAAAGTAATTGAAAGGAAATGGAGTTTTGAAGTTATGAAAATTCGTTTAATCACATGCTTAGTTTTTTATCTAATAGTTTTATTAGTTGAATGTAAGTTAAGTAAGAGTAGGCCTTGAAGTACTAATAATATGATGTACATGGGCACTAAATTATTTCAAACTCTACATCTTTTTCTTCGAATTTCCTAAACTTAATTTACGCAAGTACTTAAACAATTAATAAGCATTTCTTATCAATTAGGAAAACACAATTAATTGTCTAATCGATTAATCCTTTCATCTAATTAATTAAATCAAGATTAATGTCTCCTATTCAATTAGGCATTTCATCAAACCGATTCAAGCAAGCGCAATGCCTCCTAATCGATTAGGTAGTCTTATAGTCGATTAAGTAAAAATGCAGATTAGGGGTTTCCTCTTATGACTTAACCTAATGGATTAGGTTGCTGATATAATCGATGGTAGCAGTCAGGCTCATGGATTGTTGCCTTTTTTAGTCAATTTTTTTCTATATAAAGAAGTGTTGTTCTCATTTTTAAACACACTGATTTTTTTAATAATCAAATCTCATATCTTACTCCTTATCCTTATTTTATAAGTTTTATTCATTATAAATTGTCTTAGTTCTCTAGAGAGTGAAAAGTTTCATCTAAGAGTTGCGTTTTTCTATTATGTGATGAATTTCTTTAATAAATGGCTTAGTTCTCATGTAATTTTTTAATTGTTTTGAATGATGCAAGATAAACCTTTAAAAGTTTGGTCTAAGTTTATTCGATTGAACCTGCATAAAAAGGTTATTGGATTGAACCTGCGTAAAAGCTCAAGTTATTATTAGTGGAAATCTTAAGAGAAAACTCTTTGAGATTGGATAGGTCGCGTGGTTTAGGCCGAATCAGTATAATCTCTTGTGTGATCTCTCTTACTCTATCTCTTTATTAATCACTTATTTATTTTTTTCGTAAGCTAATTTTGAAAAATACGAAGGAATTTCAGAAAACCAAAAATGAAATTAAATGATGAACATCAAAGATAAATGAAAGTTGAGTTAGGGGAATCAATCAGTGCTTCAAGGTCTACATTGTGGTATCGAGTTTGCAGAAAATGAAGTTCTCTAATTACCTGAACAAAGTGATGATCAAGAAAGAAAATCAGAGCAGTTGGTTGGAAAAATCCAGAGCACCTCAAAGCTTGACTTTTGTTGTGCTAGCTTCAGAGGAGAACGATGAAGCAATTGGAAGCGAGAAATTGAGTGGAGAAGGCTTTGAAATATGAAAACTAAGTCTCATAATTTGGTGATCAAGTGTGAATCTGAACAAAGGTTTTGGAGGCTCTCAAAGCTTGGAAATGAAGCTGGGATCATCCTCTATTTATAGGGAAGTAAATGGAATGTTCAAGCGTGTGTAATGATGCTGAATTGATCCAATTCGTGTGAAATTCTCAAGTGAGCAAAGTGTGACTCAATGAGCATCAAAACGCGGCCAATTCCAATGGATTACAGGTCGTTTTGCTTGAGTGAACTTCACTGATCATGATTAAGTAGAAAACGCGTGGTAATTGAGCTTGATAAGTGAGTTTATTTGATGCAAAATTCTGACCAAATTAGAACATTTCTGTTTCAGGTGACCAATTTCTAGCTCGCATGGCAACTTGTACAAGAGGCTTTATGATCCCATTCTTTTTGCAGTTTGATCACATCATCACAAAGGGTACAATTTGACAAGAAAGGTTGTATTTGGATGCTTGTGGAGAAATTTATGACCAGTTAAAAATGGCACAAAAATCTGTCTTGACACTTAGAAAAATTAGTACAAGTGCTTCAAAAATGACATATAATGTTTTCAAATCTTTCATGACCTTCCAAGCCTTTTCAGCTTTTGACCCTTGAAGGAAACTTGTAAAGGACATCCCAAAGAGTTCATAGCAAAACTAACCACATCAAAATGTTGAA
Source organism: Vicia villosa (assembly GCF_029867415.1). Lineage (NCBI taxonomy): Eukaryota > Viridiplantae > Streptophyta > Magnoliopsida > Fabales > Fabaceae > Vicia > Vicia villosa. The sequence goes on along the minus strand of NC_081184.1, from coordinate 115,974,060 downwards.
AATTGAATGAGTTATGATCCTTGAAAGTTGAGAAAAATTCAGTTGAATCCACATGACCTATAATGTTTCTCCATCTTTGATGATTTTGCATGCATAATTAGCTCTTGAATTGTGAAGAGAAGTTGTTGAAGATGTCAAAGAGAGTCATTTGCAAAAAAGAAGCACTAAAAAATGTTGAACCATGAACAAGGTGCGATATTTTGAACTTAGATTTGAAAATGTTGACTTTTGGGTCAAACTTCTTGATCAAACTTGGATCCTTTGAACTTTTCTTGCAATCCAAGATACATTGAGGCACATATGAACTCTTTATGATGCATTCTTGATTGAGCTTTGATTAAAAGTGGCTAAAGCTTGAGGTTGCTTGATGATGAAGGCATGAAAATAAACACATGAACCTTGACTTTCTTGAGAAACAAGCAATCAAATCTTTGGGGAATCCTTGATCAATTGAGATTGAATGATGCTTGAAGATTATATGACCTAAGATTATAGGTCAATCCTTGCTGCATAAGCCTTGAGAAATAATGTTGACCACACTTTTGACTTTGATCAGATGAAAATCTTAGCTGAGGGGACTTGCTTGATCCACTTGATTCAAACTTGTCCTTGCAAAATAAACAAAGAAAAGCAATGCATATTTTTATATTTTGATTAGTAGTAAGTAAAATATTAGCTGAAAATCTTAGCTGAGGGGACTTGCTTGATCCACTTGATTCAGACTTGTCCTTGCAAAATAAACAAAGAAAAGCAATGCATATTTTTATATTTTAATTAGTAGTAAGTAAAATATTAGGGCATATAAAGGCAAATGTACATAGAAAATTCAGCATCAAATACTTAAGAAATATTTCTTAGATTTGAAGGTTCCTCATCCAAGATGCAAGTTTAGTTAAAACTAAACCTTGTTCTACACCTATTGATATGGATCTGAGTCTTAACTCACATTTTCAATATGGAATTCCTTTATTTGATTCAAATGATTATCGTAGACTCATTGGTAGTTAGTTCATTTAAATAACACTATATTACTTCAATGTACCCCAGTTAGTTGAAATTAATAATTTGATGTACTCACGTATGAATAATAAAAATAACATATTGTTAGACAACGTTTTCATTTCTCCATTGTGAGAAAAATGATTAGAAGAGTACATATCAGTGAAGCAAGCAACACAACAATCCTTTACTTGCACCAAGTAAGAAAAGTAGAAGAAAAGACAGTCATATTTGTTAACTGGTACAACAAAACCATAATGGCGATATACAATAGAATACAACCACCTAAAAGGCAGGTTAATGCATCTTTCTATACCAATGGAGAGACATTTCTCTCGGTTGAACAAAGATGAATCATAAACATATGAAGCACAAACACCGATAAAAACACATTGATTGTATGTAAATATATGTATCGCTATTGCATCGGACAGTGATAGGAGGCTAACACCAAACACACCACTTTCCATCTAAAGTGCTGGTGATGCACAAATTTTCTCTAAAGGCTGTACACACATGTGAGTCACACAAAAAAGAATGACTATGGAAGAGATGCTCGGGTACTTTTCCATGAATTTCTTCGTCGTGTGAGTTGAGGTGTGAAGCTAAGTCCAAACATCTCCTTGAGGGCTCGTCCCTGCTCTGAAAACCTTACTAGCCTCGCAACTACAGCAGCACTCTGCATTACGTGGTTCATATCAGTATTGCTCCATAAACGGTTTGCTAGCTGCATACGCCTGCGCTTTGTATTCAATCCAATGCCCCATTCTTTGAATACCCTTTTCCTCTCTTCCTCAGAAAACCTCTTCTGCATAAGTTTCACAAGCATTTCTCTCTCCCTCCGAAGAGCTTTCACACTGTCAACATGAAATGTACAAGTTAAGTAGCAAGCCATCATAGTGCAATTAATACAAAGTTAGGTAAATCAAACAGAAGACTAAGCATGATATATGTTTGCATTATTAGGATAACCATATTTAAATTCGAATATAATGTTTTTAAATCAGCATCATAAAGATCATTGAGGTTTAGCGCAACTGCGCAAGTGGTTGGGGTGTGTTAGAAACTCCAGAGTACCGAGTTTGATTCCTACTCATAGTTAAATGACCACTTAGATACCAAATATAACACAAATTCAAATAAATGTAGGAGTGAAAGAAAGGGTGAACCTTGTAGTTAATGTGATTGGTTGGCTGTTTTTCTCAGACTGGTTTTCATCAAAAAATGTTTCTTTGAGGAAGCATAGTCTTCTGAGCTCTACCTCCATGTAAATGGAGTCTGTTTGTTCACCCCTGAACAAAAGAAAGAAGTAGGTCCTGTGCGTTAATGGCACATAGCAAGATTGCCACAGTTCAATTATCTCTTTTTGTTGTCTCTTAAATTGCAGAGACCAATCGAAAGGAGTTCCCGGTGCCTCAAGCATTGGATCAATGCCTACATCTTTCACATTCCTATCAAACTTCATTAGTTTTCTTTCTGTCCCCTGATCCTACAAATCAGCAAAGAATGTGGTCAAAAAATCATCAAACATCAAGATTAAGTAGTGACTTCCAAATTGAGTTTTACATCATCCTTTCAGAAAAACTGAAAAATGAATTTATTTCAGTTACATTATTTATTCTCACCTGACCATCAGCAAGCTGCTTTTCATATTCAAGTTTAACCATTTCTTTCATTCCAGCAACAAAAGTATGGATGCTAGTAATGTCCTCATCGCCAGATATTCCCATGCTGTTGCCTCTAAGTTCTGACTGACTTCCAATAGAAGACTGAGAACCGTTCCTTGAAAAACTTGTGGAACCGTCGTAATTTAATGGATTGAACTTTCTCCACAAACCATCTGGTCTTCCAGGGAATCCTTTTTCAAATCCATTGGCTGGAGTTCTCTCCATTTCTCCTGTCTCGGGAGAACCAGTCATGCGATACTCCGAACAACTCCAGCTTCTAGTTAATTTGAGATTTCTATTTCCTGACATGACATGTAGAGATTGTTCATCACGGTTGTCGTCATTCAAATGTGAAGATATTTCCTGGCTTGTTCCATTATCCCCTCCAGATACTATCAAAGCCGAATCCGCACTGTCATTTACCGATGGATCCAGTGAGTTGTCTCTACTCGACTCCTCCAACTCGACACATCGAACTTCTTTGCAGTATTCATCAAGGTCTTCTTCTGTACAAGTAAGAGCTAACAAATGTATAACAACGGACCTGATTTTTTTGACTTAACATTATAGTGAAAATGAAAGGACTTACCGTCTCCATAACTTCCACTATCTCCACCATTATAGTGAGGATTGTTAAACTCTCTAATGCGTGTATTGGGACCGCAAATGCTTGATGACTCTGACACTGAACAGTCATCTTCCCATATATCTTCTTCCTGCCAAATCAAGATGATTATTAATGCTATGAGTAAACAAAAATTTAGAAGAGTAAACTTAAGCATATAATAGAATTTTCAGCAATTACAAAAATGTATATTACTTTCTTAGAGATCTGCTCCTTTCCCACCGTGCGAAGCAAATCCTCAATCCTTGATTCAGCAAGATCGCGTTGCTTAGTTAGCTCCTTAATCTCTTTATCCATCTGAATATGTAACATGATCGACAATCAATACTAGTAACATAATAGCATAAGAACTCAGATGGAAAATTATGAGCTTTTCCATCTAAGGAGTAGGGAATATGTAACATGATAGACGATCAATACTAGTAACATAGTAGCATAAGAATTTAGAGAGCAAATTATGACCTTTTCTATCTGCTGATCTTTCTTTCTCAACAAAGCTACATAATCGCAATTGGAGGTAACAGGAGTTTTTAACTCTCCTTCCAACCTGGCCAACTCTTTTTGCAATTGCTTGACCAAGGCCTTATCAGACATCACTACATTAACTTGTGCTTTAGTGGTAACTTCTTTTGCGCAACAAGCAAAAAGAAGCGTGTTTCTTGTTTGCTCAACGTGACTCCGCGCAGGGCTCAAAGTGCAGATGATAGCTGTTCTGGCATTGCCACCTAAGCAGGGCTGTAGTATGCGTGTCAACTTAGAATCTCTGTAATTTATATGTCCTTGCCTTCCCTTACTGCATTCAGCACATTATGTTAATGAAACTTCAAACTTTTTGTTGTTGAATTTGTATTGAAGAAAGAATCAATATAAATTAAACTTTCAAGGGTGAAGTGAACGACCTAAGCTTACGAATTACGGTTGAAAGAGTAAGTAAACTCCGGTTTATATGACAACCTTCTTTCAATCTCACCCCAGCTGATGATACCTGAGATGCACGCTCACTCCCTGCCAAATCAACAAAATTCTGCAGAGAAATAAAGACAAATTATGTAATAACATAATATTCCATAATCATTTTATCCGCTGAACAACTGATGAATCTAAAGTTAACTTACTACACTAGCTGATAGGGTGGTTGAGTTTCCTTTGCCCAGAAATTCCTTGGCAGAACTTTCCATCGTCTGAAAATTTACATAAAGCATTTTATTAACTGATCAGTAAAAAACCTTAAACATTATATTTGTAGCAGAACACATACCAGTCTTATAATTTGGTGAGATCTTGAACTCTTTTCATTCAGGTATGTCTCTCCTACTTGTCTCTGAGCTGCAAGAATAAAGTAGGCAATATAGTAAGGGTTATCAGTCGCGATTGCTGAGAATAACGGTCTATTCAAACATCGTTACACCATAATGCATGAACTACTTGATAATATTTTGTACTAAATAGTGTATTGCAGGACAATAGCAAGTTATTCAAAATCAAGTATGCTATAGCGCTGCTATTTAACAACACCGAATACAATGATGTTGCTGACTACTGAAACCATATAAAAAGAAAACTATGCAAATTCCTTTACCTTCACAAAAGGATAGTAGCTCTTTCAAATGCCCCCAGTCCCGAAGAGTCTCCTCTGTAAGTTTCTCTAAAACGGGTCCTTTCTGAAGAAAACGAAAAAAATATCATGAAATAACCATTAGTTATGCAATCTTTTGTATCAAACTTGTATCTATTATATCTTACTGTCCAATATATATATATATATATATATATATATATATATATATATATATATATATATATATATATATATTAAAGACATTCACCTCAGGATCATCGCGTAGCCTAAGTGGAGTGTTGTCAGTGCTAAGGAGGTCTCTAACAATTTCATTGTAAATTTCAATTGCTGAGAACTTCAATGCAAATGCTCTTTCTTCATGCTAAACAAGTCAAAGTAGTAACCATGTGTCAATAGCTCTTTGTTACATTAAAAACAAGAGTTATAGTGAAAATGACACTGAAGAATTCGAGTTTAACATACTATAAGTTATAAATAAATATAACAGTTTAAATACCCTTTTTATGTAGTCAAAGATATCTGCTACAGCATATTCAGTTATTCCAACCATAGTGTATGTCTTTCCACTGCTTGTTTGTCCATACGCGAAAATACTCGCTGAAATAACGAATAAACACCTAAGTTAACAAAAAAGTGGACGTTGCATGATGAGAAACTAGCAGATATGGTAAATTCATACTCACAGTTAATTCCACCGACGACTGAAAGAGCAATTTCTCTAGCTCCTTCCTCATATACCTGCCTTGTAGCACAGTCACCCCGAAATACTCTGTCTATCACCAATCACAAAAAAAAAAAAATATCAGAAACACCCTGTTCTTGATAAATTATTTCCAATCCAATTTTGTCACAGTATCAAAAACTTTGAAACACTATCATTTAACAAAACTATGTAAAATGTTATTTGAAATATCATAAAGATTAAATAGTATTTTTGTTTTTATCCTGTGAATGAGTGAGTCAGTTTAGTCTCTAAATATATTGAAATTGCAAATACACCTGTAGTGCTTCTATTAAGTAATTTTATGGACTCAATTAACCCAAAAAAAAAACACATTCAAATAATTAAAAAAATACTTGTAAATGTTTAACATGTAATGTGATAAACTAAGGTTGATATAAATATCCAAGTTTAGAAAAGACAGACAAATGTGTTTGACAATTGACATGTTCATACTATGTAAATTGATTTAGCCAACAGTCAAATAAAAATTCACCAAATGTTCATATCAAAATTAAGTATTTTCAAAAAATAAAACAAGAAAAATTAGGAAAAGAATGCATCTAAGGAGAGAGTTAAATGAAGTTGATTTTTTTGGTCAAATCCTCCAATTTTTAAGGAAATGAGCCTGGTAATCTAAAATCCAACTGTTGTTCCGGTCAAGATTCCAATCAATGGAATCTGAAACAATTAAAATAAAATGCAAATTAAGATTTAACATAGACATTTTCTTACCAAATGTGTATGCACTTGGAAACGTCGAACCCTCGCGCAGTGTGTTCCGATACAAGATAGTAGTATCATTAATACATTCCCAATCTGCAGATTCATTCCCAGAAACTTCCTTCTCACTCAAAGGCCTAAGCCTCAGTAACACAAGGATCTTCTCTTCACAACCACTCATCACTCCCTGCATCTTCTCCCATTTCGACAACTCTTCTCCCGCAATAGCTCCCATTTCCTCACTTCCAAATCCAAATCCTCTTCCCACTCCAATTAACAAACTAAATCACATTTCAAAACAAACCCATGTTTCCTAAAAGAGAAAAAGTGAAGTATGTCATTATTAAAGTGATTCTTCCTTTCTCTAAAATGCAAGACATTTAAAAGAAAATAACTACATGAAAAAAGAAGATACATTCATTATCATTATCATTATCATTATCATAAATCATAATGATGGAATGACCAAACCATCCCATTAATTGCGGTTGTTAAAAAAAAACAGGTAATATCATCACCACCTAGCTAACTTTAGAAAGACCAAAACAAAACAGAATGCTAACTAATTACGTTTTTATTAGTGGTTAGTTGGCAAATATTATCATAACCAAAAACAAGACTTCTGTTTTAAGAGATTAAATCAAAATCAAATCATATTTTCAGTGTGCTTAAAATAAAAGCCATTCTTTGATACCAAGCTTCATCAAAAGAGTAGAATAATAAAAAGAGAAAAGTGATGGATGGGACCATAACTCATAATTTTGAAAACTTCCTTCCACAGTAACCGATTTAAGAATAGAAAACTTTTTAAATCAGCGAACCTCCACAAATCATGCTTGAGAATAAAGTAACAAATTTCCACATTTTACAAAAATAATCATCTAAAAATTGGACAACGCTGGACCCTAACAAACAGGACCTACCTTCTTTTTCAGCTTTCACTATTCAAACTTCTTGTTCGTAGAAAAATCTGCAATTTAATTGTAATAAAATATCTTAAATTATGAGAACTTCAAATTGAAGTTCAAAATTCAACTGGATCTTCTGAATCGGTTTAAGCTTGGAATTTTGTAACCGTCACCGACACGCCGAGAATCATAAAGAAGAATAATAAAAGAAAAAGACTGTGCTTGGTAAAGAAAAAATCATGCTATAATAACAGTAAATAATAAATAAAACAGTTGAATTCACGAGCAACGAACGATCTGAAATAGAAGTTACCTTCTGAATCCACAATGTGAGTAAAAGAGTGGTAGCTTTCTTCTACCTATGAAGTTTCTTCTTCAACGATCATTTTCTTCTTCTATGTGAATTTCTATGATGTTGCAGTTTTTATATTATTTTTTTAATTTTAATTTGATTTTTTTCCAGGTGGGAAAAATAAAAAATTAAATATTGTTTTTTTTTGGTTTTTTGGTTTTGAAATTGAAGAAAAGTTATAGCGATTGTTATACAAACGCGGTGGAGAAGCGTGTGAGGTGGGGACGCAACTACTTTTACACCCACTAGCGTTAATGATTTAATTTACTGAAATTTTCAAAACCGTCCATACAGGTTTGTAGGTGCGGTTGATGAGCGTGGAGGCACGTTTGGGGTTTTGGAAGAGTAACGGTCACTACAGTTAAAATTGTGGCACAACTTCCTATTATTTATTTAATTTTTTAATTAATTGATGGGTGAGTTTAAATGCAGTCATTTTTTTTTTTAATGAAGAGGATTAAGAGGAAAGAAAAAATATTGACCGATGAGAAGAAAATAAATAATGTAATTAATATCTGCAATTCAATATATCAAAAGTTATTTAATATAAATTTTCTCATATAGCTTCATTTCAGTTTTTATTACTTATATTTTTTAAAACTTAAAATAAAGTTTTTTTTGACAACGTTGCTAAAACAATAACATTAAATTAAACATAGTAGAATTAATTAAATTTTGCTTATTTTTATGACCTTTTATTTAAGAGTGAAGGCAAGATTTTATTTAAAAATGACTTTATAGTATATTGTTACAACATACAAAACTCAATTAAGGTGTATCAATGGAGAATTAGGTTCAATTGGAGAAGATGAAGTTTAAAGAAGAGAGAGAGAGAGAGAGAGAGTTAACAACAATGGGAGTAGTGAGTTCCCTGTTATAGTACAAAGTTACAAATGATTGGAAACTAAAATAACAGCCAAAACAAAAAAGAAATTGTTATGCTTCAGTGTAACCGGTTACGACAAACAGCATATCCGGTTATGCCACTACACAGCGCCATTGTTTGGCAAAACACACGCCTGCAACCGGTTACACAAACTAAAGTGTTAAAAACAGCAATTTCAACTCACCACCTCACTTTAGTTGATTCAAGTCCAGCATGCTCAAGCTCATTTTCAGCCTCTTGAACACTTCATTTGTTACTCCCTTGGTCAACAAATCAGCCACTTGGTCCTCGCTCCGACAATATCCCAATTGTAACTTTCCATCACTCACAAGCTCCCTCAAATAATGAAACCACATCTCTATATGCTTGCTCCTTCCACGTGCAATCGGATTCTTCGCAAGGTTAATAGCAGAGACATTATCAACAAGAAGTGTAGTAGCCTCACCCTCGTTGCTACCCAACTCCCTCAATAGATTCATAAGCCACATGGCTTGGAAAGCACACAACGACGCCGCAATATACTCGGCCTTACAAGACTAGAGTGCTACCACCGGTTCCTTTTTCAAACACCAAGAGATTGGAGTCCTACCAAACATAAAGATGTATCCATCAGTTGATTTTCTATCATCTTTATCACCACATCAATTGGAATCGGTGAAACCAAGTAAATCACATTTTCGGCTCGTACCAATGCCGGAAAGAGAATTCCACAACCAAGAGTTCCTTTAACATATCTAAGGATCCTCTTGACCGCTGCCATATGAAACACCTTAGGCCTCTCTATGAATCTATTAGCAATACCAACACTAAATGCCAAGTCCAATCGTGTATTGCACAAATAACGCAATGATCCAATCAATATCCTATATTGAGTTGGATCCACATCTTGCTCATCCTCACTCTTGAACAGTTGTAGCCTTGCCTCACATGGTGTAATGGCCGAATTGCAATGCTCCATTACACACCTCTTCAAGATCTCATGCGCATACCTCCTTTGGTGCACGAGCAGTCCCGTTTTTACCGTTGGAACTCTATGCCAAGGAAGTATCTCATAATCCCAAGGTCCGTCATCTCAAACTCATCCCTGAGTTCCTTCTTGAACCTTGAGATACTCTTCTCACAGCTGCCGGTAATCAAAAGATCATCCACATATAGGCAAAGGATGATCACACCATCGTTCGTATTTGATCTTACATAAACACCATGTTCGGATGCTTGAAACCAATATCAACAAGAAAGCCATCAATGTGTTTGTTCAGAGCTTTTGGAGCTTATTTCAAACCATATAATGCTTTATGCAACTTGTAGTATCTCATCTCTTGATTCTTCACTACAAATTCGGGGGGCTGCTCAACATAAACCTCTTCATCAAATGGACCGTTCAAAAACACATATTTGACGTCCATTTGATAAATGCCCCAATTGTTGTTGTTCGCAATACCAACAACCAAACAGATAGTCTCAAGCCTAGTCAGAGGTGCAAACACCTCCTCAAAGTCTATACCTTCACGTTGCAAAAATCTTTTCGCTACCAATCAAGCCTTGTACTTGATTATCTCGCCTTTGGGGTTTTCCTTCACTTTATAGACCCAACGCATACCAATTGGCCTTTTACCATACGGTAGATCAACCAACTCCCAAGTGTCATTCTTCTTAATTGATTCCAGCTCCTCTTTCAATGCACAAATCCATTTTGGATCGCTTAAAGCCTCCTTCGTATTCACCGGTTCGGATTTGGCCATAAGCACAAAGTGAACGAAATCACCTTCATTATTGACTTCATTATCTTGGAATCTCTCGCATTCTTGGAGTCTCATAGGCAACACTCTTTGCTTTGTTGATCTTCTATGATTTTCCTCGTGTTGAACTTCATTCGGGGGCTGCGGAACCGTTTCGGGACTGACTGGATCATCAAAAATCAGTGTTGTTGGAGTTTTGTTCTGCATGTAATTGGTTACGCCAGTTTTCACTGGATGGCCGTAATCGGTTACACCCTATTCTGCATAATTCCCATTTTTCTGCTTGTAACCAGTTACGCCGTTTTGTACTATCTGGCCGCAATCGGTTACACTGGGACTACTGCTGTTATTTTCATAAAAAATAACATCCCGACTAATCACAATCTTTCGATTTCTAGCATCAAACAGTTTGTAACCACCTATAGAATGGTATCCAACAAAAATTATGTCCTCACCCTTGTCGTCCAACTTCTTTCTAAGTTGACCCGACACATGTCGATACGCTACCGAACCGAAAACTTGCAAATGACTTAGATTTGGTTTGAATCCACACCATATCTCTTCAGGTGTAAGCTTCTCAAGCTTCTTAGTAGTGAATCTATCCAACAAATAGGTGGCTGTAGAAACCGCTTCTCCCCATAGTTCCTTCGGTAGACTTTTACTGCTTTACATGCTTCGAACCATATTCATAATCGATCGATTTTCCTCTCGGCAATACCATTATGTTGTGGCGTATGGGGTGGTACAATCTCATGCACTATACCCTCATCATCACAATATTTCCCAAACACAATCGAGGTATATTTACCTCCGCCATCTGTTTTGAGAATCTTCAACTTGTGACCGCATTGCCTCTCCGCCATCTGTTTTAAGAATCTTCAACTTGTGACCGCATTGCCTCTCCGCCATGGACTTAAACATTTTGAATACATCAAACACCTCATCCTTTATGTTGATGATATAAATCCACAACTTCCTACTAAAATCGTTAATAAACGTGACAAAGTACTTGTTGCCACTGAATGTGTCGACTTGCATAGGCCCACAAACGTCGGAGTACACCACCCCAAGATGCGCTTTGGTCCTATGACTCGCATCCTTTCTAAAACTCCCTCTATGTTGCTTTCCTCTAACACATTCCTCACACAAATCAGCTGGAATATCAATGTGTGACAGCTCGGTAACCATACCATTTTGTTGCAATGCTTTGAGATCACGAAAATTCAAGTGACCAAGGCGATAATGCCATAACCACTCCTCTTTACTTGCAGCTATAGCTAAGCACCTATGTTCCAATAGTTTCAGCTCAACTTTGAAAGTCCTATTGGAAGCCATGGGAGCCTTAAGGATCAACACACCACTAGCATCAACAACACGCAAGATTTTTTTCCAAGCGTATCTTATAACCTTTCTCAAGCAATTGTCCAATACTCAAAAGATTACACAATACTCGGAATATATAACACGTCTTTGATCATAGAACGCTCACCATTCTTCTTCTCGATCAAAACATCACTGACACCTTCGGCCATAAGAGTGGAATCATCCGCAAATTTTACTCTATTTTTCACAACTTTACTGATTTGCACAAACCAATCTTTTCTCCCCCTCATAAGCGTCGAACAACCGGAGTCCAAGTACCATTCATCGCTTCCTTGGGCTCCATCTCGAATTGAAATCATCACATTTTTTCCGAGCGCAAATCTACCATATTTTCTGCACTGTTGCAGCTGCTGTCCCGCGACTTGCAACTGCTGTCCAGCACCTCAGAACTACCACCAAACTCCTCGGTAAGGGTCATTAAGAGTGTAGCTTAATCATCTACCTCTTGCCAAACAACCTTGGTTTCATCCGCCTTGGATTCCCACTGTTTTGCACTATATTTTGCTGTGAAATGCCCAAGTTTTCTATATTTCCAGCATTGTATTTTGCTCATATCTCTCGGTTTTCCACCTTTCGTGTTGCTACGATCACCATAACCATTGGAGTTGCTGCTCTCACCCTTTTGCCCCATCGAAACTTTTGAATTTGCTGAATCACTTCCACCAAAATTTTGAAAACCTTGCTTCCCTTTCGAAGCCCATTTTCCTTTCGATCCGTTACCCTTCTCATTGAAACAAGCTTGCAAAGCTATCTCCGTCCTTGCCTTATCTCTTCCTCTCTCGTCCATTCTTTGTTCATGCGCTTCTAGAGAAATTTGAAGCTCATCCTTGTTCAACGTCGCAAGATCCTTTGACTCTTCGATAGCCACTACAATGTTGTCGAATCTTGACGTCAAAGAACGTAAGATTTTTGACACAACATTATGCTCTAGAATGGTTTCTCCACACGCCTTAATTTGATTTACCAAGTGCATGATGCGCGTCACATAATCGTTAATCGTTTCCTTCTCTTCCATTTGCGTTAGCTCGATTTGCCTCTTGTGAGTTTGTAACCTCACCACCTTCGCCTTCGCAGCCCCAGCATAGGCTTTCTCTAGAATTACCCAAGCTTGCTTCGCGGACTCGCAATCACCGATCTTTTCGAAATTATCACCATCAATGCATGAGTCAATCAAGAAAAGTGTTTTATAGTCTTTCTTCTTTTCTTCTTTGAATGTAACTTGATGTGTAGAGGTGGGTTCAGCCCCAAGTGGTGTAACACCTTTGTTGACGATAGCGAGAACTTCTTGATACCCAAACAAAACCTTCATTTTTTTCGACCACTTATCATAGTTTTTCGAATCAAGAATCGGTAGGTTGGTACGGATTCGATCGTTGGAAACGATACTCATTGTTGCAGCGGAATTGGATCAGAACCAGGCTCTTGATGTCAAATGTTAGAATATACAAAACTCAATTAAGGATTATCAATGGAGAATTATGTTCAATTGGAGAAGATGAAGTTTATAGAATTGAGAGAAAATTAGAGAGAGAGAGAGAGAGAGAGAGAGAGAGAGAGAGAGAGAGAGAGGAGAGAGAGAGTGTGTGTGGTAAAATTGACATTAACAACAATGAATGTAGTGAATCCCCTTTTTTAGTACAAAGCAGGCTCGGCCCTGTGCCTGTGCAAGCAAAGCCACAACACAGGGCCCCACATTTTTAAGGGCCTCCAAATAATAAGTAAATTATAGAAAACAACTAAATTATTAAATAATTTCTTAACTGGAATATTAATTGTAAAATAAAGCATGTATTATTGGAAAAAAAATTAAATAACCAGGTTTAATAAAAAAATTACAGAAAAAACCAAGTTTTCGGGGTATTTACCAAACTGTCTAGGTTTGGGACCGACTGCAAGTGAATGCGCCAAATGAAATGGCGTAATAGTGTTGGAAATAGGTGAATGCGCCAAACCATTTGGCACACACTAAATTAGGATGTGTTTGCGCCAAATGGAATGGCGCATTAGGCTATTTTTTGCCCTAATAGCCAAACCATTTGGCGCATTCGGGTTAATCCTTTTTTTTTTTCATTTTTTTTTAGTTAAGATTTGTTAATATATATTTTTAAAATTCCATTTTTATTTTATTAGTTAAGATATATATATATATATATATATATATATATATATATATATATATATATATATATATATATATATATATATATATATATAAATTTTTAAAATATTTTTTTAGTCTTAAAAATGTAGTGCACAAAACGTAAATTGACATTTGTAAACCGAAAATATACCATCGGTTTCAATATAATAAAGAAACGAAACATCGATTACAAATAATTAGAGAAACGATACATCGACATAATTGATTAAAGAAAATACAACAAAATGATCAATGGCGTCCATAACCAAGATAGCCATCCGTTCCGCACCCTAGTCTTGTTATGACACGTTTACCGCGATCGTTGATCCCGCCGCGAATATTGGCACCACCCCTTTCCCTAGCTCTACCCCTACCCCTTCCCCTTTGTGCTTCTTGCTGGGTTTGTGTCACTGAGCCTGGAAATGGGATGTCTCGTGGGTCGCTGTCTATAAATTCGTCCACGCCCCCATAATTTTCCGGAAAACGACTGTTGTAAAGTCGGTTACCCATCCCCTCAAACATGTTAAGTCGTGGTGGTGGAGTGGGTTGGGAAAAGACTTCAGGTTCGTAGCATTCAGCAGCACTAGAACTACCCTGATTAAAGCCGAATTGGTTTGACGGTGTTGCATAGCCGGAGGGGGTGCCATGGTGAGAGGATTCACCATGAGGACCATCGTCGGGACAGATGAAGGCTTGACGAACCGGGAGTAAGGTTTTGGCCGAAAGACCTTGTTGACCCTGCAAATGCTGCAAATCCAAATGGTTGTGATTGGGTCTGATATTGGTCCGCGGAATGATGGTGGTCTTCATATTCTTGTAATGGTTGAGACTGGGATTGGAAAATATTTGGTTGTCGGTAGTTGCGGGCGGAACGGGATGGAGTACTGAAAAGATTTTGTTGTTGCTGCTGGAGTTGTTGCTGCTGGAGTTGTTGTTGTTCTAGTTGTTGTTGCTGTAGTTGTTGGCGTTGTTGTAGGCGTTGTTGTTGTTGTCGTTGTTGTTGCCGTAGTTGTTGTTGTTGTTGTTCTTCCTCTTGCGGTTGTTGTTGTTGTTGGGGTAAGATGTAGTTGTGTGCACGGGGATCAATTAAATAGAACGGAGCTGCAATAAACAAGTTAGGGGATGTAGTTGTACGATACCAACTCATGTACTCGGGGGACGGTTTCATTTCATGGTCACTGACGGGGAAGTTTATGACATATTGGCGACGGTCCTTCCACATCTGGCGGTGATCGGGTGAAAAATCCTTCCAGTTTTGGTGTGTCCATTGATGGTTAACTCGTCTGAGGTGCCACACTCCTAAGTCAACTGGAGGGTCGGGTATACGTTGACGCATGCCGAACTGTAGCATGACCCGGTCACTTTGATGCATTTCTATGATGTTGTACTGGATTAGGCAACACTTTGTGGTCCAAATTTCTGAATCCTGAGCTCTAGGCTCATACTCGCATTCGAGATACGGTCGCCATATGAACTGCATGCATAAGAGTTATACATTATTTCGGGAAAAAATATTTATAAAAAATACTCTAATAAAAAAGGAAAAGATTAGAGATAATACTTGATGGGGTCCCAGGTGATCAATCAGCGTGCGGTACATTGTGATATTTGACCGCGGATTTAGTGTGAAGTCCATTTTTTTCACACAAAATCTACAACGTAAATATAATGATTTAGTTAGAGTGGAGTAGAATGTGTATGAAAAATATGGTATACTAAAAACTTACCTCAGTGCATACGGAAAGGTCCAACTGCCATTGTTAACCGGGGCCAGTATGGGCATTTTCCACCACCCCCACACCTGCACCAACTGAGCGCACCCATAGAATGTGCAAGAATCAGCTTTTGCGTTCTTGCACAGGGACTGGTACACCGTAGCCAGCACTGCAGACTCCCAGCTATATAGACCAACTCTAGTAAAATCCATTAGTAAACGAAGATACATAAAATTAACAGTGTTACCAGTGATATCTGGGAACAAAACGTTTCCAATTAGCAAGAGTAGGTAGCACCTAGTTTTCTGAAGTATGGTCTCTTGGGGAGACGCATCATCCAAATGAAACCGATCATAATAAAGCCTTAACCTCTTAAGGTTAATACCTTGCCCCCTAGAACCAACTGCTCCCTCTATCAAGTCTATGCCAATTGCCTGAAAGCATAAGGAATTTGCCTGCATTACACAGCCATTAATTGCCTTACCGTCAACTGGAAGGCCTAGTAACATATGAACATCCTCCAGGGTGATGGTGCACTCCCCTGTTGGAAGATGGAAGGTGTGTGTCTCCGGCCTCCAACGTTCTAGCAACGCAAGAACGAACTTGTGGTCAATAGAAGACTCAGCGATAGTGCTAATCGGTCTGAAACCAGCAACGTCCAAGTAGGGTCTTATGCGGTCGTCCGGAGAGATGGTCGAGTGACTACGAGTCCGGAAACGTTGAGCGTTCTGAAAATAATTATGTATGCAAAAAAAAATTCAGTTATTTAATCACAGACAGTTGCATGTTATTAACGTAATACTAAAATACTTACAAAGGTAGCGATGTTCTCGGGGGTTCCTCGGTGTGTATCACCCATTGTTAGGAGAGACATGGTTGAGGGATGAAAATTTGGAATTTGATTGCAAAAGGATTGTTGTGAGAGTAGATGAGTGAAAGTGGTGCGAAATCTGCAGAGTCCTAAGTGGTTTATATACTCATGACGCAAAAACGGTAACAAGCTGCATGCTGGACATGTTAACACATCCATAGTTGCTAAGTGTTGCTTATGCAGAAATTGTTGGCATGCATGCAGCCTAACTTTCGGTGACAAGACATGCATGCAGCTCAGAACTAGGTGACAGCTCGGTTAGCATGCATGCAGTAGTAGGAGGAATCGTGCCAGGAATCTTATCAGGAATCTAATCAGGAATCGTTTCAGAAAATGTTTCAGACGCATGCTAGGTTACAGTAACTCGCTTCGGACGCATGCAGGTGGGGACCATGTGGGGCCAGGAGGGGTCCACATATAATACATATGCGCCAAATGATTTGGCTTTTTTTTTTAAAAATCCTTCTAATGCGCCAAACCATTTTTATGCACATTCCTCTACGGTTGTACTTATACATTTTCATGGTTTGCTTGTCTTATTTTTGTATTTTATAATGTTTTTATATTTTAAATTATTTTTATTGTTATTTGATTTTCGTATTTATTTTTCAGCTTTAGCAGTCTGCACGGAAACGATCATAACTGGAGTTCCGGGAGTCCGATTGAGGCGTTCTAATAATCGCCGGAAAGCTAAGAGAAAGAGCTACAACTTTTATGTTGGAGTCAAAGTCAGAATCGGAACCTATATTTCCCAGAATTGCGTTTGAAGCTGCAGCACTATTTTATTTTCAGTTTTTGGGTCGTTTAGTAGTGGGCCTGGTTTTGTCATTCGACCCAGTTGGGTCATAAACGTTTTTTGGCTGATTCCTAATAGGTCTAGCAGCCGTGTTACTGTTTATCATGTTTTTACTATTCACCATTTTTCCAAACTTTTTCTCTGTACGCTCGAATGGAGAACTAAACATCCAGAGTCGATCTACTGTAATCGAATTCCAAATGCTTTGAGGTTTTTATTTTATCAATTCAATTTCGTTTCTCTTTCAATTATATTCTATGAACTTGCATTTGCTTAATCTGTTATTTCATGGAATATTTTGATTAATTTCGTATGATTGTATTCCTAACTGTTAATCGTTGTTTACGTCGCTTCGTCGTTAAATTGCGTTTCTATATCGTGTTTGCTTAATTCACGATTGTATTAATCCGTTTGCTTAATTCGGAATAGGAATCCAATCTGTTTAGTATCTTTTGCGCTTGTCATTTGGTATTGAAATCGAATAGAGATCGAAGCCGCTTAGGGAATTGGTAAGGTAGAAACCTATGATAAGCCGGAACCGAAAACAGTAGATTGACTTAATTTTATAATCACTTTTTCATAAACAGCTTATTTTTAGAATCACTTATTTTAAGCACTTTTTGTTAATCAGAATCCAAACCAACCCCCCAATTCAATTTCAGTTAGTAATAACTAAGAATCCTTGAGAGACGATACACGAGTTACCGTTACCGTCGTACTACAGTTTTATAAAATTAACTCGTTTTTGACCCGCGCGCGACAGCGGATCAAATTGGCGCCGTTGCCGGGGATTCTTGTTATTATGAATTGATTTTAGAGTCTTAGGTTTAGTGTTCGTGCGTTTAGGCCGTAGTTTCCTCACGGTTTAGGCCAGTCCGTGTTTAGAGTCGAAAAAATCAGGTTTTGTAAAAATTGTATTCGATTGTAAAACGTTTTTTCCTACTGGAAGTAGAAAAATCGTGCGATCAATACTCCCTTACTCTAGAAGAGTAAGGGAATTCGACCCAAAATCGCCAAATTCATCGTTTTTCTATTTTTAATGAATTTTTTACTGTTTTCATAGAGTCAAAAAAATCCAAAAAAAATCCCAAAATTCTTATTTGTCTTAATTAGATTAAATTTCGTGTTTTTATATTTTTCTGAATTTAGTTTAATCATTTTTATTCTTTCTATTCGTTTCTGCATGTATGGGAACAAAGAACAAAGAACACTAACGCAGTTGGCTGTCCCTAATGTGAACTATAATGGTTTATGTATTGACTATCCTGCGGGTGATGCACCTTTTGAATTGGAATATGGTTTAACACATTTGTTGCCTAGGTTTAATGGTTTTGCAGGTGAGGATCCGCATAAGCATCTGAAGGAATTTCAGGTTGTGTGCTCTGCCCCTTCCGAACCTTCACTAGAGGATATTGTCAAAGAAATGACTGCAAATAATCTTCAGTATCAACGGCAAGTAGATTCTACTCTCCAGACTTTGCAAACACAAATTGGACAGCTTGCCACTTTGATGAATGCCATGCAGCAAGCTCAAGGATCAAACCAACAATGCTTGGAAGAGCATTCTGTTTTTCAAATAGAGTTGCTTTCTGAAAATGTTGATGATACTTGTACTGATTTGTTTGCAGATGATTTTCCATCATTGTCTGGTTTTGATGATGTTTACTCTTGTGATGTTTGTACTGACACTAAAATTTGCTCTGTTTGTGCTGAAATTGAGGTTGCCTTGCAAGTTGATATTCTTACTACAGATGAGGTTGCAAATGAAGTTGTTCATGTAGATAAAGCTCTCGACACCCCGGCTGCCCGGATCAAACCATCCATTGAACAACCACCTTCCCGGGAGCTGAAACCAATTCCTCAAAATCTTAAATATACTTATTTAGAGATGAATGAAAAACTTCCGGTTATAATTTCTTCTAAACTTTATTTTGATCAAGAAAGTAAGTTTTTGCAGGTTTTGAAGAAGCATAACAAAGGAATTGGATGGACCTTGGATGACATTTATGATATTAGTTCGTCCATGTGTATGCATAGGATCTCACTTGAAGATGCAACAAAAGTAGCGAGACAGCCCCATAACCTTTGGTTCCTTGATGTTGTGAAAGATGAGAGAACCTTCACGTGCCCATTTGACACTTTTACTTTTAGAAGAACATTCTTTGATCCTGGAATAAAAGGCGAAGGAGTTAAACCACTTTTTAAGGACGATGAGAATTATCGAAAGCTACTCCATGAGAGCCCCACTGTCGCGGGCGAAAAATCGTTTTTGTTCCTCTTTTTTGTGGATGAGACACCTGATGCCTTCTTTGGGCTCGAGTGCTCAAAAAAATGATTTTTCTTTGTTTCGACCAAACTTTTTATTATTTCCAAAGGAGGAAAAGGAAAAAAGCTGCAATAACCTAAAAGTGGGGGAGAGATCTTTGGGTAAGAGGGTTGGTTATACGAAGGGAAGGTATTAGCACCCAACGTATCTATAGTACTCTATAGGTTTCTTTGTTATGTTTATTCCATTCTTGTTGTGGTGGAGGTTTTTTGTGAGAAAGAGGTGGGACCTAAGGTGTTTGTTTGATTATGCTCGCAAAGATCATCGCGATCCTCTGCATACATATCCCCTAGAGGGAATCAGAGCATCTGTAGCTCGGGGTCTACGGGTGCTAAGGTTTGAATGGTTTTTTTTTTGTTTTGTTTTGCTCGCCAAGGATCGACCTTGTGCCTACGTATTCTCAAAGGGATGTTGAGAAAGTCAGAGCAATCGTAGTTCCCACTTATGCTAGTGGAAGCAAAGAAAAATAGACAAATGTCGTCTAAATGCTAGATGTATCTAATCTATATCATCACATACATCTGTTTGATTTTGTTTAAAAATCTTTTCATTATAAGCCCGGGGCCATGCCACTTAGGGTGCTTAGAATGATAAAGATGTTTTTGTTTAACCAGCCTTGTGGCAAAAACTTTCAATGAAGTCAGCCTTGTGACAAAAAGTTTTAATTAATCAGCCAGCCTCGTGGCAAAAGTTTCAATGAAGTCATCCTTGTGACAAAAACTTTGATTAATCATCCAGTACGGTGGTAAAACAGTTTGATTGATTAGCCAGCCTTGTGGCAAAAAGAAATTTGATTGATTAGCCAGCCTTGTGGCAAAAAGTTTGATTGATTGATTGTTTGTGATGATATATAAGAGATACTCCTAGCATAGAGATGAAAAATGTCTAATCTCCTAGGGTATTTGTTTTGGATATTGGGGATGCTTATAAGAAGCCCGTGGGTCCTTGTACGAAGCCCAAGAGGAGGCTATCCGAGGGTCCTTGCATTGTAAGCCCAAGAGGAGGCTATGGGAGGGACAATCCGGGGTCCTTGCATTGTAAGCCCAAGAGGAGGCTATGGGAGGGTCACTCGTTTGTACAAAGCCCAAGGGGAGGCATGGTATAGTTGGTTTGAGCTCTTAGAGCGATTTCACCGGGAAACCATACTCTATGTCCTAACCTAAACTAGTGGAGATTCTTTGCACGAAGCCCAATAGGAGGCTATGGGGAACCTAGTGTTGTACTAAGTTGAATAAGCATATAACACAAACACACATATAAACAAGTACGAACAAACATGAACAAGTACATGAACAAATATGAACAGTTATACATATATGACAAAGTGTGTGTATATAATGGAGTTTATGAAGGAAATATACCTGTAAGCATGATCCATTTGTATACACAGGGCTTGGGACTCACACTCGGGGAGAGGTCCACTTGAATTTATTCAAAGCTATGTAAACAGGTATTCACAAAGGGCTTGGGACTTATACCTACATGGAGGCCCATGGTATATTTTTGGGAAGATTTAAAGAAACCTTCATTTTTGGTTTGTTATTCACAGTTCAAAATCAAATTGATCGAGATATGTACAAAAAGGTGTGTGTACAATGAAATACCTAATTTCATGTACTTGAGTGGGTATGTACAAAAGGGCTTGGGACTTATACCTACGTGGAGGCCCGTGTTTTATTTACAAAACATGGTTGACTGTTTATTTACAGACGCGTTGTTTGAAAAAACGGTTTGAAGATTTGTTTTGAAAGAGTTTTCTGTACAAAGAAAAACTGTATAAAGAAAAGGAAAGGGACTTATACTCTCTAATATTCGAGAGGCCCATGTTTTATTTTCATAAAACATGGTGGATGGTTTAAAAAAGAGTTGAAAGATTTGTTTGTTAAAAAAAACTGTTTGGAAGTTTATTTGGAAAAAAGTTTTCTGTTAAAACAAAAACTGTACAAAGAAAGACGAAAGGGACTTATACTCTCTAATATTCGAGAGGCCCCACATCGTTTTGAAAATCAATGGATGATTTAAAAAGATTTAATCAATAGTTTCCTTTGAAAATCAAAAAGAAATGGTTTACCGTTTTTGAAACGAATCGTGATCGCTCGTTTTTTAAAACGATTTGAATTTTGAAAGAAATCAATTTAATCGAGATAAACAAGAAGATTGTCTTCAATTAATATTTAGATGATTAGGGTTTGCTTCAAAAAAATATTTACAAGTGATTAAATTTGAAAATCAAATGAAAAATAATATTTAAAAGTATTAAAATTACTTAAAAACAAGTCATTTTAAAACCAATTAAAAATGTATCAAATAAATATTTTTTTGTGATTTTTTTTAACATTGTCAAAATATGTATATTAAATAAGAAGTGTTTAAAAAATGAAGAAAAAATAAGTTAATTTGATGTATTAAATAATTAAATGAAGTTGTGAAGAATTTGAAAGAAAAAAGTGTCAAAAAAATGGTTTTGTCTTCCAAAGGGCTTGAACCCACGCCCTCTCTCTCACCTGCCAAAACCTGGACCAACTGAGCCACGCTTGTGGCTTGTTAAACATACGCGTTCAATAAAATATATTTTCAATCAATTTCCAAAAATCTTTGAACCAAATCTGGCGCCAAGAACAAACCCTCAACAAGAATTTGAAAATCTTCGAAACTGAATGAAATTGATCAAGTGAAGGGTCTATCTCACTCGTTTTTTCATAAGGAACATGATGGTGATCTTTAATTTCATTTATTTTTGCTCTAAGGTGATCAATTTTGTGATGAACACTAAGAACCCTAATTCTGAGTTTCAATCTGAAATCGTGTATAATTGATGAATTGTGAAATTGATTGAGGGCTATTGATCAGTGATAGTGCAGAAACAAGATAGCAACTCAATTTTTCATTTATGATGCATGTATGTATGAGTTTGAAGTTCAAGAGAGCTTACCTTCAAAAACGGCCAACTGAGAATCGAATTCTGCAATAGAGGTGTTACAGAAGTTGTTTGATGATCTGGATAGCTTCAATGGACCTTATGGAAGGTGTCTGGATGCTTGGAATCATCTGAATTCATCTGGGCATGGCTATGGTACCCGACCTGCATAAGCTTCAAGAGTGAATCGAATTTGAAGATGGAGGTGTTTCAGGTCATGGATGATGATTGGTATAGCTCATATGTGATATATGGATGATGTTAGAAGCATTAGTTTGGACAGAAATGAGCTTGTGTGGATTTTGGCATGATAAGGCTCATTTGATGTTCATATGGAGGTTGAAAAGTGAATCTGAGTTTTGGGGTGATTTGGGGTGTGTGAGTGGTTCAAACACATCCCATATGATGTTTATGAGTTGTTAGAACCATCACTTTGGCCATAACTTCAATGATTTGGAGGTTGAGTTTTCTACCTCTTTGAAAACTATGAAACTTGCAATTCAAGAAAGAAGAGAGAAAACCTATAATTGTGAGGTTTTGGTGTGAATTTGAATGAGGTAATGACCTCTATTTATAGGCCAAGAGTTCTGAATACAAGCCTTGCAAGTTGCTTCAAAGTTTGATGATTTGGCTTAAGAGATAAAATGGAATCTTTCACATTAAATGCAAATGGTTAAAGTAACTAAACCATGGTTATTTTGGCCAAGCTTCTTATCTCTTTCCTATCTGATCTTAAACCAGAAAATATCTCTCAATCATTGCTTTGGTGTGTCATCACTTGAATTATAGGTCATGTAGTCTTGAAACTTAGTGAAAAATGGTGAAAATTCAAGTGAAAATGATCACTAAATGCATAATTCAAAACCATAGCTATGCTCCATATTTTTTCATGCTCTTGGACATTTTGGAAAGCTCATATTACACACTTCAAAACCCTAGTTGAAAGTTTCTTCAAGATCCTTAAGGAAGTGAGTGAAAAAGATCCATGAACTTTGAAGAAAATGAAGTTTTATGTGAAATTTTCAAAAGATACCAACTTTGAAGCTCCATATCTCTTAAATGGTGGATCTTTTGAAAAAAATTTATATGTGACAAAGTTGTTCATTGGATCAAAATATACAACTTTCATGTTGGAAGTTTTTTTCAGTTTGTAGGTGAAATTTTGAGAAATTCCCTTTCAAAGTTTGGAAAAAACCATGAAAAACACTTAGAAAAATTTTCTAAGTATGAAAGTCAAACTTTGACTTTTTGATTCTTGATTGATTTTCTTGATTTTTCTTGATCAAATGACTTCATATATCATATATTGATGATTCAAAACTTCAAAAGTCATAGTTGACCAAAATTCCCCAAAAGTCAATGGTGATCTTGTACAGTTGACTTTTTCAGACGAATCGCGTTTCTGGAGATTTCAAATGAAACAGGCTATCCTCATCAAATGAATGGTATGAATGGATCACATTGAAGCATTAGAGGATATTGAGTCATGTTTTGAGTTGTGGCACCATGTCCTGATTAAAAAGTCAGTTGTTCAGTGAATTAGGTCAAAAAAACCCTAATTGTCGACCTGATGAAATTGATGACTGTAGGTCTTGAATTGAGATGCAATTTCCATGGGATATTGTCATAGGGATTATTTGAGGATGATTGAAACCTTTGATTGACTTCCTGGGGATTTTTAGGGTTTCCCAAATGTGATCCCTGATTTCAGTCCCTGATAGTTCAAAATCCTGATCTGAGGATTTGTCTGATCAATCTTTGTGTAGGAGATGTTATGAGCCAATGGATTAGGCCAAAATGATGCACTTGAGGTCTTGATATCATGTCCCAAGTCATTATGTCAAATTCTGAGCAAAGGTCAGGAGTGTGCTGTCTTCAGTCAAAACCCTAATTCAGTCGACTCAAAGCTGTTGAGCTTGTTGAGATGGATCTCTGAGGACCAAATGTTGATTGTTGATGAAGATAGTTCTTTTGAGATGAAGGGAGAACAAAACCCTAATTGATTGTTACTTGTACTGATGAGTGATTTCCTGATTAAATCCTGCTGAGTCACAAGTAGCAAACACAAGCTATGCAGTTTGTTAGAGATGCAAATGATGCATATGCAGATGATATGAGGTGGTATCTTAGGTCAAAAATTGGGGTATGACAGATGCCCCTATTTAAGTTTCTTCAACCTGAGACATGAAGATTGAAAATCTTCGTTTTGATAGGGTGGAAGAGACTTAAATATCAGAAGACGCGAATTTTGGACCTAAGATACCAAAATTGCGAATGATGCAAGGATATCTTTACCGAGGGATATCAAGAACTGACTCCGCTGAGGAAAAGAGATTGGGAAGGATGTCTCAATCCGTTTTAGGAAGAGAATCCGTTTTGTTCGGGAAAGCAAGTGTATGCTTCGCCTGGGAATGATAGCTTTGTAAGAAAAGCTTACCTATCGACATTACCGACTACCAGCATGGGGATAGACTTGTTTAATAATGCGAAGGTGAAAAGTATGAAACTGTGTTACCGACTACCAGCATGGTGATAGACTTGACAAGGTAAAAAGAGTTTCAAAGGTTTGGTTAATATTACCGACTATCAGCATTGTGATAGACATGTTAAATAATATAACCAGAACAAAGAGGTTACCGACTACCAGCCTCGTGATAGTGGTTTTGAAGACGTGATCATTTATCAGCCGAGTGATGAAATGATCCTGGAGACTTTGCTAGGGAAATTACTGGTTATTCAGCCTTGTGAACAGTAATAAGGCCCTGATTGTCAAATGGTCTTCATGATTGATTTCCTTGAGAGGAAAAAAGCTTTTGAAAGAGACATAAACTGCTCAGATGATAAGGCTATTGCTTATTGTCTGTTTTTTTTTCACGACTCTATTTGAGGAATCGGAATTTGAATCTTTGGTAAAGACAAGGTTCTAACCATGAATGAATTGGAAAGAAACAGTCAATCAAGACTTTGTACCCATGAGGAATGAACTCAACTGGGGATTTTCTCCTTTGTTTTGAGAGGAGAAACTAAAGCAACCTTCTTCCACGAGGAATGATCTCAGTGGGGAACTGGAGAAACAAAATGTTCTTTCTGCTTATGGGTGACAACCTACTTGGAGAGATGACACGCCCATATTTGTTTCTTTTTCTTCTTTTTTTCTTTTTTCCTTTTTTCTTTTTTCGAGGATAGATATATCCTGAACATGTGAATATTGAGGCAAACATTGAAAAATGCAAGAATGTATAAATGATGCAAATATGTATGAATGATGAATGTCAAGAATGTAGCATGCATGCTGACAATACTGACAGACAAAGAAGTATATACTGGAGAAGGACCAACGTCGCAATACAACCAGATACTTGGCAAATGTTCTTCAACACGGTGTAGATAACACAGGTGATGAATGGTGTTGCGTGCTTTAAACTTCTCTGGGGAAGATGAGCATCTTTTCTCATTGAGATGAAAGAACCTCTTCACTGGAGATTGGAGATCTTCTTCATTGGGAATAAAAGACCTTCTTCACTGGGGATAGAAGAGCTTCTTTACCTCGAGGGGTAATTGCTTCAAGAATTCTTTTCTGGGACAAGAATACCGTTGTCTCAACAATTTTTCCGGGAGAATCCTTTTTGTTCATCCTATGGAGACGACTGCTGATGTTCCTTCCGTTGTTCACAACTCAAAGGAAAATTTCGCTTTTATTTTGAAAAAGAAAAGTGAAGTAAATTCATTTAAAACTTATTTTTTCCTTTTTTTTTTCAAAAACGAATAACACAATTAAAGCGTCATTTTGCAAGCTGAAAGAAATTAAAGATTGCAAACAAATGGGCACAAGGCTCAAATTTATTTAATAGGATGGTAATCAGCTAAAGGCGTGATTCCATGGAGTATTTACAAAAGTTGGAAATGGTAATTATGCGGAAAAGGCTACATTGAAAGCAATAACCACTATCCCCTCTAATAACTTTGAGTTCCAACTGTGCTTGTCGCTTCAGATTGGAGATGATTTGATTGAAGATCCTTTGATGAAGTACAGACTCTTCAGGTGACGAAGTATAGACTAATGCAGTTACTTTGTCATAAATCCCTAATTTTTGCCTAGATTGCCCTTTCAGGTTTTCAATCTACCAGGATGAATTTTTCTGTTTATTGTCTCTATTTTTGGCCTGGACCGCCCTTTCGGGTTTTCAGTCCACCGAGACGCTCATGGATGAATTTTTCTGTTTATTGTCTCTAATTTTTGCCTGGACCGCCCTTTCGGGTTTTCAGTCCACCGAGACGCTCATTTTTGCCTAAGTCGCCCTTTGCGGGTTTTCGACTTACCGAGCTGTTCTTTTGTATTTTTTAGACAAAGTATTTCTTGACTGCATCAGCATTCACAGGATGTGGAAGTTCATCACCATCCATGGTTGCAAGAATCATGGCGCCGCCAGAAAATGTTCTTTTGACAACATACGGGCCTTCATAATTAGGAGACCATTTGCCCCTAGAATCTGGTTGAAAAGACAAGATCTTTTTAAGCACAAGGTCGCCTTCTTGAAATTCACGAGGTCGAACCTTTTTGTTGAAAGCTTGTTTCATCCTTGCTTGGTATAACTGTCCATGGCATAGAGCAGTCATACGTTTTTCTTCGATTAAGTTCAACTGATCGTATCTGCTTTGACACCATTCAGCCTCTGATAATTTAGTCTCCATGAGGACTCTCATTGATGGTATTTCAACTTCTACGGGGAGCACAGCTTCCATGCCGTATACTAGAGAAAAGGGAGTTGCCCCTGTTGAAGTACGCACTGAAGTACGGTACCCATGTAAAGCAAATGGCAGCATTTCGTGCCAGTCTTTGTAAGTGACGACCATTTTCTGGACGATCTTCTTAATGTTCTTGTTAGCAGCTTCAACGGCGCCGTTCATTTTTGGTCTGTAAGGAGAAGAGTTATGATGCTCAATCTTGAATTCCTCACACAATTCTTTCATCATCTTGTTATTCAGGTTTGAACCATTGTCAGTAATGATCTTGCTGGGAATACCATATCGGCAAATGATGTTATTCTTGATAAACCTCACAACCACTTGTCTTGTAACATTGGCGTAAGATGCTGCTTCGACCCATTTGGTGAAGTAATCAATTGCTACTAAGATGAAACGATGACCGTTTGAAGCTTTCGGTTCGATCATTCCAATCATGTCGATACCCCACATGGAGAAAGGCCACGGAGATGAGAGAACGTTGAGTAGAGTTGGTGGTACATGGATCTTATCTGCATAGATCTGGCACTTGTGACATCTCTTCACGTGTTTATAACAGTCAGATTCCATTGTCAACCAATAGTATCCTGCTCTTAAGATCTTTTTGGACATTGCATGCCCATTTGAATGAGTTCCAAAGGACCCTTCATGCACTTCATGCATTAATATGTCTGCTTCGTGTCTGTCCACGCATCTGAGCAAAACCATGTCGAAATTTCTTTTGTATAGCACATCTCCGTTCAGGAAGAAACTGCCAGAAAGTCTCCTTAGAGTTTTCTTATCTTTGTTTGATGCCCCAAGCGGGTACTCTTGAGTTTGAAGGAAGCGTTTGATGTCGTGGAACCACGGTTTATCATCGATGACTGCTTCAGTTGCAAACACATAGGCGGGCCTTTCAAGGCGCGTAATTCTGACTTTAGGCACATCATTCCAGTGATTGACTTTGAACATGGAAGATAGAGTGGCCAAGGCGTCTGCCATTCGATTCTGATCTCGAGGTATATGATGCAATTCAACCTTGTTGAAGAAAGTCAACAGACGTCTTGCATAATCTCTGTAAGGAATCAAGCCAGGGTGGTAAGTTTCCCACTTGTCTTTGATTTGGTTGATCACGAGAGCGGAATCTCCATATATGTCAAGGATCTTGATCCTTAAGTCAATGGCTTCTTCGAGACCCATGATACAAGCTTCATATTCTGCGATGTTGTTGGTGCAATCAAATAGCAATCTGGCGGAGAATGGGATATGAGTACCCTTGGGAGTGATGATGATTGCCCCAATTCCATTGCCAAAAGCGTTTACTGCTCCATCAAAAATTAGGCCCCATCTTGATCCAGGCTCAGGACCTTCTTCTGGTAACGGTTCATCACAATCTTTCATCTTCAAGTACAAGACATCTTCATCAGGAAAGTCAAACTTGAGAGATTGATATTCATTAATTGGTTGATGCGCCAAATGATCGGCGAGAATGCTTCCCTTGACCGCT
This sequence comes from Vicia villosa, assembly GCF_029867415.1. NCBI lineage: Eukaryota > Viridiplantae > Streptophyta > Magnoliopsida > Fabales > Fabaceae > Vicia > Vicia villosa. The sequence continues at coordinate 115,945,484 of NC_081184.1, read as the reverse complement.
TTTTGAGCACGGTATTCAATGTCATATTCGGATAACAGCATTTGCCATCGGGCAATCCTTCCTGTTAAGGCAGGCTTTTCAAAGACATACTTGATCGGATCCATTTTGGAGATTAACCAAGTAGTATTGTTGATCATGTATTGGCGGAGACGTTTTGAAGCCCATGCCAAAGCACAACATGTTTTTTCGAGCATGGAGTAACGAGACTCACAATCCGTGAATTTCTTACTCAAGTAATAGATGGCATGCTCCTTCTTACCGGTTTCATCTTGCTGCCCAAGCATACAACCCATGGATTCTTCTAACACAGTAAGGTACATGATTAATGGTCTTCCTTCAACTGGAGGAATCAATATTGGTGGTTCTAACAGGTATTCCTTGATACTGTCGAACGCTTTCTGGCAATCTTCAGTCCATACAACCCCTTGATCTTTGCGGAGAAGCTTGAAAATTGGCCCACAAGTAGCAGTCATTTGAGAGATGAATCTGGAGATATAGTTCAATCGTCCGAGAAATCCTCTTACTTGTTTTTCAGTCTTTGGTGCAGGCATCTCTTGAATAGCTCTGACTTTGTCGGGATCTACTTCAATACCTCTTTGGCTGACAATGAAACCCAAGAGTTTTCCAGATCTAACCCCAAAAGTACATTTGTTAGGATTCAAGCGAAGCTGATATTTCCTTAGTCGTTGAAACAACTTCAAAAGGTATTCAATATGTTCTTCTTCTGTGCTGGACTTGGCTATCATGTCGTCCACATAAACTTCAATTTCTTTATGCATCATGTCATGGAAGAGAGTAGTCATTGCCCTTTGGTAAGTTGCGCCTGCATTCTTTAATCCAAACGGCATCACTTTGTAGCAAAAGGTACCCCATGGGGTGATGAAAGATGTCTTCTCCATGTCTTCGGGAGCCATCTTGATCTGATTATAACTGGAGAACCCGTCCATGAAGGAAAAGACGTTGAACTTAGCGGTGTTATCAACCAGCATGTCGATATGTGGTAATGGAAAGTCATCTTTTGGACTGGCCTTGTTCAAGTCACGGTAGTCAACACACATTCTGACTTTGCCATCTTTCTTCGGAACTGGCACTATGTTGGCCAACCATTGGGGATACTCGGAGGTGACAAGAAAACCTGCGTCGAGCTGTTTCTGAACTTCCACTTTAATCTTGTTAGCCATATCAGGGTGAGTCCTTCGCAATTTCTGCTTAACCGGCGGACATTCGGGCTTCAATGGCAAGTAATGCTGAACAATATTGGTATCCAACCCAGGCATGTCTTGGTAGGACCAGGCAAACACGTCAACATATTCTTTGAGAAGGTCTGTCAACTTACTCTTGATATCAGCATCAAGCAGTGATCCAATGGTCACTTCTTTTTTGTCTTCTTCAGAACCCAAGTTGATCTTTTCTAAAGGCTCTTTGTGAGGCAGAATGGTTCTTTCCTCGTGCTTAAGTAACCGAGAAATCTCGTCTGGGATCTCCTCTTCTTCCTCTTCTTCGGCTTCGAACACAGGAAACTCAAAGTTGGGAGAGGGCATAGGGTTATTGCATTCAATGGGTTTATCAATAGTAAATCTGCACATGTGATTTATATTTATTTCAGAAAATTTATGAATGCAGGAGTGTATGCAGATTTTTTTTGAAAAAGTTTTTTTTTATTATTTTTTATTTTTTTTTGGTTTTTTAGGATTACCATTTCCAGAAAAAGCAAAAATAAAACATATAATGTAGGGAATTCAAAATGACACTTTATTTATGATTCATTTTTGAAACAAAGCCCTAAACACAAACTCATTTGTCCTGGGCGGGACAAAGAGGGAAACTTTTAAAAACAAAGCCCTATACACAAAGTTATTTGGGCGGAACATTTAAAAGCAAAGCCCTATAAAACATCTCTCTGCTTTGGGCAAGGCAGGAGGTCAAAATAACAGCGAGGTGATTACTTTGAGCGGCGAACAACATTCGGAACGTCGACAGCCTTCCAGTAGCAACGAACTCCTCTGTGTATTATGTATTCAGGAAAATTCTCCCCAGAATTATCTTCAGTATTGACATTGACCGCTGGTCGAGCAGGATTTGAAGGTCCTGGTTTATCACCCTTGTTCTTTGTAGAGTTGAAACTGTCTTCTTCTACTTCTTGAAGAGCATAAGACGAGGCACAATCTTCAGAATTTTCAGGATGTGTTTCCCAGTCTTCAGGATGAAGAGACTCATTGTCAGCGACACTTTCTGAGTCAGTTGCGGGACCATCTTCCCCTTCATCTTCAAAAATGGCATTTATGTGATAATAACCATCTTCAGGATTATGAACCTTGGCAGATACATCGAATCCGAAATCTTCAGTAACTTCAGGCTGCTGAGAAAATTGACAGGGCTGATAAGCCTCTTCTGGTTGACTATTATGTTCAAAGGAATCTCCCCATCCAGTTGGTTGGATATCCTCAATCGCAATCTTGTAACTTTCAGGTGCAGTATATTTCACCATATAATCAAATTTTCCACTTGGTTGTCCCAAAGTGTCCCAGATTTCTGCAGGAACAGGCTCAGTTTCATTGCCTTTGGATTCTTCTGAAGGAGGATATGGTTCTTCCTGAGATATGTATCCCGAGTCATTGAGATAACATTTCCATTCTTCTTCAGGATCAGGTAGACCTTCTTCGATGCATTCCTCAATAAGGACATTGACCTCTTGAGGAATTGGATTAAGGAATCCTCCACTAATGAATGTTTCTTTGATCGGACGAAGGGTTTCATCCTTCTTAGTGCAGTTTGAGAATGTTGGTGAACATCCGAGACCTGCTCTAGTTTCATTCTTGGTAGGGATCACAACTTGCCCCCAGCCAGTGGTAGTTCCATCTTTCACTACTTTTACTGCCTCTTTGTAAGAAGAGATTGATGCTTTCTTTTTGGAAGACTCGTCTTCTAAAGAGAGACCTTGGAACTGAGTTCCTTCCACATCATCAGCACCGATGAAAGAGAAATTGGATAAATGACTCACCATTAAGGCTTGTTCCCCACTTATTGTTACCAATTTTCCATTTGTTACAAATTTTAATTTTTGATGGAGCGTAGAGGTTACTGCCCCTGCTTCATGGATCCATGGTCGTCCTAACAGACAGCTATAAGCGGCTTGAATGTCCATGACCTGGAAGGTGATTTGAAATGTATGTGGACCAATTGTCATGGGAAGGTTGACTTCACCGATAACAGATTTTCGCGATCCATCAAATGCTTTGACAACTACACCACTGAACTTCATAGGCATTCCTTGGTAAGACAAACGAGCAAGAGTCGTCTTTGGCATCACATTCAAGGAAGATCCGGTGTCTACCAACACATTGGATAAAGAGTCTGACTGACAGTTCATAGAAATGTGCAAAGCAAGATTGTGATTTCTGCCCTCCTCGGGGAGTTCTTCATCACAGAAGCTTAAATTGTTGCAAGCAGTTATGTTGGCTATTATCCCATCAAAGTGATCAACAGTCACATCATGATCTACAAAAGCTTGATCTAAGACTTTCATCAGGGCTTCCCTGTGGGCTTCTGAATTCAACAGCAATGAAAGTATTGAGATCTTTGAAGGAGTCGGCATGAGCTGATCCACAATCTTGTATTCACTTCTTTTGATAAGCTTCAAAATTTCATCAAAGTCTGGATTGACATTGGTTCCACTGGATTGACCAACATCAATGTTTGTATTACTGACAGGAGTTTCCTCAGGATTCCCCACTGGCGTATCGACAGGATTTTGCCTGGTTGCAGGAGCAACAGGCTGCTTTGGAGGTAGTGGAGTATACACACGTCCACTTCTTGTTATACGACTTACATCAGCGATGTTTACGACAGATGAAAGAGTTGGTAAAGGAACTTCTTGTCCGTCCTTTATCATTGTGGCATTGTAGTTGTATGGAACTGCCTTGTCAGAGTTATAAGGAACAGGTCCAGGTAAACAAATGATCAAAGGAGCAATAGGAACCTTCGGCTTGTTGTAAGTAACTTCCATGCGCTCCGGCATGTTGAAATGAGGAATGATGACGTTAACTGTAGGCATTTCCGAGTTGATATCTGAGACTAAAAGCTCATGCGGATAACATCCTATCATGTTAACTTCATTTTCATCCCTATTTCGGTAGATCTGAAGAGTACCATTATCCAACAGAACTTGGAGATCTCTTCTCACAATTGAACATCCGTGAGGATCTACACAACATATTCTACAGGAACCGTATTGATGCTGGCGAAAATTCTGCCCCCGACAAAGAGTGGCGTGCATTTGTACCAAATCGGCTCTTGAGTAATTGATATTATAGACTCGATATGGACCAGGACATCTGTAATACGGTGAACTGACTTTTTATCGATCGAAATGTCGCGGTAAGCAAGAGTCGCCACCGACTTTTATTTTATCCAAACAGATTCGGAAAGGCAAAAAGAAACAGAAAAAAAACCTTTTAAAAAAAATCTGAGTTCGGGGGGTAATTTATGCAAAGGGAAGGTGTAAGGCACCCTTTGCATCCATGGTTTTCCATGGGCTCTTAATTGCTTTGCTTGCTCGTTTTCAGAAAATGTAGATGAAAGAGGAAAATGGACTTTAGCTCGTAAATGAGCGTAGCCAGTTTTTGAAGAATTGTGAGAAAGAATATGAAAATTGAGCATTGCAAGGCAATTAGGGGCAATTACCTTAAACTCAGATGATAGGTCTCTTTTTAGCCTTTCAGAATGAAAGGGTCAATCCTTGCCATAAGGGGGCAGGAAGCCTTTCGTTTGGAGGTAGAAGGGTCATCGAAATATCCTTTGCCCTAAGACTGTCCCATGCCATAGAAGGGCAGGTAGTCTAAGGCAAGGATCAGAATAAGCCATTTTTCGTAGGCAGCCAGAAGATACCTCAGCCTTTTTCCGTAGGCAACTTCCGAGGGTCGAGGTCATTTGTGTATCGAAGGCAGCATCATTTAGGGTCGTGACCTTTTTATCGAGGCAACATGGCTGAGGTATCCTCGTATTCGAGGGACTTGGCTTATTCTGCAAAAAACACAAGGCAACAGGCAACAAGGCAACATGCAACAAGGCAACAGAGAGGTTACCCAAAAGCGTGCGTGTGTGCACCAATCACGTGATTATATTCAATTATATTATCTTGTAAATTAGCGATTCTAAATTCAATTCATGGTTGCCACTCCCTATTTTACTAACCACGCAGATAATATAAGGCAAGAAACAGTAATATGGGGGAGGGAAATTGTAACCAGCGGATCCCTTAATAGGGTTTGACACAAGTAATAATTAAACAGAAAAATAAAAGGTTAGGGTTTAGGGTTACCAAACTCGTGGCTTTGGCAATTTGACAAACCCTGGAAAAGGCAAACAAAATAGGGTGAATGTATGGCTAATTCGAGGGCGAACAAGATTAACCCTAAAATAAAGAATAGATAAATTTAAAATAATAACATAGGCAAAGGTACTTAGCTCTGATTTGATCTGATATGGTTGATAGGGCGCTTTTAAGGTTAACCCTGAAAAGAAACAAGGTAGAAAAAGACGTGAGTGTAAAAGAGTCCATTGACTTTCGAGGTTTTTAACCCTAATAATAATTTTGTAAGGCAAACAATATTAAAAGGAAAATAAAATCAGAACTTAGCTTCGTAAAAGGCGTGGCGCGTGATCGGAAGATGTTTGAAAGACAACCCTGAAAAGGCACAGAAAAGATAAATTTCAGTGTATGGGCTGATCTTCGTAACCCTGATTAGGGTACGAATTAGATAAGAAAACATGAACGGTTTAATTAATTATTGGTCTTGTGACCTAATTAATTAAATTGAGATAAGAAAATTAAATCGAGTGTAAAAATAATTTTTAGGAATTTAAATAAAATAAACATGAATTTTGTAGAAATAATATACATAATTAAATATAAATGAGAATAAGAAAAAGAAAATAAATATAATTAAATAAATATATAATTTAAGAGTATAATTAAAATAAATATATAATATATAATTTATTGGAATAAATAAATAAATATAAAAGAAATAATAATAATAATAGTAGTATAAGAAAGAAAATAACAAAACATTTATGTAATTGAAATAAATAAAAAATAGAAAAAGAACTTAGCTTTTTATTCTATGTGGCGCGCATGCAGGGAGTATGATGCACCTCCAATCTATGGACATTGGATCTGATTGCTAGAACACCTGAAGGTAGAGGCGTGAGGGTGCATGACAAGCCCTGTGGTTGAGACGCATGCGATCCTGCAGAAGAATTTTAAAGAAAAATATGCAAGGGCCAGGGATCGAACCCTGGACCCTTTGGCTACCAATGGAACGCACTACCACCAGAGCTCAACTCACTTGATGTTAATGTTGTCGTGAATGGTTATTATATAAAGAAAAAGCTCACGACAAGTTTTTTTTTTTTTTTTTTTAAAAAAGAGACGCGCCCTTGCGTCATCTTCTTCATTGAAGATTTCTGGAGAAAACGAGGAACGTTTCGGCCACGGTTCTTTTACGTGGTCTCAGCCTTCCCTCTTAAAACCTGCATATCAACACGAAATAATTCCAAGCAATAGCCCAAATCAATCGAAAACACCCTCCCGAGTCAGATAATACCCTTAATTCTACCTGTCATGGCCTTTACACGAAATCCCTAATTCGATAACCATGAACCCTAATAATGGCACAGATAAATTTCAGCCTCTAAAACTAAATCAAACTACGCCTTTATGTTAAGAACATTATGATAATCAAAAATATATAAGCAAAACGGATTAACGGTGCGTGAATTAACGGTGCCGAATCGAGTCAAAGAAACGCAAACCGTGGCTATGGCGGTCGCGTCCTGAGATGCTCTGAGGCTGAAGAATGATGTAGAACACTTCAGTGGACGTCCAGAAGCACAAAAGAAACTCCACAACTTCTTGAATCAGCTCCGATTGTCGAATTCGAACCTGAATTTTCTTTGATTTTTGAAGCTCTCGTGAGAATCCAGGAGGCCGAAATTTTCTTCTTCTTCTTCACGGCTTTTTTGTCTTTGAGAATGGGTTTTTGGCCGCAGCAAAACCTTGTCCTTGCATCTGAGTTGCCTTAGATATATATGGTGTGTGAATTAGGTTTGTTGAAGTAAATCAAATCTTTGCAAATCAGGAGATTGGAGTTGATTTTGGAAGAAGTTTAAATCTTGCTGTTTTGAGCTCAAGCTTCAAAAGTAAATTCACGTACATCAAGTTTGATATTTTATTGGATTTGTTTTTATTTTGATTTATTTTAATAAAAATCAATAATCAATAAAAATCAAAAAAATAGGACCAAAATCAAAATCATGCACAAATGGGCTTGGGATCTCTTGCTATTCAAATTCATGTTTACACCCCATCAATTAGGCCCATTTATTCAATATTGCTCCATTTATATATTTTTCTCAATAGCCTATCTTATGCCAATCATTCATCACGAATTTCCCTATAGTAAACTCAGCTATTTACTCGAGATTTGATCACAAAATAAACCAACATTGTATCTTTTATGTTTTTCATTATCCGCTTACTTTATTTAAGAATTTAAATAAATAAATTCCAAATAAGACAATAATGATAAAAAATAAAAGGATAGCTTCATGGGTCTTATAATGGGTCGTGAACATGCTTGAGATGGAAATCTTTTGAATTAGAGCCCGAATTTTGTCATGGAGATAGCCTGAAATATCATAAACCATATGAGGTGCCTTTACTTTGAATTTGAATATGAGAAATAGTATGGGCAAATTTTGGGGTATGACAGCTGCCCCTGTTCAATTATCTTAAACCTGAAGTTGTAGAGTGGTTTGTATGCCAGTCGGTATCTGAAGGTGGAAGATGATTGAACACTAGAATACCAAGAAATTTGCCCTATTTGAAGTAGGGACTTTTGTCGGAGATGGGCTTGTAGATGCCATCTGATAGTTGTTAGAGTGTAGCTTGTTACGCAATTTCTGCTTTTGCTGTCTTCCCTCTTTTGAATGTTGAGGAACCGTCAAAGGTATCGACTCAAATCTGTGTTGGGTTATTTAAGGAACCGTCAAAGGTATCGACTTAAATTCGAAGCATATTGTTGAGGCACCGTCAAAGGTATCGACTCAGATATGCGGATAGATTGTATAAGGAACCGTCCAAGGTGTCGACTTATATCTGAAGTATGTCGTTAAGGAACCGTCAAAGGTGTCGACTTAACTCTTGATGCGGGTTGTTAAGGAACCGTCAAAGGTATCGACTTAACTCTGAAGCATATCATTGAGGCACCGTCAAAGGTATCGACTCAGATATGTAGATAGATTGTATAAGGAACCGTCAAAGGTGTCGACTTATATCTGAAGTATGTCGTTAAGGAACCGTCAAAGGTGTCGACTTAACTCTTGATGTATTAAGGAACCGTCAAAGGTATCGACTTAATACTTGAAAATAGATTGTTAAGGAACCGTCAAAGGTGTCGACTTAACTCTTGTAAATGGAGATAGTGGTATCCTGAAAAGTAGAGGTTAGTTTTCTTTATGCCATGTCATGATGCATGCAATGTGTTTGTGTGACGGGATTCTCAAAATAAATGAGGACCTCGTATGTTATGTATGCAATTGTCGTGCTGTTTTATGTATTATGTATGAACGTGTATGCAATTGTATGAATATGTTTATGACATATGATTCATGTTGTCTTGATTGAGAAAATAAATCTCTGTATCTTTGAAGATGTTCAGCTGGGGATTTACGGTTTCTGCTTGGGGATGATCAGTAATTTGATGTACCCTGATTTAGAGATATAAATGGACCATGTTGAAGAAGAGCAAATTGTTGGAGAACCTATAGCGTTGAAGATGTAAACTCTGTGTTGGGGAGCCATATCTTTTGTCGAGACGAGAGCATTTTGAAGGTATCTTCTTAATTATTACTCTGTGGGGATATGATCTTGCGAACCTGGCTCTGTGGGGAGACATGGGTGTCTTGAAAATTGCCCCCAGTATTATAGTAACTACCATTCTTGGATTTGATCAGGACACACCATTGAGTTTGAATCAAGATGTCAAACTATGCTTGCATAGATTTGCCCTTGCTAGTAGGGACTTTGGGAAGATTCGCCTCGCGAGGACATTATGAGATGTGCACTATGAGCGACATGCCCTTAATAATCATAGACTTAGGATGATGCTCCTGATTGTTTTGGCATCCTTGAGAGATTCTCAGAATCTTGACTTGATTGCCCCAGATTGATTGGGCGAAGCGTGCCATGCCCCTTGTATACGTAGGAGACATTGCTTTTCAGAGTAATCTTGTCTGTCGGGATAACTTTCAGTCGTTAGTCATACCCTGTGCAAATTTATTCTGATGCTAACATCTGAAATTATGTAGCAGAATATGTTTAATAATGAATTCATGAGATGCAATGCATACGTTCGTCCTGAGTTTTTTGAAAACATTAAAACTAGAGATTTAAAATCATGATATTTATAAAAAACATGATGTTTTTAAAAAACAGGATATCAACTTAACATTTGTAGTAAACCTTAAGGAGTCGGGATACCTTTTTGGTGACAATATGCTTTCGAACTAACCATGCTTCAATTAGGACTTTCAAGGGTTGTAACGTGGCTTGGTTCACGGTTTTAAGAAACAAAGGATAAAGGCTCAAAGTTTATTTGTACCCACCCCTCTTCGTGATGTTCTTCGATCCTAAGTTCAGTTAATTCGACTTATGCATTCAAGTTCCAAGAGACTTTTGGATTTGCACCTTTGATAATGATGACGGTTCACAAGCAAAGATAACTTTTGAGATGGCAGTCACTTCTTCCTTTTGGTAGTTACAACATTGTGTTGTTCAGGAACTTATTGACTTCTCTGTTTTCATCCTTTTGATATCCCTAACTTTTGCCTGAACTGTTTTTTTCTTTTTAGATTACAGTCAGCGGGATGCCTTGATTTTTGCCTAAGTCACCTTTTTGATTTTTGACTTAGCAGGCTTTTCTTGGTGTATATGTTTTTTCATTTTTTCCTTTTTGAAAGATATTGACTGCCTTGTTTGATGATTGATGAACCATCATTGTCTTTTCATTGACATCTCCAACACTCCTTTGATGTGTGCGGATGAATGCTTGTGATTGAAATCCTTGTTGAAAGGTGTACTGAGTGATTCTCTTGAAATAGAATGCACAACCAAATTAACTGAGAACTACCCTGCCCCAGGTTATGATCAAGGGTTTTAATTAGTATAAAAAAGAAACTTCTACTTCTTAGGCTCAAATGGGTTGACGAGGGATTAACATCCTTATATCTCCACTGTTTAGGAATTGAAACAATGCCTGTACATCGTCAGCATAGTCTGTTCAAAAGCATACTGTATGAGGTTGCGGTATCGTTTTCATCATCCTCCCTTAAAAGGCATACAGCTTTAGTAGGAGTTGAGTATCACAAAACATATACAAAGTAAAGATGCAATTTAAAATGAGTGATAGCGAAATAATTTATTCAAGACAAACATATGCAATGCACTGATGATGATTATTAAAACAGATAATGTCTATCATGAGTCAAATGTTTAAACAAACAGAAAAGAAACTTGCAAATGAAAGTAGATCAAATGATCCAAAAGTTGGTCCGTCTAGACGTCAATCAATCTTGTCATGACTAGTCATAGGGGCGGTGATCACCACAGGAGTTTCGAAAGGGTTGAATTTGATTTCCCCGTTGTCGATTAGATCTTGAATCTTATTCCTCAATGTCCAGCAACTATTTGTATCATGTACAGGATTATCAGAGTGATATGCACACCTCACATTAGGATTATAGCTACGAGCAGAAGTACTAGGATTCTTAGGGGGATCCTTTAAAGTGATCAACTCCGACTTCAGTAGGTGTTGTAATGCTTGAGCCAATGACATATTGATCTTTGTGGACTGACGCCTAGGTGCATCTAACTTGCGTCTTTGTTGAGGAACTAGTATAGAGATCAGAATTGTCCCCACAGATTGGCTGTGTCCATTGCGACCTTTCAGATTATGCACAACATTGTTCGTGATGAGAGAAACGAGTCATACATTAGACTATATGTGATGGAGGACCTCAGGACGAATAGATCATATATATTGAAGGATGTCAGAACGAGTCATTCATTAGACCATATCTGAAGAGGAATGTCAAAACGAGTCATACATTGGACCATATCTGTTGAGGAATAGTAGAACGAGTCGTACATTAGACCATATCTGTTGGAGGGTGTCAGAACGAGTCATACATTGGACCATATCTGAGGAAGGATATCAGAACGAGTTATTCATTAGACTATATCTGAAGGAGAATACCAGAACGAGTCATACATTAAACCATATCTGATGAATAATGCCAGAACGAGTCATACATTAGACCATATCTGACTGAAGATACTGGAACGGGTCATGCATTAGACCATATCTGATTCAGAAATACCGGAACGGGTCATACATTAGATCATATCTGATAGAGAATGCTTGCTTGTTAGAGTCGATGAGTTATTTGACGAAGATTTGGAATGTAAAAGGGCTTGTCAGAATGAATCTCCAGCTCGATTATATGTGAGAGGAATGATTGTCGAGGCGGAACCTGAAAACAAAGTTAGAAATATGCGATGTCATGAATGAAAATGCAATGTTTTCAAGGATCTTTAGAAGTTAAGTTAGCAACATTGGAAAGTGATTTGGTCGCATATTTGTTTGAAGAATTCTGACTCTTGTCTTTGAACATCCTTCTTTGAGAATCAAGCTCACCATATCGAGTGGGTCATCGCCTCTGATTCGGGATACTTCTGAATTTGGAGGTACATGGCCAGAGGAAAGTAAATCCTCTTGCCCCTTGTTAGGTGCTAAACCTTTGAATCGGCAGGTATGCGGCTAGAGGGAAATAAATCCTCTTGCCCCTTGATAGGATTTTAGTCCTTGATAAGAGTACCTGAAATTGTGCGCCCTAAATCCCTAAGATCCTTGAAAGGGTTAGTTAACATGCTATGTTATGATGTCATGATGTAATGCGAGTGCGATGTAATGCATTAAGTAAAGCATAAGGTCATAAGGACGAGATGTCCTACAGGCAAATCCTGCAAGGAAATAAAAGGTTAAAGCATAAGGTAATGAGGACGAAATGTCCTACCAGCAAATCCTGCAAGGAAATGGAAAGGTTAGAGCATAAGGTAATGAGGACGAAATGTCCTACAAGCAAATCCTGCAAGGAAATGGAAAGGTTAGATAACAAACAAGCCACACAAGAGTCCTTAAGTTTAAAGGCTTGCATGGAGTATGACCGGGTAACTACCCTTCCCCAAAGGTACTTCTAAGGATAAGGATGATATCAACAACGGGTTCTACCAAGTTACTCAGAATTGTCAGCCCCTCCAAAGCACCCTCGAACATGGTACATGCATACCACGCAATGATACTTTGAGAGAGAACCTATCTGAGTTGTAGTATCGGGTAGCGGCTATGCCCTTAACATGCATCAAGAGTAGTCCTCCCACTACGTTCCTAGAGGCCAAGATGGGTTAAAGGTGACTAAAGGTCCCTGAGCTCCGACGCACCCAAAGATACATGCGTAAACCTCTCTCATGCAAAAGAGGTACACAATAACCAGTGGAGGCCTAACTCAAGTGCGGACTTCATTTTGACCAACCCCAAGCATGCACAAGGGGGGTCTCCATGACTATGCCGCTCCTATCTTAAGGTGCACTCGAATCCGGGTATAGGATTCATCTTCCATTCAAAACCCACAACAACCTTGAAGAATAAAGCAAGCAAACAAACAATTATTAAAGTGATCCTAAACTTTAAGGTAACCCCTCTTTTATACGAAAGCATCCCCAGCAGAGTCGCCAGTTCTGTAATACGGTGAACTGACTTTTTATCGATCGAAATGTCGCGGTAAGCAAGAGTCGCCACCGACTTTTATTTTATCCAAACAGATTCGGAAAGGCAAAAAGAAACAGAAAAAAAACCTTTTAAAAAAAATCTGAGTTCGGGGGGTAATTTATGCAAAGGGAAGGTGTAAGGCACCCTTTGCATCCATGGTTTTCCATGGGCTCTTAATTGCTTTGCTTGCTCGTTTTCAGAAAATGTAGATGAAAGAGGAAAATGGACTTTAGCTCGTAAATGAGCGTAGCCAGTTTTTGAAGAATTGTGAGAAAGAATATGAAAATTGAGCATTGCAAGGCAATTAGGGGCAATTACCTTAAACTCAGATGATAGGTCTCTTTTTAGCCTTTCAGAATGAAAGGGTCAATCCTTGCCATAAGGGGGCAGGAAGCCTTTCGTTTGGAGGTAGAAGGGTCATCGAAATATCCTTTGCCCTAAGACTGTCCCATGCCATAGAAGGGCAGGTAGTCTAAGGCAAGGATCAGAATAAGCCATTTTTCGTAGGCAGCCAGAAGATACCTCAGCCTTTTTCCGTAGGCAACTTCCGAGGGTCGAGGTCATTTGTGTATCGAAGGCAGCATCATTTAGGGTCGTGACCTTTTTATCGAGGCAACATGGCTGAGGTATCCTCGTATTCGAGGGACTTGGCTTATTCTGCAAAAAACACAAGGCAACAGGCAACAAGGCAACATGCAACAAGGCAACAGAGAGGTTACCCAAAAGCGTGCGTGTGTGCACCAATCACGTGATTATATTCAATTATATTATCTTGTAAATTAGCGATTCTAAATTCAATTCATGGTTGCCACTCCCTATTTTACTAACCACGCAGATAATATAAGGCAAGAAACAGTAATATGGGGGAGGGAAATTGTAACCAGCGGATCCCTTAATAGGGTTTGACACAAGTAATAATTAAACAGAAAAATAAAAGGTTAGGGTTTAGGGTTACCAAACTCGTGGCTTTGGCAATTTGACAAACCCTGGAAAAGGCAAACAAAATAGGGTGAATGTATGGCTAATTCGAGGGCGAACAAGATTAACCCTAAAATAAAGAATAGATAAATTTAAAATAATAACATAGGCAAAGGTACTTAGCTCTGATTTGATCTGATATGGTTGATAGGGCGCTTTTAAGGTTAACCCTGAAAAGAAACAAGGTAGAAAAAGACGTGAGTGTAAAAGAGTCCATTGACTTTCGAGGTTTTTAACCCTAATAATAATTTTGTAAGGCAAACAATATTAAAAGGAAAATAAAATCAGAACTTAGCTTCGTAAAAGGCGTGGCGCGTGATCGGAAGATGTTTGAAAGACAACCCTGAAAAGGCACAGAAAAGATAAATTTCAGTGTATGGGCTGATCTTCGTAACCCTGATTAGGGT